>NC_050580.1:15270516-15870516 GCF_011100635.1 Trichosurus vulpecula | reverse complement strand
GAAAGCATAATGGTACAGTTGAGGCCAGCTTGCAAGGGGTTGAGAAGTGAGTAGAAGGTAAAGAGGCTGAGGCTCCAATAAAAACTAATCCTTTGTCTGTGCCTTCCTGACTTCCCTGTTTCTGGCAAAGGCACCATCATATTAGTCACCCCAGACCTCAGCTTTTGGTCCTCTTCACTCTCACTCCCCCAGAGCAAACTAGTCACCAGACCTCTGCCAGTCTATCTCCACAAAGCTCCAGTGTCTCTCTGTCCCCTTCTCTCCGCTCCTGTGGCCACCACCCCATTACAAACCCTCATTCCCTCTGACCAGGACTACTCCAACAGCCTCCTAATTCTCCTCCCTGCCTCCACCCCCTCCCAGGCCAAATCCCTCCTCCACACAGCAGCCAAGGTGCTCTTCCTAAAGAGCAGATTTGTTCCCCATGTGATGACTGCCTGAGAAGCTTCAGTATCACCACTGTCTCCAAGGTAAGATACAAACTCTTCCCTTTGATGTTAAAAGGCCCTAGCACTCATGCTCTTCCGAAGCTGATTTAACACCTCTGCCTCCATGCTGCTGTTCCCTGCACACAATATTCAACCTTCCACCTCTGTACATTTGCAGACTCCCCCCATTCCTGAAATATTCTCTCTTCTAATTGCCACATCTTAGCTTCAAGGTTTATTTCAAGTGCTATCAACTATGCAAGGCATTTCTTGATTGCCCTGTGGTTTGCTCCCCAACAATTACCTTGTACATTTTTGTTTTCTGTATCTGTATAACAGGGAACTAGCCACTGAGTCCAGTCTGTATGGACTCATGCGAAATACCACTGATGGAACTCCCCACATAGAGAGGCTGGGGAGCCTGACCCCAGGAGACATACACCTTAGAGAGATTTTGGAGAATGTATGGACGTTCCCTATTTGCGTCTGGCCTTCTTGCTACATCTGGAATGGGAGAGTGATTAGAGCCATGGAGCCCAGCTGGAGGAATCTGAGCAGAGCCTCAGCTTCAGTATTCTCTTGGTTCCAATACCCTCCAGCTGACTTCCTGGGGATCAGCACTCTGGTGAGAGAAGAGAGACAGTGATGTCAGAAAGGTCTTCTGCCTTCTCTCTCTGAGCTGCAAAGGGCACTGTGGAGGAGGCCTCTAATTTTGGCCTTCATATCTGCTCTCATTTTAGAAGAATAAAGCTGGAGGCTGTGACTTTGTAAGCTGTAGAATGGTCAGGAAAACAGGCTGCCCAGGTCAGAGAATGGAGCCCATGTTGCCTTTTGCAGCCAGCCCAGCTTCAATCCTCCAAGGAGAGGGGAGCAACTTTCAGGACTCAGCCCACTGGTAGCTAAGAGGAGGATTCATCTAGCAGCAATGCCACATTTAGATACAAATCTGGTAGGACCAATGCTCCATAAAACTGCATGAGTTCTGAGCCCACTCTCCCCAGAACCTGGGGGCAAGTGGTACTGGGGAGAGCATGCCCCAAGGTATTTGGTGCAGGTTTATACTTATGATCTTGTGGCATCTTTGAAGTCTTGTGAAAGCTAATAGATGCTAACTACTCAAACAGAACAGTGGTGTTAATCAATAGCCCCAATGTTGGAGGGAACATGCAGGCCTCCAGCCAATGACATTAGAAAAGAAACACATCAGTTCTCATCTGTAGACCCCTAAGGGGGGATGCAGCCAAACTGGCTAAGAGACAGTCAAGCTGGAGTATTCATTAAATCGGTATACATGGTGTTGGTCCTGGGAGAATGGAAGCTCCTTAAGAACAGATATTTAACATTTGTCTTTGTAGCCACAGAAACTAGTGTTTCCAGTATAGTGGCACTTAATGAATATGTGGTCACTGATTGATTTATTAAGATCTAGTTTAATAGTTTGAAGGAATGACAATTTTGTTGCTATTGTTTGTTAAAGGATTAGAAAGCCCAAAGAATATCTATAGGAAACAGAAGGGGCCATTGGATATGGAGAGATCAAAGATGTATATGTGAGTGTGTGTGTGTGTGTGTGTGTGTGTGTGTGTGTGTGTGGATGAGAGGGAGAGAGAGAATGAAAGCGAGAGAGAGAGAGAAGGAGAGAGAGAGAGAGGGAGGGAGGGAAGGAAGAGAAGTGTGTGGGAACAAGAGGGAGGCATTTCAAAGTTCCCAAGCATGGAAGCAGTATCCATGGGTATGTATGTGTGTGTACTGTGCCTATGTGGGTATGTGTGCATATGCACATGTGTGTGTATATCCGTATGTATATGTGAGTATGTAGTCACCAAATTCAAGGGAACAGAATGGGGGTGGAGAGGAAGACTGAACCCACATACCAAACCACTTGAGAAATGAGGAAGAATGACCAGGAAGCCAAGGATACCAAGGAAGACAGATGAGGAGAATGAATCTCAGGAAAAGAAGTATGTCTATTCCTCTTCCTGACCCAATACGTTGGAGGCATCAGAGGATGAACATGCAACACTCCCAGAGAGAGCCAGGTTTCCACTGGCTCCTAAAGAGGCCAAGTGAGGTCAAGAGACCCAGAATGAAGGGAAGTTTGTTAACCCTTGGGTGGATGTCATGACAGCAAAGGATGCTATGGACAGTGAAAGGGCAGGCTGTGATGGAGGGCATGAGAGGGCTGGGCCAGGTATCAGGGTAGAAGGACATTTGCTTTGGTGGATGTAGACTTTGAAATTCAAGGACCAGGGAAGCAGGAGCTGGTAATTTGTTCATAGTATGGAAAAAGAACCAGCTGGTTGGGTCCCCCAACTTCCAGGGCCCTGTGATTACTGAAACCCAGTCACTGTGGGTAAGTGGGATCAGATTCTCTAGCTGGTCATTCCATGGCAGTGGTTCTGAGGGTTGAGGTGGTAGCTGTAGATGGAGGGAGTCCTGTCCAGGAATCTTGGCCAATAAATAAGTGGTTTTTGGAGTTTCCAGGAATTCTTCCTTGGTGCCAGCCATCTATCTTCCCTGAAGATGTCTGTAGAGATGGCAAACCCAGAAGGATGGCACCGTTACTGTTCTTATTTTGGGCATTCCTTTTCTACTAATGTAGCTCTTTAGAAGTCACATCCCAGGACTGATTCTAATTAATTTGTAATGAGGCAAAGCCTGCACATCTTTTCCACATGAATTGCTGCTTGCCAGGTACTTCAAGAGTCCATGACTGTGGGAATGGCAAAGCCCCCACCGCCGTGACCATAAGTCCTTCTAGCCCAGTCTCAGACACCTTCACCTTCTGGGGAAGCTTCCTTTGTGCAGCTAGGTCCTGCCAATGCCTTCTGCTGCTATAGCCCCTACCTTCCCCAGGACTTCCAAAGAGCCAGAAAAGGCAAGATGACTCCTTCCACCTTCAAATGGACCAATAACAGAGATGTATTGGGTTTTATCAGTGGAAATAACATTAAAGTGGGAGCATTAAGGACCACAAAGTCTAGTCATCTGACCTGAAGCTGAAACCTATTTGTGTTGTCTCCTCCATTAAAATGTCAATAGTTAATAAGCATTTATTAAGCACCTACTGAGTCGGGTATGGTGCCAAACACTAGCAATACAAGGAAAGGCATAAGACAAACAGTCTCTGCCCTCCAGCTCCTTATAGTTAAATGGGAGAGACAATACGTAAAGAAAAGCTGAAAAGGGGGAGAGGATGAAATAAGAGTGGGGGAGGGGGAGGGAGAAAGTCCTATTTGAGGTAGGGGCAGGATGATGTCCTGGAGTCAGGTGGGGCATGATCTGAGGAGGTGTGACCTACAGAGTTGATTTCATCCTGTGGAATAATGAATTTCTGGAGATCATGAATTCCTGGCGTTCGGGGCAGTGGGAAATGATGAGGTGAATTCCCAACTTCTCCCCTTAAATGGAAAAGGATTTGGGAGGAGATCTCTCATGTCCAACTTCCACCCTCTCCTGCCAGAGGGCAGGAGGGACCCTTTGTGAGCTCCTTGAGGAAAGGGTTGGTTCCCTCACTTTTCTTTTTGTATCTCTAGCACTTAGCATAGGGATGTGCACAAAGAGGGTGCTTAATAAATTAATCAGTCTCTCTTTTCTTTGTCTTCCTTCCTTCCTTCCTCCCTCCCTCCCTATCTTCTTTCCTTCCTTCCTTCCTTCTCTCCCTCCTTCCTTTCCTTCCTTCCTTCCTTCTCTCCCTCCTTCCTTCCTTTCCTTCCTTCCTCCCTTTCTCCCTCCCTTCCTTCCCTCCTTCCTTCCTTCCTCCCTCTCTCTCTTTCTCATCTCTCTCAGTCTCTCTCTTTCCCATCAGATTGTGGGGTTTCTAGCTTCCCTCAGGACGTAGGAGTACAGGACAGGGAAGGAAGAAAGTGTAATCTCTAATGTCACAGGGATAGTCTTTTAGTCACACCGTGTCCTTCTACCTCCTGCATTCATAGTCATAGTAGCAGCATTTACAAAGCACTTTAAAGTTTGCAAAGTACTTCACAAATATTCCACTTTGTCCTCACAACAACTTTGGTAAGTAAATGTTATTTCTCCATTTTACAGATGAGGAAACTGAGGCAGAGGTTAAACAACTTGCCCAGAGTTACAGCTAGCAAGTGTCTGAGGCTAGCTCTGAAATCAGGCCTTCCTGATTTCAGATCCAGTGCTCCCTTCCCTGTGCTTGCTACCTGCCTGAATCAAAACTCATGAGATTTCTCCACAAAATCTCTCTTCCAGGCACCTGGGCTCAGCCCTCAGCTTCGTCTATGACCAGCCATTCTCCTTTGACCTGGTAGCTAATCAGTCACTAATTCTTGCCCTTTTCCCCTCCATACTGTCCCCATAGCCTTTTTTCCACTCACACAAGCACAACCTTTATCACATCTAGCCTCCTCCCACGAGTGGCCTTCGGGCTCCAGACTCTCCCAACTCTAATTCATCCTCCCCACAGATGCCAAAATAACCTTCCTAAGGCACAGGACTGACCATGGCACTGCCCTCCTCAAAAATTTCCAATGATGGCTCCTTATTGTTTTTATAATAACACCTAACTTCCCAGGCCAGGCATTTCTAACCCTCCACAATCTGGCTCCAGCCAATCTTTCCAGCATAATTTCACACTGCTCCCCTCCATGCATTCTGCATTCCAGCCAAATTGAACTAATAGTTGTTTCCTAAAACTGACATTCTATCTCCGGCCTCTGGGCATTTGTATTTCCCTATGCCTGGAAAGCACTCCTTCCTCTTAATACTTATTTGCCTTCTTGTATCAGGTCACACGCCAGACTGACCTACCTCATTTCCTTTTTTTAGCAGAGTAAGGAGGCTGGTCAAACAGGAGAATGTTGGAGACAAAGTATACTAAGATTCCAGTAAAATACCAGAGCAAGAGCCTCCATCCTCTTCTGGTAGACAAGATATGAACCAGATGATCATTACTATTGTGGGCTTCATTTGGGTGTAACATTACAAGTGACTGAATGGCTAGTCTCCACTTGGTCTATGGTCAGCACCTGGTGACACAAGGATGTGTCTTTGTCCCCTTGTGCTCAACATTTTGATCCGTGACTCAGGGGAAACCATACATCACTGGCCTCTCAGATTTACAGATGACACAAAGCTGGAAGGGAGAACTGGCATAATGAACAGCAATCAGGAATGCCCCCAAATAAGTTCTCAGAGCTCTAGAACACAATATCTAATGAGATTAAATTTAATAGGGATAAATTTAAGGTTCCAACTGTGGGTCCAAAAAGATTATTTCATCAATGAGGCAGCCAGTGATGTAGTAGATAGAGCACTTGGTCTAGAGTCTGGGAGATCTGAGCTCAAGTCAAGTACCAGACACTACCTGTGTGATCCTGGACAAGTCACTTAACCTCTACCTGCCTCAGTGTCCTCCCCTGTAAAAATGGAGATAATGATGGTACCTACTTCCCAGGTTTCTCATGAGGACCAAATGAGATAATATGTGTGAAGCCCTTAGTGCTTAATGAATCCTTGTTTCTTTTCTTCCTAAAACATGGAGCCATGGCTAGTGAAACTTTTACTGAGAGAGAGCCCGCTAACTCCGTGATCTGCTTTTTGAGATAGTGCTAATATTTAAAGAGTTCTTCCTGACAGTAAGCCTAAATTTTCCTATTAACGACTTCCTCCCATTTTTTCTGGCTTTGCCTTTGGGAATCAAATAGAACCTGTCTAATCTTAGCTCCACAGATAGCCCATCAGACATTTGAAAGCTGCCTTTCTTCTCTTCTCCAGGCCAAACATCCCTATTCCTTCAACTGATCTACATAAGACACAGCCTCCAGATTCTTGGCCTCCTACACGGCCTCCAGATCCTTCACTGTCCCAGTTGCCCTCCTTGGGAGCAGCTTGCCAATTCCTTTCTTAAACTGTTGCATCCAGAACTGATCTCCTATTGGCTCATGGTGACCCTGCAAGGCCCTAAGCCCACATATCTTTTTTTTCAGATGAACTGTTGTCTAGTCACATAACCTCCATATTGCATTCAATAATTTTGCTTATTTTATTTTATTTTCTTTAAACCAAGGACAGGGCTACATTTTCATTAGCTTGGATCTCAGTTTATAAAGACTGTACAAATATCTGCTTCCACCCGGCACGTTTAAATTAGATAACCATTTATTAAGAGCATGTTATGTGCTATGCTCTATGCTAGGTAATAGAAATTCTAAGACAAAAATGAATCAGCCGCTGTCCTCAAGGAACTTATATTCAATTGGAAGAAAAGCAATGAACGATCTATCAACAAGCATTTATTAAGGCACCTACAATGTGCCAGGCACTGTGCTGGAAACAATACAAAGAAAACAGTCCCTGCCCTCAAAGAGCTTAATGTCCAACTTGTAAGGACAACATGTACACAGCTAAGTAATTATGAAATATGTACAAAAGTAAATAGTAAATTCAGCCTTGTAATTATGCCAGTGGGAACATTCTGCAAGTTTATGATAGTGGTTAATTCACTTGCTTAAAAACCTTCATTTTGATCCAAATCAGAACTTCTTGACTATAAACACCACCCATCCTAACACGGATTTATAAGAAACGCGGGTATTGAAGAGTAAGCCTTTCCCCACTCCTGATTCTGTGCATTGCTGTATGCAACCATGAAAAGGAGACTGGATTTACAGTCAGAGGGCTTGAATTCAAATCTTGGCTCAGCCACTCACGATCTGCATAACTTTAGCCTCTCTGGGACTCAGTTTCCTCACATATAAAGTGGTGATGGGGAAGGGAGTGGGGTAAAATAGATCTCGAAGGAGCCCACCAGATCTAAATCTATCATTATATGGTGCTATAAAAATATGAATTGCTCTCTTTCCAGGTTAAATTTAACTTTATGTAGTCAGAAAAGGCACTGTACTTTACATCTAGTTGAGGAAATTCCCTTCCACAAAGTACCTTTTCAAATGGTCCACCTTTGTGAATGACATTTTTCATCTATAAAATAATGTTGATTCAATGGTGCAAAAAAAATGGAGCTTGGGGAAATAGCAAAGATAATTTCCTCTTAGAGATGAAGCTATTTCCGTGAGTCGGCACTGAGCACAAGTGGAGTTGACGCCTTAGATATTCAGATTTCTTTAAATTGGCTTTATTCTTCAACCTCTTGAGTGGGTTAGAAAAAAGGCAGGGAGTGGAAAACTTCCCCTAGAATCCCTTTTCTCCCAAGGGCTCCTCACTGGCCTGATGCTGGTCTGGCTGAAAAGCACCTCGATCCACACATCCCTTTATGGAATGCTAAATATGGAGACACTGCCTGGAAATTGTGGAAAGGAGGAGAGCAAGTCTCTAGAGATAGCTGGGAGGGAAATAATGTTTTTTCTTGTGGATGCATTTGGGAATTTTCATTCAGTGTTTCTATTTCATTCAAACCATTTATTCAAACTCTATAATAGTGAAGTAAGTCAGGATAGGAATTGTAGGGTCACCGAGAGCCTATTCCCCCAATTTTTCTGTAATGGACCTATGATTCCATTGGTATAGCAAACTCTATCAATGAAGATTGGCATCTGTTCTACAATTTGTAATCTAGAGAGTAGAGTGGAGTACTAGGAAGGTAAGTGAATTGACCAGGGTCACCCACACAGGCAGGATGGGTCAGAAGTGGAACTTCCTGTCTCCGCTCTCTACTATGAAGTCTTTTTTCGAAAGGATAAATCAAGCTGGCTCAAGCTTGTGAGGAATAATTTTGTGTTCCTGTTAGCTTCAAAATCTATACTGAATTTAAATGAATATTAAATATATTAGGATTTCTACATTCTAATAGATCTCTGATCTTGTTAACACTAGCATTCAATGATTTAGATCACCACTCGTCCATGCCTTGGCATCCTATGTGAATCGATTCTGTGTCCACCCATGATTCCCCCACACTCCAAGGACATCATCGCAGGTGACATCCTTCAGTTGTCTCTGGCTCTCACCGTGGAACTGGCCCACACATTTCACATCACTTGAGTATCACTTCTGGAGAAATCTGTAGATTCTGCGACTTCCAAAGAGAGCGGTTATTTAAATGTTCTGTACATCATGTTCTTTCCCTTTCCTTCAAATCTGCCTCTTCCCCAGAATTGATAATTATAGTGCAGGCCCTTAATTCCAAGGCACTGATGGCAATTACAGGTATTACAGCTTTTGTAAGCTTATATCCTGTGGGAGGCAAAATAGCAGCATTTACTGTCAAATTTTTAGTCTCTATAGTGGAAAGTCATATGTGAAATCTAACTGGATCTTCAATGAACACAGGAAGTTATCCAGCCCAACACTTATTTATGGATGGGATTGAACAAAGAAATAAATGAAAGGCTCGGGTGACCACTTACCAGGCATGCTATGGAGGGAATTCTCAATCAGGTATAAGATGAATTAGATCCTCTCTTAGGTCCCTTCTGATTCAGCGAATTTATGGTTGGACTGTTTCCAAAGGTCACACGCATGCTGTTTTCAGAGGTGTAACAATTGTCTCTGAAGTGATTCATGGGATTGAATAGTAGACTTGGGTTCTAAGAGGTTTAACCACCAGGGGGCACTGCTGGCCAGTTAACTGACTTCCATGACAAGGACCCAAGCCCTTGGTTGTCCCACATTCACCTTTGCAACCAACTAAACCCAGCAAGCAGTGAGAGACATGCAAGCTCTATGAGGTTCTCAGATGACTAGTGACCTCTAGCTCTCCTCCAGTCATCCCCAAGAGTAATGCTTCTCTAGCTAGTGTAAGTGCAGTTGACTGACATCCTAATCAGCATGGGAAGACAGTGTGCCCACAAGGCTTGGCTCGGCTCCCAGCCATCATTCCCACTCTAGGTAGTCTGAATAGGCCTGAAGACCATGAGCACGGCAGGGCCGTGTGTGCAGTGTTTTACCTGTTGCTGGAGACTCAAAAGAAATTCAATCCAAGGATTCAAAACAGTATTGCATGGGCCGTGCACCTGGGCTGCTCCCAGACTGAGGTGATCCCAAATATTCATTCACTAGGCATGTCCTATAGCCAGAGTTCCTGTGTTCAGTTCAGCTACTCTGACTGGATGTTGGAAGTGGGCCTTCTTCCGTCTCCCTCACCACAACATCCCAAAAGGACAGCATCTGGTCACTTGGGGCGCATGGGGCCTGGGCCTTCAGCTGATCTCCATCTCATCAACAGCAGTCTCCAGGCTCTCTAACCTTCTCTGGCCACTCTGGTCAGCTAGCTGCTCTGCTCCCCCTGTCCCTGCCTCACCAGAAATCCAGGCTTGTCCTCAGATGGTCTGGCCATGAACAATGGCGGTGGAATGAGAGGCAGCTCTTCCCCAGCCTTCTTCACTTCTTTTCCCTTGCCCCCTCCAGACTAAGTATGCTGGCGGCATCCCCGGTCACTTGCAAACCCCTTCTTTTGGGTCTTTTCCTTTCAAAATATACTCAACTTAGGAAGTTCTATGAGTGGAACAGATCAGAAGCACAGGGTCTAACCTGAGGCATAAATACAACCCGCTATTTAGAATCAAAACCAAAAAAAAAAAAAGCCATGTAATGGTATTCACAGTGCTTTCACACACGATTTGGAGGCATCTTGGAATACTAGAAGAGTTACTGGTTCCAGAGTCAAAGGATGGGTTCTAATCCTGCCTTTGATACTTACTAAATCTATGATGTTAGGCCTTGATTTTCTCATCTGACCTATGAAGTGGTTAGACTAGATGACCTCTAAGGTCTGTGATGATAAAAGTCCCTTTCCCCCCCAAAAAAGACAAAAAAAATTTCTGTTAATAAAATTATGAAATAATGGTCTCATGAATTATTCGTTTTCCTGCAAATTAATAGCTAATTAAATAAACTTTCATTTTTAAGGAATTGCCATGCTTAAAGTAACTGACAACTTAAATGTCCTCAAAATTTGGCCTACTAGGATTAACTAGAAATGTTGAGTGGCTAATCAGTCTCATTCAGACATCTAATTAATACTCAGATTCATTCTTTCATCAAACATTCTTTAAGAGCTCACTCGTGAAAAGGACTGGATTAGGCTTTGGGCAAGATTCAGAGTTTGGATAAACCGGCCCTGGCCCTCACAGGTCTCACATTCCAGCAGGGGAATAAAACACTCAGAAATGAGAAGCAGTAATAAACAAAATCACCTAAGTTAACCAACATTTGTTAATCGCCTACTATGTGCCATGCACTGTGAGTATACCACCAGGGTATATCTCACATGTCATTGGAGGAATGAGGCCATTCCTTACACGGAGAACATGGAGGAGATGGCATTAAGTTGAACTTTCTCAGCTTTAAGTCATGGGCAAAGAGGAAGAGAAGTGCTCTATAGGCTTCGAGTCCCAAGCAAAAGCCCAAAGGCAGAAAAGTGAAGGATTTGTTTCAGGGGAGAGGGAAAGTCATCTCTTTTGGCTGAAATAGAGAATGTCTGGGGGAGGGCAACACGAGGAAAGGCTAGAATATATCAGTAGGCTATGACTGGCCTGCCATTTTTTCTGAACACACAATTTTCTGGATGACACTCTTCATTATGCCCTTGCTGTGGAATTCCTTACATACAATGTACTTCAGGCATTTGACACCAACGTGGCCAGTGGAAAACCTCAAACAATTCAGAACTTTGGGGGAAAAAAAATTCCAGCTCCCACCTCAGGGCTTTTGCAGAGGCCTCACCCCATGCCTTGAAGGGGCCCCTCCTTAAGCTCTGCCTCAGAATCTACAGCTCTCTTTGAAGTACAAAATGTTCAGCACAAAACATCAGATTGCCTTCATTTGTTACTGATCTCTCCCTCCTGAAATTCCTTTGCATTACTCTGTATATATTTTATTTTTCTCATCTTCAGGAATTCTGTGTCCTCTTGGAACAATGTAAACTTCTCGAGGGCAGAGATGGCTCCATTTTTTGTCTGTACCAAGCTTCTAGTATTGTGTCTAAGAGGCTTCAATTGAACTTAAATTAAGTAAGATACCATAGGTAAAGCACTTTGCAAACTTTAAAGTACCAGGCAAATGATAGTTATTAGCATTGTTTGTCTTAGCCTAATAACACCAAATTATGTTTGACTGGTATGTTGGTTTGGAATTTCCTGGTTATTTCACTGAATCAACTATTTTCTTGGGCATCAAACATACATCCAGTCTCAATCTCTGCCTGATGGCTCAGGAAATTTGATTATGGAAGATCTGTCAGACGGATTCATCAGTGGAAGAGTAATCCATGAGTTTAACAATTCTGAGAAGTGCCATGAAATCCATTCTTCATGACTCAAAAGGCTGAGCTCATTGGATCCAATGATTCAAAGGGCCTTAAATAACAAAACCAGATTTCATTAACCTTGCTTTTATGACCATCTCTAGAGTGGGGAAAATGTAACTAGACCAAAAACAAATGTCAAAAGAAGCTGGATCGATCCTTGAATCAATTTGGGATTTTTTTTCTGCAATTGATAATGACGTAACAATATTAAATCAGCTCCGACTGCATACTTTTTGATCTTTCTTTCGTCTAATGATCAAAGGTGTATTGCTCTAAAAGAAACGCCTTTCAGGTGTTTTAGTTACTGGACTTTTTATATGTGTTCTCTTTCTCACCCTATTTCTTCTCCTTTTATGATGTTATCCCCATCTTGACTTATATCACAAAAATATGTGATGAGTCTTAGAGCTGTTAGGTTTAACAGTATACAAATGAACCATTGCTAATCTAATAAGGAAGGAAAAGGCAGATCTACAAGTTTGGCTTTCAAAGCAATCATTCCATGTGCACACCTTTAAAAGTCTGAAATGATGTGTGAATCATAGCGACTTTGTGGTTTCCCTGCATTCTTTTTGTTCCTTTCTTTTTTCTATTTTTTCATTCTTTATTCAACCAACATTTATTAGGCAACAAACCAAAGCCTGCAGTGCCGTCAGCGTGTTGAGTTGCCGTATGACACTGTTGACTTATATTCAACTTACAACCCATCAAAACTGGGAACCCTTGGGTAGAGGGATTCCTTGAAAGCTATACCTTCATTACTTTTGACTTCTGAAGTTGATAATTCAAATCCAAGTGTAAGACTTTATATTTATTTTGATGAAATTTCTCATTCTTAAACTTTATAAGCCCAAGATTTGGGGGAGTCCTGACTCTGCTATCCAATGTGCCTGGACATTTACTAAATATGCTGTCTGTACTAAGGAGAAATCCCTAGGGCTCTCACCTAGAGAAATTAGACAAAGAGATGTGTGTGTGTGTGTGTGTGTGTGTGTGTGTATACACACATACATATATGTGTGTGTGTGCATGCATATACAGTTATAGTATATCACATACAATTTATTATATACATATATATGGCCCATATCTACGTCTATATGTATAAATACATATAGATGTGTATATGTACAAACATATGCAGATATAACATACACACATGCCGTGTACATTGCATCAAACATGCTTTATATATACATGTAAGTGCCATGTAACACTGCATTGTGTATTGTGTGTATATTACCTATATGCATGAATGTAAATATGTATAAAATAAATGTGAAGTTAATAAATACAAATATATACAAAGTCGTTAAATACCAGGGAACTTCAGAAGGAGGGTACCAGCTGTTGGGGGAATCAGGACAGGCTTCACAGAGAAGGCAGCTCCATCTTAAAGGAAGAGAGGGGTTCCAAGAAGAAGAAGGAAAGAGAGAGTGTGTTCCAGACATTGGACACAGTCAGTGCAAAGGCATTAGCACGGAACATGGAGCACTGTGTGAGAGAAGCAGAGAGAAGTCTGGCTTGGCTGAATTGGGGTGTTTATGAGGAAGCGAAGTGGGAAACATAATTGGAGCCAGATTGTGTTATAAGATACTGGTGTTGCTTGAATAGAGGAGTCACACGGTCAGATGTCAAGTCAACAAACATTTATTAAGCGCTCTCTGTGTGCAAAGCACTCTGTTAAGCAACGGGAATACAAACATAAGCAAAAAGACCATCCCTGTCTTCAAGGAGCTTACATTCTAATGGAGAGAGACAACACATAAAAGGATCTAAAAGGTAGGAGGGAGGGAGGAAAAGAAGAAAGGGGGGGGAGAGAGAGAGAGAGAGAGAGAGAGAGAGAGAGAGAGAGAGAGAGAGGGAGGGAGAGAGAGAGAGAGGAAAGATGTGGAAGTAAAGGGACCAAGGAGCAGGGGCAGAAGGAGAGGGAGAGGAAGGGGGGGTTCCTGTGGTCACACCCTGGTGGCAAAGTCTGGATAGTCTATTTTGCATCAGGAGAGGAATAAAGGAGGCTTGGCATGGGCACTCCAAAAAAATGGAAGTCTTGAGTGGCCTCGATAAGGAGACGAAGGGGCTGAAGGAATGAAGGGCTCTCTCAGGCTGAGAGACCTCAGGGAAGGAGGGAGATGCACAATTCTTCCTTCAAAGAAGACCACAGGACAGGAGAATCTTCAAGGGCGAGAAGGAAGATGACACCACACTGATAACGTCTGGAAGTAGAGGCTAAGGACTCAACCCAGGTGCGAGCCCTCAGTGGTGACTGGAGGGGACTCATACTGAATTGTGAGGGCAGATTGTTACATTTTCAGTGTGAGCACTGACACCTCAGAAATGAGCAAATGCTACAAAGCAGGGTGTCTAGACCAGGGGTCTGCAAATGATGGCCCTCAGGCCAAATCCAGCCCACCTTTTGTTTTTATATGGCGCACAAACTAGGAATAGCTTTGACATTTTTAAAATACAACTTTGTTGATTCAAAGATGCAAAAACCATTTCCGGTTTGCCAGATTTGGCTCACAGGCTGGATGGAGTCGGCTGATCACTGGTCTAGAGTTAAAGATGTGAGAGCAAAAATGCCAATAAGACCAATTGAAAATTCACTTAAAAGTGTGTCATGCCTACATTTTGTTTATGTCCCCCCCCCCGAGCCGATTGTTAAATATTTATTAGCACACTCTCGCTCAGAGCTACCAGCCCAACAGACAGCTGCACTCTAAGAGAACTGCATTAGAATTCTGTAAAGGGAGCAAGGACTCTGAGAGCAGACTCAGAAGAACCCTCTGTCACATGCACTCTTACAGACATGTCTTACCCTCTGTGCCCTTGACCTTTTGAGCCCATGCTTCCCAAGGTCCCCACAAAGCTTCCCTGGTGTGGGAAGAATACTTCCTCCTGAATGTTCTTTCTGTGCCATTGTGT
Organism: Trichosurus vulpecula; assembly: GCF_011100635.1. Classification (NCBI taxonomy): domain Eukaryota; kingdom Metazoa; phylum Chordata; class Mammalia; order Diprotodontia; family Phalangeridae; genus Trichosurus; species Trichosurus vulpecula. Next base: position 15,855,930 of record NC_050580.1, on the reverse strand, counting down.
CAATCCCACCACTAAAAGTTAATGGAGACAACTGATTACTAGAGAAGAAGCGGTCTTCCACCCCTCCAGGCACCCCAAGCTGGGAGTGGGAGTGCAGCCCAAGCACATGCTGAGTGCAGATCACCTGAAGAAACTCGGACTGACTGGCCTGCAAAAGATGAGCCACATGGGGGATCTAGTCACTATTTTCCAGTATTTGAAGGGAAATTGTGGGAAAGAGGACTTAGTCTTGCTCTGATTGGCCTTGGAAGACAAAAATCGACATGATGGGTAGAAGATTCAAGGGAACAAGCTCAGGTTTGAAGGGAAATCTTACCAAAAGTTGGAGCAATTGTGAAATGGAAGGGGCTGCCCAAAGAGGCAGTAGCTAGTCATTCCTCAAGACCTCTAAGCAAAGGCGAGATGCCAATTAACCAATGCTCATCGTTTGCCCAGGGCATCTTACTGGGCACTGGAAGACAAAGACAGAAATGAGGGAGTAACTTCTCTTGAGGAGTTTAAGGTCTCTGAAAGAAGATGAGGTACATGTAAATAAACATATGAAATAAACATGCAATGCTGGAGGGAGGGTATGAAAACTGGGGTCAGGATCAGAAAAGACTTGGGCAGGGGGGCTTTTAAGTAGACTTTTAAAGAAAGCAAAGGCCTCTAAGAGGCATGGGTGAGGAGAGAGCATCCCTGGAAGGTGGGACAGCCTTAGACTGTTGAGTCTGAGGGCAGCAAATGGACAGGACACTTTGCCTGTAAAGAAGAGTATGTGACGGACTGTCGTGAAATCATTTAGGAAACAAGTCTCAGTTGAAATTCTTGTACATAAAAGATACCTTTCTCTGGGGGAAAACAATGACAGAAAATTAGTAGATCTGGGCTTCTTTCTACTGACATGCATCAGATTCATCTAAAACTCATCAATCTAGGAACTATCTTAGTAGGAAGAACGGCTCTGAATTTCCTTTTCATTTATTTTTTTCTTAAGTGACAGAAAATCTGCCACAGTTAAATTCTGGGAAGACCCTGGAACGAGATAAAACAATCTCATTAAACACTGAATCACTGTCGAAGAACACTCGCTCAGAAACCAACAGACATCAGAGCTTCCTTCAAATCCACCACAACATTTTTTTTCAAACCATCTCATAAAACAGGGACAAACTAAAAAGTGGGGGGAAAGGAGGCGGAATGATGGGGGACAAAGCAAAGACAATATTTGCCTGAAACTGTCTCAAGAAGACAAACAGTGGTAGCACACACACACACACACACACACACACACACACACACACACACACACTGGTCTGCAGTCAGACTCTACTCTAGGAGTGTACATGGTGAGGAATAATGCCACAAGCAAAGTCATTGAGGGAATACTTGCATGTATTCAATCCAAGGGTTATGCAAAAAATAAACCTACAAAGTCTTCTCTGATCCCTCCCTGTCCCAATTGAAAATCTTAAATGTGCTGCTTTCTCAAATTTCCAAGAGCATTTGGCCTGGGACCCTCCTGAGCCCCCATGCCCCTCTGACTTCTTGGGGTATGGGCTACACTCACACAGTAGGCTGTAAGCTCTTGGAGAGCCAGTACCATTGTTTTAATCTTTTTGTCACATGTAGGGGCTTGGACCAATCCTCCCGTGACCTGAGGATGAGTTCATTCCTTCTGCAAATCACAGCTCATCTTCCCTTCCTCATTCTGTGCCAGTCTTACTAATTCCCTCCCAAAAGCTCGCCAAGGGAATGAGTGGCCCCAGCAGGCCAGATCCCCTGGGGTCCTGGTAGCACATAAACTGTCCTTCCCTTCTATGTATCTAGGATACCACTGTTTCCTGGCCTTGCACTTCTTGGATAACATATCTTAATGCACTTGTGCTGGGAATTTCCTGGTTTAGATGGTGTCTCAGCCTCCCCTCTCCTGCCCACATGCATCTCCACAGCCTGCTGGTGATTCTCAGTGTCAGATCTGCAGAGAGCCTGGGGATTTGTGATGCACAGCAACCACACAACCCCAGTGGAAGACTGCTAGTGTTTGTAAAAGGGAGAGGGGCTTGTATATACCAGGCCCTTAATAAATGTTTACTGAATGTATTTGGAAGTTGGAGAATAGATTACAAACTGTGGCATACAAAGGGAATGGCATGTTACCATACTATAAAAATGGCAAATATGAGGACTCAGAGAAAGCTTAGGGAGATTTTTACAAACTAATGGCCAGTGAAATAAGCAGGACCAGAAGGGCAATCTACGCAATGACTACAATTATCAAATGAGAAGGCAACATTTCTGAGTAATTATCAAAATCAACCTTGGTCCTGGTGAGCAGATAATGGAACAGACCTGCTTATAGTTAGTAGTAGGGTGAGGGGTTAAGGGAGCAGAATGTCACATACACAAGCAGAGTAACTGCTGTTTTGGTTAAGCTTTTCTTTTTCTTTCTTTTTTGTACAAGAGAAAGTTTAATTTTGGAAGGGAAGGTTATCCAAAAATGTCTATAAACTACTAAAGAAAAAAAAATAAAACTTATTCTAAAAAAAGAAAATGGGTTGTTTACAAAGTAGTCACTGTATTTTCTCCTAACAGATTCACACATTTGTGCTGGTGTTTTATAAGCTATCCCCAACAGCCAAGAGACACACAGGGTTAACTCTATAGGCCAGCCTTGCTTCTCAAAACTTTAAACATCATATTGATATGCTTTGCTAATTGAAAGCATTCTCTCCACAATAAATTAGCATTGCATTTCTGTAACAAAAACATGGTTTTGTTTTTACAGATTGAATTACGTTGTTCTTTCAGAGACCACATATCTAGGGGAGAAGCCATTTTTCTCTATGGATCCACCAAATGAAACAGTTAATGACATGGCAACCAGGAGAGCTGCTGCAATCTCAGACGTATTAAGAGAAGAGTGTCCAGAATGAGGGAAGTGATCTCGCTGTACCTGGTCAGACCACATCTGGACTACTGCATTCACAGCTGGGCACCAGGGGGCAAGAAATGGCATTGAGAGACTAAAGGGCATCCAGCCAAGGGCAACCTCAAAGTCAGTTTCATATGAGGATTAGTTCAAATAACCGGGGATGCTTATCCTTAAAAGGAGGACATTTAGAATAGAAAATAAAGTTCATGTCAAGTATTTAAAGAGCCATCATGTGGCATGTGTGTGTATGTATGTATATGTATGTATGTATATGTATGTATATATACATGCGCGCGCACACACACACACACACACACATACAAATATTCCCTACTGGAATTTAGACTTATTTTATTTCACTTCAGGAGAAAAAATAACCCACAACGAGGATTCTCCGAATCTCAGAATTTCATTGTTGGGAGGAACGTCAATGACCATCAAGCCCAACCCAAACTGAAATGACATAATACAAGTGACCATGGAATGCTGGAAGGCCCTCTAGGAGGGGAAGCAGCCCATTCCTTTTTAGGACAACTCTATTGGTTTGAAATCTCCCCCTTATACCAAGCCTATATCAGCTTCTTGGCAACTTCCCCCCATTGGTCCCAGCACTGTCCTCTAGGGTCAAACAGAAAAGATCCAACCCCTCCCTCATGTGACAGTCTTTCAAATACTTTAAGACACTTTTCATGATGCTGATGAAGCTCACCATCACCATGCTCAAGATCCCTAGTTCCTTCCATGCTCTCTCTCACCACTCCATTATTTTGGTTGTCCTTACTAGCACACTCTTGTGTTTCTCAATGGCCTTCCTAAAATATAGGGCTCAGAAATTAAAACAATGCTCCTTGCTTTCCCTGGGCGGCACATGGGGGGACAATGTCCCCTTGATTCATGAACTCCCTGACTATCTTAATCAAGCCCATCCAGCTCATGTTAAGCCTTTGTAACAACAATGCAGCTAGCAGCAGCTGTAGGGGTGTAAGACCCAACACGACCACCAACAAGAGCTGCCAGCACAGGTTCTTTGATGTGCTTTACTAAGGAAAGTAATGTTAAGGGGTTAACAATCTCACTTTAATCCAACATGCAAATATCATTCACTTAGATCAGGAAGAAAAGCCTGCAACCTGAACTTCAGAGCAAATTCAAACTAATTACAAATATACACAATATAAACAGACCAAACCACAATTCGTAATCACCAGGAAAGCATCGACATCTGGGTTCATAAGCAGGAAGCTCTTAGAGCAGCTGCCCAGAGTCCCACACCACTCTTCCAGTGACTGAAAAGGCCCAAAGAGAATGCTGACTTTTGAGTTTTTAGACCCTGTTCATGGCCAGAAGGATTCACATCTTAGCAGCAAAAAGGGTGTGAGCCTGCAGCTTAGTATCTAGTTAGCAAAAGGGTGTTGGCCTGGGGCTTTGCACCTAGTAAGGCTTAATCAAAGGCATTTGATTACTTTAGCATTCTGAAAGAGAAAAAATTTTAAAAAAAGTCCCACTTTAATTAATATTACAGCCTTCTGTGCAGCAAAAGCAAAACAAACACAAACTTAATTTTTCAGTTTAGCTACGGCCTCACAATGCTATCCCAATATTGTGCTTCTATTGGCTTTTGGAACATATTTTCCATTTATCCTTGTTCAGTTCCATCTCATTAAACTGAGCCCAGTGCTCTCAACTGTCAAAATTCTTCTGAATTTTTGTGATTTGTGTCAGCTTTGGGTCATCTGTGAATTGTGTGAGTAGACAGTATATGCTGTTACTTAAACCTTTAATATAAATGTTAAACATATAGGGCCAAGCACAGATTCGTTAGGTGTTCCTCTGGTGACCTCCTTCCAAGTAGATATCAAACCATTAAGGACTACCACTCTCTGAGTCGCCTCGTCAGTCAACTTCAAATCCTTCCAGCTACTAAGGTAGAGAACATAGTTTGCCATCTCTTCCATAAAAATAACGTCATATTTTATTAAATGCTTTGCTAAAATCTAGGTAAATGTACCTACAGCATCTTCTGATCTACTAGTTTATTAGATGTTTAAATACAATTAAATTTTAAAATACAATTTAAAAAATAGATTCAGATAGATAGATAGATAGACAGACAGACAGACAGACAGACAGACATAAGTTATTATTCAGGCATTCGTGTGCAGCTCTTCAGAACCCCGAATGGGGTTTTCTTGGCAAAGATCCTGGAGCGGGTTTGCCATTTTCTTCTCCAGTGGATCAAACAGAAGTTTAAATGACTTGCCTGGCAGCTACTGAGTATCTGAGGTTAAATTTGAACTCAGGTCTCCTTCACTCCAGGCCCAGTATTCTATCCATACTGCGCCACCTAGCACCAAATGTGACGTTATAGAGTCAAATTTAGTCAACGTGCAAGGCCCTTTTCCTTTGCTAATTGAAAGCATTCTCAATTAATGACATGGCAGCCGGAGAGTAACGTGTTGACATGAGATGTGGGAATTCCATTTCTCCGGAATTTTAAGAAAATATTATCCTTTGGAATTGTAGATTTCAGAAATAAAATCAAGTTGCCTGAGAAACTTTCCAGATTTTTATTTTACATTTAAGAAAATCAACTATATACTACTTTGAGATTTCGCTGGGATATCTAAGTAAACATGTCCTAATTTCGGTAGGCAAAGATAGAGCAGGTGCAGTTTGGGGGAGGGAATAGTACAGGATGGTTATCAAACAATAGACACATTGCAATTAGTTCAGCTGCTAAGTCATCTACATTTCATTCAAGAGAAGTAACTGATTTATCTAAGAGGTAACTTGATGCATCTGAAGATAGACTGACTTCTATAAAGTTTATCTGAAGATACTAAATCGTAGAGAGGTTGTAGTTTGTGTTATTGGAATGAATACCCATACCAAAGATAATTGTGATGATGGTAGTTATAACCACAATCATTTCCTATATCTTTTCAGAAATAAAACTGAGCTCAAACTATTTTTAATGAGGAAGAATATATAAAACATATTTTATTCATATTTATTCTATATGAAGAATATATGGGGATCCTTTTATAAGGGGATCCCCATGTCCTCTTTTTCTTACAGAGAAAAGAAGACAAGGAAATGAACAGAAAAGTCCACAGTCCAGACTCCAGACCCACCTCCAACAAGAAGTATTTACTACTCCTCACTTCTATTATTCATCTCTGTAAGATATTTACTTCTCTAGGAATGTCCTGTTTCTCCCTAACAGAATGTAAGCTGCTTGAGGACAGGGACTGGTTTCCCTTAATGTCTTTATATTTTCATTGCCTACCTCAATAATCTGCACATCTGTTGACACTTAAAACCTTATTTGTTCCATTGCTGTTTGTTAAATAAACCAGTAAATAAGGAAATATCAAGGATTTTTTTTACAATGTCATGAAAGATTTTTTAAAAAAAAATGAGAACCAGTGCTCAAGAAGGACAAGGCCAGTGGTTGTTCATTTCCAGTGAATCTTTTCTTTTTTTAAGAACAGAAGGAATAAGGAAGCACTGTCTTGTCCACATCGTTTCAGAAGAAGACTTAGGTAGCCCTGGTCGCCTTGCAATTTGGACTTTTGTGCTGCCCTCTGCCCAGAATAGAGGAACCACCAGCCCATGGAATACACATGGTGTACTTAGACACATTTTTGTTGTTGTCACCTCCATGAGCCCAGCCACCCCACCCCCACACTGGTACTCTAAGGCAGATGGAAGGAACTGATTCAGCATGGTTTTGATTAACCATTGTAATTTGTATCTCATTATGGGGAACTGAGAGCTAAGATCTGCCCAGAAGTTCTAAACTAAGCCCTTGCATCTCAGACTGCCAACTTTCCCTTTTTGACTTCATGGAAAAGTCAAAGGGATGAAATATTTAAGCTGTGATAATGAATTCTAGGCCTCAGTGACATCTTCAGGCCCAATACCCTATAAAGCTATGCAGTAATTGTTACCTTCAAGGTTGAAATTTAGCATCATTATCACCTCTAAGCACAGAGTGATTTTGCTAAAAATCTTTCAAATGTTATTAGATTATGTATTTCCAAATTCTTTTTTTATTTTATTTTTAATTTATGGAATAAAACAAGCATTTCCTTGACATAGTACAATAAAAAAGATGACTGCACATGAAACTGTAAAACTATTATGCACAACTTACTATTCTTTCAAATATACAACAAAATTATCATGTATTTTTTTCTTTTATTCTTCCCTCCCACCCCCCTACAGATGGCTACCATTAGACACAAATAGGTATTATATGTATGTATGTATGTATGTCTGTATAATCCTACACATATTTCTATTTATCGATTCTTTCTCTGGATGCAGATTGCATCTTTCTTCATATGCTCTTTACAGTTAATTTGGGTATTTATAACAGAAAAAAAATAACTAATTCACTCAAAGTAATTCTTAAAATAATATTGTTACTGTATACAGTGTTTTCTTGGTTCTGCTCATTTTGCTCTTCATTATTTAATGCAAGTCCATCCGTGGTTTTCTAAGATCATCCTGCTCATCATTTTTTATAGCACAATAGTATTCCATCACAGTCATATCCCACAACTTGTTCAGCCATTCCCTAATTGATGGGCATCCCTTCAATTTCCAGCTCTTCACCACCACAAAGAGAGCTGCTATACATATTTTAGAACATATAGATTCTTTTCCTTTTCCTCTAATCATCTTTGGAAATAGACCAATAATGGCATTGCTGGGTTAAAAGATATGGTTTAATAACCAGATGGCTTTCCAAAACGGTTGGATCAGTTCACAATTCCACCAACAATGAATTAAGGTGCCAGTTTTTCCACATCCTCTCCAACATTTGTCATTTTCCCCTTCTATCATTTTAGCCAGTCTGGCAGGTGTAAAACGACATCTCAAAGTTGTTTTAATCTGCATTTCTCTCATCAATAATGATCTGGAGCATTTTTATGACTATAAATTGTTTTGATTTCTTCATTGAAAAACTGCCTGTTCATGTCCTTTGACCATTTATCAATTGGGGAATGACTTGTATTCTTAGCAATTTGACGAAGTCCTAATTACTTTTTTTGTGAATTTCCCTCCATCTTATTTTTACTCACTATTTTAGCCTCTTTTCAGCCTATCCCAGTTGCCTTATCTATACCTTCTTATTCCTTATTTTACCCATCTCCCTAAAATTCCCTCCCTTATCTTCTCCTCCCACTCTCCTAATTTTATTTTATATACCCTTTTAAAAGTCCCTTCCCTACCCTATCCCCCAGTTTTCTCATCTCTCTAGAAGTTCAGAAAACTTCTGAACCTCTTCAGATATGCATGAATACAGATGAGAGGAAGGTTCCAACATTACCAGCCCTCCCCCTACCCCCTCCCTGTTTTCTCTCTGTTAGTTCTTTTAAGAATCTTTGGATGCAAATAATTCCCAGGAGAATCTAAGTTCCATGCAAACACTGGATGTAGAGTCAGGGAGACCTGAGTTAAAATCTAGCCTCAGATACTTACTGGCTGTGTGACTTTGGGCAAGTCATTTAACCTCTTCTAGCTTCAGTTTCCTCATTTCTAAAATAGGGATAATAATAGCACCTACCTCCCAGGGTGGTTTTGAAGATCAAATGAGATATTATTTGTAAATCACTTTGCAAACCTTAAAGCTCTATATAAATGCTAGCTATTATTAGCAAACATTTATTGACTATTTACTCTGTGCCAGCAGACCCTTCCTTTCTCCCTCCCTCCCTTTCTTTCTTTCTTCCTTTCTTTTTTTCTTTCTTTCTTTCTTTCTTTCTTTCTTTCTTTCTTTCTTTCTTTCTTTCTTTCTTTCTTTCTCAATCTATCTCTGTGTCTGTCTCTGTGTCTGTCTCTCTCTCTCTCTCTCTCTCTCTCTCTCTCTGTCTCTCTCTCTCTCTCTTTCTCTCTCTCTCTGTTGTAACCTCAGTACCCAACACAATGTCTTGCGCTCCGTAGTTACATTGCTGGGCTGATGTAAACCTTAGCCATCATCCCACAACCATCAATTTCAAGCTGGAAGGGCCCTTGCCCAGACCCCTCGTTTTATAGATAAAGAAACTGCAACCCAGAAAAGGGAAATAAATGGGTGAAAGTTACTTAAGGAGTATACAGCTGGAAAAGAGACTCAAACTCATTCTTCTGACAGAAAGCTCAATGCTCTGGCTCCCACACTCCACTATCTCTGTATCACTTACTTTTGAGCCCAAGCTTTCAGAAATGAAATTTCTGAATCCAACATTTGATATGATTGTTTTGATTCTACTAAAATAATTTCATGGTGCTTGGAACTGATATAAATTGAATAAATAAATCAACATTAGATGGAAAACGAAATTTTCATTATTCCTGTTAAATCATTATTGCTCAACTGTTTATTATTGTTGGACAAATCTTAAATATTGCTATATCTCTAATATTGTTCATACATAAGATGAATCAGGAAGGCAACAGCAACTCAGGAAGATGTGAGTTCAAATCCCAGCTCTGCCACTTAGAAGTCTGACATTAGGCAAGTAACTCTGTGCCTCAGTTTTCACATCTGTTTTGTTTTATTTTTTTTAAGGGAGGTAGGGTTGGCCGAGCTGGCCTGCCAGGTCCCTGCTAGCTCTCATTCCATGATTCTATGATCCTAATAATAACAAATGATATTTCCATGGCCTTTCAAGTTGTGCCAAGAACTCAACACATCATCTCATCCGATCCTTACAAGAGCCTGGGAAAAAAGGACTTTGCTGCTGCAAAGGAATGGAAAGAACATAGAGCCAGGAACCCTGACTTAGTACTTCTGAGCTGGGGAACATCCCAGGAGTCCATTAGCCTCTCAAGACCTCATGTCCCTCCTCAGTGTAACTGTATTGTGTGTGTATGTGTGTATGCATGTATATATGTATGCATGCATATATTTTTGTGTGTTCTGTCGCAATATATATTCATGTGTGCATTCTAGAGATAATATCTTGCATGTACATATATACAGAGAATACACGTGTGTGTATGCACATGTCTGTGAGTATACATGATGCGTATGCCATAATATGTATACTTTTTATAAACAGACCTGTGACTGCATGGGTCTAGGGAATTCTTGCTAAGTAGCTCTATTCATCCAAACAAAAACTGATCCCCAGCTGCACTCATGTGTTGGGGGTCACTGAGAGCCCTGAATTCAAACCCAGGTTTACATCTACTGAGCCAGGGTTCTTCCAGCTCCATCGTCACGGGCTCATAGGTATAGACCCGGGAAGGATCTCAGAGATCATCTGTTCTGATGCCTTCATTTTAGATGGGGAAACTGAGGACCAAGGACGTGAAGGGACTTGCTGAAAGTCACGCAAATAGTAAATAACACTGCCGGGATTGGAAACTGAGTCGTCTGATTTCAAATCCGGTGTTCTTTACCCCGCAATGTTTCTTTGTCTTTGATCACTGCAAATTTAAAATTGAAGAGCACATCCTAGTAGCTAGAGGGTCATTCAGGAAAGCCTGGGTTAAAGTCTTGCCTTTGACATATACAGGCTCTGGACAAATCCCTCTGCCTCTCAGTTCTTGTTCAGTCTTGTCTGATTCTTTGTGACCCTGTGGACTGGGGTTTTCTTGGCAAGATACTGGAGTGGTTTGACATTTCCTTCTCCAGCAGATTAAGGCAAACAAGGTTAAGTGACTTGCTCAGGGTCATACAGCTAGTAAGTGACTGAAGCTGGATTTGAATTCAGGTCTTCCTGATCCCAAGCCCAGAGCTCTAACCACTGAGATACCTAGCAATCTTTCAGGGCTAAAGGTAATTCTCAAGGCTCTAAGGTGCAGGAAATGCATGTGCCTGAATTAGTAGACTTTCCTCATTCAAGAGCAACTCCCTAAAAGGGATGAGATCCCAGCTCCAGGCCCTTTCTGCCAAGCCTTCAGTTATCAACATTCAAGTGATTCTGGAAAATAAACATCCTTTTTTCTTCTGCTGCTAAAGGACAATTTAGAACAACAAAGAGAGGCCTGGTTCTCTTTAAAGCATCCCCTAAAAGACATGAATGATGAGCAACGGCTCAAACTTTGTTTCCTGGTCCTAAGGCTCTCTTTCTAGGGAAGTCGATTTTAGACATGCAAGGTATCACCAAAATTGTAGCACGTCACAACCCTGAATTGGCTTAAATCTGCATGAAGACTTTTGGGACTCCCCATATGATGGCTGGATTATAACTGAATAAGTTTCAAAAGCAAAAAACCTGGGCTGATCTGCTGATAGAATGCTTTCGCATATCTTGAGGAGTAGGGGTGAGGGGATGCATTCTTCTCTTTGATGGGGGGCAGCACCTTTCATCTAAGGAGTATAATCAATAAATGATAAGGAGATCAGCAAGGAGGCAAGCCATCCCCCAAAGATAACTTTCAAAGTTCATTCAGGTAAAGGCCACACTAAAGGCACACCCTAGGAAAGGGTTTCCCATGAATCATTCCTCCCCCCAACCCCCCACTCCTCTGCTGTGGAGGGTTTCAGGGCAATCTGTCAGGCCCATCATTTCCTGGGAAGTGATTTCCATTCTGTGACCGGGCATTGGTTTCTCTTCAAGCTATGATAATTATGGTGATTTGTAAACTTGTTAATGCCACAAGCAGGAACTTTTCATGTTCAGAGCCAAAGGGGCCTCATGGCCAAGCTCTGCTCTATCTTTAGAAAGGAAAGAAGAGTGGCATTTGAGAGAAGGCATCATTAGGCAGCCACTACCAAACTCTATACTTGAGTAATTTTGAAGTTGGCACACCCAGGCCATTCCGGGGATCCATCAGTGAAAGACTTGTTGGTTACAAACATCCTTTCATTTCAAGGTAAATTTGAAAACTAGATATAGAAAGACAAGAACTGAGTAAGACATTGGGTGGGGGAGAAGGGGGTGTATCTATAGGAATGGTGGAGACATCTACTGGACCTGGGGAAGATCCCCGCAGAGAGTGAGGGAGACACCCCAGGGGGGCTGTGAGACCCACAGACTGCCGCCCTAGCTCGGGCCCTCATCACCTCCCACTTAGACCACTGCAACAGCCCCTGATTAAACTCCCACTTCCAACCTCTCCATTCTTAATCACGAGTGTAACCAGGTCACTGCTGCTCCAGAAAAGATGGGAGTTCCTGACCGTCTCTAAAATGAAATGTAAATTCCTCAGCTCGGCCTTTAAAGGCCTTCATAATCTGGCTCCAGACTGCCTTTTAAGGATTATCACATATCATTCTGCTGCCCCCCACATACACACACACACTGGCCTATTTGCTGTTCCCTGCACTTGGTATTCTATCGCCTGACTCCAAGCCCCCAGGCATTCCTGCCTCATCCCCTCCCTACCTTACGAAATCCAAGCTCCTTCCAAAGCTCAGCCCACATATGAAAAGTACAGGAAAGCTTGAAGCTGCCAGCGCCCTCCAAAATCTGATGTTGGTTGGATTAGCATTGGATACCTTCTGTATTACCTTTTTTATACATGTTCTTCCCCCTCAATAGAATGCAAGTTCCTGGAGGTCAGGGGGTGTTTCATTTTTGTGTCATATTCCCAGCTCCAAGCAGGAGCCTGATGTAGAGTAGGAGAAAGGAAGTGAAGGAGGAAGTGAGAATGGAGGAAGAAAGGAAAGAAGGAAGGAAGGAAGGAAGGAAGGAAGGAAGGAAGGAAGGAAGGAAGGAAGGAAGGAAGGAAGGAAGGAAGGAAGGAAGGAGGGAAGGAAGGAAGGAAAGATGGAGGGAGGGAGAGAGGGAGAGAGGGAAGGAGGAAGGAAGAGAGAAGGAGGGAGGATGAGAGCCTCCTTCTCCATCTATTTTGCCTCCTGATCTCACCAGCTTCAATAGATTTAAGAACCATCTCTAAGCAGATGATTCTCAGATTAATTTATTCCTAGGGACCTTTCTATGATATTTTATTCCCCAATGTCAGTGGGCTACTTTTGGCTAGTTATCCAGGACGATATATGAACACATGGGACTGCAGCACTGACTTAGGGTAGACTTAGGTGCCCTGGAGGAGAGGGTTTGGTTCTGGACACCACCTTTTAGGAAGGATATTGATGAGCTGCAGAATGTCCAGAGGAGGGTGGCCAAGGGGGTAAAAGGTCTTGAGTTCATGTCATATGAGGATCTGCAGAAAGAACTAAGCATGTTTTGCCTTGGGAAGAGAAAACTCAGCAGAGCTGTAAAAACTGTCTTTAAACATTTGAAGGGCTATTTGAGTCCAGAAGGGAGCACCAGGAGCAACAGGAGGAGGTGACAAAAGAAGCCAACTTCATCTTGATGTCAGGAAGAACTTCCTAACAATCCAAGAATGGAAGGGACAGCTTCAAGATGGGTGTCTTCCCCCTTGTGATGGTCTTCAAACAGGCTAGAGGACTACTTGGAAAGGACATCCGAGCAGGGATTCCTGTCATGTTTGAGGTGGACTAGATGGCGGCTACGGTTCCATCTAACTCAGACTCTACAATTCCATATCTGGTATCAAACCCTCATTTTACAGATGAGCAAACTGAGGCCCAACTAAGCTAATTGACTGGCCAAAGATGGCAAAGCAGGGATTTTGAACCTGATCTTCTGGCCCCCAATGTAGCAGCCCTGGCATTGTCACATAAGTTATAATCATAAGTGCCAGAGGGTGCCCACCGGGTGGCTACATACCCAAGTTTCTCCTGAATCCATTCTGGTAATATTGCTATTGTCCCAGGCATATTCATAAGGTGACTCCTATTTTGTTTATAGCAAAACAATGGGACGTTTTAGCTCTCATTAGGAGAGAAATGCCTTTCTCAAACCCGCCTTTACTTTTCCCTTTGGCATTTGGAATAAACAAGCAATATTGGCCTAGGGGCAAGGAGTGAGGGGAGAAACACAAATATAAATTCCCTTTGTGTAGGTACAAACCAATACTTGAAGCAATATTGTCCAACAATTCAATCAATCAACCAACAAGCATTAATTAAGCACCTAAAGTAAATTAAGTCAAGAAGTTACAAAAACAAAGCACAAGTAGTCCCTACCCTCAGGCAACGTGCATCAGAATGATTAAGCTATGTACACATATAAATGGGTTAGTTTAAGGGTCACTAACAGCCAGAGGAACCTGGGGAGATTGAAAGAAGGGAGGAAATCCAGAAACAAAGGTGAGGAGGGAGAACAGTCAAGGCCTCCAGTGTGGCCCCAGTGTGGATGCAGGAAATCCATCACTGAATTTAATTTTCATTCACTTCAAATCGACATTTATTAAGCACCTACTCGTTAGGACTAGGCTTTGTGCTTGGCATTAGGAAAATAAAGATAAAAACAAAGGATCTCTGAGGAAGAGTATTCCAGATAGAGGTTGTGAGAGAAGGCATGTTGAATTTGGGGAGCAGCAAATAAACTATACTTTAAGTATTCCCACTAGCATTTACCAGCTGTTCCTGACTGATTAAAACACTGCATTGATTCAAATAAGAGGAAATTTACTGTGGATAAATGTTTAAAATCATTACACCCAAGTTCAAAAAAAAAAAAAAAGCTAACTTGTGCGTGTAAGCACACAAGATGGGGGAGTTGTGACTAGGCAGCAGCTCATGAGAAAAACTCTAGGGGCTCCAGGAGATTCCAAGCTTAGTATAAGACAACAGTGTGGTGTGTCTGCCAAGAAAGTCAATATGATTTGGTATTAAGGGAGATTAGAGTTTCAGAGACAAGAAGGTACCCATTCCATTGCATTCTGCCCTATCAGAGCACCCAGGAGTACTGTGCTCAGGTGTATATTTTCACGTAATCGGTATTTTTATAAGTACTTGTTTTCTCCCTCATTAGAATGTAAGCTTACTGTGAGTAGGAATTGTTTATTTTTTTTTTGGAATTATCGTAATTAGAGGGTCAGTGCCTAACACATGGTAGGTATTTAATAAATACGTGTTTGCTGATTGATTATTTGATAGTTCAGGGCTTTGCAATTTTTGTGATGACGATGAATTGAAAATTGAGAGGGTGCCCATCAATTGGGGAATGGCTGAATAAGTTGTAGTGTACAATTGTGATGGAACACTATTGTACTATAAGAAATGGCAAGTAGAATGGTTTCAGAGAAACCTCGGAAGACTCATATGAACTGATACAAGTGCAATGGTGCAGAACCAGGAGAATATAGCACATAGTAATACTGTACAATGATCAACTGTGAAAGACTTAGCTCTTGTGATCAAGGATCAAGACAATGACCCATAGTCACGATGAAAAATGCCATCCATCTCCAGAGAGAGAATTGATGAACTCTGAATACTGATTGAAGCATACTTAAAAAAAAAAAAAAACTTTCTTTATTTTTCTTGCTTTTTTTTTTGGCAATATGGCTAAGGTGAAAATATATTCTGAATGACATTATGTGTATAATGGTCATCTTATTTCTTGCCCTCTCACTGGGTGGGGCAGGGGATGGAGGGAATTTGGAACTGAAAAGAAAAATAAAATAAAATAACAATTTTAAAAAGGTAGTTCAGTACTCCCCTACTGCAGTAGTCTCCAGTTAGGCTCCCAACTTCCAGTCTCTCTTCTCTCCAATTCAGCCTTCACACAACTGCCAAACTGACATTCCTAAATAAGCTTGTAAAATTCATTTGGAGGGACAAGAAATCTAGAAAAACAAGGGAAATAATGGGGGTGGGGGGTGGGAGGAAGTAGAAATGAAGAGGGCTTAACACTTCAAACTATATTATAAAGCAGTAATCATTAACATTATGTGGTATTGACTAAAAATAGAAAAGTTTCTTTTTTTCATGAAACATTCTAGAAAATGAAGAATAAGAAATCCACTGTTCAATAAAACTGAAAATATAAATTATTAAGGAAATAACTCTATCTTTGACAAGAATTATTGAAAAATCAGGAAGTCAGTCTGGCAGAAATTTTATCTAAACAATCACCTTATACTACAATAAATTCTATCTATCTATCTATCTATCCACACAAAGAGACATAAATTATATATGTGTGTGTGTGTGTGTGTGTTTGTGTACATGTAAAACTTTAATAGGAAAGATAATAGCATTAAAATATTAGAAAAAAACAAATCAAATAATGTCCATAGCTATGGCACAGGAGTAAATTCTTAATCAATCAAGGAAATGAGGCAATTATAAAATGTATGAGAAAATCCATTTACCAGTTGAATTGCTTTTGAATGCTCAAAATGAATGCAATTATGATAAGAAGGGAATACGTTTACTGGGGGAGGGGGAATGGTTCATATATTTCTAAGGGCTTGATATCCAAGATATTAAAAAAGGAAAAGAAAACTAACAAAAATAAAACCCAAAAGGTATTCCCCCAATAGTTGTCATATAGATATGAATAAACATTTCTTTAAAAAATTGCAAACTATTACTTCTATATAATAAAAGAAATTGAAATGAAAGTAACCCTGAGGTTTCACCTCACACACTGCAAATTGGCAAAGATAACTAAGATGGAAATAGTCATTACTGATGAGGTTATAAAAAGAGACACTAATGTATTATTGGGAGAGTTATGGACTCTAAGATGCAAAATTATGAACATTAAGTGGCACACATATCTTCTATAATTTGCCACCACTTCTAGAATATGATTGGTACTTTTCATTCTGGCATTTAAAGCCCTACACAATCTAACTCCCTGTAAAGGAAATCAGTAAGTGAAAACATCTTCCCCCACCCCTTGCCCAATTGAATAGGTGGGGCTCCAGGTGGGGCTTTTGATTAGCTCTTTGCCCCTAAGTAGGCCCCAACCCCTAGTTGCTAGGTGTTAAACCAATGTGGGTGTGAAGTCCTCAGGGCCCTAAGGGGAGTTGCTAAAACCAGAGCCAATAAGTGCCTAAATTCTGATCAATCAGATGACATTCTAGTCAATCGGATGACGTCTAAGGACTGTATAAAAAGAGAGAACAGAGCTTGGAGAAGCAGACCTGGTGGAAGAAGGAAAAGGAAGAGCAGCAGAAGCTGGAGGAGCAGAAGAAGCTGAAGCAACAGAAGAAGCTGAAGCAGCAGAAGAAGCTGAAGCAGCAGGAGTTGAAGGAGCAGCAGAGGCTGGAGAAACTGAGAATTAGGAGGAGCAGAAACTGAGGACTGAGGACTGAGAGCAGGACAGAAAGCCAAGAACCAGCTTCCAGAGCATACAGGCCAGAGAACAATGAGCAGGGGCTTGGGATCCATGAGTGATCTTCCTACAGGAGCATTGGGGGGGAGCACATGTATCGTTTGGCTTGGTGTCATAGTATTTTTCTGTAACCTCCTGCTTACTATTGTGAGGTGGGCTTATTGTTTCTGGAAGATTTTTGCCATAATATCGAATTGGGGGCGTTGGTCCTTGGGTCTGGTCCTTTGTAGCTTGAATAAATGCCTTAATTCCTCTGCCTTCTACTTAAAAAATTCTTTATATCCTGTGATTCTGAACCATTCAGGCATGCTCATGGCCTTTGCTTTAATGATATATCTGGCAGCGAGGATGGGATCACAAGGTATAAGATCTCTATTTAGAAGCAGAAGGACTTCAGAGGAAGAGATGAATACCCCAGGGTGGGAGGATCTATTTTATTCCTCCCTAGCAAAGGAATGGGCTAAAGGAGCTGGACTCTGTGAAAACTGGGAACCAAGGCTACAGAGAGGAGATCCTAGGGACTTGCAAAGATGTTTACAAGAGGTTAGAATTGAATCAGGGGCATCACAATCTAGGCAAAACTGGATGGTGTTATCACCCTACCGGCTAGTATATCAAATATTGAGATTAAGTGAAAGAAATGGGGGTATTCCTATGCCACGGCAAGACAGTGAATCTCAGACAGCAGGAGAACAAGTTGTTGCTCAAGAGTCTACTGACTCAAATGAGAATTTTTCCATTAATGTGGCTAGGAGCAACAGGAGGCCAAATAGGCCAAGAGTGCATTTCAACTCAGCCCAGGTCGAGCCTGACCATGGAGACTCACCAAGAGATAGATCTCCTCTCAAGAGGAGAGTGAATAGCCAGCAGATTTGGTGCCAAAATAGAGTGACAAGAAAAGAAATGTTCACTGCTCTATTGAGAGCAGGGGTAGACTTCGAAATGATAGATGGCATTCCAACCAATGAACTGTACAGAATGTACCGAGATAAGGGATTTGATAATAGATGAAATAGAGACATAAGAATTGTACCCATAGACACTATAGATTCTGAACCTGTGTACCTCGAGTTTGTCAAACCTTCAGGGAGACTCAGATTAGATCAGTGCCACAAAGCTACTCAGAGGGAATGTGATCTTGTGTGATTAAGGGATGAAAGTTTGTATCTGGGGGTAAAAAGCCTTGAGGACAATTCTAGTCTTTATCTAGGATGGGATCCTCTTGGCTTAGTTTTCCCATCGTGTTCCCTTGTACATCTGGAAAAAGGCTGGGAGGACAATCTTAGTCTCTATCTAGGGTGGGATCCTCCTGACCTAGTTTCCTCATTGTGTTCCTTTTGAAGAGAAACATTTCTCACCTGAATTTGGTTATGAGATTGAATCTTTGCATAATTGGAGTCTCAATCAAAATGGAGATGATTTTATTTGAAGGATAATAGCCCATACTTCCCTACCCTTTGTGTTCTTTGTTTTGGTTAACCTTGTTGCTAATTCTGTCTCCTTTAGGCTTAAGTATTCTAAGTACCCTACACTTTCAGATGACTGACTGCCTAAGCACCTGGCATTGAGGGAGTTCCTGGGTGCCAGCTTGCTAAAGAACTGACCTCTGGAATGGGACTCTTGATCACTTGGGGCAGGGACAGCTCTACATGCAGTTTCAGCAAGAAGCTATGGAGGATGAGACCTTTGCCCCTTACCCCAAGATTTTGAGCCCCATTTGTTTGTGGGGGGAATGATGATATCATTCTGCATACTTATTTTGTATTATCCTCATATTATTTTATTGTTATGATATTATTGATACCAGTTTTCCCATTGACCTATGTAATGGATACAAAGATCTAAGGACCAACAAGTGAGCCACGTAGTCACTCTGAAGAGATGTTATATTAAGTATTTTGCAAATGTGATTGCTCATTTTGAGGGGATTCTATTGTACTTGAAAAAAATAAGAAGTTTGTTCCTATTTAGACACAAGTTGCCTATGTAATGGATGTGAAAGATCTTGGGGCTGAATGTAAAGGCAATCAGTAAGTGAAAAGCTCTTTCCCCTCCTATTTGAATAGGCTTCAGGTGGGGCTCCAGGTGGGGCCAACAAAGGGAGGTCTGATTAGCTCTTTGCTCCTAAGTAGGCCCCAAACCCCCAGTTACTAGGTGCCAAACCAATATGGGTATGAAGCCCTAAGGGGAGTTGCTAAGACCAGAGCCAATGGTAAGTGCCTAAATTCTGGTCAATCAGATGACATCTAAGGACTGTATAAAAAGATAGAATAGAACTTGGAAAAGAAGGAGAAGGAGGTGCAGTGGAAGCAGAACCAGGAGCTGAAGGAGCAGCAAAGGCTGGAGAAACTGGGGATTAGGAGGAGCAGAAACTGAGGACTGAGAGCAGGACAGAGAGCCAAGAACCAGCTTCCAGAGCATACAGACTGGAGAGTGCTGAGCAGGGGCTTGGGATCCATGAGTGATCTTACAGGAGAGCCCTAGCATTGGGGGGAAGCACAGGTATAATTTGGCTTGCTGCCATAATATTTTTTCTGTAACCTCCTGGTTACTATTGTGAGGTGGGCTTATTGGTTCTGGGAGGTTTTTGTCATGATATTGAATTGGGGCATTGGTCCTTGGGTCTGGTCCTTTGGAGCTTGAATAAATGCCTTAATTTCTCTGCCTTCTACTTAGAGAATTCCTTATATCCTGTGATTCTGAACCACTCAGGCATGCTCATAGTCTTCCTTGAGGTCATGAATTTTGCCTTAATGATAGACTCCCACCTAACATCTCATTACATAGACCTCTTCAGGACCTCTCCACTTCCATCAAACTTCTCCCCAAAGACAACATTCCATATCCCACTTCCTCGACTTTGCCCACCTGGGCTATTTGTGCCCAACTGGTGCTAGAGCATTCTGAAGTCATTCTGATCTGATCATCTACACTCAAAGACACAATACACCTTAACCCCAACATAGTAATGTCATTTTGATCCTCTTTGAACATGAAGGACACCACCATTCTCAGCACCTGGACCAGGGCCAAGAATATAGCTTCATAATTATTTGCTGAAATAAATTGAATTTTAAATTAAAAAGCCAACAGAGGTTGAATTTCTGTTTAAAGGAAATCAATCTTTCGTTCATATCCTGGTACTACAATCTTCCATCATCACTCTTCAGTAGGTTGTAGTAGATTGAATGCTAGAGTCACAGTCAGAAAAACCTGGGCTCTAATTCTGCTTCACACATTTACTTGTTCTTTGACCTTTGGCCAATGACATAACAATAACAATAATGGCTGTAGTGATAGAGTACTTTAAGCACTAAGCTTTTTCCTCATCATCTCCCTAGATCCTCACCACAATCCTGGGAGGTAGATGCTGTTCTTATTCTCACTCTACAGAGGAGGAAGCTGAAGCAAAGAGGGATTAAATGACTCACTCAGGGTTACACAACTAGTAAATATCTGAAAGTGGATTTGAACTCAGGTCTTCCTGATTCAGTACTCTATCCATTGTGCCACCTGGCGGCATCAGAAAATCTAACATCTCTAATTCGCAATTTCCTCATAAGGAAAAAGGAGATTGTAATAGCACTGATCTCTAGGTTGGTTGTGAGGCTCTAATGAGATGAAGCATGTAAAGTACATTTCAATCCTTAAAGCATTATATAAATGTGAGTCATCATCAACAACATACATGCATCTTGTAGATAAATCAGAATTGGTGGCTGGAATTTACAAAGACTGATAGGAGTACATATACTTCCTTTTAGAAGGGGGGAAAAGTTGTACTTTTCCAGGAAAGCTGATGAGTTCTTTATCCAGACTTCTTTTATTAAACTCTGCACACACAAAAGAGGAGAATGTGTTTCTGTGCACTATATGCATTTCCTGTTAATCCAAAGTCACCACCAAAGAGGTTATCAACTTGTCTGGAGGTTTTGTTCAGGGCTCCTAAAACTGCAGCATTCAGTCAACAAATATCAAAAAGATGCCAGGGCTATTTAAGGTCTTTGGCTCTGCTTTTATGTTATTTAGGGAGATGGGACAACAAAGAGATAGACAGACAGAGACAGAGACAGAGAGAGAGACAGAGACAGAGACAGAGATGGACAGAGAAAGACAGAGAGACAGAGAAAGAGAGAGACAGAGAGATAGAGACAGAGAGACAGACACAGAGAAGTACATCAACCAACAGTCAATGGCGCCCCGGACATGCTTAAAGTTTCTCCATTCCCGCACACATGCCACCTCCCAATGTAATTAATCTACACCAGATGTTCTCTGTATCAGTAAGACTTGTAGCAATGTCTATTTCAAGTTAAATGGAATAATTGAAGCCAGAGAATCACAGCCTGCATGAAGTAAATCAAAGCCCATCACAGTCATAAAAAGGCAGACAAGGGAAAGCATGAATGGGAGAGATCCATTATGAAAAGGAAAGGCAGGCCAACTGAGACCAAAATGCTTTGATTAAAATTTATCATCTCACATAACGCCGATAGAAATCAATTGGTGACTGCTCAGAGCCCTGACGCCAGAATTGGGGAACATGCCTGACTCTCTAAATTAGGTGGGGGGCTGGGGCTTTTTGTTGTTGTTGTTGTTTCTTAGGATAATGACCTTTATCAACATGACAGCTCAGAGAAAACAATTCTTCATCCGGATCACTGTGGGCCTCCAATGCAGAAACTCCAGCTAATGACATGAGACATTTGCCCATGGTACAATCATGTCACTAACATCAGGCCCCAGACAGAGGTATTAACAAATCAAGGCTAAATTAATGATTGATGGTAGGAAACAGAGACATGGTTTTTAAAAGTAAACTGAAACAGGAAAGAGCGTGTGATTAGAAAAACTCAAAGCAGACCGTAAGCCATGTAAATTAATAAATATGGGCACTCCAGTACCTACCCAGGGAAAGGCTGTGAAGCAGCATAGAAGGAGACCTCAGACTCATACCAGGGCACCCCAAGACTCATACTAGGGCACTGCCACATGGACAGGTGTCAACTGACATCCAATATTGAGTGAGAAGAGCAGGCCTTCTGCAGGTAGGGAGGTTCTGGGCAGTATATTGAAAAAAAAAAAGATGAAGTTAACAAGCCACCAGCAGCAGCTGTAGTGTGCTTCAGACCCCAAACTCAGAGCAGATTCTCAGTTTTAGCATCTAGCTCAAACTACAGACAATAACCAACAAAGAAAACCTAGACCAAAGCAATACATACAATTCTGATATTTTGAACCAATAGAGCTTTCCAGCTTGCTGATAGGGGTGGAGGCTTGTAGCATCTCCTCTTGCTCAGATTCAAACCCAGGTCAGATAGGGGCAGACCGTAATCAGACTTTATCCTAGATCAGAGCCCTTTGAGAGTACTGAAAGCTTTCATGTACCCATCCTGTCTCTGAGATCTTGCAATAATGCAACACTCAATTCCCCCCTGGAAAGTAGCAATAAGACCAGCCTAGAACTCCCCTACAGAAGTGCCATGGAATCCAGTCCTAACATCAAGTCCAAAGTCACAAAATAAGCTGAAAGGGTGGGCAAATCAAAAAGCAAAGCCACAAGAATGAGCTATTATGGTGGCAGGGATACTCAAGACACAGAAGCAGAAGAAAATGACTATAAAATGTCTACAACAAAGCCTCTGAGAATAACAGTTTGGGCACAAACCCAACTAGAATTCATGGAAGTGATGAAGCAAGAGTTTTAAAATGAGTTCTAAAATGTTTACTTGTTTTATAAATGGAATGAGAATGCTTGAAGAAAAATTAGAAAAGAAATGAGAATTATTGAAGAAAGAATTGGAAAGAGAATCAACAGCTTGTCACAAGATATACCAAAGCAACAAACTCCCTGAGAGTTCAAATTCAAACAATGTCCATAGGCTAAAAAAAATGAAATAAAATATAAAGTATCTCCAAGCAAAAATGACTGACAGAAAACATATGAGGAGAAATAAAATGAGAATTAGTGGACTACATGAACAACATGGTCGAAAGAAGAGACTAGACATCCCATGTCAAGAAATCATAAAACAAAACTGCCTGGATCTCTTAGAAACAGAGCGAAAAGTGGAAATAGGAAAAAATTCACCAGTCACCCCCTGAAAGGAACCCCAAAATGAAACTCCTAGATATATCATGACCAAAATCCAGAGCTTCCAAGTCAAAGAAAAAAAATGCTGCAATCTACCAGAAGGAAAAAAATTCAGTTACCAAGAAATTACAGACAAAGTCACAGATAATTTATCAGCCCTCACTACAAAACATCAGTGTACTTGGAATACAATACCCCAGAAGACAAAGAATATGTGTTTACAGGCAAGAATAACTTACCCAGCAAATCTGAGTATAATTCTACAAGGGGAAAAATGAAACTTTAATGAAATAGAAGGCTTCCAAGCCTTCCTGACAAAAAGACCAGAGCTACAGAAAATCTTTGAAGTTCAAACAGAGGAGTTAAGAGAAGTGTAATGAACAAACAATGATAAAGGACTAACAGAAGATAAACTGCTTAAATTCAAGTATGAGAGAGCTGATCGATGTGTCCCCTCTGAATCTTAACATTGGCAGGGTTCATAGAGGGAGTTTAATTAGACAAGGTCTGGAAGTGGTTCTATTATATCTTGATGATATTAGGGAAAGAATGGAAAGAAAGGGGAGGAGGAATACAGTGGAGGGGAAGGGAAAAGAAGCTTAAGGGAAGTTGTCTTACATAATTAGGGTATACAAATAGACATCTAATATATCCCTAATAAGGGAGGGAGGGGGTGGATGACACTTAAATCTCAATCTTATGTGTGCTGGTCAAAAGAAGGAAGAAGACATACACACAGAGGTACAAACATTTATTTCACTCAATAAGAAAATAGGAAAAGGGGAGGGTAAATGGGGGGGTCAGAGATTAAGCAGGAGATGTGTCCTAAGCAAAACCATCTCTAAGGATGTACAAAAATATTTATAGCTTTTTTATTAGAAGGAAAAGGATGAGCATCTGGTGGGGTGGTATTGATAAATATTTTTATTTATTAATATGGATTTTAATATTGATATGAATGGAATCTATCAGACTTAAAGAAAATAGACTGAAAATAACTTGAGGCAAGAAAAATAAGGAAGAAGGATCATCTTTGTTTTGTTTTGGCCTGGATCTATAATTTCATCAGGTATAAGAACTCTGTGTGTGTTAATTCCTTCTACCAACAAAGACTGGCAACTCATCCATGACGCATCTCTAACTCAGGGTCCTAAAGAGTCCCAGGCACTGACAACTTAGTTGGCTTTTCTGTGGGCATCAAGCAAGTGAGTCTGAGAGGCAGGGTTTGAATCCAGGTCTTCCTGTCCGTAAAATCAGCCCTTATCTACCATGGCATCCTTTCTTTCTCTTATTTGTTATTTTAGCTGCTTAAATTGGTCTACCAAAGACAGGTGCATGAAGAAAAATGTACAAAGAGACAAGCATAGGGATTGCAAGGAAAAACGAATTGTGATTTTTAAATGAAATTCAAATATTTAAATGTGACTTAAGTTCAACATAATCCATCATATAAATAATGTAGTCAGAAATTTTTGCAGCAGACAATTAAGAAAGCTACCATAGGACAGATATCCATTGAAGTTCTTTCACAAGGCCATCTTATAGTACAAAGATGCCACTGGGTTCATGAGGGTGGAAGGCAGGTTCTACCAAACTGAAAAAGTTTTGCATATGGACTAGGAAGTTAGGGTTAGGGTCAGGGATGTATTGTCCAAGGACAACAACAGAAGTTTGAATAAATGTTTGTTTAGATAAAATTTGAATAAATGAATGAATGAAAATCATGCTATTTTTCATGTTAAATGTCTCTAAGAAAGGAAAGGGGGGATGAATGTCTAAGCTATATTTAGATATTAACAGGAAAATTAAGCTTAAAATTTACAGTGAAATGCTCTAGATAATAAGATGGCCTACCTCCTTATAACATTCTTAATGAAGTTCATAATAAATGGTTTATAGTATTAGATTATTATGAATATTATTCTGGGAAGGGATTCTCTTTGAAGACTGCAAGTGTCGCTGGAGCAAGAACCGTAGAAATGGCAATGCTATCGTGATCAGAAGTCCTGCTTCCAGCCCAGCTCCCAAAGCCATCATTCAAAGAACCAACTTCTATCCTGGCCTGCTTCTGCAGGTGCTGACGCCTACACCTCTTCAGCAGCCATTGCCACTGAAGACCCAGAAAGGCAAATTTTTGATACAGAAGATGTTGGTCACGCAGATGCTTCAAAATCAGAGAAAGATAAGATTTTATCAGTGGAAATTACACTAAAGAAGATTCATTATCACCTGCTTTATATCTGCTCCAGCAGGCAATCTGACAACCCAGGAAAACATAAACAAAGAGGGGTCATCTAACTTTGCAAGAATGTTACCAAGTGTACCATTGCATACCACAGCTTATGAGGGCACCATTAGGCTAGGATACTTAAAAAAGGAAGAAGGACTGCTACCCCAAAAGGTAGATTCCATTGAGCTGCCACCTGTTGTTTCAAAAGAAGGTTTATATTGTTCAGAGAGTGAAAGTGGGACCTGGGGAAGTGAGATGAAAGAATGCTCTAGAATCATCTGAGATTCTAGTGAAGACATGTCCCTGATTCAGATGTGTTTCTACCCTGTGCTCCCTCTTGCTCCCTAGGAAGGAAGAAGCCAAGGGTAAGTATGGGTATCTGTGTGTCCCTGTCCTGAATTATTGTAATGTTTTTACAATGCTTGGTTCTAACCATACATATTCCTCTCCAAAACACTCTCCAGACTTCTTCCCTCCAAGCCCCTTCATGCTAGTAGCTCTTCCTAGCCCTGGAATTCACATCGTGGAATTACTCTCCACTCCTACAGACTCTTCCTCTGATTGTATGGCTCTTCCCATAGCCTACATTTAAGGAGGGTGCCCAGATCTCCTTCCTTTCCATACTGCAAAATGGAATTTCGTTACCATTATCTTCCATTACTAGTATCTTTGTTCTCTCTCACCTTTTCACTTCTCTATTAAGCGTCTTCTTCCCTTATTAGCATGCAAGCTCCTAAAGGTCAGGGACTATCCCTTTCGGAAATATACTTGTATTCCCAGAGCTTAGTACAGTGTCTGGCATATAGTAGACCTTTAATGAATGCTTGTTTACTGGCTGCCTGACTGTTGAAGGGCTCAGTGTTCTGGGTAAGGGCTAGATCAAGAGAATGCCTCTGTAATATAGCACTGGTTCTGAGACTGTGCCCTATCATCCCAATGACATGTTTTGAGAACCCATACACAAAACCAGACATCAACAAATGAGAGCAGGAATAAAGTTTCATGTCTAACTCAGTCGTGTGATGAAAAAAGATAGGAACAAAAGAAGGATAAGGAAAGAAGGAAGGAAGGAAGGAAAAAAAAGAAAAAGAAAGAAAGAAAAAGAAAGAAATGTAATATGGATGTGAAGTAATGCAATCCAACGCTTTTCCAACTTGGAAAATCAGTAGAAGGAAATAGAAAGTAACAGAAAAGTGCTTTTTTCCATTCATATTTTTTTCTTTAAAATTTGAAGAAGGAACTGGCAATAAAACCATATGAAATCCAAGATTTAACACATCCTGAACTGCCATCAGGATGCCAATACTGGGTGTGAGGCCAGTTTCTAGACATTAAAATGAGACTTCAGTAAAGTTTCTGAGGTCAGAGGAAATGTTAAAGTTTTACTAAGCCCTTAGGCCAATTTCTAACATTTCCTTATTCACTTCCTCCAACTTGTGCCAAATTCTAGAATAAAAACAACCCTACACATCCTATTTAAATAAGTGTATCACACAATGCCAAATCTTGAGGAAATTAGATCAGACTCTTCTTGGAGGTCACCAGCCTTGGGCAAAAATAAATTTCCTTCACCAACAGACATTCATTAAATATCTTCTGCATCACATGGTACCATGAAAAAAGTAGAACTCATGCTTTCATTATTTTAGTGAGCAGGACAAGGTATAGAATTAAAGAGATGAAGCAAGTTCATGATATCAAACCCTCTTAGGATTTTAGGATGTGGACCTGGAAGGAACCTTTGAGCTCATCTTATCCAACCACGTTATTTTATAGAGAATGAAGCTGAGGTCGAGAAAGGAAAGTGATTTGCCTAAGGACACAAAGGCCAGAGCTGAGATTTGAAGCCAGATGTCCAATACAGTGTTCTTTGTTGTCAGGAAGCAGCGCTAAGGAAGGGATTGATCCGGGTGAAGCAAGATTCCTCAGGAAATAATGATGAAGTCATCACCCTCATTCCTGTCCCCGTCATCTGTCAGCCACCAGAGTGATCATGAGAATGCCACTGGTGAGTCTAGAGAAGAGCAGCTTGGATCCCAATTCTTTTATTTTTATTTCAATTACAAAAAAGGCATTTTATCCAACTGTGCAATGATCCACAAAGAAGGAATGCATAGAAAAGGATGTGACTCATTCTAAGAAGGTTTGTCTGACCTCATTTCCGTTCAAAAGGTGAAAAGAAAGAGATGATGATGATGATGATAGCAGTAGTAATACTACCTACCAGTAATAATAACATAGTAGTAAGGACAATGATAACAGTGGAGATAAGAGTAACAGCTCTAAAGATAACAGCAACAGTAATCACAAAATAATAATAATCATAGCGACCATCTTAGCAACCATAGTAATTGTAACGGTAATAGTAAGAGTAACAGTCACAAGAACAAGCAACAACAGCCATATGGGGCAGGGGCTGGAAAGCCAGGTAGCCCGGCGCTTCTGCTCCCCGATACACCCAGTCATGGACCCCCAGGTGCGTACCTTCACCTCTCCCTCCTCACTTCCTCCTACATAACACAGAGATCAGAGCAGCCCCTGACTCAGAGCAGCACAGTGAAGAGCAAAGGGAGTGAAGTAAAGTGCCTTCTGTGCTCCAGAGAGCTGTAGAAATGTTAGCACTCGTCATCATTTCTGTCTTCAAGCGTCCTTCCGTGACAAAGCTTCATCCTCGCCTTTCTCCTCTAGAAACTTGCCTCATTGTTCTTTCCGTTTCCAGTCTCTCTCTCCCTACTGCCTTCTCCCCTCAGCTATAAAGATGCTCAGATGGCCCCAATTTTTGAAAATAATAGAAAGGCAAGCTCTTGAATTTGTCATTCTCTCAATCATTTGCCCTCTTTCCTCTCTTTCAATGGTAAGCTCCTGAAAAGAATTGGCTCCGCTTGTTACATCCACTGCCTCAACACCACTTACTCCTCAACTGTCTATGACTGGCTCCCACTCACTACCTATTTCCAGATCTCAGCTCATTCTAAACTTTTTCCTACTCACTACTCACTATTCAGATCTTCCGTGCTTCTCCCGGCAGCCGAAGGTGGACGGCATTCACATACTTAGAGGGCTGGATGGTTTGGTGGGAATTCTGAGGAATGTACACATAAAGCAAGGTGATTTCAATGTCTGTGGAGCAATAGCAAATACTGTTACTATTATGAATACGCTCTCAAACTTTAAGTTTCCCATGAAAGGGAAACGGGCTTTAAAAACAAAGAGGGAAATAAACCTTTCCCTCCTTCTGGTGTTAAAGTTAAAATAGGCATTTTATTTTCCAGAGGTTGCCTTTAGGGATAACAATATTTTTATTTTCTTATACAAATATGCTTTCAAGTTTCAAAAATAAAACAAGATATGATTCACAGCACTGGAAGGCAGCTAGAATCTTGCTCAGTCACTGAAAGGAGCCTGCTAAGAATGAGGCCCCGGAAGTCACTGTAGGACTTGGTCTCTGGGGAATGTAGTGCCCAGTGATGGCAATGACAGCCCGGACTGCACTGACATGTGACTTTGGGATTTAGGAACATAATCCTCCTTTTATTGGTGAGGAAACTGAAGTGGGGCAAAGACAGGTAGGGGCTTGCCCAAGGTTTCACATGAAATAAGCGGCGGATCCAGGATTCAAAACTCGGTCTTCTAAATCCAGATCCAGGGCTCTTTCCATACTACCAGTAGCAACTATTAAAGATTTTTCTCCTTCCTCAAGAAACCTGTAAATCAGGGAGTATAAATATTTCCATCCCCATTTTCCTGATGAGGTAACTGAGGCTCACTCAGGCAAGGTTAAGCACTTGCCCAGTGTCACCCAACTAGCAAGTACAGAGCCTGGATTTCATGACTGATCAGTTAGCTACCTCGTCCAGCCTATGAACAAAAAAAGAATCTGACAATCCATTTGGCAAAGGTCATCCTGCCTGTGCTCCCATCTACTAAAGCACTCCATCCCATTCCACTTGGGGAGAGCTCAAATTGGAGGGAAAGTTTTTTGGTCCTGACTTTTTTTTTTTCATCTTTAGTTTACAACACACGGTTCTACATAATTTTGAGTTCCAGATTTTCTCCCCTCCCTCCCCCCTCCCTCCCCAAGAGGGCATGGAATCTCATATAACTACCATGTATAACTTCGCATTGAATTAATTTATACACTAGTCAAGTTGTGGAGAAGAATTATGACCAATGGAATGAATCATGAGAAAGAAGAAAAAGAACCAAAAAAAAAAAAAACAACCCAAAAACAAAAACAAAAGAGAAGAAAAAAAAGGCGAGCATGTAGTGTGCCTCAATCTACATTCAAACTTCACACTTCTTTCTCTGGATGTAGATAGCATTCTCCATCATGAGTCCTTTGGAGTTGTCCTTGCACCTTGTGTTGCTGAGAAGAACGAAGTCTGTCAGGGTTGGTCCTCACGGAATCCATATATCTGTGGTTGTGTACAATGTTCTCCTGGCTCTGTTCCGCTCACTCATCATTATGTTGTGTAGGTTTTTCCAGGTTGTTACAAAGTCCTTATCATCCCCATTTCTTAGGGCACAATAGTATTCCATTACCTTCATATACCACAGCTTGTTCAGCCATTCCCCAATTGATGGGCATCCCTTTAATTTCCAATTCTTGGCTACCACAAAAAGAGCCGCTATAAATATTTTTGTACATATGGGTCCCTTTCCCTCTTGTGTGATTTCTTTGGGATACAACCCTAGAAGTGGTATTGCTGGGTCAAAGGGTATGAACATTCCTATGGCCCTTTGGGCGTAGTTCCAAATTACTCTCCAAAATAGCTGGATCATCTCACAACTCCACCAGCAACGTAACAATCCTCTCCAGCATTTATCAACCTCCTGCTTTGTTATTTTAGCCAATCTGACAGGAGAGATGTGTTATCTAAGAGTTGCTTTGATTTGCATTTCTCTAATCAGTAGTGATCCAGAGCATTTTTTCATATGCCTATAGATAGCTTTAATTTCTTCCTCTGAAAACTGCCTGTTCATATCCTTTGACCATTTCTCAATTGGGGAATGGCTTGTATTCCTATATATTTGGCTCAGTTCCCTGTATATTTTAGAAATGAGGCCTTTATCAGGGATACTTTTTGCAGATGATATGATGATTTATTTGGAGAATCCTAGAGAATCAAGTAAAAAACTACTTGAAATAATAAACAACTTTAGCAAAGTTGCAGGATATAAAATAAACCCACATAAATCCTCAGCATTCCTATACATTACTGACAAAGCCCAACAGCAAGAGATAGAAAGAGAAATTCCATTCAAAGTTACTGTAGACACTATAAAATATTTGGGAGTCTATTTGCCAAGACAAACCCAGGGCCTATATGAATATAACTATGAAACACTTTTCATGCGAATAAAGTCAGATCTGAATAAATGGAAAAATATCAGTTGCTCATGGTTAAGCCGAGCTAATATAATAAAAATGTCAATTTTACCTGAATTAATCCATCTATTCAGTGCCATACCAATTGAACTACCAAAAAATTATTTTACTGAGCTGGACAAAATTATAACAAAATTCATCTGGAAAAACAAGAGGTCTAGAATATCTAGGGTATTAAAGAAAAGAAATGCTAGAGAAGGTGGCCTAGCCATACCAGATATTAAACTGTACTACAGAGCAGCAGTCATCAAAACTACCTGGTACTGGCTAAGAAACAGAGATGTGGATCAGTGGAATAGGATAGGAATACAAGATAGAGAAGTCAACAACTATAGCAATCTACTCTTTGATAAACCCAAAGAGGCCAGCTTCTGGGCTAATAATTCACTATTTCACAAAAACTGTTGGGAAAATTGGAAAATGGTAGGACAGAAACTGGGCATAGACCAATATCTTACACCACATACCAGAATAAAGTCAAAATGGGTTCATGATTTAGGAATAAAAGCTGATACTATAAGTAATTTGGGAGAGCAAGGAATAGTTTGCTTATCAGATTTATGAAAAAGAAAAGAATTCATGACCCAACAAGAGATAGAGAGCATTACAAAATGCAAAATGGATAGTTTTGATTATGTTAAATTGAAATGTTTTTCTACAAAAAAAGCCAATGCAACAAAAATTAGGAGGGAAGCAGAAAATTGGGAGAAAATCATTACAACTAGTATCCCTGATAAAGGCCTCATTTCTAAAATATACAGGGAACTTTGGTCCTGTCTTTAAACCTAGTTCAGCCTCTCTACGCCTTCCCACCCATATTCCTGGCCATGGCCTGTGGGGCCAACAAGGCTGCCTCCTCCACCACAAGAAGGCACTTCAAATACTTGGCCATAAGTTTTCTTGTTTCAGGCCCTTTCCCAGTTTCCCAGTTTCTTTAATTGATCTTCAAATATGAAACTTTGTCTCTCCTAATGCCAGTTCCAGCCCTTTTCTCCTTCCATCGCATGCCTATTAACGAAGACAAAATTAGCCCTACATGCTAATGGAGAAGAACACTATGTATTTGCTGTTTTAGATGAGAGCCTCATCATACCCCATTGGCTCAATAAATCACAGAATTGTTCCACATCATGTACCTTATGAAATGCTGCCAGTTGTCAGCTGGTCTGGCCTGGTGCCTGGGATATAAACCCCACCCCCCCCCAAAAAAACAAACAGTGCAAAAAACGGTTTTGAGTGAAGTAGGCCATTCTGCATCATTCTTCTAGCATCTTTTTGCTGTTGTTATTTTGTTGTTCAACTTTTGACCAACAGACTAATACTTCATTGATGGATTCAGGCTCAAACTCTCCAGATTTTGTCATTGGGAAGACTTCCAGCCCATCACAGACACATTTGCTGAAGCACGAGATGCAAGGATTACAAAAATCATGGCAAGTCTCAAGAGGAGAATGACAGGGTTGGAGGAGAAAATGATCGAGCTCATGGCTGCTAAGGTTTGTGAGCTCAAGGAGAGAGGGAATAGAACAGGAAGGTTTTAGAGGGACAGAAAAAAGCAAGATGCTGATTAGGGTAGAGGAGGCCTGTTTCGACCCTGACCACAGCTCCTTTTTAGGAGACTATGATGCCTTTGGATCAGAAGTGGGGTAGGAGAAGCTAAAGGCCTTGCCTGAGCCAAACAAAAAACAGTCATATGAGCTTGTATCTGTACTGGGAGCTGTTCTGAATGTCTTTGTGAGTAGTAGCTGCACATCTGTTTGTTTCTGGCATGGTTAACTCCATCAGGCCAAGGTCAAATGAACTGGGCCCAGTCAAATACAGCAAGTCAGGGAGAAAGTAGGTTTCCTGTTGGTAGGAGATCAACAACTAATTCTAGAGAAATCCAAACTAACCATAATCACTACATATTCATGAAATG
Source organism: Trichosurus vulpecula (assembly GCF_011100635.1). Lineage (NCBI taxonomy): Eukaryota > Metazoa > Chordata > Mammalia > Diprotodontia > Phalangeridae > Trichosurus > Trichosurus vulpecula. The sequence goes on along the minus strand of NC_050580.1, from coordinate 15,823,280 downwards.
AATACAATCATCTAGCTATAAAAAGAGCTGGGCATAGGAAGTCATTGATTTATTGAGAATCATAGAAAGAGGATGTATTTCCATGGCACTCTCTTTAGACTAAGACAGAGTGCAGAGCCACCAAAGACAGGGTAGGATTTCTCAGAATTTGGTCCTTTTGTAAGGAAGATCAGGTTAGGGTCCAGCAATGCCATCTTGTGACTACACAGAGAACATAGCCTCATGCTAACTGTAGGGCATCACTAGATTAAAGGTTATGCACAATTCATTAGCTTTGGGGATATTATATACATATACATATATGTATATATTTACGTATTTTCCCCAGAATGGCTAGACCAGTCCAAAGCTCTAGAACCGTACATTAATGGACCTGTTTTCTTTGTAATTATATGTTAGCATGGGCAGCTAGGTGGCACAGTGGATAGAATGTCAGACCTGGAGTCAGGAAGACTCACCTTCCTGAGTTGAAATCTGGCCTCCAACACTTACTAACTGTGTGATCCTGGGCAAGTCACTTAAGCCAGTCTGACTCAGTTTCCTCATCTGTAAAATAAGCTGGAGAAGAAAATGACAAACCACCAGTGGTTTTTGCCAAGAAAATCACAGGTGGGGTCATGAAGACACAACTGAAACAATCGAACAACATCAAAAATTAACATTTACGTAATAGCTCACATTTATGTAGTGCTTATAGGTTGGCAAAGTGCTTTTCAAATAATTATATAATCTGATCTGTGAGGTAGATATTACTATTATATCCCTTTAACAGCTAGAAGTTAAGCGACTTGTCCAAAGTCACATAATCATAAGTTAATCATAAGTATCTGAGGACAGATTTGAACTGAGGTCTTGCTGACAGCAGACCTAGCACTCTATTCACTGAGCCATCTTGTCTCTAATATCTTAGGTTATACATTTAAAAACATTATTCTGAAATGAGGTCCATAGGTCTCACCAGACTTCCTCAGATATCCAAGGTAAAGATCTTCAGTCAGTGGTATTTGTGGGAAGTTTCAAGGCCAAAACAGTCTTATGAGAAGGCATGTACCCAGTGCGACTCAAGAGATTTCTACCACAAGGGCTCTTGACCCAGAATATCACCCTCAGTGACTGCACATGACGTTGTCCTTCCTGCTAACCTGGTCTGAGATTGCCGCCATTCAAGTCACTTCTTTGGACTATACAGCAAGACCACTGTTAGAATGTACAGGTTCATAGACAGTTCCAATGGAGAAGGTCCACAGGGATTGTCTAGTTCAACTTCCTCGTGGGACAGATAAGGACAGCATAGCCTATGGGAAGGAGATGAATCACTCAAGGTCGAACAGAGATTGGCACAGCCAGAACCAGTGCCAGGAACCTACCCCAGGCCTTCAGACACCTGAACTTAGTAGACAATGAAGATTTGCCAGAGAGGGAAAAGAGGTCCCTAGAGAGTGGAGCAATGGTTAATATCTCAGATTAACACATTTGAGGGGCCTCGTCCTGAGGGGATGAGAGAATAGTTCAAGTAGGGCACTGAGAAAATCTTCGTTCGCTGAGGAAGTAAAGCCAGGTTGGAGGACCCTTTGAGGGGTGCCCAATGAGAACATGAGTTCCAGGAACACTGACCTCGGTTGATGAGGCACACAGTGAATATCTGAAGAAGGGACACTGAAATTGAACTTTATCACCTTTTCAATTTGGTTTGAGGCCAAGTGTTTTGGCAGGCATCCCCATCCCTTATTATAGCAAGGTACTACCAAGATCATCTAGTCCAGAGGTTTTCAAGCTGGGGTTCGTGAAAATATTTTTTAAAAAATATTTTGATATTTCATTATAATTGGTTTCCTTTGTAATCGTATGTACTTTATTTTTATGCATTAAAAATATCATTCTGAGAAGGGGTCCACAGTCTTCGCCAGACTGATAAAGAGGCCTATGATACAAAAAAGGTGACTAACCCCTGATCAAGCCCAACTTCCTTATTTTATAAGTGATGAAACTGAGACCTAAAGAGGGAGCATGATATATCCAAGGTCTTATACACAAAGAATGGCAAAGCCAAGATTCAAACCTAGTACTCCTGACTCTGGTTAGACCACCATTGAAGAACTGTGTTTCATTCTGGACCCCACGGTTTGGTAAGGACATTGGAGAACTGACGTGTTCAGAGAAGAGCTAGTGCGGTGGTGAAGGGCCTTGTATTCATGCCAAGTGGAGAAAAGTTAGAAGAAAAGGAAGAATGGAGCCTGGAGAAGAGATGACCAGTGGGCATGATTACCTTCTTCAAGAATCTGAAGGATGGTCATGGCAAAGAGTCATTGGACAGTGTCTGTGGAGGAGCAGTGAGAGGGCCTTGTACTTCTCCATCAGTTAGACCCATCCCAAAGCCGAATGGGATGCCTTGGGAGAGAATGAGCTCTCCTGCACTGGAATCCTGCATGCCTAGACCTGTGGAAGGGCTGGAGCAACAATTTTCATTTCAAGATGGGTTCCATTAGGAAGCCTCTGAGATCCCTTGGATTAGGTAGGTACTGAGATCTCTTAGAACACCGAGATCCTGGAATTCGGGGCTCTTAATGCCCTATACCCCTCCTAGCCTAGGTGTCTGCTGGTTGCAAATGGAGATTACAGAGCTTGAGGAAAAGGTGTTAACCCTGTCTTGGTTTGAATAAACCTCCAAACCTTCACCAGAGCAAGGATTCTTTTTTTTTATTTCCTGCTGTGTGTGACCTGAACTCCACAGAATACATCACAGACCTCCCTGAAGCAGACTATTCTATGGAAATGTGGTGTTTGGGGAGCCTCAGAGAGCCCTGATAACACTGCAGAAATCCCCTGCTGAATTAGCAGAACTTTGAAAGTGTAGGTCAGGGGAGCCTCCCTGGAGACCCCATCCTGTGACTCTCAGGTTGGTCTCTTGCGGCCCTTTCAGCCTGGAAACTCCAAAGCTGCTTAGCAAGAGCTAAGCCTGGGGTCTGATGAGTCTTGTCCCCACTAAGCTGATAGGTCATTCTGCTGAATTAATGGACTCCACCACGTTGATGAGTGTCAGGGAGCTATAACTTTATGGAACTCATTCTGGAAAAGAATAAAAACAAAACCCCTCTTCAAAGCAGCAAGCTTCTTAAAGGTGGAGCTGTGCTCTGGTCCCGGGTTTGGGTCTGGAGCCACGGATCCTTTAAAGCAGCTGCCTGGCCATCTCCCTGGATGACCATCAAAGCCAGAGGGGCAGCTGCCGGCTGACTGCCTGGCTGAGTGCCAGATGTTTTTCATTTCCACGAAATGTTTGTGGAGGGTGGAGTGGGCGCTGCCTGAAGATTCACAGCCTCTGAGTGTGCAGACAAGGAATGAAAACAGGCCTGCCTTGGACTGCCCATGGAGGAGCTGAGCCATTGTGGATGGGAAACGGCCAACCCATCATAATAAAAAAATCTGTCTTGTAAACACAGCTCACAACTGCAGCCTGAGGAGAAGGTACCATATACTTCCTTTTTCTGTATGTGTTTTCAGATTTATTTTTCATGTCATATGAAAGGCAGTAGGGCAAGTTGGACTTGGGGTCAGCAGACCTGTGTTTAATTTCTCTCTCAGACACTTACCAGCTGTGTGATACCAGTCAAATGGCTTAACCTCTCTGTGTCTCAAGAAGCCCTAAAACAATGTCCTACATAGCTTAGTAATATGTAGAGGTGTGGTGTTCATTCATTTAATAAATATTTACTAAGCATTTACTCTACGGAGTGCTGGAGATACAAAGATCAAGAACTGAGGAGGGGTCAATAACAGTTTTAGCTAGTCAACACAAAATACTTGAAATTGTCTTTGTTTTCTTTATTTTTTGGTTTGGTTCTCCCAGGAAGGAAATTTCCCTTCCCAAAGCAGATCAGCACCTGCTGTGAGGGGCCAGGGGCCCTGAGAGGTTCAGTCACTTGCCTAAAGCCACGCAGCCAGTAGGTGTCAGAGGGAGGATCTGAACTCAGGTCTTCCATCTCCCAAAGCTGGCTTTCAATCAATTACTCCATGCTGACTCTCGATATAATACAGGCATACCTTTGAGATACCGTGGGGTCAGTTCCAAACCACCACAATCAAGCAAATATTGCAATAAAGTGAGTCACATGAATTTTTTTTGTTTCCCAGTGCATATAAAAGTTGTGTTTATACCGTAATGTAGTCTGTTAGGTGTGCAATTGTATTATGTCTAGAAAAACAATGTATATGCCTTAATTTAAAAATACTTTATTGCTAGAAAAAGTATTGCTAACCATCACCTGAGCCTTCAGCGAGTTGTAATCTTTTTGCTGGTGGAGGGTTTTGTCTCGATGTTGATGGCTACTGACTGATCAGGGTGGCGGCTGCTGAAGGTTGGGCTCATGTGGCAATTTCTTAATATAAGACAACAAGGAAGTTTGCCACATAGAATGACTTTCCCTTTCATGAAAGATTTCCCTGAAGAATGCGATGCTGTTGGATAGCGTTTTACTCACAGTAGAACTTCTCTCAACATCGGATCAATCTTCTCCAACCCTGCCAAGTTTATGTGACATTCTTCAATATTTTTGTGTCTCAGGGGACAGGGAGGCCTGATGAGAGGGAGACAGTTGGGGAATGGCAGGTCATTGAAGCAGTTGGAAGACACACAATATTTATCCATTAAGTCCCCTCCACTGCCTTATGTGGGTGCAGTTGGTGATGCCCCAGAACAGTTACAATAGTAATCTCAAAGAGCACTGATCATAGATATAATCATAATGAAAAAGGTTGAAATATTGTGAGAATTACCAAAATGTGACACGGAGACACAATGTGAGCTCACACTGTTTGAAGATGGTGCCCATAGATTTGTTTGAATCAGGGTTGCCACAAACCTTCAATTTGTTTTAAAAAAAAAGGTGATGTCTGTGAAGTGCAATACGGCAAAGTGCAATAAAACAAGGTATGCCTGCACACACACACACACACACACACACAAACATGTGTGTGTATAATTTGTTTTTGGAGGGTGGAGGAAGGGCTCTAGTCGATGCAATGATGAGGATGAGTGCTCTGAAGGAGGCCTGAGAGCCTGAAGAACTGTCACCTCCCTGAGGGCCAGAGCCACTTTGTCTCTTTGTCCTTGAGGTCCCAGAACCAGGCCTTGCACAAATAGGTGATTAATAAATGCTTATTCAGTTGGATTGGATTGAGTGGAACCAGATTAAAATGGGGATAGCGAAGGCACCGACATCATTTTTTGTCCAGTTTTGTCCCTTCTGCTCTCATAACATCTCATATATTATTGCCTTCTCCACTCACGTGGCCACTGCCCAGTACCGACCTTCATTACCTTTTGCCTGGACTACCCCAGTAGACTTCTAATTGATCTCTTCCTCAAGTCTCCCCCGACTCTAGTCCACTCCACACTCAGCTGCAGAAATGATTTTCCTAAAGGTTGGACCACATCAACCCTAAGTAAAGTTACCCTTTTATTCCAGGATCAAACATAACATCATGTTTGATGTCTAAAGCGCTGCATGGCCTGGCCCCTTCCTACCTCTCCAATCATCTTACACTTTAGTTCCCTTGCTATTGGTCATGCGTAACAATGCATCTCCTGATTTCAGGTATTTTCACTAACTGTGCCTAGGATTCACTATGCCTGGGATTCTTTCCCTCTTCCCCTCTGGCTGCTGCCTTCGCTGGCTTCCTTCAGGATGGAATTCCAGTCTCTTCTGCAGAAGGCCCTTTCCAGGCTCCCTGTGCTTCATTCCCTCTAAATCCAACTTCCTTTCACACTGTATATATCTTGTATGAATGTGCATAGGAGCTCCTTGAACACAGGAATCATGCTTTTGCCTTTTTTTTGTATCCCTGGTATTTAGCATCATGTTTGTAAGGCACATAATAAGGCCTTCACAAAGGCTTATTGACCGATGAACTGACTAGACCAAAGAAATCACCTAGACTTCAATGGACATTTTATCACTATCCCGCCAGTATCCCCATTCTAAGCATTCCTCAACACTAGCCTAGCGCCACTCTGAGGGAAGAAGGGAAGGGTTGGGGTTGGCACTTAGCTGGCACCTAGTAAATGTTAATTGGTTGGCTAAATGAAAGACCATTAATTCTACCTCACTTTTGTTGATAAACCTTGTACAAATTGGTTCTCTTTTTAACTTTTCTGTTCCTTGATATTCCCCTCTGTGGCTTTTCTCAAGCCCCACCTTCCACCTGAAACATCCTGCCCTCCCGTCTCTGCCTATGAAAGCTTGCCCATACTTCAAAACCTCCATCCAATCTGGCCACATTCATGACCACTAAGCTACATGTTACAAGCCAGCTCTCCTCCTTTCGGTGTAAGATGAAACTCCAAAAAAAATCCCTTCATGAATCTCACACAATTTATTTTTTAATTTTATTATGAACTCAACAATCATCAACACACAGAAATATTTCAATACAGAAAGGAAAAAAAGAGGATTGGATAAGAAATTAGGAATTCTTGTTGCTTACCACTTGTGGTAAAAATGCAGCATAAACTTAGCAAGGCAAGAACAAGTCGCTCCACTTATGTCCCCTTATGAACTTACTATTTATTTTCTTCTATATATTTTTAGATGTTTTACTGATGTCCTTCTCCCCCCTTTTTTGGACAGAGAAGAGAATTTATATTGCTATCTACCAGCTCATCCCTGCCCTACATACAAGCTTCCCTTTAAACAAATAATCAAGAAAAAAAAAACAAGACATTAGCCATGTATGTTCAGTCTTATTCTGCACCCTGAGTGTCCCCCTTTCTGTCTTTTTCATCACTAGTCTTCTGAAGCCATGACTGGTCACTGAGTTGATCAAAATTCTGACATCAATCAAAGTTCTTTTCCTTTACATTACTGAGTCCCACCCAGTGGCCAACAAACCAGCACAATCCCCACTTAACCCAGTGAATTGCCCCGAGTCAGAGGATAGCGTTTCTAGAGTAGCTCCATCTAAGTCACTAAATGCAAAGGTGTATGTATGTGGGGGTGGGGAGAAAGAGAGGTTACAGTGTTATCAGTGGCCCCCCAGGCTGCATTTCCATAGAATACTGCTGGCAACAGAGAGCCGGGTGATGTGTTCTGAGACAGTGGGGAGCTTGGGTCACAGCAAGTATCAGAAAGAGTCTGGCCTGATAAAGGCTAGGAGAATTATGCAGACCAGGATATTGTTCACTTCTCCAAACACACACATGTAATACTGTTACAGGATCCTGAGTCTCCTCAGGATATCCAAAGGCCAAAGTTGGTACAGACAGATTCTCAGGTTCAACCCCATGGAGAAAGTAAAGTTGAAAGTGAGGAACAAAAAGCCAAGAAAATACAAATGCCTGTAAAGCAATTCAAGGAATGATGACTTAACATATAGAAATACTGTGTATGGATCTTCCAGTGCCAAAAAACCCCTCTTAGATATGGTTTCTGGATCACCGTTTTATTTTGAAACCTAATCATGGGGGTATTTTAGTTTGTGCAGGCCTAACACATTGGAGGAGGGTCTCTTGGTCAAAGCTCACAGTCATAGAGTAGAACAAGTGGCGAGAATTGGTGAGTTCTTTCATGCTGATGTCCCCCCGGCATTGTACAATGTTGACAGACAGTTCTACAAATTTTCTTTTTTTAAGGGAGGTGGGGATGGGAGAAGAAGAAGTAGTGGACCTTCCATCAGGCAGACCTGGGTGCAAATCCTGCCTAGTTGTATGACCACATACAGTCATTGAAGCTATCTGAACATCAATTCCCTCCTTTGCAAACTAGCCAATGACAATATTTGGAGTACATACCCTTATGGGAATATTGAGACTACAGTGAGATGATACAATGTGCTGTCTAAACATTAACTACTTTTCAGGTTCCCTTCTTGGAATGAGCAAGGGATGCTTATCCACTATGTAGAATGGCCTCACTTAAGCTCCACGGGCCTCAGTGCCCTCGTCTGTAAAGGTAGGGTACTAGAGTCAGACTTCCCGTAACAATAATTGACATTGGTGTTGACTTACACAGACCTTTACGCTTCTTTACATGGCTTACACGGAGTCTTATGTGTCTTATCCAATTCTCACAATGGCTCCCTGGAGGTAGGTCCTATGAGTATTATCATTCCTGACTCAAAACATCCAAACCATTGGCCATGTCGGAACATGTATGTTCAGTCTTATTTTGCATCTCCGGTGTGTCAACTTGGTCAGCTTCATCATTCAAGGCCCAGAGATGCGTTGGGACTTGCCTGGAGTTATCATGTTAGTGTTAGAGGCAAGATTTGCACCTGGTCTCCCCTAATGACAGGTCTAGTGTGCTATCCACTGACTCTTCCATCTCCAAACATCAGGTCTCAGTTACCGCATCTGTAAAATGAGATGACTGAAGTAAGTGACCTCAAAGGAATATCCATCTGGAGATTTCTATGATTTCACTAAAACTTTTTTTAATGTATCTAACAGATTGGAATGAGTGGCCTGCAATGTTGCAGCCATAAATCACCAAGATGGCAATTTTCAAAAGAAGCAACTTTCAAAATTAAAATTCTTCACACCCAATCTCCATAAAAAAACTTTCTGAGTGGATGGCAAAGTAGCTCCCCGAAAGTCAAGAATGGATTCCATGTAGAAACCAGAGACCAGGCAAGCAGGGAGCCGCCCCATTTGCTTTCCAATGGGGATTTTAATTGCCTTTCCATTTTGTTTTAATGAGGGTGAGGAGTGCATGCTGGAAATGCTGGCATGGTCCTGATTACTGAGTGGGACGCCGTCCTGGCTGAAGGAGCAACAAGCGCTCTCGGATACACGGCTTTGTCTCAATGGCTGCAGCCACTCCGGAGCCCAGCTATGATGTGATGTCTCCTGTCACGGTGTGCGTCATTGGGAGCTGCCACTGCCACGCATGCCTGTCTGTCTCCTCACAAAAGCCCCCCACTCCCTGGGGAGTACCCAGGCAGTCAGCAGCTCCCCCCGCCCCGCCTCTTTCAGCAGACACTTGAAGGCCTGTTACTTATTATCTTTGAAAGAAAGGACACAGGTTTCCCCAAGCAACTTGAGCTTGTATCAGGCCCAAGATCAGAGCAGATGAGGTTCTAGGGACCTTTCTACAAGACAGGCCCCCCCTCTTGCCCCTCACCACAAAGTAAGCTTCCCAAACTTGCTGATCCTTCAAACAAATTTGTTTTTGTGTCCATCACTTGGAGCATGTCTTCTGCCAAGAAAAGGGGGCTCAGGCTAGAGTAGCTAGCAGCCCAGGGAGGAGGACTATTGATCATCAGAAAGAGGCATGAGGAAGAAGGCTTCCTGGAACCCACAAAAAGTAACAAAGAGCCCCACTGAGACAACATCAAATCTATTAGACATCACTGAATTGTCTTCTAAAATAAGTTGCTATTTGCCCAGGATGGAAAGAGGGCAGATAGATACTATAGGGGAATTGGGCACAATGGATAGAGTGTTGGACCTGGAGTCAGGAGGATTTGAGTTCAAATCCAGCCTCAGATGTTTACTGATCATGTGACCCTTGGCATATCACTTAACCCTATTTGCCTCCATTTCCTCATCTGTCAAATGAGCTGAAGAAATGGCAAACCACTCTAGTATCTTTGTCCCCCCCCCACCAAAAATGGGGGTCATGAAGAGTTGGACACAACCGAAAAATAACCGAACAACAAGAAAAGGAATTAGATTGGGAGTGGGAATATCTTGGTTATAGTTTCATCTCTGCCACTAACTGGCAGACTCTCGACCTCACTGGACCTCAGTCTTCTTCATTTCTAAAATGAGGGGATTGCATTAAATCAGGAGTTCTTAACCTGAGGGATATGAATTTTATAAAAAAAAACACCTTTGTATATAATTGGTTTCCTTTGTAATCCAGATGGATTTTATTTTATACATTTTAAAACATTACTCTGAGGAATCTATAGGCATTACCAGACTACTAAAAGAATACATGACACAAAAAAGATGAAGAACCCTAGAACTCTTACCTCCCTTCCACCTTTAAGACACTAGAAAAGCTAGAAAATTAGAGTCTACGATAAAAGAAAATGTTCATCTGCATAAACAAAAGCCTAGAATCTTGGCTATGGAGAGGATACCACCTTCTCAAAGGATACGAACAGACAATTTTCAGACAAAGAAATCAAAGCTATTTGTAATCATATAAAACTGCTCTAAATCACTATTGACTAGAAAAATGCAAATGCAAAACCACTCTGAGGTACCACCTCATACCTATCAGCTGGCTATTATGAAAAAAAGGAAAGTATTGGATGTTGGAGGGGATGTGGGAAAATCATGACATTAATGCATTGTTGGAGTTATGAACTAATCCAACTGTTCTGTGCATACCCTTTGACCTAGCAATGTTACTACTAACTCTATGTCCCAAACAGATTTTTTTAAAAGGAAGGGACCTATTTGTATAAAAATATTTATAACATCTCTTTTTGTGGTAGCTAAGAACTAGAAATTAAGGGGATGCCCATCAATTGAGGAACAGCTGAATACATTGTGGTATATGATTGTGATGGAATATCATTGTTCTATAAGAAATGACAAGCACGATGGTTTTAGAAAAACATGGCAAGACTTACATGAACTGATACAAAGTAAAGTGAGTAGAATAAGGAGAACATTATACACAGTAACAGCAATGTTGTTCAGTGAAGAATTGTGAATGACTTTGCTATTCTCAGCAATACAAAGATCCAAGATCCAAGAGGATCTCAAAGGACTCACGATGAAAAATACTGCCCACCTCCAGAGAAAGAACTGACATTATCTGAATATGGACCGAAGTAAACTATTTTTTTCTTTCTTTTTTCTTTCTTTGTTCTTTCTTTCTCTCTTTCCTTGTCTGAATCTTATTGCACAAAATAACTAATATGGAAATATTCGGATTACACATGTACAATCTATACAGATTGCTTACCATCTTAGAGAGGAGGGAGGGAAGAGAAGAAGGGATTCGGACCTCAAAAATTTTTTTAAAATGTTAAAAATTGTTTTTACATGTAATTGGAAAGGAATAAAATATTTAAAAAAGACACCACCTCTTCTTTGAAGAAGTGGGGAACTCTGGGTATGTAATGCGACATATACTGTTAGACTCAGTTGGTTTTGCTGCACTTTCTTTTCCCTATTTCTTTTTGAGACTATATTGTAAGGGACAGCTCACTAAGTAGGGAAGAACAGGGATATATTCAGAAATGAAGGTAATTATTTTTAAATTATAAATTAATATAATTTAAAGGAAATCATCATGTCTGTTTTTCATTTTTGGTAAAAATTATTCACTTCTAATATTTTACATTTAGAAATGGTGTAGGAAAATGGAAATCTACCTTTGTGTACTAATTCCACCCCTCCCCCCCCCCCAAATCCATACAATGTTTTTAAAAAATGTATTTCTGCAGGCCACCTAGTAGCAGGAATGAAAACCAGCTGTACAGGGCTCTTACGGAATAGGCCTGCTTAAAAACTTCAAAATGTTTAAGTATATGATGAAAAAACAAAAGAAGAAAAAGAAATGTTTAATTCCCCTTCTTTAATAGTACAAAGAAAATGAAAGAAATAAGAAAGAAACAATGTAAATACTTTTTTTTCACAAAATGTAAAACAAACCAAAAAGCCAACAGAGATAGTGAAGATCCCAAGATAAAGATCTCAAAAATCCATTAGGAATGAAAAGTTGTTGCTCATCAACAGATCAGGCAACAAACAAAGAAAGAAGGGAAAGGAAAATGAAGAAACAAAGGGCATTTAGTGGGTACTTACTCTGTGACAAACACCAGGGACATAAATTTTAAAAGTGAAACAATCCCTTCTCTCAAAGAGCACATATTCTAATAAAATATATGAGTTCAACTTCATAGTGGATGGCAATGTCCAAAAGTGCCATGAATACAGCAGTAGGGCACATGGCATCAGCAGAACAGACATGCCCAAGGAGCTAGAAGCTTCAGCAGTAGAGCACATGGTAAGGCCTAACGGGCCTCTAATTTATTCACTGTATGAGCAGCCTTTCCCCTCTTCAGGGATGGTGGAGGGGTTTGTGTTTAAGGGGACCCAGCTTGCTGCCATTGGGAAGTGGGGATTAGACCTGAGGGACTAAGTGGAACTGGATTCTAGGTTCCCTTTGGTAGGGGTACAGGTTCTGGTTTCACGTAGGAATAGGGAAAGAGTATTGGTATAAAAGTAGGGAAGAAAGCCTCCCTCACCCTCCAAACTCCCCATTCCCACTCATTTGCCTCATTGGATCTGGGTGCTTGGGTTTGGTGGCCCAGGGTGGAAGAGACGGAGGTGGAAATGCAGTGTTGGCAGCCCTTCTCACCCAGCTATCTCCATGGAATTAAGGGGGTGAGACCCAGTCATCAGGTCTCAGAGAGTCCTCTTAGCCAAAGGATGATCCCAGAGTGGGACAACTATGCTGTGACAGAGACCTGGAACCACACCTTCCATTTACCATTGAAGCAAGTACCAAGGCTGGACCAAGAGCTGCCTGCTTCAGGTACATTTCAGACACAGCAAGCGTCTACTCCCCAAGAACAGAACACAGGTAGCAACTGAGGCAAAGACAGAACCACTGCCAAGAAAAACCACTGACTCTCACTTGGAATTCAGGTAAGATGCATAGATTTGGAACGAGAGGCCCTGTGTTGTAATCCTGGCTTGAGAGACAGTATGGGCCAGTGGGAAGAACAATGGATTTGGAGTCACAGAAACATGGAAGCATGGAGGTTCAAAGTTAGATGATGTCTCAGCAGCTATATAGGCCAACATCGTACCCCCAAACAACCCTCTCTACAACTTACTTGACAAGAGATGCTACTGTCTTGCTTAAAACTCTCTGGGAAGTAGGCGTCCAGCCCATTTCCATTTCTGGATCTCTCCAAATGTGGTAAGTGTTTTTTCTTTTTTTTATGTCAAACCTCACCTGGAATCTTGGCTCTGCTACTTCCTACCTGTGTGACCCTGGCACAGTCACTGTACCTTTCCAAGTCTCATTTTCCTCATCTATAAAATGAAGGAATTGGGTTCAATGGCCTCTGAGGTTCTTTGCTACCTAAATACATGGTCCTATGATCCTACTTGTCTTGACAAGTTACTTTTTGGGGGGTCTCAGTTTTCTCATTTGCTAAATGAGAGCTTGAGCTAACATTAAGGATTCTTCCAGTTCTAAATACTATGTTTGTGCCTTTGGCCCCATCTATGCTCAGGAGGGGCAGGAAGGAGAGAAGGATCATTTGGCTTGCTTATCAACAAGGAAGTCCTTGTATCCATGGAGAAGTAACCATTGCCCTGAGAAGTCTACCCCGTATAAATGCAATGGAGAAGTGTGGGTCCACCCAGCAAATCTCCTTCCCCTTCCTTCCCCTCCCCCCTGGTATCTTGTCTCCTCCTTTTCTTCTCTTTCTCCTCCCTCTCCTGTTTTTTTTTTTCATTGTCTTTTCTTCCTGCTTCTGCTTCTCATTGTCTTTGTCCTCTTCCTTATCCAGGATGGATCACCACAATCCCTTCAGTTCACAGGGTTGGGGGTGGGGCAGGAGAGGAGGGAAGCAATCATTAGTAACACATTTTAAAGATTCATGTCCCCAAAAGTTACCAATAGTCAGAGGAAATTCTCCTTGGATCTTCAGCTCCTATATGGGCTTCACTTTATCAATGTGCCGGCAATAACAGTTTCATAAATGCAAGGGAAAGGCCAGAAAAAAAAATTAATGATGGGTACAGGACTGTATTTGGAAGCCAAGTCTGTTTCAACTTTGTGCTGCGGCTTTGTGGAAACATGCCAAACAGTTAAGTACCTGGTATAAAAAAAAATTAGGCCTCCTGCTAGACCCCCTCCAAACCCTCCTAAAGGATCCATTGTACCACATTCTTTGATGATTATGAGTAACTTAAGTGCCAACTATTTACAATGAAATCATAATTGCCAATTGGGCAACCTTGGGAGGGAGGGTCTCAAAAGGGCAAGAATGTTCTCTAAGAACAATATCTTCATTGGAGTGCCTGCAGCTCAGAAAAAAGTGCGGCCTTAAGCTGCTTTCAATTTATTTTAATACCTTGCATTTTTATAGTAGGCTCTCCAACATTGCTTTTAGCTTTACCAAAGTGCTTTCACATCTATTTATCTTATTCCATCCTCACACCAACAGAGTGATATACATAGGGGCACTATTAACTCCATTTTATAGATGGCTATCCTTCACTCACATTCACAGGTTAGGTCACCATGTGGGTTACTGCCCCTTGGCTCAGAGTACTTGTGGTCTGCATTCCTTAAGCTATACTTCATGGGTCCCCACCAATGTGCTTCCCCTTGACAATCCACCAGCTGCCCCAAATTGCTCAAAGCCAAGGTATTTACTGAGACAGCATTTTAAGAACAATATAGTTCATCTGCCCACCACCACCCCCATAAACCTCGGGTGCATTTTTCCATAAATAAACACAGCATCAGAGGGAAAAGTCAGCAGAGCTGACCAATAGAGAAGTCCACAATTGGTTGACATGTGTTGCAAAGACCACTTGTTCCTCCAGCACTGCAGGCCCCCAATGTCTTCTTTCATTTCATGGTGTCTTGATGCTGTGCTTTCCATTCCCAGGTGCAATGACTAGGCAGGTCACTCCATCAGGCTTCATGGGTGAAATCCTAACTGCCCAAATTAATTCTCTCCAAAACTAATTACTGGCTCTCTTCTCTGCTACCAGCAGTCAAAATCCTCAGGGCTATGAGCTTGAGAGGCCTGCCTTGAGTCTCTTTTGGTCTGCTTCCTGATGGATGTAGTGTCTCACTTTGCCTGTGTGTGTGTGTGTGTGTGTGTGTGTAGAGTCCTCTCCTTTCCCATTTCTTCCTCTCCCCTCCCAGAAGGCAAAAACAGATTCCCTCTCAATGCCTGGGTTATTCTTCCATGGCTGGCTCTCATCTCCACTGCTAGAGATCACGTTCCTCAGCACTTTTGCCTCAACTAAACTCCAGGGTTGGCAAGCTTGCTTGTTAAATACCACCGAGAACATGTCTGATCTTCAGCCAACTTATGAACATTGCCATGAAATTTGCCCTAAAAAATTCTT
Source organism: Trichosurus vulpecula (assembly GCF_011100635.1). Classification (NCBI taxonomy): domain Eukaryota; kingdom Metazoa; phylum Chordata; class Mammalia; order Diprotodontia; family Phalangeridae; genus Trichosurus; species Trichosurus vulpecula. Next base: position 15,808,219 of record NC_050580.1, on the reverse strand, counting down.
CACTCGTAGTAAAAGAGTAACAAGCAAACAAGAAATAAATCCTTATTTATACTGTTTAAAACCTTAACATCTCATGTGTCCGTTATCTACTGCTTGCTTTCTGTGATTATATAAAATAAGCTGGGGAAGATCAATTAACCACCTCTCCTCCCAAGAAAATAAGGCCTACATAGGTTAAGTTATTTGTCTAATGTAACAGAGCAAGTGTCAATATAGGGCTAAAATTACAAATCCCTTTACTCTTAGTTCAATGTTCCTCCCCAGTGCACTTTACGAAAATTATTTTGACTTTTCTGAAATCTTCACTCATCAATTCATTCATAAAATTTTATTTTGCTACTTCTATGGGGCTTTCTGCTAGGTTCTAAGAAGAATATAAAGATGAAATAAGGATACTTTCTGAGCTTCAAGGTGCTTACTCTATAAGATGATAAAAGATAATGGGAAATATGTAGCCATCATCATCCATAGTTAGGAGAGTTTCAAATTTGGGGAATCATTTTGGGGAGCAATCTTATCGGGTACTCTTGGAGCTATAAAATAACCATACCATTGGACCTTGTCGCTCTGGGCTTGTTTCCTTATCTATATAATGAAAGGTGGGACTAGATGGTCTATAAGGCTCCTTCCAGCTGTAAATCTGTGAAATAATCCCATTGTAGTAAATATTCTAAGAAGAAAGAAAGGAAGAAAGAAAGAAAGAAAGAAAGAAAGAAAGAAAGAAAGAAAGGAAGGAAGGAAGGAAGGAAGAAAGAAAGAAAGAAAGAAAGGAAGGAAGGAAGGAAGGAAAGAAGAAAGGAAGGAAGGAAGGAAAGAACAAAAGAAAAGAAAGAGAAAGAAAGAAGACAAAGAAAGAAAGAGGAAAGAAAGAAGGCAGAAAGAGAAAGAAAAGAAGGAAGGGAGGGAGGGAGGAAGGAAGGAAGAAAGGAAGAGAGAAAGAGAGAAAGAAAGAAAGAAACTAAGAAAGAAAGAGGAGGGCAGTTGGGTGACTCAGTGAGTAGAGCACCAGCCCTGGAGTCAGGAGGACCTGGGTTCAAATCCGGCCTCAGACACTTGACACACTTACTAGCTGTGTGACCTTGGGCAAGTCACCTAACCCCAATTGCCCTGCCTTCCCCCCTCAAAAAAAAAGAAAAAAGAAAGAAGAGAGAAAGAGAATAAAGACTATCTGTTCAATGATATTTGTAGCAGCATCACTTGCAATTAAAGGACAAGTAGGAGCGAGTTAAATATCAAAGTTTGTAGAAGGCTGAACAAACTGTGAAATATCAGTTCGATGAAGAAAAGCTACAAATGGAAAGCAAGAGGATTTAAAGGAATTAAAAAATATGTAGGAAAGAAGAATCAGAAGAACAGAATGGCCTGTGATTATGACCTTGCAAGAGGAAAGTCTAGGCACAAATTAAGGGACAACTAGTCAAACACAATGGACAGAGACATTCAAGGAGACAATAGATGGGCTGATACTGATATTTTTATGTAGAAAGTAGTTCTTAGAATTTAAAAGTTGTAAACATAAGTGTAGCTGGTTTTGGTTTTGTTACTGTATTGATTGAAGTTCACAATGATTTTTTTTTATTTTTATTTTAAAAAGAAACACGGTGGGAAGAAAATCAGATCACTAAGAGCTAATAAGAAAAGTCTGAGCCTCTCCAAACAGTGTCAGGGCATTTAGAGCCCAGGTGGAACTAAAACCTGAGAAATGCTAACAAAGACAAAAGACTATGCTCAGAAAAAGAAGATGAACAAGGATAAGATGAACAGTACTATAATATTACCACACGATGTGACTCAAAATGACTCACACTTCCATAACATTTCAAGGTAGACAAAGTGATTTGGACACAAGAGCCCTGTGAGGTGGGTCATGTAAGAATGATTACCTTCAGGAAGAAGCTAAGAGAACTGAGGCTCAACAAAGTTAACAGAGTCTTTCTAGACTCTGCAGATCCTAGTCAAGGAGAGCTCAACTAGATGACAAATGAGGTCCAGCTCTAAGCCCAATGACTTGGTGACTTGCCCAAGAACATACAACTCCACATCAAGACTAAGAAATGGGCCATGCCAAGGAGGAGTGGAATGCAGCAGAAAGAGCCCTGGGTTTGTGGCCCCAAAACTGCGTCTCTCACGCCTCCCTGGGCTTCTGTGTCTTCACCCGTAAAATGAGAGAGTTGGATTCAATGACTCTAAGTTCCCTTTGAGATTCAAGTCTATGTTCCATAAGGTTCTGGCCATATTTAAGAGCTGCCTTATTTAAGAGCTGAGAAAAACAAAGGCCAGAAAAGTCTATTTCTTTAACCTCACTGATGGTTTCTATTTTTATGTTATATTGTGTATCTGACACATTACCTCTATTCCTAAGTTGAACCTTATCTTGTGATAAAGAAAATGAGTGAAGCAAAAATAAGAAATTGATGGTATTCTGTATGCAAGATTTTGCCATATGGAGCATGTACCAACAAAATGAAAAAGTAAATCAAGATCTTGAGAGACACAGCTTTCCTTGGGCCTCACCTGAAATATGCCTGGAGTTCCTATCTCTGATCCCATCCTAGAATTGATGGCATCCTGCACAATCTAGGTTTCATTTGGTTCCCATTCCTCTAAATCTCTAGTTTGAGGGAAAAAAATGATATTGTTGTTAATTAAGAAAAAAATACTCAATACAGTGTAATCAAAAGACTAGAATCCTGGGGGGCAAGAAACTTGAATTCTGAAGCTGGTTCTATCATGAACTAGCTTTGGGACCCTGTGTTAAAGTCATTTCATCTCTCTAGATTAGTCAGTCAGCTAGCTTTTTTAAGCACCTACTAAGTGCTAGCTACTGTGTTCACTTTAGAAAGCTGAGTGGATGAACTGGAATGGGGAGAAATGAGTCATGTTAAGAAGGCAGAAACAAGACTTGACAACTGACTGTGAAATGGGGTGGGGGGAGGTCAGAGTAAAAGCTAATTAAAACCATAGGAGCTGATGAAATGACCAAGCGAGCAGTGCCCTGGGGAACCCCCATGGTTAGAAGGCACATCCTGAATGAAGATACAGGAAAGGAAAGAGAGAAGGAGTGGTCAGACAGATAATTAGAAAACCAGGGGAGAGCAGTGTCACGAAAACCGAGAGAGGGAGAGCATCAAGGAGAAGGTGACCAACAGAGGCGAAAGCTGCAGAGGAAGAGCATCTAGCCAAACCCTCATATCATAGATGAGGAAACAGGCCAATGACAAAAGGCATTCAATGTGACAGTTCAGAGTTCATTAGTAACTTTGGTGAGAGCAGTTTGAGTTGACCTGGGAGGTCTGGAACAAGGCTGCAAAGAGTTAAAAAGAGAATGAAAGGAAAAGAGGAGTTTAGCCACAGGTGGAAAGAAGGGTGGGATGAGAACAGAGATGGATGGAGCAATGAGAGGTTTTTGAGGATGGAGGAGACACGGGCACGTCTGTAAGCAGTCGGGAAGCAGCCAGTAGAGAGGGAGAGATTGAAGAGTTAGCAAGGTATTGGAGGTGATAGAGGAAGAAATCTGCTGAAGATAACAGGATGGAGTGGGATTACTTGTTCATGTCGAAGGGTTTACCTTGTCAAGAAGGGCAACCTCTTCATGTGAAACGGATGTGAGGGAAGAAAGCATTTGAGTAATGTGAGATGAGGAACCTAGAAGAGTTGTCTGAAAATGGCCTCGATTGTTTTCAGTAAAACATGTGCAACGTTCTCAGCTGAGAGGGAGGGTGGAGGGGGGCCCATGGGAGGTCTGAGGAGGAATGAAATGGTCTAGAAAGTCTGCTGGGGTGAGTGAGATGGTGAATTAATTAGGGAGTATAAAAGGATCACCACTCTATAGTAAGCATCCCAGCTGAGAGTATGCAACAAAAACGTGTAGTGAACACAGGCAGAAGTCTCATAACTTTCCCAGATTCATTCAGCAGCAGCAGGTGATGGGAATAAGGTGAGGCTGAGGTTTTGAAGGGCGTGATTTTAATAGGATAAAAGGGCAATCAACTCAAGAGTAAAAGACAGTATAGAGTTGGGCTTGTTTACCAAGGCATCAAGTTAGGGAAGGGAAGAAAGTTTGGCCAGTGTGGGGGTGATTCCCTGGGACAGAACTGAGGAGCTCTCTAGGGGTGTGAGGGGGAAGATCAAGGTTTGGAGTGGCAAGGCAGAGGGAGGGGTAGAACGACAATAGACTAGGATCAGATAAAGGAACTTCAGTGTTCATGAACATGGTGTAATACTAATTAAGGTGAGACTTTTTGCTGTTGACCTTTAATGATTCTGGCCTTTGTCTGAATGGAGCAGATAAAGTGGGATGTTTTTGTTTTTCACTGAGACAATTGGGAGCCATTGATTTGTATCTGATGTGATGTTGGGAGTGGGGAACTTCTCCATGCCCAGCCTGGGTGAGGTCAGGGCCCTCTGGGCCGTGAACAGGATATGTAAGCGCAAAGGTTAGCGTTCTCCCTTGGAGAGCTGAGCCACAGCAGGAGTGGCACGTGACTCTGGGCCAGCCGTTATAATGAGCTCCCTGGCTGTACACCTAGATGTTGAATTGTATTTGGTCTGTAATTCAGGGAGCTGAGTTTTTCCCCTGAACTAAGCAAATAATATTTGTCTGCTGGATTAAAGTAAGACTGTTAACCCCTTAACTTTGCTTTCCTTAAGTAAAGCAGATCAAAAGGATCTGTGTTGGCAGCATTCTGGGTCCTGGTTGTTGGTGGATCTTACACCCCCACAGAAGCTGCTAGCTGGATTGTTGATACACATGGATGTGGAATACTTGTGGGTAATGGCAAGAACGAGGCCATCTCTGTGTATATTTATGGCAGGTGGAGGCCTGGTTATTCAGCTCTAAAATGCCAGGGTTTGGCCTTTCAGATGACCTCAGAAGGCCCTTCCAATTCTAGCATTCTCTGATTCTAGGGCCAAGAAAACCCTAAGTTTTAGCACTCAATATTACTAAAGATAAGGCTAATCACTTTGCCCTTCCTCCCTCTCCCACCACCATTTATTTCTGAGACCCTTGTTTTAAAACCTGAATCCAATGGAGCCTTTGTGGGTGGGGACTTCATCAATACAACATGACTTTTAACAGTTTTCTTTAGCACTTTTTATTCTGTGACTTTTTTTTCCTTGCATAGGGACTTATGACAATTATCTGAAACATTACCCATGACTCACTGGACTTAACTGGGTACACATAATAACTCCCCTCCCACCCCAAGTAGAATGTATAGTCAGTACTGCTACAAACAATCAACCAGTCTTAAGATCCACATAATCAGAGGCAGGCTCAGGTTAGTCCTAAGTTCCCACCAATTGTGTTTCCCCCATTTTCAAAGGCCCAGTGACTAATATTCACTTTTAACATCAGGTTAGAGTTCATAAAACAATATTTACTTCAAAGACATAGCAAGGCCAAAGTACAAGTGTTTCCCCCCAACCACTCTGGGGCAAAATTTCCCCACACATGCACCACCTTAGCCTCTCAGGGATGGGAGGGAAAAGCAGATTCAGACTTAGTTCAGTTCCTACATACTACTCCTACGAAGCTCACGTCCAAAGCTTCACTGGACTGGCACCCTTGAATCCTTAGAACTTCTCTGCTGGGCTGGCTGTAATACCTGGACTGAATTATTAGAATCCAGGATCCTCAGGGCTTGAGCTCTAAGGTCAGAGACTCCACTCCCTGCCCTTAAAACTGAAAAGGATGAAGGAAAAGGGCAAAATGCTAGGGCAGATTCTTGGGGCCACATGGCCTAAGTGAGTAAAGGAATCCTTCACTCCTGGCAGGTAATTGGTTCAGTGGATAGAGTTCTGGGTCTAGAGTCCAGAAGACCTGAGTTCAAATCCTGCCTCAGACGCTTACTAGCTGTGTGATGCTGGGCAGGTAGGTCACTTAACCTCTGTTTGCCTCAACTCCTCATCTCTAAAATGGGGATAATAATAGACTCATCTTCCAGGGCTGTCATGAGGCAGTGCTTGGCCCATGATGGATGCTCTATAAATGATTCTTTCCATCCCTCCTGACAAAAATATAGGAAAACAAAATCTTGACTCTGCTCAGGCAGACAATGTTAAAGATGCAGGTAGGTGCAGTGGAAAAACGCTGCTCACAGTCATGTGACTGACCCACATAGAAGACGCACATAGGTACCAGTTCTCTTGTCCCCCAGAATCTTCCACGTGGGTGACACCAGGCAAGGTGGACTTCACACGGAGTGTACCGAATGCCCACGACATCCACAATGACCCCAACGATGGAAGCATAAGGCCTCAGAACGTCGGTGAATGACATGTAATGAGATTATGCAACAAGCTTGCCCCCAAAGAAGATGTATGAGGAGACATCTCTCCACCCTGTCCAGCAGAGGCTCAGGGAGAGGTGGCACAGAGGAAGGCAGGTACACAGGGGCGGAAGATCATTAGGACAATCGGGTCTTTTTATATGTTAATCAGTCAGATGGCTACAGGGTAATTAATTTGGGAGCTGTAGCAGCTAAGATCACCTGTAAAGACACTTCCAGGTTTCAGCCTCATTAGTGCAGAAAGTACCCATACTGATGAGGGATCATATAGATCCTCACACTAAATTCACACCAGGAGTCAATTCATACAAGGAGAACAATGCTATACCCCCTATTTTCCTGCAAAATAAAAGGCATTATATTATTACCTGTGACATATGTATGTCATATATCCATGGCCGTTTGATATATCTTCGTGTATATATGTATGTATTTGCCATAGGCATAGTTGATACAGGGAAAGGCTCTGGCTTCCCAGGACAAACCTCTTTGGGAAAATAAGAATTCCAACTCCCATGAGGCCAAGTGTGAACATAAAGCAAACAAACTGAAGTGGGAGAAATAAGGAAAGGCAGGCATGGGGCAAAGGTATAAAGGAGGTTTCCCTCAGGGTTTGCAACTACAGGGAGGGAGAAATTAGTCAGGAAAGAAGAGAAACATCTGTGACCAGAAACTAAGAATGCTGCTGGAGACAAGAAAAGCTCCGAGCTGCATGGAGCTTCTCTCCGTTACTCAAGAGGCCAAATAGGCCATGAGTGAGGTATAATGGAAAACACCAGGAAGAGCATTTGTCAAGCAGAGTGGCCAAGGCTGTCCGTATTAAAGGCCCCACCCTATCCCCACTTTTGCCACCACTAGCATTACAGCTTCTGAGGGAGACCGTTGAGTATCAGGGGCCTCACTGGACCCTGGAGAAGCCCATTCCCCAAACTACTCTGAGGATGAGGGGGATCAAAATGCACTCATCCAAGAATGTGGCTGAAATTGCTTCGCTCATTCTATTCCAATTAAATGGATTACTTTTTCAATGATGCTTTTTGTTTGGGTCTGTCACCATAGTGAGCAACTAACTACCTTGACCTGAGTTAGCTTCACCAGCTGTTTGTTTTTGTTTTGTTCTGTTTTAACTGGGTACTGGCAAAAAGCAAGCCACAGAGGTAAATTACCTTTGAAAATCAGTCCCCGACATCTGAACCAGAACCTTGGGGTCTGGACTGGGTGGGATACCCAGAGCACCTAGAGCGAAGTAGTGTCTTCATTTGCATTGCAACCATGTCCTGGATGAAAGAGGAGTAGCATTCATTTTAATGGAGCAATGAGAGTCAACAAAAATGAAAATCTAGAAATAGCATTTGAATCTTCAGTGTCCTAAATGTGTAAGACTGCAGGGATGATCCATAACAATTCTCCAGCAAAAACACCTTGCTTGTTATGGAAACTGTGGGTGATGTTTGGATCAAAGGTGAAAGAATCCTCTAAGTGAGAAAAAAAATAATTCCTCTTCATTTACTGGTCCTTTGATGACAGTCTTCATGTGTTCAACAACTTGTGAGGAATCTTACAAAATGTTGTTCTATTCCAGGGGATGCAGGCCCAAAATAAGTGACCCAAGTATCACATGAGAGCCCTGACTTATTCATCTGGTCTAGACTCTGTAATTGGCTTTAGTAAACAGTGAATTATGTGCATATTTTGCTTGAGTTATGCATATACCAAGACACAGAGGTCACATTCTTGAAGTAGTCCCTCACGTGTCATAGGACCAGATCATAGTTTGATCTGTATTCATCTGTTGTTTACCATGTGAACATCAACAAAGCTGCCAGGCAGACCAAGTATTAAAACCACAGGATTATAGGATTTTGAGTCAGAAAAAGTACTTTATTGACATTTTAGTGTAGCCCACTGGAAAGAACAGACCCTCAAGCCATAAGACCTGGGAACAAATCTCACCTCAGATGCCTGCTTCCTGGATGGCTTTGGATAAAGCATTTTCCCTCTGTGGAACTCTGTTTCCACATCTGTGAGGGTATTGGGCTAGAAAGATTCTACAGGCCTTCCAGTTTTGTCCCTGTGACACTTCGTCTTCTGATATCTAAGCAGACTGATGGAGGCCAAGGAAGGAGATATGATTTGTCTGAGGTCACCATGGTATTAAGTGACAGAGCTATAATTTGAATCTAAATCCTCTGACTCCAGGTGCAGTTCTATTTCCTATCTCTTCTTGAAAACACCCATGGATCTGTAGTCTCATTGATGTGGAGATCCCCTCTGTAGGCTCAACTCACAACTCATCTCTGCTTTTTCCACCCCATATAACTCTTGTCCATACCTTTCCATATATTCTCTATGTGGAGGCCAGTCAACCCAAAGTGCAGGGGGTGTTTTTCTAGGCCTCTTGCAATCACATGAGCACCCTGGCTATCTATCTGTTGGCCCTGTCACTGGATGACCAAACCACCCCCTTGATCAGTCACACATCTCTTAGGCAACAGCTTTGATGCCATTCCTTATGAGCAAATCATCACTGGAAACACACTGCTTCCTACACTATTGGTGTCCACCATTCATCTATCCATTGCTCTTTGGGTGGTCCATAATTCTGGCTCTCTGTAGACTTCTATATCCCTTGATTTACAGTCATAGAGCATCACAAGAAGAATTTTTACATTCATAAGATGGGGGTTTTGCTTGTTTGCTTCAGGAGGCAACTTGGGTTCACAAAAAGCATAGCTGAACATCACAAATGCAACCATTACTCTGTCATGTGCATCTGTTGTTACATCTTTACCCTTCTTCATTTCAACATACTTTCCAGATACATTTCAATTATGCTTTCACAAAGTTCTACCCGAGTGCTTCGTCACGGAGATGTGGTTAGTCAATCAATCAACAAGCATTTATTAAACATCTACTCTGTGCCAGGCACTGTGTTAAATGTTAGGAATAAAAAGATGAAAGCAAGAAGAGTCCCTGCTCTCAAGGAGTTTACACTTTAATGGGGGAAGTAACAGAGATGTATGCATGCGTGTGTATGTATGTATATACATACGTAACATGCACATGAATGCACATTTATTATATATTAATATATTAAATATACTTTTATAAATAATATAAATATTTAAGTAAATAAATATTAAAAATATTTTAAAATGTTAAATATGTTTAAATATAAACAAATATTTATTTAAATAAATATATAAATATGCATATCTGTATTTGGTAACAAAAACAAAACACATAATCTTGGATGGTAGATAATGGGGATTGAAAGGTCCTAGAATCTGGGTCAGTGAGGGAAGGTTTCATACAGTAGATGATGCTTGAGTGAATTCTTGAAGGAGACCAAAGATGCCCAAAGGAGGAGTGAAGAGGGCGGCACTCTATCCATGGAGGGCACCCAGTACATATGGAGATGGGAGTGTCAGATATAAGCAGCAACCAGAAAACCAGTCTGGCTGAAACATAGAGTGTGTGGAGGGGAGTAAGGTGTAATGAAACAGGAAAAGGAGGAAAGGCCAGACTCCTAAGAACTTTAAGTGTCTAATAGAGGAATTTATAGTTGATTATAGAAGTGACAGGAAGCTTTCTGAAGAGAATGGTGACATGGCCAGACCTGTGGTTTAGAAAAATCATTATGCTTGATGTGTAGAAAAAGACTTGAGTTGAGAGAGACTTGAGGCAAGGAAACCAATCAGGAAGGTACTGGAATAGTACAGGCAAACACTGTGTACCAAGATAAGGTCAAAATTGGTAAGTAACTTAGACAGAAAAGGTAATATCATAAGTAAATTAGGGGAGTGTGGGAAAATGTACCTGTCAGATCTATGGACAAGGGGAAAAAATTGTGGCCAAACAAGAGCTAGAAAGGATCATGGCAAATAAAATGAATAATTTTGATTACATGAAATTAAAAAGGTTGGGCACAAACAAAACTAATGTGGCCAAAATTAAAAGGAAAACAGGAAACTGGGGGGGGGGGAATTATAGCAAGTTTCTCAGATAAAAGCCTCATTTCTCAAACATTATAGGGAACTGAGCCAAATTTACAAAAACATGAGCCATTTCCCAATTGACAAATAGGCAAAGGATATGAACAGGTAGATTTCAGAAGAAGAAATCAAAGCTATCTATAGTCACATAAAAAAGGTCTAAATCACTATTAGATAAATGCAATGAGACACCACCATACACCTATCAGACTGGATAACATGACAGAAAAAGTAAAAGAAAAATGCTACAGGGGAAGTGAAAAAATGAGTGGAGCTGTGAACTACTCCAACCATTCCAGAGAACAATTTGGTACTATGCCCAAAGGGCTATAAAAATGTGTGTATCTTTTGACCCAGCAATACTCCTACTAGGTCTGTATTCCAAAGAAATCAAAGAAAAGTTAAAAGACCTATATACACAAAATGTATTTATAGCAGCTCTTTTTATGGTGGCAAAGATTTGGAACTTGAGGGGATCCCCACAAATTGGGGAATGTCTGAACAGATTGTGGCATATGATCATGATGGAATACCATCATACCATAAGAAATGACAAGCAAGATGGTTTCAGAGAAACTTGGGAAGAATTATATGGAATGATGCAAAGTATAGTAAGCAGACCCAGGAGAACACTGTACACAGTAACATCAACATTGTAAGGATGATCACCTTTGAAAGACTTAGTTACACAGATCAAGACAAAGATTCAAGACAATTCCAAAGGACTCATGATAAAAAATGCTATCTACCTCCAGAAAGAGAACCGATGAACTGAGTGCAGGTTGAAGCATACTTCTAAAAAAACCTTCTTTATTTTCCTTGTTTTGTATATGTTTTCTTTTGTAACATGACTAAGACAGAAATATGTTTTATATATCTTCCATGTATAATTGATCTTATATCGCTTGCCTTCTCAAGGGGTAGGGGAGGAAAGAAGAGAATTTGAAACTCAATTTTTAAACTGAATGTTAAAATTTTCACGTGTAATTGAGATGACTAATTAGAAATGTTTTACATAATTATACATATTTAACTTATATTGGATTGCTTACTGTCTCAGGGAAGAGGAAGGGTTGAATTTGGAACTCAAACTTTAAAAAATGTTTTAAAATTGTTGAAACAAGTAAATGGGGAAAATAAAATATTATATATAATTAAGAAATATTTATTGAAATAAAATATACTTTAAAAAACAGAGGAATAGTCCAAGCAAGACATGAAATGTGTCTGAACTAGGGGAGCAATTGGAGAGCTGAAGCAAAAGCTCTGGGAGATTATGCCAGATTTTAAATGCTTCAAACTTAGTACTACCTATGGTCTGAGTCAGCTCTGTGAGGATCAGGCTTGATCTGAAGAGGTTCATGACCAGATGGTTGGCCACTAAATGAGATGAAGCTGTAATTCAATAGTATATAGAGAGAACTCAGAGATGAAGAAACCCCCTCTAGGCAGATCAGTTTCTTCTCTGCCACACACAGATTTCGAGAGGTAAGTGACTTGCCCAGGTTCCCGTGTCCGATATAGAACAGAGACGGGACCTGAACCCACTTCTTCCTGGCTCAGCTGCCCTCTCTCTAGCCACTATACTGCGATGATTCTCTGTCATGTGAAGTTCCCAACCACGAGTCGGTGAATTTCTTTTTAAAAAATATTTTCATAACTATATTTCAATATAATTTCTTAAATTAATTCTATGAAGACTACAAATTGTATGTATTTAAAACATTCTTCTGAGGAGGCCATTGGCTTCACCAGACTGCCAAAGGGACCTATGCAGGAATGTGCCCATAAAGGCTTAACAACCAGATGACCAAAATAAATATATATTTAATATACATTTAAGTTAAATCTGCATTATTAACACTTTCCCAAATCTGGATAACCTACAAAATAATGACTCAATCTCTGATTTGTAGCACATGCTGATTTCTAAGGTGCAAATGCTTACAATGAATATATAACAATCAGAGCGTACTTTAGCACATTGCTGGGTCCAGGACCCAAAAGAGGAGAACCTCTCATTTGTAGTGACCCATGAAATACATTCCAGTATTCTTCATTCCTGTGGGTTCCTTTCTACTGCAATCATGGTAGTTGAATCACAGGAAAGATGAAAGAGTGCTAAGAATTACAGAACAGTATTTAGATCATTTATATTAACATAATTGCCGGGAATTTTAATGTGAGATTTCTGTCCAATGACCAGTGACATACGACTAAAAAGAACACAAAATAATAGCTATTAGATAGCATTTATACCGAATTTTAAGGTTTGCAAAGCATTTTACAATATTACTTCATTTGATCAGCACAATAACCCTCGGATATAGGGGATAATATAATCGCCGCTTGAGGCAACACATCAGTGTTGACATTCTAGTTGTAAATAAAATCAGAAAATAGGACCATTCAATGGAAGGATGACCCACAAGTGTTCCTAGAGGACATACATAAAGGAGTTGACAAAATTGCTTTCAATGTGCACTCAAAGAAAACAAGAAATATCACTCCGTGACTCAACGCCCAAATCATCTTTTTAGATTCACAAGGAGCATCATCAAACAAGCTTCCTTTCATCCACACTGTTGTAGTTCATGAATACTTTCTTCAAGAAGAAAACTAGAATGTGTTGAGCGTACAAAGGAGCAAAAAGCAATGTCACACACACACACACACACACCCTATTCTCTTTCCTGATCTTTAGTCTTGCTTAACCAATTATTTGTAGAACATTTATAGCTTCATGTCCTGTAAGTATCTCAAATATCCAAAATAGAACTCCTCCTTTCCCCACAAACCCCCTCCTCTCCTGCCTTCCCTGTTTCTGTCAAGGATACTAACCATCTCTCATTCAGAACCATCATTGAATCCTCACTCTCTCACCTTCCATAGCAAATGAATTGCCAGCTCAATTTTATCTTCAAGTCATTTTCCCATCTATCTCCATTTCTTTGATCATACAGCCACCACTTTAACTTAGTTCCTCCATTCCCTGCCCTCTCAAATCCATCCTCTATCCACCTGCTAGTGTGAAATTTCTAGATCTCAGATATGACTATTACTCACCCGATCAAGAAGTTTCAGAGGTTGTCTCTGAATTGCCTCTAAATCGAATACAAATTGCTATGTTTGGCATTTAAAGCCCTTCATAGTTTGGCTTCAGATTACTTTTTTAAGTTTATTACCCAATACCTTCTTGTATTCTGTGGTCAAGCCTTGTACTCCATGGTCTAGCCCTGCTGTCCCTCACACAAAATATTTTAACTCCATACCCTTTGCCCAAACTGTCTCATGCTCCTCGCCTGCCTATTATAATCCCTACCTTCCTTCAGCACTGAAATGCCATCTCTTAAAGGAGATTTTGCATGCTCCTTCCTCAGCTGGTATCTCCTCCAACCAAAGTGCCTCAGATTTATTTTCTCTGCATTTTGTATCTACTTAACATGTACATTTTCTCATTTGACAGAGGGGAAGTTCCTTGAATGCAGGAACTATTTCATTTTTATCTTTGTAGCCCCAGCTCCTTGAACAATACCTAGTATACAGTAGGCACTTAATAAATGCTCTATTAACAAGACTATTTTATTTGCATAATCATCAACAAACACTGGGGGGAATTATTGAGACCCTACTTTTTCTTAATGCCTTGAACCAAGTTTTAGTTTAGATAGATGGTCATGTGCCTAAAATGATGACAAAAATACCAGGTAGCATATCTAGTTGGCTAATGACTGATACAGGGAGAAAGTATTATAGGGCTTCCTAGACTGTAAAGGTGAAGCATCCTACAAAAGTTCAATCAACTAAGATGTAGAAGTACTGAGCTTCCAAATAGTACCTTGGCTCTGGAATGTACCCACTGCTTTAAAAGGTAGGGGGCTTCACCTCATGGGAGAGCTTTAAGTAGCAAGAGGCAACATATAATGGTGGGATGAGGTTTGTATGGCAGTGGAGGACTTGGAGACCAATATCACCTCCTCTGGTGTACCAGTCTGACCTGGAAGCAGGTAATAAGGGGACCCATCATCTTCAGATTAGTTTATACAATAAACTTTGTGTTTTACATGGAAGTTAATAGGAGAACTCCCAGATATATGCCTTCTTCCAATGTGGGCTCCAATGGTCACAATGGCTCTGGTAGGGTGCACAGTTTGTATCTCCATGTTTCAAGAGGAGATTCCAAATAAACAATGACAGCAGCATGAGAGTAAAGAGGAATACATGAAATGTAACTACTAATCTGTCATTCTGTGTAACCACGTGTAGTCTGTATTTATGTTTAAAATTTTATACAGTGTAACAGAGAGATAACTGTGAGGTCTAATATTTTTGCTTGCTAAGTACATATTTTAGGCCATGCATGAAATACTTTACTACATTTGAATAGTATCTTTGAAATTTAAATTTATGCTTTTGCTTTGAAAATCACTTAAAACTAAAGAACAGATCAGGAAAATAAAGAATTATATCAGTGGTATGATTTCCGTTGTTAAATTATACCTTTCGCAAATGTTTGATTTTTTAAATTCACTTGTAAAATAGGATTCTTCTGAACCTCTGCCAAACATATTTATATTTAAATCTTTGCCTAAGTATTTGTACATTTGTTGTTTCATGTGAAAGAAACTTTTCAAAGTTGAAATTAATAACAAGTGTTTACTAATAAACTATGAGTGAAGATAGACAAACAGGCCTCACTACTGAACATGGATGTGTAAATATAAATTTTGATAAAATCATTGACAAAATTGTAGAAGTTTAGGCTAAAAAACAGAAACTCTGTTATTATTCATTACTGCAACAGGTATATTTTTTCCTTTTTTTTCCAAAAATACCCATATTAATGTAAGGTTAGAGTATTAATCCATTACTTTTTTCCCTTTTTTAGGTCACAATATTTATTTAATTCAAAATTTTCTTTTAACTGGCATGATTTAATATATATACATATATATGTATACTTCCAATAAAAGAATAGTTTCACCATGCATTTCTTTTCTGATCATTTTGGTTCATTTAATTTTATGACTATTACTGAAAATAATTTTGCTCTGTGTGTTTTTTGTTATTAAAGGGGGGTGTTAGAAAAGGATCTGGTCTGGGGGGCCAATACCATAGGTATGTCAGTGGTTTCCTCTATTGCTCATTATCTATAAGACACTGGACTAGTCACTAGACCTCTTTGGGTTTTAGTTGTTTTCTCAGCAAAAGGAGAGAGTCTGGATTCAATGGCCTCTGATGGCTTTTCAGAAGCTGAATGAATATCAGAGAGGATATTTTTATTTAACTGTGGCTCAGATCAGGTGCCCCCTGGGGTCCCTTCCAGTTCTGAAATACCACAGCTTTCTGAGCAGAGCCCACCTAACCACTTCAAAAGGTCTGCTCAGCAGAAACTCCCCCAGGAACAGTAGTTGTCCCCATCAGTCCTGCCTTTCAGGAGACTCAAGATGAGAATAGATGGTTGGGAAGAAAGGGAAGCAAGTAAGAGTCACAGAATCCGAAATAGTCCAGAGTTGGAAGGGACCTCTGTGGCCATCCAGAACAATGCTGGCTCAAAAGAGAATCCCTACCAAAACATACACCAGTGCTCATCCAGTTTTTGTTTGAAGATGTCTGGTGAGGGAGAACCAATCTTGGAATTAAGGTTAGTGCTCCTGAGACAATCCATTCCACTTTTAGGAGAGTTCTCATGATGAGGAAGTATTTCCTTATTCCAAGTTTACATTTGCCTCTGCAACTTCCAATACCCTGTGCATTGTCCTGCACCCTGTAGTCAAACAGAATGAGGATAGTCCTCGTCCATGTGACATTCTTTCAAGTACTCAAAGACACTTATGTCCTGCTTGTGCCTGCTCTTCTCCGGGCTATATATGCCCAGATCCTTCAGCTAATCTGCATATGGGATGGACTCAAAGGCCTTTACTAACCTGGGTGTCCTGCTCTGGTCCTTTTGCAGCCTGTTAACATCCCTATAATGTGATACCTAGAACTGAACACAAGTCTCCAGACATGGTTCTCAACAGGGCAAACGTTAAGAAAACAATCCCCTCTGTATTCCTAGGATCTGTGTTTCTCTTAACACACAATATAGCCTTATATTATGTAGTAATACTATCTAATTAAATATACACATATGATCATATACTAATATAATTATATACAATATATAACTATGCATATAATTAATTATATGTTAATAAGATGTTTGTAAAGTGCTTAGCACAGTACCTGACATGTCATAGGCACGTTACAAATGTTTATTCCCTTCCCTTCCCCATTAGCTTTCACACTGTTGACTCCTAGGGAGTTTGGCATACACTACACCTCCCCTGCTTTTTTCAAGCAGACCCACTTGCTGCCCTCACATGTCTCCCCATCTTGTTCTTGTGAAGCACATTTTGGGAACCCAAGTGTAAGACTTTGAGTTCATCTTTACTAAATTTTATCTTCTTTAATTCAGCCCAACACTCTAGCCTGTCAACACTGTTCTGGATCCTGACATATGTGTTCATGATCTCTAAGCCCATGTCAGCCCTTCCTCCCCCTGTGCCCACGTCATTATTGTCTTTCTCATACTGTCTTTTGAGGGCAAAGGGGCGGCACCCTCAATGATGAGCATGCTCCCACGGGCTCATATCCTTGTATGTGACTCTGAACTCCTGTAGATCCTCATCCAACCCCATTACACATCCTCTCCCACCCAATCCTTCATTATCACCCTCCTCAATCCTCTCACCTCAAAGTTTCATTCTAATTCCACCCATCCCTTCCACTCTGGAATGCTTGTTCCATAGGAAGCAAGCTTCCCTGCCCCTTAAAATCGGTTTCTCTCCTTTCCCTTCTATTCTATTCCAACTAGTAGTTCTTCCTGAAATGTGACTTTCCCCTGATGACAGCCTCCCTGGCCACCCTTTCCAGTAGTGGCTGTACCTTCACTCATTCTCCTCAGCTCACCGGCTGAGGCAGGGGAATTGTAATGCTCCTTGCTTCTCATTGTCACTTCCAGGTTCTCCCTGTTCCTCCTTCACTCCGTAACTTCTCTTCCTTTGAGGTTCATGCTATTCATATCTACTACCCAATCAAAACCCTGGTAGCTGTTGTCTACAGACCCCCAGGTCACTTCCCATCCCTTCTCAATGAGTTTGATATCTGGCTTATAATTATTTTCTTCTCCCCAATTCCTAGCCCTGTAAAAGGGGACTTCAAAATACATAATGATTCTCTCTCAAATATTCTTACCTGCTCAGTTCCTCAGCCTATTCACCTCCTATGCTACTCTTCCACCCTACCTCACCCACACACAAAGTTAGTCATCCCCTTAATCTTGCCATCACCCACATATGTATCACTTCTATGTACAAGAATTCCAAAATTCCCTCATTGAACCATAAGCTAATGGCTTTTCACTTCTCCCTCTGACTTCCTTTACATAATACCCTACTTTTCATCTACACTGTGACCTCCAGTTCCTTGACCCTTCAATTTTTTCCCCAGGCCATCTCCCCTACATTAGCCACTCTCTCTTCTTCTCCCCATCTTGACTCTTTGGTGAATCAATTCAACTCAACACTGTTCCTCTCTCTTGAATCCCTAGTCCCCTTCTCATATTGCCAATTATACCTAGTCAAGCCTCAGTCTTGGATCACTCCCACCATTCATCACCTTCACACCTACACTCATGCTACTGAATAAAGGTGGAGAAAATCACACAACTGTTCTGATTGGGTACTCTACAACTTTATGTTACAGGACACCTCCACTGGGCCCTCACTGATGCCAGGCAATCTTACTATACCTCTTTTATCAGCTCACTCTCCACAGAGTCTCTTCTAAGCCTTCTCATTCCTCCTCAACTTCCCACGGTTCCCTTTCCTCTCACTCTCAGCTGAGAACCTTATATCTTTCAGAAAAAAATCAAGGCCATTCACTGTGGGCTCCCTCTTCTCTCCTCTTCCTCATCTCCTATGACTCAGGTGCCTTCTTCTGCTCTCTCTTCCTTCACTCCTGTCTCACGTGAAGAGGTGGCATTACTTCTTACGAAACTCCCTACCTGAGCAGGTGATCCCATTGTATCCCAACTCCTCCCACAGATTGCTCTTTCTGACATTCTCACTTTTACTTATTTTCAATCTTTCTCTCTCTACTTGCTTATTTTCTACTTCCTACAAATATGCTCATGTTTCCCCTACCCTGAAAAAAATCCTCACTTGAGGAGAGCAGAACCAGAAGAACATTACATACAATTACGGACACACGGTATTTCTGATGACTAACTTTGATAGACTTGGCTCTTCTCAGCAATGCAAGGTTCTAAGACAGCTCTGAAAGACTCATGATGGAAAAAGCTATGTACATCCAGAGAAACGATTATGGAGTCTGGATGCAGATCGAAGCAAATTATTTGTTTGCTTTTTTTTGTTTGTTTTTGTTTTTGTTTCTGTTTTGTTTCTTCTTTCTTGTGGTTCATTCCATTGGTTATAGTTCTTCTTTACAATTTGACTATTTGGAAAATATGTTTAGTGTGAAGGTATATGTAGAGACCTCTCTGCAGCCTTTGACACTGTTGATCACTCTCTCCTTGACACTCTCTTTTCTCTAGATTTTCAGGATACCACTCTCACCTGGTTCTCCCCCTACCTATCTGACAACACCTTCCCTGCATCTTTTCTTGGATTCTTTGCCAGATAACACTTTGTAACTGTAGGTGTTCCTCAGGGTCCTGTCTCCAGACTTCTTCTCTTCTCCCTCCATATTACTTCACTGGCTGATCTCATTAGCTTTCATGGATTTAATTACCATCTCTATACTTACCATTTTCTAGCTAGCTAGCTAGACAGACAGACAGACAGACAGACAGACAGACAGATAGATAGATAGATAAAGCATTTATTATTCACTATGCGCCAGAATGCAAATACAAGTAAGTAAAAATCTTGCCTCAAAGGGCCATTTGCATGGGACTCTCTTCTCATTGGTGAAAACTGATTACTCAGTGGCATTACCCATGCCAGAATGAGTGGTAGGTAGGGTTGGTGAAGGTGAGACATGAGAGATCTAGGCTTTTTTGGCTTCTAGTTTTGAGAGAGAAAATGTACCATTCCAACCTTTCTTTAAGGTACCTAAAGGCAGAGGAAAATCTGAGAAGAAGCTGACATGTAGAACTTTGATCAAGTCCCTAGCTTGCTGTACTAGGGACTTCAGAGATTCTACCCTTAGGTAAGCTTTGAGACTCTCTTGGTTGAGAGTTGAGTTATATTGCTCTCAATGGGCAAGCTCCTTCTCTTTGTCCAACCTGGTCCATATTCTCCTATGTATACTTGTCTTTTTTAATTCATTTTTTTAAAAAATTATGGAATAAAACACGAATTTCTATAACATAGTATAATAAAAAACATGATTGGAGTTTGCACTGCCCTAGAGATCGCCACCATTAGATACAAATAGGGAGACAGATGATAGAGAGAGAGAGATACATATTTATATATATATATATATATATATATATATATATATATATACCTATTTGTGTATATATATATATACACACACATACATATAAACACATATGTGTGTATGTGTAAAATTATTCTACATATACTTCTATTTATCATTTTTCCCCTGGATGGAGACAGAATCTCTCTTAATATGTCCTTTATAGTTAATTTGGGTATTTATAGTAGTCTAAATAACTTACTCGCTCAAAGTTGTTCTTACTATTACTAAACACTATGTTCTCTTGGTTCTGCTCATTTCACTCATTATTTCATGTATATGTTTTCCTAAGATCATTGAACTCATCATTTCTCATAGCACAGTATTATTCCATCACAATCATATACCACAGCTTGTTCAGCCATTCCCCAATTGATGGGCATCCCTACAATTTCCAGTTTTTTGCCACCACAAAGAGAGCTGCTATAAACATTTTAGAATATGTAGGTTCTTTTCCTTTTTCTCTAAGCATCTTTGGAAATAGACCTAATAGTGGTTTGCTGGGTCAAAGGATTTTCAAGTAAATTTTATCAAACATTTAAAGATCAACTAATTCCAAAATTAAATAAACTATTTGGAGTAATTTGGAGTAATAGGTAAAGAAGGGATCCTACCAAACTCCTTTTATGAAACAAATAGGATACTAATATCTAAACCAGGAAGAGTAAAAACAGAGAAAGAAAACTATAGATCAATTTCATTAATGAATATGGATGCAAAAATTCTAAATAAAATGCTAACTAAAAGAGTACATTATAAAGATTATATATTATGATTAAATGGGATTTATACCAGGAATGCAGAGATGGTTAAATATAAGGAAAACTGTTAACAAAATTGATTATATCAATAATGAAAGTAAAAATATATATCAATTATAAAAAAATTTTATAAAAGTGAAATCAGATTTATACTTACGATTTTCAAATCTACTTTTCCTGCCCAAATCTCTGTTGACCTCCAATCTGACATCTCCAACTGCCTTTCAGACACCTTAAACCAGATGTCTAGGAGACATCTTAAAATAACTATGTCCAAAACAGAACTCACTATCTTTCCTTCTAAAGCCTCCCCACTACCTTCTTTACTATTCTAGGGGGGAATACTATCCTCATAGACCCTTAGGCTCACAATCTAGGAGTCCTGGATTCTTCACTCTCTCTCACCCCTGTAATCAAGCTGTTGCCAAGACCTGCCTTTGTAACATTTCTCAAATATATTCCCTTCTCTCCTGTGATGATGCCACTACTTTGTTGTGTGCCCTCATCACCTTGTGTCTAGATTATCACAATAGCTGCTGCCTGTTTCAGTTCATCACCAATCCATCCTCCATTCAGTCACTAAAGTGATTTACCTAAAGGGCAGGTCTGATCATGTCATGCCCCACCCCCACCACCCACCTTGATCAAGTCAAATACCTTCCTATTGCCTCTAGACGCACATACAAAATGTTCTGTTTGGCATTCAAAGCCCCTAACTTTCCAGTCTTCTTAACCTTACTCTCTTCCATGTACTCTTTGATCCAGTGACACTAGCTCCTGGTTGTTCCACAAACAATACCCTCTATCTCTCATCTCTGCACATTTTTTTCTGGCTATCTATCATGCCTGCAATGCTCTTCCTTTTCCAATTGGACTACTAACCTCTCTGGCTTTAAGTCCCAACTAAAGTCTCGCCTTCTACAGGAAGCCTTCCCCAATCCCTCTTAATTCTAGTGCCTTCCTTCTGTTAATTATTTCCCATTTATCCTGTGTATAGCTTGCTTTGTATATATTTATAGTCCTGTTGTTTTCCCCATTAGACTGTAAGGTCCTTGAGGGCAAGGACTATTTCCCCCCCTTTTTATATCCCCAGTACCTAACACAATGCCTAGCACATAGCAGGCTCTTTAAAAATATTAATTGATTGATACTCTGGACATGCTGTCACAGGCTACCAATCTCGATATTTAATGAGAGTGTGCTAACCTTTGGGAGTCATGCCCAAGTAGTTACTTGTAACTAGTAACATCCTGATAAAGTTAGTTGCTTTTCCAATCTGGGTAGCTCTCAGGGGAATGTTACTCTTGCTGGCAGAGATGACTTTCTCTTCTTGCAAATGAATGCTCCATTTTTTCAGTGGGTCCAGTTTACTTTTCAGCTTCTTTGGCACCATCCCAAACGAACAACCTAAACAAGCAAATAAATAGGTGCCTACTGTGTTGGGGGGCTGGCAAGGTTATCTTTGTAGATTGTAAAAGACAAACCTTAAAAACTAATTGAGCTTTCACTGGGGAAAAGTGCATCTCCCCAACCAGTGATGACATTCTACCCCATAGAATTCGGAGTGTTCTCTAGTGGGCCATCACTTAGAAATCGATTCATGGTGGTCTCCAGTGCTGTTTTTGTTCTGCCACGTTAAGCAGCACGAAGACATATGTCTAAATTTAAGACATCCTTTCATTGCTACATGCACGAGAGCTGGTTGAGAAATTTGAATTATTTCAAAGCACCAGCAAGAGAAATGGGAGACACATCCTTTGCTGGGGCATATACTTTTAATTATCCTGCCTTTTAATATTTGCTTTCATTTGAGGATAATCAGACAAAATGGATCCTGCTGGGCTTGTCATGCTTCATAAAAATAAGGTTCAACATCTGCAAACTTGGCGACAGTGTGGCGCATTCGTTGCACCCGTGGCCAGGCAGCATTCTGATGTAATTATAACACCACATGCAGTGGTAATAGTGTAATTCTCTGTTTACATTAGTTCTAGCACTTAGGATAAACTCTTCTCGAGCTTGGGTGTTAAGCAATTTCTACTGTAGTAGGAAGGCAATCTAATAAGGAAGATGACTAGGTGGCAGAGTTGGAGCAGGAGAAATTTGAGTTCGAATCCCATCGCAGACATATAATAGCTGTGTGGCCCTAGTCAATCCCACTTTACCTTTCTCAGCTTTGGTTTCCTCATTCACAAAACGAGGATAACGGTAGTGCCTGTCTCGCAGAGTTGTTATGAGGATAAAAAGAGGTGATATGCACAAAGGGCTTTGCAAACTGTAAGGTGCCCTAGAAATGCTAATTACTGTAATGAAATCCTGGAAAAGTACACAACAGTAACCACATAAAGTTACCTTTGTAAAGCCCAGTCTTTCTCTTCATGTTAGCCAGCCTAATAGTTCCCTAAAATCTGCCTGAGTAGATTCATTTTGGCTCATGAAAATCTCTAAGTTCCATCCACATTTATTTATTCTGGTCTTTTATTCTTCCTCCTCTCTCACTGAAGTTCTACTGTGATGAGGAATGGAGGCAGCCTTGGGCTCCTGAGAGTTTACATACCCATCAGCACATGTGCTCTGGAAGGTCTCATGTGGCTGCCAAATCTCCTGGTCACTGGATTTGTTGCCTAAGGCTCTATCTGGCTTATCAGTCAAAGGGAAGCCATGAGGTGGTAAACTTCTTGGCTGTAAGACTTAGTGAAACTGTCTTCTGAGGCACAGAGTAGTTGTAAGTACATCCACAGAGATACAGTTCAGATCTTGCCTCAGACAACTACTAACTAAGCAATCTAGGAAAGCCATTTAACCCTTTTTAGACTTAGTTTCTTCATATGTCAAATAAGAGCTAATATCTCCCCAGGTTTCCATGAATCAAGTGAGCATTTCTTAAGTGCCTTCTAGGCAGCAGGCAGTGTGTTTAGTGCTTGAGGAAGGCTGGACACTGGCAGTGGAGATCAGGAGGGCCTCTTCCCTTGGGCAGATGTCACTTAAGCTCTATTTTAAGAGTAGGACTCCCTGACGTGGAGGTATAGTAGAGGTGGGTCAAACTGGGAAAAAGTAAAGCGATGGGAGATGGAGGGTTCTGTGTGAGCAACAGAGAAAAGGCCATTTTGGCAGAAGTGCTGAATGCAAGATGGGTTCTAATGTATAACAGTGCTGGAGAGGACAGCTTAGGATCAGGCTGCAAAGGGTTGAAAAGCTAAATGGAGACGCTCAAAGGTGTCCTAGAGGCAACAAGGAGCCACTTTAGGGGCCAAATAAGGGAGTCACATGGTTAGATGGATGGTTAAGCCAAAGGGGATAGAAACAGGGAGAGAGTCTAACAAGAAGGTTAGTGCAGCAATTGAGGCAAGAGGTGATGAAGATGTGAACTAATGCAGCAGCTGAGTGAGTGTATGTGTGGAGGGGGGATGTATGTGTGCCTGTGTGTGTGTGTATGTGTGTGTACAGTATGTGTGAATTATGTGTGGGGAAGGGACCATATGTAAGAAATATTTTAGGGAAAGAAAGAGCAAGATTTGGCAACTCACTGGAAATATGGGGTGAGGGAAAGTGTAGAGCTGAGGATAATTCTGAAGTTAGGAACCTGGAAGACTAGAAGGATTCCTATGTCCACAGAAACAGGAAATTTAGGAGGAGGGAGGTTTGAAATACATGGGAAAGATGATGAGTTCAATTTTGGACATATTGATTTTAAGGTGTTTCTGGGAGATCCAGTTCATTATGTCCAATCAGTGATATAGAATGGAAGCTCGAAGGAGAGAGACAGTGACAGAGCTGGGGGGAAGGGGGATGGGAGGAGAGAGAGAGAGAAGTGGGGCGGGGGGCAGGGATCTGTGAGTCATGTACATAGAGGATTAAACCCATGGTAGCTGATGACTTTACCAAGAGTATACTAAAGGGGAGAAGAGAAGAGAGCCTAGGGAAAAACCCTGGGAAACACCCACAGTTGGGGTTCTCGTAAAAAACAAACGAAACAATATTATGAGACATTTTGCAAACTACAAAATGTTTTATTGCTACTACTACCACCACTACCATCATCATCATCATCATCTTTATTGTTGTTATTATTATTATTATATCTTTTCAGAATCAGGAAGTGCTGGGTTTATTGTGAGTATACAAATGTTTGCAGGTCTCCAGGAATAGAATCTTTGAGTTGAATCCTGAGGAAAATAAACTAAAAAATACTAAGCTGCCCAGCTGTGTAAGATTTTTTGGTTAATCTGTTTTTTATCATCAGATCTTGTTTATTATGTTGGTAGGTATTAAATTTATTGATGACTCAAAGCAATCCCAAAATCACAGGATAACGTATTTCCCTAGAATCTGAAGGGAATTCAGAAGTCATCTCATCCAAGTGAAGTAGGAACCCATTTTACAATAACCCAACAAGGGACTATCTATCCTTTGGTCGAGTATCTTCAATATCAGGGAAACTTAACAGCTGTGTGATCTTGAACAAGATCCCTTCATGGCCTCAGCTTCCTCATCTGTAACGGCAGGAGGGAGGAAGGAGGGGAGGGTTGACCTATAAATTCACTTATAGTTTCAGGACTATGATTCTATGATCCTCTGAACTCACTTCCACCCAAGGCAAAAGATTCTGTTTTTTTTGGGAGCTTACATTTTTA
Source organism: Trichosurus vulpecula (assembly GCF_011100635.1). Lineage (NCBI taxonomy): Eukaryota > Metazoa > Chordata > Mammalia > Diprotodontia > Phalangeridae > Trichosurus > Trichosurus vulpecula. Next base: position 15,783,044 of record NC_050580.1, on the reverse strand, counting down.
AGAATCATTTCTTTAGAGGAAGCTAGGTGGTGCAGTGGATACAGCACCAGCCCTGGACTCAAGAAGACCCGAGTTCAAATCTAGCCTCAAACACTGAGGAAAAGCTGAGCTACTCTAATCCCTCTGAACTACGGGAGATTTTCATATCTCTTAAGACAGTGGTCACATCCTCTTCCCCCTACCTTCAACACTTCTTCTCTTCACCAAAATTAACATCCCTCTCCCCATTCCTTCACACAATCCTCATGTGGCATAAATTCTTCTCCCCATTCTAATCTCTCTTTAGACATAACACACCAGATGTGGCCTAACTGAAGCAGAATATCATGGGACTATCACCCCCACCCCACCTCCCACCACTTACTCTAGACAGTAGGCTAATGTTAAGTTCCAATTCACTTCTTTGGCTGCCACATCCCATTGGTGACTCATAATTTGGGGCACCTCTATACCCAAAAATACAGACAAGTTCCTTCCTGCTTTATAACTCTCTGAACTGGAAATAAGGGAGTCAATTTTATGCTGCAAATATTGAATCATGAAATATTTCCATTCATCCAAAATTACATAAAGAGCAACGTCTCAGTAACATTTCCTTTTCCTATAAACATCTTTCTAAATCATTTCACATCATCAATCAGAAGGCCTAGCAAGCCAGCTACTCCCTCTATACATCCTACTACCACATTCACATTTGGTTGGGGGGAGCAAAGTATGAAAAGAGTATATTAACTTTTTTTCCCCAAAACTCCCCAATGGTAAATCAGTATGGCCATTTTGCAAAGTTCATATGAGCCCTGCTCACTAAAAGTGTCTGTTTTCCTATTCTGGTTCCCTAACTTTGAACTAGTCATGAGCTCTGAGAAAGGAAAAGAAAGTCTGAATTCATTCCAACCTTCCCAACAGGACCGCAGCCCATCTATGTGAAATGTGTTTTTTAAATTTCGTGTTTGTTTCATCCAGTGTGTGGAACCAAACTGAGAAGTGGCTTCCCCAAGATGGCTTTTTGGAAGGTAGAACAAGTGTCTTTGTTGCCCAATGCCATTGCAGAATTCTCGAAGGACTCATTAGTAAATAACATTTAAATCAGACTTTAAAATGGGAGACGGAACTCTTGTTATCAATAGCGTTTTATTTTGTTCTTAGCTGGAAAAAAAAAAAAAACTGTCATGGAATAGTTTTCCTGAAGTAGAATACCAGGGGCAAAGTTTTCCTTTAAGGCTTGGTCGATGCCCAGGATCAGAGAATCCTCAAGCTGGAAGAGATCTCAGTGACTAGCACTTTGTTTGGGACACACTCATCTACTAAGAAACAATATAAAATATATAAGGTAGTATATAAAGGGCAAACCTTGGAGGCAGGAAAATCTGTGTTCAAAACCTGCCTTTGCCACAATCAGTTCCATTCAAGCATTTATTAAGCACCTACTGTGTGCTAGAGTCTAGCATGACACTAACCTAGGTGCTTCGGAGACAAAGACAAATATGTGCTAGCCCTTTCAGTCAAAGAACTTACCTTCTCCTGGAAGAAAAGACATAAACAAATGAATAGATACGAAAATATACAAAATTAACATAAAGTAACTGGGTGGGTGAGGGGAGCACATTAACAATTAAGGAAAACTGGAAAAGGCAACTTGTAGGCGGGGCACTTGGGCTGAGACTCCAAGTGGTGGAGGAGGGAGGGGAAGGGATGAGGACGAGCATTTCTTAGCTGCTCCTATGTGCCCAGCACTTAATGTTCATTGATTGATTTATTCTCAGAGGCTCAGTTGCTTCATCTGTACAATAGGGAAAGTAATATTTACCATACATATTAAAATGAGAAAGGAAAAGCAGATGGCCCTGTGACAAGACTGGGGTGAGGCACAGTACAGGGACTCCCCGAGTGTGCCACTACTCTCCTTGAGATGTCAGGAGGAAGCAAACACGTGGGAGGTGAGGGACAACAGGTGTCCAGAGAGGCGTCCCAAAAGGAGGAGGCATCTGCGTTGCTGAGGGGAACGTCCAAATGGAAGCGATCACAAGTCCACTAAAATTTGTTTATGCTTCCTAATGTGTGTGGCACTTGTGAACAAAATGTTCCATAAGCCTCAAAGTGCCCTACAGACAGGAGGGTTTTTTTGTTTTTGTTTTTTTGTTTACTGCTAGTGAATTAACATTTTAAAAAAATATCAATGGTGATAAGTCTGTTGTATGGCTAGGGCGTGCAGTAATTAGATCCAGAGGTGGTGGTGTTTTTGTTGTTATGTTTGTCCTTCGTTCTCCAAGGGGACCATGATATCAGGGAGATTATGACATGACTTTGAGTGAGGGAGGGCTTGCAAGGTCACCAGCCTCACTTTCTCCTCCAGAGCCATCTAGGTCCAGTGACCAGATATTCACCAGATGACTGGAGATGGCCCACGATGCATTGGGAGACTCTAGCCCTTTTAGGCTAAACACTTTTCAGGTTCTCTCTTTGAGTGAGGTAGTGAATAGGAGCTCACAGATTAGATAGCAATTGGTCGCTGCCCTCCTAGCACAGAGTGAATGGAAATAGTAACTGCTTTGTTTTGGGCCAGGAACCCTGAGAGTCTTCCCTTCCCAGTTTGATTCTTTTATTTTTTTTTAATGGCTATCCCTTGACTCACTTCTTAAAGAAGCCTATTCACTGAATGGGTGTTACCTCACTCAAAGTGAGATGAATATTTTGCCACTGGATCCAGATGGCTCTGGAGGAGAAAGTGAGGCTGGGGACTCTGCACAGCTCTGTCTCACTCGAATCAGAGTCAGCTCCAAGTCAGGTCATTTCCCTAATGTCATGGTCCTCTTCGAGATCAAAGGACAACCCCCCCCCCCACTTCCCTCTTTTCTCCTCTCCTCTTCCCTTACCTGAGGATGCTCTGCCCAAGGGGAAATACATTTCAGTGGCTGGAAGTTGCCTCCTTAACTTGGGGTTTAAATCTACAGGCTAGATTTCTTAAAGACCAAGCCTTAAACCCAATTCACTATGGAGCTCATAGAATGGATAGCAATAAGTCCCTTTGCTCCTAGCACAGAATGAATGTAAATAGTCAGTAGTAACTGTTTCTTTTTTGGCCAGGAACCCTGAGGGTCTTCCCTTCCCGGTTTGATTTTTTTTTTTAATTAAAGGGGCCATCCCTTGACTCACTTCTTAAAGAGGCCTATTCACTAAATGGGCCTCACCTCACTTACAAGCGGGACTAGTTACTTGTTTGCCAGATATACACCTCTCCATTTCGCTGCCTCTAAATAATGGAGGCAGGCCGTAACAAGGAAGGACCTTGAGTTATCAAAATTCCCAGGATACAGACAAATATGACTTGGGCAAAGGAGGAGAGAGGGTTGGGAAGGAAGGAGAGAGACAAACCCTGCCTTTCTCTTCAGTTCTCCTAGGATAGCTCCAACCCTAAAAATAAGGAGCCTCTGATGAGTCTGCAATCTGGATTCCAACCTGACTCTCCAACTGAAACTGTTCTCTCTGAGGTTGTTTCTCAGTTCTCATTATATTTGAAGTCTGTGTCACATCTGAAACTGCTCCTCATTCTCCCTGGTAGACACTCTGTCCCCTCTGGATTTTCAGGGCACTGCCCTCCTGGTTCTCTGTGCTCCTTCTCATGTTCCTTACAAGACTGTCACCTTGTCCCACCACCTATTTGTGGATATATATTAGGGCTTTGCCCTGGGCCCTCTCCTTATCTTCTACACTCTTTCCCTTGGTGATCTCATCAGGTCTCATGGGTTCAATAGGCACACTGTATAGATGAAGCCCCAATCTACATAGCCAGCTCTAGTCTCTCTCCTTCACTCCAGGCCTTCAACAGCATCTATCTACAGAACATCTCCAACTGGATGTCCCATAGACATCTCAAACTCCACGTGGGAAAATTAGACTCACTAGTTCTTCCTCTATGCCTCCAGCCTCTGACCTGACCATGTCCAGCTCCCTGCCTGGTGCTCTGGCTCTTGATTGGTGACAGCTTTCCAGAAGTAGCCCCACCCAGGACTAGCACAACACTGCTCTCTGGCCACCTTGGTCACACAGCCACCAAGTAATCTTTTCCCACCCCGTGCTCAGGAACACAACACAAACTCCTATGTTTGGCATCTCAAGACTTTTACACTTGAAGTCCTGTGGTGTTTGGATGGATGAAAGTCCAGTCTACCATTAGATGTCTCCTTCCTGTCCTCTGTGTTCTAAGCAAACCAGACTGCTCACTGTTCCCCATACATGACACATCATCTCCTGCAAGCAGGAGATGCACTCCCTCCTAGATGCTACCTCCTAAAACCTCATGAGACTTTTGAAGCGTAGCCCAAGCATCACTCCCTGTGCAAAGTCTATCCCAATCGCCTCAGTTGCTGAGGCCAAATCAGAAAATATTGTGTAGATATTCTGGGTGGAATTTTCAGAATAAAGGTTGCTGTGTGTACATGCAAACACACATATGTGCACATAACACTCAAACATGAGCACATGCACACAGACAAGTACAAAAACAGGAATGTACATATGTACACACACAATGCAATCTTGAGGGTGAGGACCATTTTATTATTTTTTCCTTCATATTGTCATCATCCTGAACAGCAGCTAGTGCATAGCAAGGGCCCAAATCATCAGTCTTACTTCAAGTTACCAACAATGCGCTTTAGGAGAAGATAGAAAAAGAAATACTACTCAAAATTACTACAGAATACTTAAAATATCCAAGAGAATCTTTACCAAGACACATACAGGAATTATATGAATGCAGCAACAAAACCTTCTTCATGGAAATAGAGATAGCCTTGAATAACAGGAGAGATCATTACTGCCAGGCTGTGACAGTATAATAAAAATGACCACCCCATGTAACCTGATTTATATCACGCACCTACGATCCTCCTAAACATGTCTCCAAACTGATCACAAAGCATCTATCCCTGAGATACATCTGATTGGAACACAAGATTGTAAAATTTTATTTGGAGTATGTATTCATATCAAAATCATTATCCCTGTCAAAAGGAGGCTCCTAGTTGTTACTTTGATCCATCTGAACACCACAGGACTTCAAGACTCATTACCCTACTCCAAATTTATGGAACACTAGTGGTACTAGCAGCATATGTCACCTCGGGATCACTGTTCACTTCTGCAGAAAAATGAAGAGGATAGATGCAGAGGCAAAAACTTTATTCAAATGGACATTCAGACATAAGCAAACATTCCCCTCAAATTTCTGGAGTCAAGGGGATGGGGACCAAACTAAAAAAGAGGGAAGTCTGTCCAAGGCCCCATGATTGGGTCTGAACATATGACCTCTGGCTGTGGGGGCAAGGCTCCCACCTCATTCTCCAGGCCTCCTCTCCTCTGGCCATCTTTCAGGGAACCATCCAGGGCTGAGTTCAGAAATGCTTGGTGGCTCCCAATTGCCTCTACAATCACACACAGACTCGTTGGCTTGCTCCTTGAGCCCTCTCCAGGCTGACTCTAACCTAGCTTTCTAGCTCCATTTCACATTTCTCCCCTTCACACACTCTATGTTCTGGCCCACTTTGAAACCACATCTTGTGTTTCCAGTTTCTGCAGAGAGCTGCTCAACTGGTCATCCTAATGCACAAGTCTAGCCATCTCCCTCTCCTACTGAAGAATTTCCAGGTGCTCCTTTTGCCTTTATGCTACAAAACTTAAATTCCTCAGCCTGATGACATTTGATGTCTCCGTGCTTATTTCCCAGCCTGTCTTCCAGATTTCATGTTACTGTCTTTCACTGACTCGATGGTCCAGTCACAGAACTCAACACTCCATCTCTGGCCTTCACACCTTTGCGCAAGCTGTTCCCAGACTGGGACACCCTCCCATCTCATCGTGACCCTTCACAGGTCAGCTCACAGGCCACCTCTGATGAAAGGCTTTGTTTTTCTCTCTCACTTAGCTGTCAGTGCTCTCTGTCTCTATCTCTCTCTCTCTCTCCCTCTCCTCATCTCCCATCATCTTGTCTTTATAGGTCACAGCACCTGCCTCACCTGTCTCTCATACATGGTAGGTGTTTAATAAAAGCATGCTGAATTAGATTGAATTTGGCCAGACTGGAGCCTTCTCAAGAATACTATGAATGACTGAAAAAGTATTTATCAAGCACTTACTGTATATAAAGCATAAGGAGAATGGGAGAGACCTGCATCTTCTCCATTTGCTACACCAGAGGTCACTTTTTGCCAATGCATTCCTAATTACAAAAGGAAGGGTATAATCCTCTCCATCTCCTCTCACTGGCTGATTCTCGAGTGATGTGTATCCCCATTTTGTAGACAGATTGGAAACTGAGGAACATGGTGTTTCAGGAAGTCATACAACCAAAAAGCATTTCATTTATGGCAAAACTGAGAAAAACATGTTTAGGTGATGCATAAAATTTTACAGAAGACTTTTCTCATGACAACTTTGTGAAGTAAATAGTGGACTAGAATTCCCATTTTAGAGATGAGGAAACTGCCGCTCAAAAGGGTAAAATGATACCATTAGTCAATACCAGAGTCCAGATTTGAACCAGGGTTTCCTACCTCCCAAACCAGCTATGAACACAATGCGCAGAAATCCTTTTGACTAAGATTGATCTCGATGGAATCAGCCATATCTTCCTTTGTTCATAAAAGTTCGTTCAATTTCCTACTCATTTTACCCCTGGGAACAAATGAAAAGCCCTTCACTTTTCCTGTGGTGGGACTTTCCATATCAAGGAAGTGGATTCCAGGAGTAACAACGCTCCGTGGAAGCCAAGGGATTGTTCTGGGCTTATAGTAAAAAACAGAATCTGGAACCCGACTCTTGCCTGCACACATGGGCCCCATCTATTGTCTCTTACCACGTGGCGTGATGCCAGATGTGCTGACACACCAAAAAGAGGGAGACACTGCCTGTGAAAAGGAAGATGTAGGCTTGTAGACCAAGTAACTTCCCATGGGACTGAACTCAGTCATCCATGGCATCCTAGGCTCCAACAGGAGAAGACTGTACCTCCAACCAATCTATTACCACAGCTATGAGCTAACAGTTATATAACCCATTAAGGTTTGTAAACTTCTTTGGATGTATGATCTCATTTGACTTTCATTACAAACCCGTGGGGAAGGTGCTATTATTATCACTATTTTACAGATGGAAAATTGAGGCTGACAACAGTTACGTTATTCATCCATAGTCACACAGCTAGTAAGCTCCTGAGGCAGTATTTAAACTCAGGTCTCTGAGGCTTCTTAACTCTTTAAACTCCAAGGCTTTTCTCCATTGCACCACTGCCCGAACTGCAAAGGAGGAGAAGAATTCCCTGTATTGCCTTTGGGACAATGAAATATTATTTGAATGACCTGTGAAACTTTTGACCCTTCTCCTCTCCCTAAATGAGTCGACAATCAGGCGTGATGGAAAGGACCGCTATGAAGACACAGACAACAATACTTATGAAACCTGGACCATGGAGGCAGAGAACGGAGCAATGGATACAGAGGAGGACATTCCCTTGTCAGCTGTTTCCATAGCTGACTCAACTTATATTCCTAAGCTCCCATACCCTGTGTATGTGGAACTGCACGGCATGTACCCATCCACTTAGCAAAATGGCACCCTTTTTAAAGATGGAAGCACATAAGTTTAGCATAGTTGTACCCCCATAGGCACAAGCTTCACATAGATAATCTCAGCTAATGCAAGGCACCAGCTGAGTTCACTGTGTGTGTACCCCAGATAAGCCTCTCATCCACTCCCTTCACACAGAGTTCCACCCTTCTAAAACTGTATAAAGACCCACAGCTTTGTCCACTGCTCAGCCAGACTTAGTTAGAGCAGACCAGCTAGCTTGGGGCACCAAGGCTGACTGGTTAGCAGGATGGGAAAGCCTACTTGACTCTGCCAAGGGGAGCCATAATCCAGCCCTGCCAGTAGGCTCAACAAAGTGATCCTACCTTTGCCATAAGTTGGGGCTCTCTCTCCTCAGGAGCAACTCCCCCCCCCCCCGGAAGAGCAGTGACCCAGCTTTGCCAGCAGCTTGGCGAGACCTTCCTGTATAGACAGCTCCAAGCCGTCTTGCCCAACGCTACATCTGATCTCAGGCATCTACATCCACTATTATAATAAACATATATTGTGTGTTGAGCATCATACTCGACCAGACCCAAGTCATTCACAGCACCAACCCATCACATTTGACAGACTCAAAGCTTTTCTCTAAAACAAAGGCCATACCTCCAATAGCAATGCTGTAGCAGAGTCATTGTATGGCTATGAGGCCTGGAATAATACCGTTTCTGAAGAAGTGAAAATGAATACCACCCAGAAAGGCATGGAGAGGTATGGCAGCAGGGAGCAGGCTAGAATAAAATGAGTAGCACACAGTAGACCTTTAATGAATGCTTATCAACTGACTGAACATGCAAGAAAGAAATTATTAAGGAGAACCACAGTAACATATGGAAACAATGGAGCAGTGGATAGAGTGCCAGACCTGGAGTCAGGAAGACCTGAGTTCAAGTGCCTTAGACACTTATTACCTATGTGGCCTTGGGCAAGTCACTTAATCTCTGTTTTTCTCTGTTTACCAAACTATAAAATAGGGATAATAACATCATCTCCTTCTCATAGCTGTTGTGAGCATCAAATGAGATAATGTCTGTACAAAGCCCTTAGCACAGTGCTTGGCACACAGTAGGTACTACATAAATGCTTATTCCTTGGTCATGTGGCAGGAGTAAGTGATAACCAACACGAGGCCTTGTGGGTTTCACTTGTATCTACCTCAAAATCAAGAGAAGAAAAGGCAGATTTCAGCATGGCGGGCAGGTAGGCCTTCCCAGGGGTGAGCGGACAGAAGAACATGAAAGAGCAACATAGGAAAGAATGAACCGAGATCCACATCAGCAGAGGGAATGTGTGCACTGAGATCATTGAACCGTCGTTGTTGTTCTGTCAAACTGAATTGACTTAAGGCCCCCCATCCATTAGCTATCTTAATGCATGATATCTCATCCAGCAAGGCAATTCCAAGAGCAGCCAAAGTGTCTGTCTGTCTGTCTGTCTGTCTCTCTCTCTCTCTCTCTCTCTCTCTCTCTCACACACACACACACACACACACACACACACACACACACACACACGTGAAAATGGATCTGCGGTCTGGCAGGCTCTATGAGAGTACTAATGGACAGTGGCCCTCCAGAATGATGTACTGACAGGGAAGCCCAGCCCAGCCCAGCCCCAAGACTGCAGTCATGGAGCTTTTCTGAGATGGGCAGGGCCCGTCTGGCCATTTTACTTATATTGGGGCTGTCTGGGAATAATCAAGTCTACAGTCAAGAACACCCAGGAGATGCGTAAGCTGGGATATCAGCAGCAGAGGGCTTTGGTTGTTGCCCAGCCTCCATCTTGACTGAAGAGGAGAAAAATGTAGGAAGGACAAAAGCCCTTTTGCTGTGACGTGCAGTCCCTGGCATACTATTTGGCATAGAGCAGATGGAAAAGTCAAGACAGGACTACCTGTTGACAGCCCTTTCTGGCTTACGTAAAGCCAAGCCAACAGGAGCCATTCTGGATGTCAGTAACATGCTGAGAAAGTAGCCGACAGCACCATGGCTAAGGGCCAGAGTTGGCCCTGGGTAGTGGGGGTAAGAGTAAAAAGAACTCACATGCACTGGATACCTTAAGGTTGAAAAAGCACTTCTGTCAAAATAACCTTGTGAGACTAAGTGATGCTGGTATGATTATCCTTTTGGACTAATGAAAAAATTAAGTCTTTTATTTTTAATTTTTATTTGTTAAATATTTCTCAATTAATTTTTAGAAAAAAACATACATTTTTTGAAATGTTGAGTTCCAAATTATCTCTCTCCCACCCCTTGAGAAGGCAGGCAATATGATATTAATTATACATATGAAGTCATGAAAAACATTTCCATATTAACCATGTCACAAAAGAAAACACAAAAACGAGAAAAATAAAGAAAGCAAAAAAAGCTGCTTCAGTCCACATTCTGAATTCATCGGTTCTCTTTCTGCAGGTGGAGAGTATTTTTCATCATGGGTCCTTTGAAATTGTCTTGGATCACTGTCTTGATCAGAGCAGCTAAGTCTGAAGTTTATCATTGTTAACAATATTGCTATTATCATGTACAATATTCTCCTGATTCTGCTCGCTTCATTTCCTATCAGTTCACATAAGACTTCCCAGATTTGAGAAAATTACATCTTAAAGAGGTAATGTGACCTAACTACTGTCTGTCCAAAGTTCTCTTGAAGCTATTTTTGGCTATTTAATAAACATGAAATCTATGGTGGATAAAATCACTGTGAGATATCCTGTTAGCCATCCTGGAAGACTGCAACACACGATTCTCTAGCCACGATTCCTGAGAGGTAATTGTTTTTTTTTTCTTTTTCATTTTTGGTCCAGAACAGTTATTTCTTTGATATGGCGAATGTCTGGCAAGGAAACCCCTTCTCTTCATTCAGATCAACCACTTCTATAGAATCTGTAGTGTTAGAGAATTATCTGGGGCACTGAGAGTTGGTCAGATGGCTTGCCTATGATCACACAGCCAGGCTGTGTCTGAGGTAAATTTGAAACCAGGCTCCTTGGAAATCATGCCAATAATTCCTTATCAATTGAAACAGTTTGGCCTAGTGGATCAAGTGCTAGGCTTGGGGACATGAAGACTTGGCTTTAACCTCTTTAACACCTCTGACACTTGTGAAGTGTATGTGTGTGACTCTGGGCCAGGCATTGAGCCTCTCAAATCCTCTGACTCTTCACCTGTAAGAGGCAAATAGACTTCATGGTCTCTCCAGTCCCTACGACTTTTCCCCTGAGTTTCTCATCTTCAATTGCCACCAGCATTCATGGAATAGAATCCCCAACATATGTTCTTTACAGCCTCGAAGCATAAAGCCTATTTATCTGATGAATGAATAATGATGATGATGATGACGACTGTGACCATAATAATGATACGAATGAAGAGAGGCAGGATGGGCCAGTGAAGAGAAGACTGGCCTTGGACTAAGGAAGACTTTGCTCCCAGTATTGCCTCTGGCACACATTACCAGTGTGATACCAAGCAATTCACTTAGCTTTTTAGTACCCCAAGATACTATTTGAGATCCTAAAGTACTAATAAGCTGCCGGTCTGAATTAGCTGCTAGACCTTCCACACCACAATTCATTACATTGATTAAATCGCAGGTCTGCACCACGAAAGAAAGAAAGAAAGAAAGAAAGAAAGAAAGAAAGAAAGAAAGAAGAAAGAAAGAAAGAAAGAAAGAAAGAAAGAAAGAAAGAAAGAAGGAAGGAAGGAAGGAAGGAAGGAAGGAAGGAAGGAAGGAAGTTAGGAAGGAAGGAAGGAAGAGAACCAAACCCTGTATAAATTAATTCAATTCAACGTTTACAAACTGTTTGCAAAGAATCCATGGCCTTCTTTGATCCTCACAACCACCCTGAGAAGAAGGAGATAAGCTATTATGGTTCCCGTTTTACAAATGAAGCAACTGAAGCTGAGAGAAATGAAGTGACAGACTCTGGCTCACAAAGCTGTTAAGAGGGGCTGTGGCAGGATTTGAATTTAGATCCCAGAGAGAAGTCTAAATTAAAGCCAGAATAAGCAACAGCCCTTTGCCCTAGTTCTATCACTGTCTAGGACATCAGCTCCAATCCTCCTTTTCCTCTCTGTTAATGCCTTGCAGGCCCTAAAGGACCAAATACGGGATGTGGGGGGGCAGCTCTGTCCACTGGGGAGGGCCCCGAACATCACTCAACCTATCACTCTGTGTCACTGGCAGACAGAGAAACCAGTGAATTTTAGACCCCCCACTATGGACCTCCAACGCAGGGGAATAGGGGGAGGTTTAACTGAAACAATTTTAGTAAAACATTCTGTATGTACAAATGACAGCATGCCAATGAGTCAACTGGATGTTCTAATTATAGACGAAACTTCCCAACTTGAAATGAGCAAATTTAAAAGTCCCATTAAAAAGAGTGTGGCTTAGAATGCCTGACTGTAAGGTGGCTTTCCTCTTTGCCTCATCCAACCTCCTGGCTCAAGGCAAGACCAAACCTCCTCTGTGTGTGTGTGTGTGTGTGTGTGTGTGTGTGTGTGTGTGTGTGTGTAGGGGGAGGAGACGGTGGGGAGTGGGGGAAGAAGTATTTCTTTCTCCTGAAAGAATTCCAGAAAGGGAAAGTCTTTCCAATCTAGCAAGCAAACTGAGTTGGAATTAGATGTTTAAAGGCAAGGGTTTTGTCAATAAAGTTGTGATCTAAGGCCATTTTGCCCGAAGGCATTGGTGTAATGATGTGCTGACTCAGCCCCCATGCCCAAGTACAGCATTTAAAGCTCGGACTTAGCCCTTCTCAGTGGAGCAGCAGAAAGAGCACCCCAATCTGAAATGAGAGGAAACAATGCAAGGGTTTCCTTTGGCCAGGAACCTGACCTCAGGGCTGGATTAGATGATCTCTGAAGTGGAGAGAGATGGAAGTGAATAGTGTTAAAGATCAGTGACTGTAGACTTAGAGGATTTGTCTCTGTTACCTGAAGGAACGAACTCGTGAAAGAAAAAGGTGTGACTAAGCACTTTCTACGTGCCAAGCCCTGGGCTAAACTGACAAAGCAAAGAGAAAAAAAAGAGACAATCCCTGCTCTCAAGGAGCTTATCCTCCAGTTGGGAAAGAGGATTCATAAAAGAAAGTTCACCTGAGGGTAGGTCCTTAAGTTACATAAAGAGGTCAAATAACTGTGGAACAGAGGGGAATGCAGAATCAGAAAGTGGATGGTAAGGCTTGGAGCCTCCACATCCCTCAAAGGAACGGACTTACGGATTACCATCTCACCCAAAACATGTGAGCAGTTAAGCAGCAAGGAGGAAGGGTGCTCAGAGGCCCAGCTTCCTAGGCATTGTGCTACCAGTTGCCATTAAGGACAGTGGGCAAAGGTATGAAAAGGATCCGGTTTGGGTTTCCCTGGCATTGTTTTCTCATGGCTCTGCTCCCACCACTCCACTTCTTTCTCCTTTGCTGGCTCTCAATTTTCCTCAAAACTGACACGTTAGGCTTACAGAGCACAAATGTAGTGTCAACTTGTGGCCATAGGACAAAGATGATTGGCTCCGATGAACATGAGACTATTCAGATGGTTTTCTTGCATAAGGAATATTTTTTTAAAGTACTTAAAGGAAGAAATAATCAATAGGTTTTATGTATCTGTAAGTGGGGGAGGAGACACAAAAGCCTATCTTCCTAACAACTAGAGCTACCCGATAGTGAACCAGGCTACCGGGAGTAGTGTGTTCCCTTTGACAAGAGGTCTTCAAAGGCTGCACTACCACCGTGTTGTGTGTGTGTTGTCAACGCGAGTTCTTTTTTCAAGTATGGGTTGGATTAGATGGCTATTGAGGTCTTTTCTAACTCTAAAATGCTGTGATTTAGTAGTTCATTAACAGAAACTTCATAACCACTTACATGTATTTATAAGCCCCTTGCTGACAGAAACCTTTTAATGACACCCCTTTCCAGTAGCTTTCAAAATACACATAGTAAAATCCCTGCATCTATTGAAAGAATGGGGGAGGCTAGATCAGCAAATGGCTTTGCCCTGGCCCTGCGTCCCAGGAGTTGCGTGACGTCTTTGTTCTCGGCCTGCTCCGTTTTTCCTAGGAATCACAGAAGGCTCAGGGAGCCTACACCATGCCAATATTTTTCAGGCTTTTCCACTCATAATTTTGGAAAAAATAATATTTTTTACCAAAATTTTCCACGCTTACTCTTGCTCTGCAGAGAAGCAGAGAAATCTGAAAAAGCTCCAGCTGTTTTTCAACTCCTTGAAGAATGGAGAAGTGAAAGTGGCGGGAATTTGATCATTTCCTACTTTGAGTGAAAAGTTACTTTGTCTTCAGCTTTCTGCTTGGCATGGAAAGTTTTTCCTAATGGCGGCAGGGGATGGAAAATATTGGTTATTTCTAGGGGAGATGGAGTTAAGGAGGTATTACAAACTTTGCTTTCACAAGTGTTTTCAAAATTTTCCGTCTTCGAAAACTGAGTGAACAAACTCACCAGCAACAATGGATACAAGACTGAACTGGGTCTTTTGTTTGTTTGCAGAAAAATCTCCACGTCAGTACTGCAATTCACATTCATAGAGTCCTAGATTCGGAGCAAAATGGCACCTTAGAGATAGTTTACAGCAACCCCTGCCTTTTATAGATGAGGACATGGAGGTCCACTGAGTTTAAGGTCACACAGCCAATTAATAGCAGAATAAGGGCCTGGAATTCAGAGTTCCTAACTCTGGTTTTAGATCCTATCAACATTCATTCATTGAGTTTTTACTTTAGTTGGAAGGAGTTCTGATGTCATCAGCTTGAGGAATTCCAAAATAGGACAGCGCTATTGTTAATATGAATGACATCTATCATTATAACCCACATATGTTTCTATAGCTTGCTAAGGTTTACAAAAACTTTGCAGGCATTACCTCATTTGAGCCTCACGACAGAACCGTGAGGTAGGTGCTGTTACAACTCTCCTTTTACAAATGAGGAAGCTGAGGCTCAAAGGCGTTGTCCTAACCAGGGTTGAGCTGCCGAGCAATACAGGAGGCAGGAAGTAAACCTGTGTCTATCTGACTCTAACCACTGTACAAATTGTCTCCAATTCCACTTTAGTATTGGACCCCAAATCACAATCTCATCTTTCAAGTTTGAGTCCTCTTTAGTAAGTGAAATAAGGAATACTCCCCACTTAGGGTGTTTTCTTATTTTGTAGTAGCTGACTTAGCACCTAGAATGTTTTAAGTGAATTCTTAACTATTTTTAAATGAATGATAGAAATAATTAGCAGACAACCTGAGGCTGGATCCTGCCTCAGGCACTTACTAGCTGTGTGACTATGGATAAACCACTTTACCTTTCAATCTCAATTTACTCATTTGGGAAGATAGAGATAATAATACCACCTTCCTCACAGGGTTGTTGTGACAATCGAATGAGATAGTATTTGTAAAGGATGCTGTGCAAACCTTAAATGGTATTTGTAAAGGATGCTACAAACCTTAAAACTAGCTATAGAAATGATCATAGTTAACATTTAGACAGCGCTTATTATGTGCCAAGCTGTTAATCTTATTAATAAAGTCAATGGCTATAGGTCATGGAACATTGACCTACAAAGAATTAAAAGCAAATATCACCCAGAGGGCAAAGGAGAGGCACATGGTGGGTTGGAGCTTGCTGCAACATATTATGTACAAAGAATTATAAAAGAGAACTGGAATAAAGAAAGCTTTCCAAAAAAAGATGAAATCAAAAAATAGAATGGCAAGAGAAATGATTTATGAGTCACCCATGTGCTCCACTAGTATTCTCACAAAGCGGATAAAATATAAATGCAAGTGTTTAGCTTTTAAAACCCTACATAACCTACTCCAAACCCGTTTCCATACTCAGTGGATGCTACTTCCTTCCCTTTGTATCACATACACTCCACGCCTTTGCACTGGCCCTCCCTCATTCCTGGAAGGCAATCCCTCCTTTCCTCTCCTTCATAGAATCCAATCTCTCTTCAAGATCCAGTTCCAGCTACAAAGGTCCTGACCTGATCTGTCCCAATTGCTCATGGATACCTGCCCTGACTTCCTTGTATTTCACTCCTTCATATGTATTTGTATTTAGCATATTTTCATTTATTCTGAATTGGCATTACATATGTCCTTGTCTTCCTCATCACAACATAAACTCCTTGATAGTAAGGATTGTTTCATCTCTGCATTTGTATCCCCATTGTCCACCATACTTGGTAGGTGTTTAATGCATCCCTGCTAAGAGACTTATGGGAAAACATGGACACAAGATGCGCAAGTCAGGAACATTAGAGATAGACAGACAGACAGATGAGATCACAGATTCATTGATGTATCTGAGTGCCCTATCAGGAATTAGGAAATCATTCTTCCTAGGATCTCAAAGCCCTTGGTGTGTGCTGGCAGACAGCCGCAGGAGCTAGAGCTTGACTCAGGTGCCTTGGGCACCAACTCAAGAACAGACACAAAGACTTGTCGGCAATGCTGTCCAGGGCATCCTTGTTTTAGGATCAGGCTGTCCAAGTTGATGTGCTCCGAGCTTCAGTGATCCTGCAAACTTGGGCTCTGCTACTGTGATCGAAGGGACCTTGGACGAGTCACTTCGATTTCTTGTACCTACGTGTCTTCATCTCTAAAAGAAGAGCGTTGTATTAGAAGACATCTGAGGTCCCTTCTGGCTCTTACTCCTTCCAGCTTCACTTAAATTCCATCTATAAATTCATTGGTCTCCATAATATCCCTCCAACTTAGGTCAGGAACATTGTTCTTATCCTCTTCATAGAGGAAGAAACTGTGACACAGAAAGTTTCCGTGAGCTACCCACAATCACACAGTAAGTCAACACTTTGCCTCCTTTAGAAAACAACAACGACATGAACGCTGAATTATCCCTGGGTAACATCTTTTCTGAGAGCTATTATTTTCTCCAACTATGCAGAACCTCCCAGACTTCATGTATTAGAAACAGTTCTCTTGGCACAGCTCCTCCTCCTTCCACCTCCCCACATGACTCCAGGGGGGTTGGAATATGTTCTTCTTTGTCGTCTTTGGTTTTGCCTTTTGAAAGATCTGCTATAGCTCTCAAAGGATGCTGTTAAACATAGAGCAAATGCTGAATCCCATCCCTGGCCCCCCCAGTCTTTGTGGTGGCACAGAGCTGCTTCTATGAAGGGCTTAGCTCCCTATAGACCCACAAGTGGTGGTTAGACATTGGCCACAAATTTAAGGCAATGAAAGATCACTCACCACAAGTAATAGATATTTTAAAAAATGTAAATGCCATAATGTCACTTTATACAAAGATGCATGCATATACATACTGGACTCGAACTGTGAGGCTACTGTAAGAGTATTCTCTCAATTATGACCAGCTTTATCCACACACATGATTCCATAAAGGGTGGAGATTATCACCATCTGTACTACTTCCTGTATTTTTTTGACAACACAACACTAAAGTCTATAGTAAGAATCAGAAAACACAACTTTAGGAACACAGGGATCCTTAAAAACGACCCTCTAGAATAAGAGGCAGTTGGAACAACTTCTGAAAAGTTTTTTTTTTTTTTTTTGGCTGGTCAAAGCCAGTGTTGCAACACTGAAAATCTAGGTGAATCTTGAAAAAAATCTTCCAGGGGTACAGTAATTCCTTGCTCTAGTCTGCCTAAATTCAATTGACATGCATTAAAAGCCTACTGTGTGCAAAAGGCCATAATGGGTATTTGGGATCCAAAGAAGAAGAAAAAAAACAAGTCTTTGTCCTTGATCAATACAATTCAATCCTCATGTCTATTTATTCATATATTCAATAAGCATTTGTTAGTCACTTACTATGTGCTAGGCACTAGAAGCACTGTGACCAAAAACAAGCAGCCCCTGACCTCAAGGAATCTACATTCCATTGGGGGCAACAATATATACACAATTAATCAATACAAAATAACTAGAAGTAACTTTCAGCCCCACAACTGACAGGTTTCAGGAATTATCAAAGGGATAATACTTTATCTCTTCCCAAACTTCATTTCTCACCAGACTGCCCTCCTCTGGACTTCATCATACCTGGTGCGGGGGACCTTGTCCCCACCCATACCCTTTCTCAGCTTCCTTTTGTGGATTGTCTTTTCCATTAGAATTTAAGCTCCAGAAGAACAAGGACTGTATTGTTGTTCATATATATGTTCTCAGAATGCCTGGCACACAGCAAGCACTTAACAAATGCTTGTGGATTGACTTTAGAGCACTTTCATGATCAATATATCATTGAGACATTACTGACTCACCTCCTTTCCCGGTTATTTGGGATTCTAATTTTATATTTCTTATGTGTAAGTCGCTGCTGGCCATATCATACAGTATATTTATGCCTCACAGGAATCTCTCCATTGCTCACCTCAATTTTTAATTCATTGGAGATCACAAAGCATGTCCAGAGTGCTATTGTTTAAAAGATAGGAATCCTTGTTAGGGAGCACTCTAGAATTACCAAAGGCACTACAGATTTCCCTCATGCTTGTCAGTCCACTGTGTCCTTCTCCAGTCCTGGTGAATGGCAATCTAGGTCCAACACTCCATCTACTGCACCACCAACTGCCCTACTTTGGCAGCTGAGTGGAGGATGGACTAGAATATGAAAAGACTTGAAACAGGGAGAGGAACAGAAGATGATGGCTAGAATCCCAGTGTGAGAAGATTTGTCTTTTGGAGTTCAAACCTGGCCTCAGACACTTACTAGCTGTATGACTCTGGCCAAGTCACTTCACCCTGTTTGCCTCAGTTCCTCATCTGTAAAATGAGCTGGAGAAGGAAATGGCAATATGCTCCAGTATATTTGCCAAGAAAACCTCAAATAGGGTCACGAAGAATTGAACACGACTGAAACAACTGAGTAACAACAATAACATATTGAACCATATTCTTCATTTGATTCCCAAAGAAAACATGGAATGGATAAGGGTGATCATGAGTTCATAAACATAGTTATATGACACTTTACAGCTAACAAAATGCCTTTCTTTTACCTTTGACAGGTAAGGAGTACTTCATCATTATTTTTGTTTTAAGTCTCTATAATCTAGGATATCTAGGATAATCATGGTTAAGTGATTCATCTGTGGCAAGATGATTAAGAATTGTAGGTGGGGAGAAACCAGAAAGATGATGAACCATGAAGAAGCAGCACTGCTCAAATCTTGCCTATAATTATTCCAACAAAGATTGAGGTACCAGAACAAGACACGATAGGGAAATCCAAGAAGAAGCTATAGTTGGTGCATTTTTTCCAGCCCAGGAAGGCTCAGAGAGATGGCCAGTGTCCTGCAAGCATTGAGGAGGAGTTTCAGCATGCCAGCATGATGGCAGAGGTTGGAGAGAGACCAAAACAGAGAGCCCCAAGGACCCAAAGTTGTATCACTCTGACCTAAACTAAGGCCACAGACCCTTGCAGAATAAGGCTTTGGCCTGTAGCTGTGTAACACAGTATGGAGCTCAGGTGTTGGGAAAGCCTGCAGCTATATCTCTCTGACATCAGGGTCAAGGAGATTTCTAGCACACTGACAGGGGCTTTGGCCAACAATATGTACTTAAGTTCAAATAAAGGTAGGCCAATAGCTGTACTGCCCAGACCCTAGACTGGAGTCATGGGCTTGCAAAATTCAGACAAGGAGAAAAGAAGTCAGACCACACCCTAGATCAGACTTCTCAGGAAACACTGAAATTTTGCAGGTTTTTGTCTCAAGCCATCCATGAAGTTTATGAAGAACAACACAGCACTCATTACCCGGAGAAAAAGACATCCCAAACCAAACAAGTTCAGAGTTTATCCCTGAAACAAATTCCTAATTCAGAAAGTGAGTAAACAAAAGAAGATACTAACAACAAGTCAGTAAACAAAAGAAGATACTAACAATAAAGTAATTTTATGGAACCAGAAATATTCAAGACACAAATAGGGAGGAAGAAAAAAAAATAACTCCACAACATCTACCAGGAAAGCCTTAAACAAAAACAGAGCTACATGGTCAACTAACATTCCTGGGGAAAATGAAGTTAAGAAATTGATGTTACAAATGAAATGAAAGGTCTAGAGGAAATAATTTGAAATAATGTAACAAAAGACTCAGGAGTTAAAACAGCTTACAACAAGAAGTACAAAGCTTCCCAAGTTACAGTCTCTCTGAAAATTACAAAAAGAGCAAACAGAAATCAATGATTCCATGAAACAGCAAGAAATGCTAGAACAAAAATGAAAGGAGGAGGACAACAACTACAACCTATAACTACAGCTACTAACACAACTACTATTACTGTTTCTCTTATCAAAAACTGCCTTAGAAGATAGATCAAGGAAAAAAAATCAGAGACTCATCAGATTGCTTTAAAACCACCACCACAACAAAAAATACATGGAAAGTACATTTCAAGAAATCCTGAATAAAAACTACTCAGACTTTTTAGAACTGGCTAGGGGAAAAGAGAAATCACCCATCATCTTCTCAAAGAAACCTTAAAATGAAAACTCCCAGGAACATCTCTACCAAAATCCAGAGCCTCCAGGCCAAAGAAAAAAAAATAATGCAAGCACCAGAAAGAGTTATAAGTACCCAGGAACCACGATTAGAATCACCAAATACCTGAAAAAGAGTTTGAAGGAATTTGTAATAGTTACCAGGCTGGTGGGGGTGGGGAGCAGGGGGGGAGGCTTACAACCAACAATAAATTACATGGCAAAACTAAGTATAATCCTATAATGGGAGGGGTGAGGGAGGAAGGAGGGGAAATGACCCTTTAATGAAATAAAGGACTTCTAAGCATTCCTGATAAAAAGACAAGAGCTGAGTAGAAACTTTGAAATGCAAACACAGGAGTCATAGGAAACATAAAAATATGTTTGAGCAATTGAAAAGGATTATACAGAGTGAAGTGTTTACATTCTAATAGAAGAAGGAGGAACAAGTGTCTTCTCCTCAGATCCCTAACATCATAGGAGCTAAATGAGACATGGGGACTGAGAATGGTTTGGTTATGTTGTGATGAACAAGAAAGAAAAGAAGAAAAACAGAGAAGAAAGAAAAAGGAAGCAAAGAGTGGCAAACTGAAGAATAAAATGTAAGGAACTTATTATCTCACATGATGGCATGGAAGGAATAGACTATATAAGCATGGGGGTGGGTATCACTTGAACCTTAATTTCATCTGAACCATATAATGGGGAGGAGAATCAGGGAGAAGGAAGAAAGGAATCAATATGAGGAAGGGTAGATTTATGTAAGTAGTACTTATAAGCAAAATAAATTTCAACTTCAGAAAGCAGATTATGAAATGAGACTTAAAAGGAAATAAAGGATAAGAACCTGTAATTGGGATCCTGGGCAAGGGGAAGAAGAGAGAAAAAAAAAAGGTCAAGGGTACAAAAGCAGATTACAAAAAAGATCACTAGTGTTGAGCACATTCCTTTCTTATCACCCTCTTCTTTTTGCAAAGGAGGAAGAATAAAAAGTATAAGAGAACAAGATGGGAGGATATATGCAATTAACAATCAGAACAGAAATCATTAATAGGAAGAACTCATCCATAAAATGGAAGAGGATAAAAAGAATCACAACAATATCGTGAACACATTACAAACTTAGAAGGTCCATGCAAAGGTAAAATAAAGAGCAGCAGCACAGACATGGAAACAAAGAAAATAAACTTACCTAAAAGAAATAAACAAGGAAACCATATTATGCTTAAAGAAATTATAGAAAATAAATTATCATCAACACTATATTTTTGCAAAATGGCACAGAATCTAAGCACTGAAATGAAAGAGAGAAATGGATAGTAAAACATATACTTGGAGGGTTCAATGTATCTCTTTCAGAGCTAGCCAAATCTAACCAAACAATTTAAAACAAGAGAAGTTTAAGGCTCTGAATAGAATTTTTAAAAGCTAGATATGATAGACCCACTGACAACTACTGAAAGGGATTAGAAGGGAGTACAAATATTTTCAGCACTGTATGGTACCTTTACAAAAAGTGATCACTCATTAAGTCACAAAAAAACTCACAAGAAAATTTTTTAAAAAGTAGAAAAGCTACACATATTCTTTACTGACTATATTGCAATAAAACATTCGACAAAATGAAGGTCTCTAGAGAAAGCATTAAAAATTAGAGACTAAATAACTCAACCTTGAAGAACTGATGGGTAAAAAGAACAAATCATAGAAAAATAAATAATTTCATCATAGAAAATAACACTAACTACAACATATCAAAATGTTGGGTATTCAGTCAAAACATTTCTGAGGAGAAAGCTTGTATCTCTATAACTTTCATCAACAAAAGAAGAAAATAACAGCTCAATGGGCAAAAAACTAAAAACAAAACTAAAAAAAGCAACAAAGGTGAAACACCTCAACTAAACATTAAAATTAAAATTCTGAAGATCAACTATGAAATTGACAAAATTGAAAACCAAAAACAAAACCATTTCTATATTATAAAGCTATGAGCTTCTTTCTCAAAAAAAATCATTAGTCTGATTTAAAGAAAAAGTAGAAAATAAAATTTTCAGAAAAAAGAATTTACAACAAATGAAGAATAAAAGAAAGCATTTTGCCTGATTCTACAACAATAAAACTGAGGACTTAAATGAAATGGATGAATATTTACAAAAATATAGAATCCTCAAATTCACAGAACAAGAAATAATGTAAACAATGCAGTTCTCAGAAGAAGAAAAATTAACAATCCTTAAATAATATCCCTTCCCATCACCACCACCAAAACAAAACTCAGGACAAGAAGTATTTAAAAGCAAATTCTATCAAACACCCATAACCCGATTAATTTCAGTATTAGATAAAGGGTATGCAAAAATAAGAAAAAAGATCCTACAATTTCCTTCTCTGAAAAAAAAAAGAAATAGTCTTGTCAAGGAAGTTTCTCAATACTGTGCCACAGAGAGAAGATTAGTCAGGAAACCATTAGAAAACAAATCTTTACCATATACATAACAGGCAGCAGAATGAAATGAGCAGAACAAGGATAACTTATACAACAACTTTACAAAAACATTATAAAGATAAACAATAAATCAATCAATGCAATGACCAATCCAGATTCCAGAGGACTGGTGATAAAACATGCTGCTCATCTTCTGGCAGGGAGGAAATTAACTAAAGGTGCAGAATGATGCACATTTTCAGATATGGTCAATATGAGAATTTGTGACTATTTTTGTATCATAGAAGGAAAATGTAGGATTCCTTGCCTCAGTTTCTTTAACTGTAGAATGGAGATAATAGTAGTACCTACCTCCCAAGGTTGTTGTGAGGATCAAATGGGGTATTTGTAAAGTATTTTGCAAATTTTAAAGAACTATAAAAATATTTACTATTGTTAGAGGCATAATTCTCACCATGAGGGGAAATAGAGTGGAGGCTAAGTCTTGGGTATGAACAGAAAAACACTCAGCTAGTGTTAAACACTTGGTAGTGGCCCAGGTAATGAAAAGAAGCTTAAATATCCTTGAAGGAGACTGATCCAAATCAGAGGTAAGGATCACTGGTTCTACACCACGTCATTATCACAGACATTCCTAGTTTATTAAAAAATAGGGGTGGAGGATAAGAAACCAACTTCTATGACCACCAAGCATATAAAAGCTTCTGTGAGTGACTCTGGGAAATACACAGCTTCCCTGGGTCTCAATTTCCTCATCTGTGAAATGGCTGAACTAGATTGGTCTCTGAGGTCCCTTCCAACTTTATGTAGATTGATGATCATACAAATAATCTTAATTCCCTTTTTTCTCCCAGTAAAAATCAAGGTTCCACTGCCCAATTCCAAGACAATTTTGGTAGAGGGAGAAAAGAGGAATAGAGAGGGAAGGGAAGAGAAGAATGCTCATTATTAACTCCCAAGCTCAACATGCTTTTCCCTCCTAGTCTGTCACTTCTCTCCAACTAAAGTAAAGTGAAAACAATGATCCAATTTAGCTCAATTTAAGACAAACTCACCTGAATTATCTAAATAATTTCCTGAACTTCTCACTTGATTTTGCCTGAGAAGGCACAAGTGTGTTAAATAAATCAAGACCGGGTAGCAGCTTTACTTGGGATTAAACGGAATTTAAACAGGCAACAAACTCATTTTCACTTTTTTTTCCTTTTGAATTTAACAAATACCAATTAAAATGAGCATTTCGACATACAAAATAAAAAAGAAAGAGGTTCACAAATCAGGACATGTTCAACGTACAACTGGATTCTGTCAAGAACACAACAAATTCAGCTTGTAATTTTCAAAGCTTTCTCTGTGTGTTTCCCTAATGAACTTCTCTGTTCTTGTCTGTGCATTTTTTTAAAATGCTTCAATGATCCTCTTTTCTGATTTGTTTTTTCTTTTATTCATTTTGATAACACTATCCAGTTATCAAATCTTCCCCCATGCATTCCCCCAACCTCTTGAAATTGAAAGAAAAAACAAAAAAATCCTTGTGTCAGAAACACAAAGTTAAGCAAAATGAATCCCCACATTGAGCATATCTGAAAATGTGGCTCATTCTGCATCTTTAGTTTATCACCTTTATGCCAGAAGATGAGACAGAAGATGTTTTGTCACCAGGCCTCTGGAATCTTGCTTGGTTATTGCATTGATCAGAGATCTTAAGTCTTTCTTAATTGTCTTTCTTTATAATGTTGTTGTTGTTGAATAAATTGTCCTCCTAGTTTTGCTCACTTCATTCTGTAACAATTTATATGGATCTTTCCAGGTTTCTTTGAAGTCCTTCCTTTCATCATTTCTTATGGAATAATGTTATTCCATTAACTTCATATACCATAATTCGTTCAGCCATCCCCCAGTTGATGGGCACGTTTTTAATGTTCTGGTTCTTTGTCACTATAAAAAGAGCTGCTATAAATATTTCTGTACATCTGGATCCTTTCCTCTTTTGATCTCTCTGAGGTATAGGCCTAGTAGTAGAAGTATCAGTTCAAAAGGTAGGCATAGTTTAGTGATTTGGGGGGTCATCATTCCAAATTGCTTTCCAGGATGGCTGGGGCAATTCATGGCTCTCTGGACAACATTACTAGGCCTATTCTGCCACAGACCCTCAAACAACTGGTATTAAATTCCTTACCTTTGAGAAGAGCCTGTTGGTTTGCTTTTACTTAAAATTCATCTAGTTTTATAGTTAGTTTCCAAATATTATTGGTAGTTAATCAAAACTAGTCTAGATTTAATTTTCTGTAAGATAATCTCAATTTGCAGGAAATTTGATTTAGTTGATTTGTGATATGAAGTACTATTATATTTTATTGATAAGTGAGAGGATAGAGGAGAAAAATCTAATTTCACTGGTGTAAGAGCTCCTAGGAGTGGAAACTCTACAGATTCATGTATTGGGGTATCTGTATCTATCCAGTGTATATACTCATGCATAGGAACATATGTGTGCACACACACATACACACACAGAAACGAATTGATAGATGAAAGAGAAGGAAGGAAAGAGAGACATAGGGAAGGGAAGAAGGGAGGAAGGAAGGGAAAAGGGGAAGAAAAAGAAAGAAAGAAAGAAAGAAAGAAAGAAAGAAAGAAAGAAGGATGGGAGGGAAAGAAGGATGGGAGGGAAACAAGGAGGGAGGGAAGGAGGAAAGGAAGGAAGGAAGGAAGATTTCACAATATGGCACAGTGGATTGAGAGATGCTCTTGTCACCAGGAAAACTTAGGTTCATATTTAGATGCTCACACAGACTGGCTGGAGGACCACGTAGCTCACTGAGGTTACAAATGGAAAAGCAGGTATTAATCTGTATTGCAAAAGCCCTAGTTAAAAAACATTAAAAATACACATACACACACACACACACACACACACACACACAAACACACACACACACGAATCTAATTTCCTTGAGGGCAAAAACTCTCACTTATCTATATGTATTCCTAGTGTAAAAAAGTGCCTAATCAATCAACAAGCAGGGAAAGTAATCTCAGCAAGAAGGAACTATCAACTGAGGGGACTAGGAAGGCCTCTGGCAGGTGATGGAATCTGAGCTGCATCTTGAAGGAAGCAGGGAAGCCAGAAGGCAG
The DNA here is from genome assembly GCF_011100635.1 of Trichosurus vulpecula. Lineage (NCBI taxonomy): Eukaryota > Metazoa > Chordata > Mammalia > Diprotodontia > Phalangeridae > Trichosurus > Trichosurus vulpecula. The sequence goes on along the minus strand of NC_050580.1, from coordinate 15,757,351 downwards.
AGGTGAGAAGGGAAGGATTGCAGGCACGTAGGACAGCCAGTCAAAAGGCAGAGCCTGAATGGAGAGCCACGTTCAAGGAACACAATAGCATAGCTAGATTGTACAGTGTGCAGAAAAGAGTCAAGGGTAAGAATATGACAAGGTAGGAAGAGGTCAGGAAGTAAAGGGCTTTGAAAGCCAGAAAGGATTTTCTATTTGCTCCCAGAGGTAACAGTGAATTCCCCAGAGTTTAATGAGTGGACGGGAAGTGATGTGATCAGACCTGTGCTGTGGGACCATCACTTTGGCAGTTGAGCGGAAGACAGATTGGAGTGGGGAGAGACTTGAGGCTGAGAGTCCAGGCAAGGATGATGAGAGCTTGTCCTAGGGCACCAGTTTTATGAAGCAGAGGGGCAGGAATGTATCTGAGAGAAAGCTTATTGACTAAGCGCAGAATTTAAAGGTCAGTGATTGATGTTCCTATATTTTAATTTTTAAATGGGTGTTGCTTTTGTAACACTGAGGTTTCCCTATGTGCCTCTTCCTTCCCTGTCTCAGAGATATCCCTTATATCATTTTTTTAAAGAAAAAGAGTAAGAATTCAGCAAAACCAAACAACTCAATGAAAAAATATGACAGTCTAAGCAATGTTCCACAAATGTGCAAAGGAGAGGGGAGGTATCTTTCCTCATCTTTACAGCCCAGCTTGTTCTGTATAACTTTGCAATGTTGCTTCAATGATCCGGTGGAGGCTGTAGTCATCCTTTAGGTTGTTTTCCTGGCTCTGCTGACTTCCCTCTGCCTCACTTTTCATAGATCTTCCCAGGCTTCTCTAAATTCATCACACATGTCATTTCATACTGCACAGTAAGACCCTGTTACATCCATGTACCATACTTTGTTTAATCATCCCCTGATCGATGGGCATTGACTCTGCTATGAATATTTTGATGGGTGTGAAGCCTTCCTTTGCATCAATCACCTCTCCAGGATGTATATCCAGCAGTGGAATTTCTGGGTCAAAGGATAGGCACATTTTAGTTGTGTTATTCGCATGATGCCAACTTGCTTTCCAGAAAGGTTGGATCGATTCATAATCCCCTAACAAAGTTTTATTTGACAAGAGTACTTGCTGAACTCAGAATCTTCAGACTGCAGTTTGACCCTACCTCTGCCACTAACTGGGCCTGCAACGACTATTGCATTCTGGCCCTCAGTTTACTCATCCGGAAAGTTAGAACCTGAGGCTAGACTATAATGAAAATCATAGGGTTTGAAGGGGGAAGAAGTCTTGGAGATGATCTAGTCCAAGCTTCTCATTTAGAGGAGGAGGCAAAGGAGGCCCAGACTGGAAACTGAGGCAGGAAGGGTCAAGTTTCTGACTCCAAATGCAGGACTCTGCGCCAGTCTACAGCACTTCCACTGCAGCCCAGGTTACCTGGTCCCACAAATCCCTCAATAAACATGAAACAATTGGGAAAAAAAACCATTATGTCACTCAAAACTGTTAGTGAAAAATTATTCCACTGCCCTCTAGAAGCTTTCATGCAAATTTAGGGTCCTGGACAGCAGGGACTGTTTAATTTTTTTTAATCTGCATCCCCAGAATGGAGCACAGTGCCTGACACTTAGTAAGGGCTCATGAAATAATAGTTTAATTGATGTGTAGGCAGAGTTAACCAGCATTAATTAATGGCCAGTTATGTTCCAGGCACAGACCTAAGCTCTGGGGATACAAAGAAAAGCAAACAAAACAAAGTCCTATCCCTGCTCTCAAGGTGGTCACAATTAAATGGGAGAGACAACATGCAAACACTTATGTACAAGAAAGATATATTCAAGATAAATAATCCCAGAGTGAAGGCACTAGCATGAAGGAGGAGTGATAAAAGACTTTTCACAGAAGGTGGAGCGTTAGCTGAGACTTGAAGGAAGCCAGGAGGTAAAAATGAGTAGAAAAAACATTCCAGGCATGGGGCACAGCCAGTACAAATGCTGGGAGTTGGGAGATGGAGTGTCATGGGCAAAGAGCAGCCAGAAGTCTGATGTCACTGGGTCACAGAATCTGGAGAGTAAGAAGTCCTTACCAGAGTCAGGTGTAAGAAGACTGAGAAGACAGGAAGGTACCAAGAGAGTATTTAGCACCCTACTGGCAATGATTTGTTTTATTTTTACCATGTCAAAAGGTTTGACTTCTATAAACAATGAAGTAAACTCCTGGAATACTAAAGGAAAAAGGGCATAGGGATCGCAGCATCCTAGATTTCGACCTGGAAGGGCCCTGGATGTTTTCTAATCCAATGTCCTCATTTCAGAGTATAGAGAGGAGGATTGAGGGATAAATTAAGGAGCCTGATCAAGGTAAACCCAGGTGGTAAATAGCAAAGCCAGGACTGAAATGCAAGCTCCTGCCATTACCCTGCCCTGCCCTCTTCACCTTGGGCAAATCCAAGGCCTTCCCTCTGGGGTGAAGCAGAAAGGTCACCTATTCGGGAAGTGACCTGAACCCAAGCTCTCTGGCATTCCCGTCAAAGCCTTCCTCCTCTGGCCTCCTCTGCCTTCTCTCTCGAGATGTCTGTGCTTAGCCCCTGATGTCACAGCTGTCATCCTTGCCTTGGCCCATGAAAGCTGCCAATAATTTAAAATCCTGTTCCTCTTGTACTTTACAATGACCCTTACAGCTCAGCTGACAATCGTAGTGCCTTGTGAGAGACAGATTAGAGACTCCTTCTCCCTAGACTAAAGGAAGAGGTGTTGAGACAAGAGGAAGCTGGAATGGCCAGTGGAGCAATGCCATTTCTCTCTCTCTGAATGTCACCTCTGTTTTTAAGCAGCACCTCATTTCTGCCCAAACAGCTGATAAGAAATGATGCTTCTGACTTCTGTATCTTCTAGCTCATTCACTTTTTGATGCCCTCTCAGAAAGGGAGAGACTTCCCTTCCAACTGCCTAGGTGAAAGCTGCTATCTGATTCCATTATTTTTGAGTTTGGTTTTTTTTAATCCAACAAATTAATGAAATTGAGGCAGGGAGAAGAATCAGAACTGCGCTAAGGGAAAGCTTTCTTCTGGAGAGGGGGTTGCCCTTTCATCTTCCATCTGGGGTCTTCCCCTCATTGTTTGTCGTTGCCAGAGCAGTAAACTCTGTTTGTCTGTAGTGGAAGACCCAGGCTGGGCAACTTTGAAGTCTGGCCTGTTCCTGAATGTCACCTACTGTTCCTGTCAGCAGGCTGAGATAAAGCTGGGGGTCTGGAGGTGTCTGCTCTAATTCCTTTATTGACACATGGGCCTGTCTTCAAACACTAGTGTAAATGAAGAAGCTGGGCCAGTAATGGGCCCAGAAAGGCCATTGTTTATGTACTGAGCTGTGCTTCCTAAGGTCCCAAGGGCCCCCAAATCTTCCAAATTAGCACCTCACTGAGATCAAAGAATGGGTTTTTCTTTGGGTAATTGCCTTCTTGGAGAGCAGAGCAAATGAGGGCAGCTTTAAGCTATCTCCCTCCTCCCTACAACCCCAAATCTTTCTTTGGAGGGGACAAATGGCAGAATTAGGCTCTGTTTCCAGGAAGGAGTGGTAAGGAAGTGGGCACTTTTTTATTTCCTTCTAATGGACAAGAGCAATGAAGATGATTCTGCTTTTAAAGGTTACGTTAAATTCCTGTCCCTTTACCCTCGAACCACGGCTTGTTCAAGAAATCAGGGGACAATATTTACCCTCAAAAAAGAATTTTAAGAAGCTAATTGTCCTGAAAGTCCACAAAGATAGGGGCTAGGTTCGATCCAGTAATATTACAACTGCATAATAATCATAACACTGTTGTCATAATTACTAATTAAATTCACTTCAACAAGCATTTATTTAAGAACTTAATATGGCAAAGTAAGAACTCATAAATGCTTTTTCCACTGCTGGGCCAAGATCCAGGATTATAGCAGTGGAAGCTAGTTAGTGCAGTTGACAGAGCGCTGGGCCTGGCTTCAGGAAGATGCAGGTCAAAGACCCAAGATGCTTACCAGTGGTGTGACCCTGGGCAAAGCACTTAAACTCTGTCTGCCTCAGTTTTGTCAACTGTTGTAATAGCACATACCTCACAGGGTTGTTGTGAGATCAAATGAGGTAATAGTTGCAGTCACCTAGTGCAATGCTTAGAACATAGTAGATGTTTAATAAATCCTTCTTTCCTTCCCTCCTACAAAGAAAAATTGCCCCTGCCCTCAAGAAGTTTATATTCTACTATAAGGAAAAAAGGGGGACACAAAAAGTAAACACAAAATACATACAAACACAGTAATTTGGGGGGGGCTTATGGCAGCATATTAACAAATTGGGGGAGGGAGTCTGGAAAGGTCTCTAATCACTTTTCCAATTTCCAATTCCTTTTTGTTTCATCTAACCACATCTGACAAAGAGCAGGGCGCACTGTAATCCAGAAGACCTGTGTTGCAGTCCTGTCTGTGAGCCATATTGACTGTTGGAGGGACTCTGAATAAATTCCTGAAGCCCTTGGTGCCACAGGCAGCTTGCTGAGCTAAAGGAAAGTAGGAGGTCCATCTGCATGATTCAAAGTTTTTACACTGAGAGTTCCCTATGCCCGGAAAATCACAGGATGGGGCTAGATCCCTGCCACACCCCAAAAAATCTATCTCAAAAATTACAACGAATAGATCTCCACTTCTAATATGTGGCTTCAACCGTTTATATCATTAAAAAAGTGAAGAGATGAACAAATAGCATTTCTAATTAAACAAGTTAAGAATAAATTACTTTGGTTTCACTTTGTATTTATGGTATTTACTTAAATGTGTGTGTGTGTGTGTGTGTGTGTGTGTGTGTGTGTGTGTGTGTGTTCTTTCCTCCAATAGAATGTAAGCTTCTGGACGACAAGAAAAGTTTTGTGTTTGTCTTTGTATTTTCATTACCTGAATCATGGTGGGCATCTAATAAATGCTTGCTGATTAAAATAACAATAAATTAAATAGAAATCCAATTACTAAGGCAGAAATCCTAGAGGCCAGGGGACCTTTCCAGATTAGTCCCAATTCTACTCTTCAGCCTTTCCCCATCTGTCTTCACATATCTATCCTATTATTTATCTATCCGCTATCTATCCCATTATTTAAAATCTTTACTAGATCCTTCAGTCCCCTCAAGCTGTGATCCTTCTCATATCTCTCCTCCCTTGTTCAGCTTTGAAAAGGCTACCTTCCCTGACTGCACTGTTTCTCCTCTCATTCACTCTTCATCCCTTTGCAGTCTGGCTCCCAATTTCATCACCTGCCGGAAATGGCAATCTCCAAAGTTACCAAGGTTCTCTGAATTGCCGGATCTGACGGTCTTTTCTCTGACCTTCCCCACCCTCTTCTGTTTTTGACAAACTTCACTCCACTCTCCTCCCGGATATATTCTCTTCTCTAGATTTTTGGGGCCTTCTTCTCTTCTGGTTCTCCTCCTATCTGATCTCTCCTTGCTAACTCACCATCTATTTTATGTCACCTCACTATAATCTCCGTCCTGGGCCCTCCCCTCTTCTCCTTCTGCACTCTCTCCATAGCTTCCTCAGCTCCCAGGGATTTACATATCATTTCTAGGCAAATGACTCACAGATCTACATATCCAGCTGAAATATCTCCTGAATTTCAGCTCCACATCATTAATTGCCTGTTGGACATTTCAAACTGGATATACTAGGGACGTGTCAAACTCAACGTGTCAAAAATTGAACCTCTATTTTCCCCCAAATCTTCCTTTCTCCCAAACTTCCCTCCATCTGTCAAAGGCATTACCATCCTTCTAGTTTCCCAGGGTCCAGCCTCTGCATCTCCACTCTCCATCCCACAAATCTAATCAGTTGCCAAATCTTGCCATTTCTATCTCCACATCTCTTGCATCCAATCCTTTCTCTCCCCTCCCATATCCCTTAGTTCAGGCTTACATTACCTCTACCTTGAATTTAGCCTCCTGATTTGGACTCTCTGCTTCAGTCACTTCTGCCAAAGTGATCTTTCTTAAATGCATAACTGACCATTTCACTATCTTCAGTCCTCTAGTTAGTTTTTAAACCTTTCCTAACCTGGTCCAAACCTGCCTTTCCAGGCTTACTAAGTGAACATTACTAATCCTTTGACATACTCTTATGAGGTAAGAAGAACGCAGAGGAAAAGATAAGGGCCCTGTGGAAAAGGACATAACAACTACTCAAATGTCAGAGCAGAGAGGGAGTAAAATACACCCCACACCCTTGCTTCTCTACGGAACTGAGGAAACCTGAACTTCTAGTCAAAATCAGAACTTGTAAAATATCCGCAGCCAGATTATGGAGTGATCTCATTGGTTGCCCAAATGGGTGGGCTTGTATAAAGTGCTTTACAAACTGTTAAGCACTATAAAATTAGCTTCTGTTATTACTTTTGTCATTACTATTATTAGTATTATTTCTTGCCCCAGGCAATTCTCCAAAACTATAAATTACAGAGAAGTTGATTTTCTGCATCAATGAAAGTATACACAATAGAGAATTCATCATAGCAATGAAATCACAGGCTCAGATCCAGTGTGTGTTTTTGTGTCTATCTCTGTATGTATGTGCTTGTGAGTGTGCGTGTGTGTGTGTGTGTGTGTGTACATGCATGCATGTTACCTTGCAAAGTCTTAGAGAATTCTGGGTTCCTTCCATACCATGATGAAAATCTGGAAAAGAACAAGTATGCATTATACGTACATACATATTTGTGCAGACAATATCTTGTTTTTTAGTCTTTTCAGTCATATCCAACTGTTCATGACTGCATTTTGGTGTTTTCTTGGTAAAGATATTAGAATGGTTTCCCATTTCCTTTTCCAGTATACTGCTGGATCAAGAGACCACCAAGGGTTCAGCAATGGATAGCCAGTGTGAGCCATTGGTATCACAAAATGTCAAGAAATCTAGAGAACACAAGTTGGTGTACCTCTTTTGAAAGGTTCATAAGAGATCATAGATAATGTGCAGTGAAAAGGTTGTGAACTTTATGAGAGGAAAAGGTATCCACATGGATGAGTTCACAAATGGATAAAAATATGGCGGTAATGACAAATTAATATCTGGAGCTAGTGCTTCTATCCCTGAGTACGATGATGTCAAGTGGAATGTAGTATGGAGTTTAAGCTTTGAAAAGGATACCTGCAACGAATTGTACGACTAAGAAGCAGGGGCAGCTAGATGGCGCAGTGAGTAGAGCATTGGCCCTGGAGTCAGGAGGACTGAGTTCAAACCCAGCCTTGACACGCTTACTAGCTGTGTGACCTTGGGCAAGTCACTTAACCCCAATTGCCCTGCCTTCCCCCCCTGCAAAAAAAAATGACTAAGAAGCAGAAGCTAGAGCACAAGCAGGTTTTCTTAGTGGAAAGATGTCTAGATGTTGATCCCTAGTCCAGCTTGTGTTCATATCATGCTTCTGACATTCACTAGTTGTATGAACTAGGAGAGCCTCTGCTTCCTTATCTATAAAATTAGGATAATAATATCTACTAAGATATGCTTATTATTTTCGTTATTAATTTTAATCATGTTTTAAATTGCTTAAATTAATATTAATTTTTAAAATTAATTTTATTAATTCAGGTGACAAAGCAGGCTGTGCAGTTGATCCTGGGGAGGACAGACATCCTTCTTTTTGCCCTCTTGTATTATTAAGCCTCCTTAGTTTTATTCTCCACAGTCTAAAGACTTGCATGCTCTGCTGTGTGTTTGAAATAATGGCTCTGGCCCCAAAGGGAGGGGAAGGATCCAGTGACACATAGAGTGAAAGAACCTAGGATTCCCATACAGAAGATGGCACCTTAAATACTAATTCAGAAAAAGATAATTTCCCCTTGGATAGGCTACCTAGGTCCTCCTCAACATAAGCTCAATGTCACAATCTTCTCTATCAAAGAGTGTTTAAATGAGAGTGCTGAACCTGAAATAAGAGCTCTGAGCTTCAGTCTTCACTTGGCTTCTTACTTACTACCTATGCGATCTTGGCCAAAGCACTTGCGCCTCTGTACTCTGTACACCTCAGATTCCACCTCTGTAAAATGAGGAGAGGGAGGAAGGAGGGGCACTGAGGGAGCACTAGTCAACCTGAAGACCTGACCCACAGCCCAGCCCCCTTCCCTCTCCCCAATGCTGGGGAAACCCCAGGTTCTAAACTGGAGAAATTGGCTGAGGTCGAGATAGCCAGCACTGCTACAGTGATCTGTGCTGCAAAGGACCTCTGTAGGAGAGCAGAGGAACAGAAGAAAGGAGCTGGACACATGTCTGGGCCTGAAGCAGAGCTCAGCTCCATAACACACCATCTCTTCCTCCCAGAGCCTTAGACCCTAACCCTAAATGACAGAAGTCCTCCCACCCTTCGCCACCACCCCAGCCGCAGTGGTACCAGTGTGGCAGGACTGAACAGCTGGACCCAAGTACTGAGGAATAGAGGGAATGGGAAAGAACACTGTGAATGTGGAGGGGGAGCAAAGAAAGGGTGTTTTGCAGCACTTCACTAAACCTGAAGAAAGACCCCAGAATCCAGTTGGGGCCAGTTATGTCATTTGGGGGCAGAGACCTAGACTGGTGAATCACGAATTGCTGAGTGTGAAAGAAGGATGAGACTCTTTGGGATCTAATCCCCAGGGAGACCACTGTCAGCAGGGAGGGATTCAGCTCAATGCAGGAGAAAATAAGGGGTGGGGGAGAGATTTAAATCAGCAAAGATCTTGGGAGGAAAAATCATATACCTTAAACATAAGCAGATAAATCAACAGAGAAAAAATTAAGAACAGAAGGAAATATGCCCTCCATATCTAGTAAAAGAGTCTAAGCCTCTATGAACACTGAAAAGTGAAGGAAAATGATCCAACACTTGAGATGGAATTTGAGGAAAAAATGAAACCACAACATGTTGTTCCTGAGTGACATAAAAGGGAAGGAAGAGAAGGAGGGGGAGAAGGAGAACAGAAGCAGATCACATACTCCTCACAGCTGTGGACAGGAGCTGTATTCTTAATCAAACAAGAGATAGAAACAATTACACAAGATAAAATTGGTAACTGTTTACACAAAACTGAAAAGCTTTTGTATAGACAACATTTACGTACCTAGGAAAAGAAGGAAAGTAGATAAATGGAAGGAAAAAAATTGTATCAAATGCTTCTGACAATGGTTTAGTATCCAACATATATACAATTAAATGTGTGTGATGTGTGTATACACACCACGCCACATACATATGTATGTATATATATATATGTATATATATATATATATATATGTATATGACTAACAGTCATTCTCCAGTAGAAAAGTGGTCAAAAAATATGAACAGTTCTCAAAAGAAGAATTTAAAATTATTAACAACTACATGAAATAATGCTCCAAATCATTAATAAGAGAAATTTAAAAAAAACCCTGAGGTGGCAAATTGGCAAAGATCATAAAAAATGGTACAGTCAAATGTTGGAGGAGTGTGAAAAAACAGACACACTAATACATTATTAGTAGATCTGTGAAAGGGTACAGCCATTTTGGAAAGCAATTTGGAATTATACAAATAAAGTGACTAAAATATCCACTTTTTGAACTAGAGATTCCATCACTAAGCTAACACCCTAAGGGAGCCGTTGATAAGAAGACGATCCCCATATACACCAAATATTTATGACAGCACTTTTTGTGATAGCAAAGACTTGGAAACAAAGCAGATGCCTATCAATTGAAGAATGACTAAATAAATTGTGGTGTGTGTATGTAATGGCCTATTACTGCGTAAGAAAATATGTATGTGATGAATACAGAGAAGGCTAGAAACGATCTGCATGAACAAATGCGGAGTAAAGAAGGCAGAATGACTATGACAACATACATGGAATCACTACATACCAAATAAATCAAAAGTAAATGTAACAAAATTATAAGATCAAGTGAGACTGGAATGAAGAGAAATGAGAGGACACCCCGAAACGAATTCTTCGTGGAGGTGGGAGGTCCGACACAAGGGTTGCATATTGCACGTTTTCAGACTTTTTCAATATATTGATCAACAGTCGTCAAGATTTTTTTCCCTATTTTTTTGTCTTTAAAAAGTACTGCTTATTATATGGAATGGTTTTCTGGGGTCCGTTGAGAGATATAACTACAATGTAAAAATTAGATAACATCAATAAAAACTTATTTTAAATAAATTTTATTTTAAATAGTTTTAAATATTTAAATAAACAGTAGAAAGAAGTTCGGAGGAGGTCACAGACAAACAGTGCAACGTAAGAGCAATTATGTAAAACTTGAAATAGACAAAAAAGTTATATATAGTGGAAATTCATCGTTTCATATGCAGTCCTTTTGCTCTTTGTATTGAGAAATGTTAATACTTGTTATTTGTCAAAAGTTCATAATAATGAAAAGGAAAAATTGAAATGGATCTTTTGTTTTTCATTTTTCTCTTGTGACTGCTAGGAAAACATCTAGGGCTCCTATACTTAGTCTGTTTTGGTTCCTGCATTAAAAAATCCTGGGAGATTTAAATTCCAAGAGCGGACAGTATTCGTTTCTCTTTTCTGAGAAATGGAGATGGAAGGGAGCTGGAAAGTCTGATCCCACTTCACAGATGAGTGGCCAGGGCAGCCTTGCCTGAATTACTTGATTATACAACTCCCTGAATGTAGATGTGCCAACATGGGTTTCTGCAGCAAAAGCTCTGAATGCACCTGTTGTAAAAATCTGGAAAAAACACCAACCTGGACCATGCTGGTGTTGATTTTTGTCACATTCTTCAGTAAATACGCTTTGCAGGCAATCAATAGTCCACTGGCTTATTTTTCAATATGAATTAAAGAAAAATCCACATCCCCCCTCCACATACACAGTAGATTTTTAAAATTGTTCCTTTTTAAAATACAGTCTTAATAGGAAAGCATTAACATAAACTGCCCTAAGTCTCCTATCTTTGAAGATCAAGATCAGAGAAGTAAACTTTAATTTTCATCAGACTGCAAGTAGTGACTAATAAATCTCCATGAATTTTTCTATCAAAGCTCTGTGTGTTTTCAAACAGCCTACTGAGCAGTGGTCTCCAAAGTGGCAAGCTCCCTGCCCTTTATGGTTATGGTGTGAACCTGAAAGGTCTGTCATCCAGAAGGTGTAAAGAAAAGTACCATCCTAACTTCCCAGAAATAGCTAATTTTTTCTCTGTCTCACTCAAAACAGGTAATGTGCCTCCCTTCACCCACTATATGATCAACACTCCTCATTTTGTATCTTTGAATATGCATACTAAACATGATGTCCTCAGAGCAATTAGAACTTAACCAAGACCTAGGCATCCAGTAGGTAAAACCTCCCTCCTCAACGTGCCTGCACCTTTTCCCCACTCTCGAACCCAACTTAACCTCATGGCTACCAAAGGCAGACCAACTTTGCATTTTGGGGAAATGATGAATAAATAATGCTCTCTACACATACACTTTTCATTTTTCAATGCAAAATTGTGACTGGCACAGGATGAAAAGGCATGGACGAGTGAACTTTACTGCAGATCTTCTATTATTTTTATCCTCAAACCCATCCCTCCTGTCAAGCTCACTATCTTCATCAAGGGCATCAACCATCTCTCCCACGTTCTCAACCTCATCACTATTTTTGCCTACTCACTCAACTTAGAGTTACCAAGGATCTCTTAATTGCCAAATTTGAAGGTCTTTTCTCAGTCCACATATTCCTTGACCTCTCTGCAACTTTTGCCATGGTCTCTACCATCTTCTCCTAAATATTTACTCTCTCTTATCTGAATTTCTGGGAACAATTGAGTATGTTATATACAAAACTTGCACCAAAATTTGTAAGCAGAATTCTTAATCCATCGAAAAACATTCCAAAGTGTTTCAGCAGCCTTTGAACCTACTTGTTAAAAATATAAAAAAAAGCATTCCAATTAGTTTGCAAGAACAATTTATTTATATCAAGGAAGAGAGAAATGTATTTACCTGAATTTCAACAAAAACTTGGGCATAACTGGTGGATGGGATTGAAAAAAAGTATCATGAATGAATAGATGCAATTACTTTCATGTCAACAACATATTTTGTCAGCTTTCTTTTTTCATGTACGACAGCTATTGAAAACAAGTATCAAAACAAACTGAAGACAGTAACTGACCTAATTGCTGTATCTTAAAATATTAAATGATTTTCAAAAATAAGCATATTCAATCATATTCAGCCACATACTATGAAAATATCAAAACATTTTACAGCATTAATAAGCATTATTTCATCTTTATCTTTGTTTAATTTCTATTTTAAGTTTTTAATATTTATAATTATTGGTATGATATTATATTCATATAATTTATAAATAAGTAACTATATCTACTGGAGCAAAATACTAAAAAAATAAATTATTGATGGAGTGAGTAAGCAAAAAACTTTGGAAACAGCTACTCTAGAGATTCATATAACACCTAAAACCATGTGGAAGGAATTATTTCAAAATATCTAAAAAGGGAGAGATCCATCTTTTTTTTTTAATTTCACAAGTGCTATACACAGTAGTAAATGCTTATAGTAACCGTGTGTTTGACAAATGTAAAGATTTAAGCTTTTGGGGTAAGAACACACTATTTGGTAAAAATTATTGGGAAAACTAGAAAGCAATATGGCAGAAATTGGGTATAGATCAATATCTTACAACATTTACCAAGATATGGTTATGAATACATGACATAGATACAAAGGGAAATATTCTAAGAAAACTAGAAGAACATGGAATACATGACCTATCAGACCTGAGGATAGGAGAACAATTTATGAATAAAGAAGAGATAGAGCATTGTGAGATGTAAAATGGATAATTTTAATTGCATTGTATTAAAAAATTTCTGTACAAATAAGACCAATGTAGCCATGATTAGAAGGAAAACAGAAAATGGGGGGGGGGGATTTTATAAACAGTTTCTTAGATAAAAGTCTCACATCTCAAATATATAAATAATTCTGTCAAATTTATAAGAATATGAGTCACTCCCCAATTGATAGATGGTCAAAGACTATGAACAGGAAGTTTTTCAATGAAGAAATCAAAACTATATGTAGTCATATGAAAAAATGCTCTAAATCATTATTGATTATGCAATTTAAAACAACTTTGAGATATCATCTCACACCTATCATATTGGCTCAAATGATAGAAGGGGAAAATGGAAAAAGTTGGCGGGGAGGTGGAAATACTGGGATATTATTACACTTTTGGTGGAACTGTGAACTGATGCAACCATTTTGGAGAGCAATATGGAATTATGGGGAAAAAAAAAAACCTTGACCAAGTGATAGCACTATTAGGTCTGTTTCCCAAGATGATCAAGGAAAAAGGCAAAGAACTTATGTGTTCTAAAACATTTATAGCAGCTTTCTTTGTGGTAGCAAAGAACTGGAAATTCAGGGGATGCCCATCAATTGGGGAATGGCTAAACATGTTGTGATGTATAATTGTGATGGAATACTATTGTGTTGTAAGAAACGATGAGCTGGTTGATTCTTAAAAAACATGGGAAGACTTGTACGAAATAATGAAAAGTGCAGTGAGCGGAACCAAGAGAATGCTGTATACAACAATAGCAAAATTGTTTGAAGAATAATTATGAAGAACCAATTTATTCTGAGTATTATAAATGCTCAATCAACTATAAAAGACCTATGAAGGAAGATGCTATCCACCTCCAGAAAAAGAGCTGATAAACAGAAGTAGGTATACTATAGTTTTATATACATTTGTAAATCTGCATCAAATGGTGGCCTTCTCTAGCATGGGGTAGGGAGGGAAGGAAGTAGACTGTTAACTTAAAATGTAACCAAAATAAATTTAAAAATTTAAAAGGAAAAAAAAAACAATTGTTACAGATGGGATTCAGAATCTTAAATTGGGACTGCAGATTAGGAAGGAGTGAGTCAACAAAAAGAGAAAACCTACACTTATTTTTCAAAGTCCATCACAGAAATTTAATCTTGTATCCAGTCACAAACCTGAGAAATAGCAAAGATAACTCATTACCTTCTCAGAAAAACCTGCCCCTCCTCCAAACTACCTTCCACCATTCTTTGCAACTTCAAAGTCACCCTCCTCTCTTTCCTTTCCCTTATCTACCATATCCAATCAGTCACCAAGTCTTATTAATTCTATCGCTACAACACCTCTCAAATTTGTCCTTTTCTCTTCACTCATATAGCCACCACCCTGGTTCATGGCCTTGTTTAGTCTTGTCTCCTAATTTGGGCATCCTGTTTCCAGTCTGTCCCCACTCCAGTATAACCTATCTGCCAAATGCAAAAATAATCTTCCCGAGTCATAGGTCTGACCATGTCATTCTCCCGCTGAAAAATATTCTATGGCTCCCTATTGCCTCTGGGCTAAATACATATGCCTTAGTTTATATTTTATCCTGTATGTGTAAGTTTATACCAGAGAGGCAGCATGGCATAGGGACCAAAGAGCTGGCCTCAGAGTCAAGAAGACCTTGATTAAAGTCTTTTCTCTGACACCTCCTTAAGACTGGAGTAATTACTAGGAGTTCTCACTAGGATCTTCCTATAACCAGTGTAATCACAGGTCCAATTTGTGATTGTATTTTATCCTCCATATGTATTTTATTTCATACTACTCCCTTTCCCAAGGTCTGTTTCTGCTAAAATGGATTACTAGCTATTCCCTGAACTCGACTTCATCTTCCATATCCATACACAAGTCATAGTCCATGCCCCCTACACACTCAAGCAATAATAAGATTGTAGACCTAGAGCTGGGAAGGATCTCAGAGGTCTCCTTTACAGTTGAAGACCCTGAGGACATGGAAAAGTGCTTTGCCCAAGGTGACCCAACAGTGGGAATTTTGGATCCTGAGTCCTCTTACTCCCAAACCAGTGCCCTCTGTCTTGTCACACTGCCTCTATCATCTTCCTCACCTCTACTTCTCCAAATACTTATCTCCATTGAAGGCTGAGGTCATATTCTAGGTCATCTGGGAAGCCTGTCCTGATCCCTCCATATGTGAGTGCTCTCTCCTCCAAAGCTGCTTTTGTCTACTGAATTATCTCTGGATACTTTGGGTCCTACCGGTAGAAAGCAAGTTCCTATGGTGCCAGTTTCCTTCATGTTTGTACATCCCCAGCACCTACTACAGTGCTTGGCATACAGTCAACCTTTTATAAATGTATTTTGAATTAAACTGAATCATCGGTTGATGAAACACTAAGTCTTCTTTCTCCCTCTTTCAGTACATCAGAGCGCTAGGAGCTTTGAAGAGACCCGGTAGCACAGAGGACAGAATGCTGAATTTGGAGTCATAAGAATCTGAGGAAAAACCCCATCACTGACATTAACAGTTGTGTTTCCATGGATGAATCACCTCATCATCTCTTTGAGCCTCAATTTCCTCATCTGTAAAAGGGGATAACAATGGCAGGAGAGGCAATGAAGCATAATTGATATGGCTCAAATCCCCTCAAATACAGTTTGACCATGACCACATCCCTTCACCACTCAAGGGAAGGACTTTGAGGCCTCTTACAGCTCTACATTTATGATCCAACAAATTTTTCATATTTCCTTCACGGGATTGTCCTGAGGGAAGGTCAAGAAAAGCCTCTTGCAGAAGGTGGGATTTTAGCTGAAGCCTCAAGGAAGCCAAGAGGCAGAGATGAGGAGGGAGAGGCTGTACCAGCACCAGGTGACATCCAAAGAAAATTCAAGGGAGTTGGGAGATAGTATGGCTTATTTGAGGAACAGCAAGTATTTATTAAGTACCTATGTGAAGGATGGCTGGCCTCCGTACTTGTTAAAAGGAGGTCCCTGGAGAAAATTACCAAGAAATTAAATCCTTCACTTCTTCAACAGCAGAGGCATCAAGCTTCAACAGTGGTATCTGAATCCATGTCCTCATTCCACCATAGTATGCTGCCTCCGCTCACATTTATATCACTTGAATGAATTTCCAAAGGACTGTTAAATGCATGGATCTGTATCAGGATAGAAAGAGAAGGGAAGCCATTTGTTGTTTTCAGGGGAAAGGGACACTGAGGAAGATACCAAAGCCATTTGCAAGGAGGCCTCAGGCGTTGGGTAGAGTCTGACCTAGAACGGGAATCACCTTCAGATCTGTGTCGAATAATCCATGAGCCACGTGGAGTTCCTCCATGGTTCTGAGATTCTCTGCCACTTCTCCTGCCAATGCCTTGTCAGTACACGGCTGCTCGCTGGAATTCTCCCCCATCAGAATGTGAGCTCTTTGATTCCAGGGACCCTGTTGTTGTTTTGTTTCTGCCTTTGTCCCCCGAAGATTAGACTGCACAGTCTCTGGCACATAGTAGGCGCTTAACGAAGGTTGCTTGCCTTTTTCTTTTCCACTTTGCCCTTTGTCTCGCAGTTAAGAGGGGCCTCACAATTCCACATCTTTTAAATTTTATGAATTATTGAGCATTTATTAAGTGCGCCGCACTGGGAACACGGATAGACAATCCAGTAAGATCAGAGCTGGCTCTTCCTGCTCACGAGGAGGCACAGATACGGGGCGCCCCAGGAGTCCGGGGCCCCTTTAAGCCCAAGCTGGCACTAACACTTCTGGAACAAAATCACAGAGTCTGGGGGCGGGGCTGAGGTACAAGCCCACCTGCCCAAGAAGACCCTTTAGAGCTCGGGGTGGGGGGGGGGCGGCAGACAAGTAGAGGGGCCAAACCGCATCTCCCGGGGACGGGAGGGGGCCCGAGGTCTGCTCAGGGCCCACACGGAGGCCTCGGCCCTTCTCCAGGCCCAGACTCGTCAGCCCCTGCCTCCCCAGCCAGTAGAGGCCCAGGGATACCGATTGTGAAGCGCAGAGGCGGCTGCGAAACTCAGAGACGAGGACTAGCGGGCATGGACGGATGGTGAAAAACAACACATCCAGGTGCACTTTCCCCATCTTTCCGCTTTTTCGCGTGCGCATGCGACCTATCCTCCCCTTCCCAACCCTCTCGTTCTGCGCATGAGCTGTAGCCTACCCTTCTCGAGGCCCTCGTTCTGCGCATGCCTGTCTTCGCTTCAAAAGTTTATTCCTCAACCTCTTCCCGCCCAGCCTACCGCTTTACGCATGCGTAGTCTTCCCTTCGCAGTAGGTGCTAAGCGAACTTCTCCATAGTCATCCCACAGACTATGGGGGGTCTTCGCTTCCCAGGCTTACCCTTCAGCATCAAATGCCTTCTTCCCTTTGTGCTGCCTCTCGTTCTGTCGTCCCTATCGTGTTTCCTTCCTTTACCATGTTATCTGAGCTGCCCTCGGGGACTCAACCTGTCAATTCGAACAGAAACTGGGAAGTGATGATGTTGTAACTTCTATCTCCTCCCCCTCTTCCTCCTCCCCTCCTTTCCGCTCCCCCTTTTCCCTTTCCCCCTCCTCCCTTCCCTTTCCTCTCCCTCCCCCTCTTCCTCCTCCCCTCTCCCTCCTTCCCCTCCCCCTCCTCCCACTCCCCCTCTCCTCCCCCCCACTTCACCTACTCCTCTTTTATTTTTTCAAAAACCTAGGACAATTTACTTTTTGCCCTGCCCAGTTTTCATTTTTTTCATTTTTTTTTTTGAAATATACCTCTGGGGAAAAAAATAACAGATTTTAAAAAGCCCGTTAAGTTTTAAATAGAGCTACTTGCTTATGTCTTTAAACCCAAATCATCCTGGCATTCATTGCCTGGCCAACCCCTTCTCAGCCCAAGCCCCTGCCTCATTGTTGAGGTGCTGGTGGCTTAGAATGACTGCGTAAATAGCCGTTTCTTTCTGTTCTGGCCATAAACTCTGAGGGTCTTCCCCTCCCAGACTTTGTGACGGTAAACAGGGCTGTCTGTTGTCTCAAGTTTTACGTAGCCCTTAGTCACTGAGAGGGATTTTAATTGAGAAAGGCCAAGGTCACCCGCCGGCATCCCCCGTCTTGGTGATCACCTTGGTCTTGCCCCTAGACGCTGATGACTCTGGAGGACAGAGCAAGGCTGACGACTTTGCGCAGCTCAAATCCAATTCACACGCAAGTCAAGGCATCACCTGGTGCAGGAGGAACAACAACTAACTTGCCCATTTTCCACTCTGTCCCAACTGGCCAAACTTCTTTGGCAGTTCCTCACCCCCACCCACTTTGTACACATGTGCTATATGGGGTGGGGGAAGTGGGGGCAGAGGAGCCACACGCTTTCTTCTTTTCACACCTCTCCCTCTCTCCTGAGAAATGCCAAGATTTGGCAACTGGCCAGGGGAAGGGGGTATGTGTGAAAAGTCCAGGAAGCCAAGGTTGGGAACCTGGGACACTGGAAATATGGGTATCTTTGACAGAAGTGGGGAAATTTGGAAGAAGAGGGTTGGTTTGGGGGTAGGAGGATGAGTTTAGTTTGGGGCATGTTGAGTGTGAGATGTCTCGAACATTCAGCTTAAAAATGTCCCATAAACAATTGGTATTGCTGGACTGAGGTGAAGGGAAGACACAGAAGTCATCTGCATAGAGATGGTCATTAAACTCATAGGAACTGATGAATTCAGAGAGCAAGAGAGTAAAGACAGAACAACGACCCGGGACAGACACTGGGGATCTGCAGTAAAGGGAATCTGACTCCTCCTGGCCTTTGAACCTAAAGGGAAAGAGGTAATGGAAAATAAGGAGAAATGGGGAGAAGGGGAAAGCTGATTTTTAAAGAAAACTAGAAAATACTTTATCAATGCAGTATTTAATGTGAATTTACACTTTATTAAAGATAACAGTGAGATAGACCATTAAAGAAAATTAGTTAAGTGAGGTTTCCTCTACAGTCATAGGCAACAAGTGTGTATTAAATGCTTACTCTGTAACAGGCACTTCCAGGCTCTACGGGTTGGAAATTCAAATACAAACAAAAACAGAGTCAGGGTAAAGCTTCAAGGTGGTTACATTGTAATAGGGGAAGCCAGCATGTAAAAAGAAGCTGAAAAAGGTAAGGGCAGGTACCCATTAGTGTAAAAAGAAGTCCAGAAAATCTGGAGGAGAGTGAACCTGGCGGGATATCCATGAGCATTTTCCTTAAAATGGAAGTTCCTGAAGAAACTAACCAATCAGAGAAAGGGGGCACAGAGATGGCGTGATCTTCTAGAGTGAGAAGGCTGCTGAATTATGATGCAGAAAGAAGTCTAGAAAGTCCCAAGAGGAGGGTGCAAGAGAAACTATCCATGAAGGGGCCACTATAGGGACCTCCACAAAAGCCTTCTTCTGGGGACCCCTTATAGCACAGAAGTAACCTTGGGTTTCCAAAGGCCTTGTCCTATAGACATCTTAAACTCAAATGTCCAAAATTGAACTCATCTTTCCCCAGAAACTTTTCCTTCTTCCTGTCTTTCCTGTCACTTTTGAGGGCACCACCATCATCTCAGTCACTCAGAGTGACAACCTAGATGTCATCTGGGACTCCCCAATCTCATCCTCCAGGTCCAATCCATCGCCAAAGTCTGTCAATTTCACCTTTGCAGAAAAAGCATCAGAGTCAGGGGACCCAGATTCCACCCCTGACTCAGGCACTTAGCACCTGGGGGACCTTAGATGATGCCCCTCAGGCACTCGACCATCCAACCAAATTGGCCTTCTCTCCGTTAATCACACAAGATGCTCCATCTTCTCTCTTACCTTTGCTTTGACCTTCCCATGTGTCTGAAACGTATTCCATCCTCAACTCCACCCTACAGTCTCTCTCTTCCTTTAAGACAGCTCATATCTCATCTTCAACCTGAAGCCTTTCTTGAGTCCCTCCCATACAATCTTACATTAAACTCCTTTGCATATCATTACGTTTATTCATCTTACATTTATGATGCATACGCTTATATATGTACTCACTTTCCCATTGGAATATATGTACCTTACAAATAGGGTTTGTTTTATTGTTTATACTTGTATCCAGGAATTAGCACACAATGTGCCTAGCATATAGTAGTTACCTAATCTAGGTGGCCAAGTGGAGAGAATGTCAGACTTGGAGGCAGGGAGACTCCTCTTCCTGAGTTCAAATGTGTCCTCAGACACTTACTGCTGCCTGACCCTGGGCAAGTCAGTTAACCATGTTTGTCTCAGTTTCCTCATCTGTAAAATGAACTGGAAAAGGAAATGGCAGTCTACACCAGTATCTTTGCCAAGAAAATCCCAAATGGGGTCAGGAGAGTCAAACAGGACTGAGACTGCTGAGCAACAACAAACCAGTGCTTAACTCCATCTCTTTAGGTCTCAGTTTCCTGTACTCTGCATGTTCTGCAACATAAAGGGTGGACTGATTGGCCTCTTAGGTCCATTCCATCTTGAAAACTCCAATCCTATGAACTTCACAAGAATCTTCCTGAATTTCCTTCTTCTTCCACTACTTAGAAAGGGGCCCAAGCACCTTTCGAGGTCAAGGGTACAGAACAGGAAGGCAAGTAGAGGGGAGATTTGGAGGCCCAAAATCTAGGCCAAGAGAATTGACCTGATGCGTTAGTGGAGGCTTACCCAAATGCTATGTCAATTATGGGAATTCATTTCATATCGAATTTGATTAATTAGCTAAATAACAGAATTGCTAAGCACCATTTATAAAGACCAAGCTTTTTCCTTGTATATACTTATATTACCAACTATACCAGGTACTTATCCTTACTTATTTTTGAAAGTACACTGCCAAAGAGAGAAGGTGAGATTATGACTAAGAGCTGCATTTCCTTCTGTCTCCTTGGCACGCCTGGGTGCCTGGGTGAGGATGGTCTTGAGGCCATCCCTTCTCAGGTTTCAGGCTTCAATAAGCAGCAAGTGAAATACCAGATGTGAAGGCTTCCCACTGAAATTCCCACTCCTTTTGAAGTGTGAGATTAACGAGCCCTATCAGATCACTGACCTTACTGTAGTCGGAGACAACGTGAAAGGTTTCAGATGGCGGCAGGATGATACAGATGTGTCTGACAAAAAGCTCCATGGAATGGAGATAAAGTGGTTTGACCTCATGGTTATTAATCATTGTCTTATAGGGCAATGAGGACAGAGGAAATTCAGTTGACGGATGTTTTCAGTTCACCTCGTGGATTCTCAAACACAAATCAATATTCCTGGGTTAATGGAAAATACATGTCAAATTCTGTTACTGACATCTTTGTGCTAAATTTTATTCAGCAAAAACTGGGCATTCTCTCAAGAAAACTGGAACAAATGAATCATATCTTAAGGTTTCTGAAATGACTGAATGGGAAAAAATGTTTATAAAAGCAAATGAAGCCTACTTTCCCCACCTCCACCCCCCACGATAGTGTAGCAAAAAGAACGGTGGACTTGGGCATCAGGAATCAGGGTTCTAGCTCCATCTCCCATCAACCACCAGCTGTGTGACCTGGGGCATCTTTCCAACAGGTTGCCCTGCCATCATCTCCACTTTGTCTCTAATCTTCACTCTCCCTGTCTACTGGTTCCTTCCCCACTGCCTACAAATATATCCATATCTCTCCCATTACTGCATTGGCCTATCCCTGCCAGCTATCATTCCATATCTCTTCTGTGCTTCTCAGCTAAACTCCCTGAGGGAGCCCCCTTGAGCTACACCAAATGCCTTTCCTTCATCTCCCTTCACCTTCTCCTAGATCTCCCACAGTGTGGCTTCTGACTCTTCATTCAACTGAAACTGTTCTCTCCAAAGTGACTAATGGTTTCTAAATTGTCCAATCCAACAGCCTTTTCTCAGTCTTCATTCTTCTTAACATCTCTTCAGTCTTTAACACAGTTGGTCATGTTCTGGTCCTGGGTGCTCTAAGCTTTCATGAGCTCTCTCCCAGTTCTTTTCCTACAACATAACCCTTCCTTAACAGCTGCTTTTACTAGGTCTTCATCTGGCTCATCCCTAATAACTGTATGGATCCCCAAGGAGCTATCTTTGGACTTCTTTTTTCCCTTTATAGTATTGCACTTGATTCCCATGAGTTCAGTTATCTCTATGAGGATATTTCTTAAATCTCTATATGCAGTCCTAATCTGTCTCCTGAACTCTACTCCTGCAACATAAATTGCTTTTCAAATGTGTTGAAATGGAGGTTCTGTAGGCACCTCAAACTCACCATGTCCAAAGTAGAATCCATTATCTTTCCCCACCCCAACTCTCTTCTCAACTTTCTAATTACTTTCCATGGCATCACCATCCTTCTTGTCACCCAGACTTGCAACCTCAGGGTCATCCTCTCCTCTTAACTAACCCTCACCCATCATATCCGATCTGTTATTGTCACCATTTCTACATTCACAGCATCTCTCAAATATAGGTGTCCCCCCCCTGCTTACTCACAGCCACATCCCTGGGATGTGCCCTCATCATCCCTCACCTGGACTGTTGTAGTAACCTTCTGATTACGCCAAGTCTCTCCCTACTTCCATCCAGCCTCCAATCAGCTTCCAAAGTGATTTTCCCAAAGCACGGGTCTGATCAGGGTACCTCCTTCTCTGCTCTTCAAACTCCGAATTCCCTCTAAGATCTGTTTGGCATTTAAAGTTCTTCACATCCTGGCTCCTTTCTACCTTTCCAGTCTTAATCCTCTTCACATATCCTACAATCCAGCGGCATTGGCCTACTTGCCGTTCCTTACTCCTTTCCAATTCCATGCCTTTGTGATGACTGCCTCCCATTCCTGGTGTGCTGTCTTCTCATCTTCACCTCCTGGTTTTTTCTGGCTTCCTTCAAGACTCAACTCAAATCCTACCTTCTGCAGGAAGTCTTTCCTCTTCCCTCTTCATGCTAGTGCCTTCCCTCTAAAATTACCTTCCATTGATACGTCTAGGTCTTGCGTGTACAGCTATTTGCATGTTGTTATTCCTCATAAGAATGTAGTCTCCTTAAGGGCAGGGACCCTGGTTTTTACCTTTTTTTTTTGTATCCCCAGCACTTAGCATGGTATGTGTTTAATAAACGGAGTTTGCCTTCTGAAAGACTGGCTTTATTTCTCTGAACTTAGCTTCTTAATCTGTGCAGTGGGAATTCCATTTGATTCAATTCAACAAGGAAGTATTAAGCACCCACTCCATGCCAGCCATAGTGAGAAGCTCTGAGGACACAAAGGAAAACGAAAAGTACCTGCCTTCAGGAAGCTTACGCCCCACTCTCCCCCAAAAGCTCATAGGACCACTAAATTAGACCTAGAACTGACCTTAGAAGCCATTAATTTTACAGATGAACAAACTGAGGCTGAGAGGTTAAGAGATTTGCTCAGGGTTGCGCAGCTATCAGAAGAGGGGTTGGAAACAAGTAAAGTCTGTCCTTCCCTGGGAAAACTCTGCTTTTGACTTACCTCTTTGCCTCAGGCCACTCTCCAACCGGTAGGGGAAGGATAGCATTCAACTCTCTTGCTTTTCTTCTTTCCTCTGGCTGCCAGAGTGCTCACACAAGCAGAGAAGAGATGTGGAATGAGAGCTGGCGGGGAAAGCCCAATCCAGTAATGGGGGAGATGTGGGTATGTTTGTAGGCAGCCAGGGAGAGATTGAACATTACAGAAAAAGTGGGGATGAGAGCAGGGCAACCTGGATAGGATGGCAGTTCAGTCTCCAACCTTCTGAAGAGATGGAAGACCACCAAACCTTACCACCTGCCCTGCTTCTATCATGTGAGGTTCCCTAGCATGGTCATCTGACCTCCTTATGTAACCTAAGGACCTCTGGGCCTTGCCATTTGCCCCGTTGCACCACCCTTACGGCTTAATCACCTATCTACCCTGTAGCTGGTTGTCTTCCCCAATTGGAGAGTGAACTCCTTAAGACCAGGAGACTTGATTTTTCTCTTTAAATCTCCAGCATGTAGTGCAATTCTTAACATATGGTAGGTACTTAATAATTTCTTTTTTCATTTAGTCATATTATCATGCAAACTTTTTCTTTAAATTGGAAATAGCATTTCTTTTGTTTTAAAAAAAACTTCAAATAATTTGGAATTTGTGGGTTGCTTTTGATTTCTCAGAGCTACCTAGCCTGTCTGCTGACATTAGGGCCAATATCAAGAGTTGCTAGGAGGAAGCCAAGTCAGAAAACCTATGCTTAGCACACTTGTCCTTGTCTTTACAAGGCAGCTAGTATACCCCAGATGCCAGTTTCTACTTAGTCGTCATCTCAATACTATCCTTGTTCTGAATTCTCTTTTGCCTCACTAGCTCTAATTAGGTAAATGGAACAAATATCCATCCTCTAGGGTCCAAATGAACTCCTGAACTCCCTCAGACAGTTGTGGAAATGTTCTTAGAGGACATCAAAAGCTGCCAAGAGAACTAAGCTCCTTGAGGGCAGGGACTACTTGTCATTTTCATGTCTTTATACCTCAGCTCCTAGAACAATGCCTCACACAGAATGTACTAAATGGAAGAAGGATACAGTGTCATACTTGGAGTAAGAAACACCTAGGGGGGGCAGCTAGGTGGCACAGTGAGTAGAGCACCTGCCCTGGAGTCAAGAGGACCTGAGTTCAAATGTGACCTCAGACACTTGACACACTTACTAGCTTTGTGACCTTGGGCAAGTCACTTAACCCCCACTGCCCTGCCTTCCCCCCTGCCAAAAAAAAAAAGACCCAGGTTCAAATATCACCTCAGACATTAGCTGCGGGAACCTGGGCAAGCCATCTAACCTTGTTGAACCTCAGTTTCCTCATCTATGAAATGGGGATCATATCAGAATCTAATTCATGAGCTTGTTGGTAGGATAAAATGAAATAATGTCAGGAAAGAGCCTTGCAAAATCATAAATGTGACCTCTTGTCATAATGATTAATATTAGGAAATGCTCGTTGGATCAGAATGAATGGAGCCATTATATTTATGGGATTCCTGGATGTATGGACTAAGGCTTCCATTGATACTTAGCTTTAGATGCCAATTCTGCCTAAACTCTTCCTGAGGGGAGCAGCCAATGTAAACCATTATCGTTTTCTAAGAGTTAAGTAAAACCAACATGTACCCAGACCAGCCTGCCAGCATTCTCATACCTCACTCTATTCTTTAACTTCCCAAAAAGAATAACTCCTTTTCTATGAATTACAGTATTTCCTCTAGGTGGAAATGACTGAAATTCAACAGATTTCATTTCCTAGCTCACATTAAGAGATGACCAAAAAATTAGGAGATCTCTTTGTAAGAGTAGATAGTCCCTGACAGTGCAAAAATATTGAAAGTAGCTTTATTTGCAATTGCAGAAAGCTGGCAGAGGTCATGACTCATCCAAATATTGTAGATTTCACCAGCACCTAGCTAGGTTCGAGTCTGCCACTGTGGCCATGGCCAAGTCATTTAGGCTTTCTTTGCTCTAGGCAACTCTTTAAGTCATTATTCAAGAGTTACCAAACTGCATTGATGGAAGGAGTTTCCACACATGGTATTCCCCACACTGATGAAATCCCAGATCCCAAACCCAAAGAATGTTCCAAATGGATACATACATACATATATATATAACATATATATATGTATATATATGTAAATCTAGCAACTGTACTTCATTTTCCTGATATGCCTGCCATCTATTTCCCTCCATAACAGTGAATTATATGGTTCTTAGGCGCATCTATCACCTGCACATGGAATGATGAAGCCTCCCTCCACCCCATCCCTAGAAGAGGAAGAGAAAGAGGAAAGAGAGCTATCTCAAGGCAACCCAAAGGTCCAGGTCCATTTTCTAACTTTCAGTCCTTCCTGTGTTATGGAATGTGGGGTCAGAACAATGTTTCAAAGTATTTTGTCACTCTTCTTTTAGAATGGAAACATGAAAATTAAATGGTGACATTGGGCTCCTCTGTGGATTTGAGGGGACCACAGTTACACAGTATCACAGAATCTCAGAGGTAGAAGGGACATCAGAGGAGATCTAGTACCATATACATCTATTTAAGAAACCCCTCTACATCATACGCAACAAGGAATTTTCCTGTCTTTGCCTTCAGAATTCTAATTGGACCCTTAATCTTAATCCAGTATGTAGCACAGTGCCTGGCACATAGTAGATGCTTAATAAATACTTGTTGACTTGATGATTTACTCACCAAAGGCAGTTTTTGTAGTCCATTCCACTTTGGGATATTTCTATTTTTGGGGAAGCTTTCCCTAATACTGAACCTAATTTCCCTTTTTGCTCTATAAAGCTTCATTGACTTACAAACAGAAAGCATTTCTAAGAAGGGAAAAAAATACACAACTGAAGAGCTCTGACCCATATAGGCAGTAGTCTTGACTTCTAAGGGATGATAAAAGAGAAAACTACTTTCTTCTTGGCAGAGAGGTAGCTAGAGGAACAGAATGAGGACTTCGTTGGCTCAGATTCAATCTAGCTCAGTAGATTGAATCTGTCGCGCTTGTGAAAACAAATGTCACAAAGGGTGGGATTTCGTAAGACAACCCAATATGGTGAATTCTTAATAAACTTTGTCTTTCTACTTGAAATAAAAAGAATGAGGTCTATGTTGTCAGATATGGCCAATGTGTTGGTTTGTTTTTCTTAATTATACTTCTTGGTTACAAGGAAGGGTTAGAGATGGAGGATGGAGGATGGGTGACAGGGGTTGGAGGAGGATTGGCAAGTGACGTTGATATAAATTTTTATAAAGCATCTAGCCTCCAAGTCAGGAAAACTTGGATTGAATTCCTACCTCTGATATGTATTGTGTGTCCCTCAGTAAACCAAACCCAAACTTCTAAGGGTAATGGGCAACTTGTTCATTCTAGAATCTTAGAACAGTTGCACATCAGCATTGATCAAAAGAGGAAAGTAACTAGGTATTTCCCTACACCAATAAATCTGTAGGTCCAAATAAAATGCAAAAAAAAAAAACCCAAAACAATTTCGGCATCAGAAAAGAAGTGAAAAAATATACTTCCTTCCTTTCATTGGAGATCTGGGGAATCATCAGTCAGCAAACCAACAAGCACTTAGCAAGCACCTCCTGTGTTCCAGGAACTGTGCTAAGCTCTGTGGATTCAAAGACAAAAGGGAAGCAGTTCCTGCCCTTCAGTAGTCTGTATTCTAATGGGGAAGATAACATGTATGCCTGACGGTGTATAACAATAGATCCAGGATGAGTACAAGATGGTATGGGTGGGAGGGCACTAATGGGCAGGGGTCAGGAAAGGTCCTATGTAGAAGGTGATACTTGAGCTGAGGTTTTCTGGGTGCCAGGGATTCCAACAGACTTAAGTCAGGAAGGAGAGCATTCCAAGCACGGGAGACCATGAGTATAAAAACACAGAGATGGGAGATAAAGCATCATGTCTATAGTAGCAAGAAGGTTAATATGGCTAGGATGCAAATTGCAAGGAAGAAGATAACATGTGAGGGGCCTGGAAAAGATGGGAAGGGAGGAGACTGTGAACAACTTTGATGGCCAAAGAGAGGACTTTATATTTGATCTGATAGTATGTCATGAATTATGCCTTTTCTGTCAGCTAGGATCACCTTACCCATTAGTTTTTCCTATTTTTTTTCTTTGTTACCGGGGAATATCTAAAGTCACCCATGTAAAATGAATCCATCTGACTAGATGATTATTACGGATTCTTCCAGCTTTAATTTCTGTGATTCTAAGCATGTCATGAGAAACCTTGCCACATGCAACAAGGTGATAATGAATGGAAACAGAGAAATCATAGTTGGTATATTTTGTCTATAGAGAGGTCATCATAATTTTATAGAAAGGAAGTATAATATACTTTAAAGCCTACAGTCCAGACTTGTGAGTTACTCTAAGCATACAGATTTTACTCCCCCGTGTACTTCCCAGCTAGGTTCCTATAAATAAGTGTATTAGCACTTTTCCCTGTAGACATTGAGTGCATTGGTGAGGGAATATGACCCATGCGGATTGTGATATATTTTTATTATTTAAGCATTTGCTTTAGTATATGAGTATATATAATATTATTATTTCTTTTATTTTATTGCTATCATACTGTATTATTGCTTTATTTTATTACTATCTTTATTTTTAAGATCTAAAAGTGTTATAATGGTGAATGTTTTGTGTAAATATAACATTGAACTAACATTGGTATATGTCTTGTTTATACCTGCTGGAGACAGGCACAATATGTTACATTACGAGTGCATGGTTGTATAAATAGAAACACATCAGTGTGGACTCAATGGAAGGAGTGTTATACAAGGAATGTATACTTCATTTCAAAAGGGTTATCCCTAGGATACGAAGTGAATTTGACTGTAGCCATTTGATTGTGGTCTGTCTCTAGGTAGGAACATAGACCTGCTAGTGGGAGAGGAAGTTGGATAAGCTAGCCTGGAGGGTGAGTAGGTGTCCCATGCAAGGGGTGATGTTGTGAAATATTGTGGAAGTGGTTTCCCACATAAACTATTACAAAAGCATTCGTACTGTTGCCTTTTTGTGTGTTTAGAACTTCAGAACTTTTGTGTGTTTAGAGCTTTATCTAGATGGGATGACTGGGTCATTGCCCCAAGACATCAAATTTAGAGGTCTCTGACAGTACTAGAAGTTCTTCATCCGTGTTTTATGCCCACACTAACCTGTGGTGGGGTCCTGAAGCCCTTCCCCACCTCCAGCTAAGGGCACCCTTCATAGAGCTTGCCCTGGGCACAAAGGTTACCAGTTAGCTTCTGTCCTAGAAGGTTGGTTTTATTCCTTGTCTACAGATTTGATGCCAGAGTTCTCGTTGCTGTAATCAGTGCTGAACTCACATAAAAACATCTATCCATTTTGACCAAACCTGTCCCTTTGGTACCTGCCAAATTCATCACAGCCTTCTCTTCTAGGGCCTGACTTAACATCTGAAAAGGCATGAAGTTATTATTTCATATGGAGAAAGTTTATGACTCCTCCTTTCTCCCCCCCAAAAAGGCTTTTCAATAGATGGGGGATGGGCATCATTAAGAAATATTTTAGTAGTGAAAGGGTTTGAAACAGGGTGGAGGGGAAGAAAGAAAGGGGGGGGAATAAAAAAAGATGAGCAGAACACTGCTGGTGAGACGGTAGGCCTGCTTATAAAATGAAGTGGTTTCCTTACTGACCACCTCACGACCATACCATGTTATTATAAATGTCTCGTGAGGACCAAGACGAAGACATACCCCCATGCTCTCCTCCCCTCTTTCTCTGTCTTTTCAGGGATATAAAATTGCCCCTGTACCCATTTAGTGAAGGCGTAAGTGTATATAATTTCCTAAGTGCTACATCTCGACATGGCATTTTCATGTGTCTAAATTATAGCTTCCCAAGGGCCCGTCACCTGCAGGGAGGCCCTGCTGTTCTCACTCCAGGGGCTGGATGTCTGTGGCTTGTGTCACAGAGGTCAGACAGCATGAACCAGGGCTGTTTCACTACTGCTGTCCCAGAATGGCAGCTCAGCCCACATCCAGGAATGGAATCCAAGAGCTGAGAAGTCAATGTCTTCCTATGAGACATGGGTCACAAAGGCATATGAGTCTTGTGGTAGCTGCAATGAAGCATACTGAGGGATCCAAGTGGGACCATAGTTTGAGAGCTGCAAGGAGCCTTAGAGATCAAGTTGCCCAACTCCCTCTTGTTTTACAGATAAAGTGACTGAGGGTGGCTCTCCTGAGGTCACTTAGGTAAGAAATGGCAGAGCCAAGATTGAATCCACATTGACTGACTACAAATCCAGGGCTCTCTCTCTCCTATTGACTGCTTCCTGAGGAACAATTTGTTTAGAAGCCTATGTTTTGATGTTAGGATACAGAAAAATTCACCTTGGTTTCATATTCCTTATGCTGTGGGGACAGTTTTTTTTAATTGTGAGTCATTACAGGATGGTGATGTCAGAGCATCCCTTTAGTAGGAGGGCCATCCAGAGTAGAGAGAGCCAGGGCCCAGGATGCAGGGGAGAAATGGCTTTGAAACCCTCCTCTTCCTTTGTGACTCTGGGCAATTCACATTATGTCTCTGAGACTCAGTTTTCTTGTCTCCAAATTGGTCATGAGAATGTCGACAGTGCCTGGGCTCTACTGCAAACATAGGAAAAGTGGCCCTGTTATTATAGGAACCTTTTCCAACTGAACCAATAGGTAATTTTCCACCTCCTCTGCTGATGCTTCAGTTTCCTGCTCCCTAGACTTAAAAATCCCCTTCCAATTTTGTTTTACAATAAAACTAAGGAAATATAGACTAGTAAATAAAAAAGATAGTTAATATTTATATGATCCTACTATGTGCCGGGTGCTGTGCTAAACACTTTACAAATATTATTTCATTTGAGCCTCACGAAGACCTTGGGAGGTAGGTGCTATCATTATCCCCATTTTACAGAGGAGGAAACTGAGGTACACAGAGGTTAAGGGTTTTATCCAGAGCCACGAAGAGGCAGATAGAGATTAAAGCATTTGTCCAGAGCCACACAGCTAATAAGTGTCTGAGGTCAGATTTTAGCTTGAGTCTTCCTGAGTCTGGCTACACCATCTCTCCACTAGCTGTCCCTCTATAAAATATAGGGCTGCACCTTTAACAAATAAAGGCCCCCACTCTGATGGAACTTTATGTTTGCAAAGTGTTTACCTCATAGCAGAGAGGCAGTGCAGTGTAAGGGGGAGACAGACAGCTGGCCTTGGAGTGCTAAAGACCCGGATTCAAATCCTACGTCAACCACATGTTAGCTGGGGTCACTGGGCAAGCCAGAGTGCTCAGGAAGTTCTAAAGTTGGAAACTGCAGGAAAGTGGCTGCACTGCCTTGGGAGGAGGAATTTCCTGCTCCAGGAGTCTAGCCTCCCACCCCCCAGCTGGGGCCTGCCTCTGATTCATGGCCCCTCTGAGATACCGGTGGCATGAGCAGGTGGCATCAGAACAAAGCTGAGACTAAGGGAGGCCAAGTGACTTGCCAGGGTTGTAGAGCATCTAAGATGGGGGTCTTCTCCAGAGCTTTTCGCCTCTGTACTTCTCCCTCTCTCTGCCTGTCTCCTCCCCCACTTCCTCCATCTCTGTCTGTCTCTTTCTCTTCCTCCCTCCCTCTCCCTTTGCTTCCCTCTCACTATGCTATGCTTTATTCCTGCTCTCATTTCCATTCAATTCTTTTTATACATGATTTCCCTTCATAATTTCATTTATTCACCATTGCAAGCTCCCGGGCAGTGCCCTAGAAACACTGAAACATGGTATGTGAAGAAAAATAAACATTCCAACTTCCTCGTTTCCCTCCTTGAGGCTATAACAATCCATGGGACTTTGTTTACCCAGACTGGCTCAGTTTCATACTACAGAGGCGTAAGCTGGCTAAGTCTGGCTATGAGACCCTGGCAGTGCTATTTAAAGACAAGTATGTCTATACTTTCCTACCTGTCAATTTTTCTTTTATGTTTATAGTAAACAGAAGAGAACTCAGAGGAAGGACTCCTCCCTTGAAAAGTCTTTATTAAAGAGCAAGAAACCTCATTTCTCTTGGTTCAGATGTTAATTTAGGCTCTCATATTTTGCAGCTTCTTAGTATAGATTCTGAAAGTTTCTCCTGTGAAAGATGTTTAAAAGCACAAAATAACAAGCAAATGTCACTAGCAGGTATCAAAGTTCGTAACATGTTTTGTTTTGTTTGGTTTTGTTTTGTTTTGTTTTGTTTTTCCCCTTCATCTTTTCATCCCTCCCCCCAATGAGATGAGTAAATATACAACATGCTAAGGGAGTCCAAAAGCTTTATTGAAGGTTTCTGTTTAATGGGTTTTCACCAATGGGGACCGCTCTATTTACTTGTGCTCTGACCCTCTGGCTCTGGGACTGGTTATGTCTTTCTCCCCCTCCAGTGTGGAGGCTACATAGAGTTGAAAACCATTCCACTGAGCTATCCCACATCTGGAAGGACTCAGTCATCTCTGTCCCCTAAACTTTAATTGCTTTGTTCCAGAATACACTCAGCCTCACAAGCAAGAAGGACCGGCTCACAGGATTACAGATTCAAAATGAGAAGGGACATGTATGTATATACACATAGTTATGTATATATGTGATATGTGTGTATATTGTATATATGTATATATACACAGAGACAAATATAAATAAATTATATATATGTGCGTAGTATGTATATTATATATTTTGTGCAATAATTATGACAATAGTAGGTATTTATATACTACTAAGATTTGGGAGTGATTTACAAATATGTCTCAGTGGATCCTTATGACAACCCTGGGAAGAAGGGGCTATCATTATCACATATTACAGATGAGGAAACTGAAGCAAACCAAGGTTAAATGACTTTCCTAGGATCACACAACTAGTAAGTATCTATGGCTGTATTTGGACTCAGGACTTCCTGAATCTAGGTCCAGTGCCCTACTCCCTATGCCCCTTTGCTGCCTATGTTGTAAATACAATGCGTATAAGCATGCATGTGTTATATAAACACATATTCACACACATACACACATGTAGGTGTACATGTGCATATATACATATACACTGTATATGTATTATATGGTAAATTAAATACATATGTATACTTATAAAAGACTGTGGTTATCTATGCACATGGCATGTGAAGAGAAGCAAACATTTTGACTATTATGTTATATATGATACATACACAGACATGTGTGCATACATTACCACACAGATAGGTGTTTATATGTACCTGTGTATTTTTGTGTGTGTATGTATGTATATATACATGTAGAAAGTTGTGCACATACACAAACATAAGTGTATTATTATATGTTTATTGATAGGTATATATGCAAACAGATGCATGCATGTCTGTGTATGCATATATAGACATGTGTGTATACATACACATGTGCAAGTATGAGCAATTACCCTCCAAGGTTTTCTCTCTCAACTGCTCTCACACTCCTGGGCTAGGACCCCAGAGGGCAGATGTTACCTCAAACCCAGCTCTTTTTCCACTGAGCTTCTCTGCTTAATTATTTTCTATTTCATGAATGTTAATCATACCTCTCCAGCTAGACCATCAACTGCACACAGAAAGGAACAATTGCTTTAGTTCCAGTTTGTAACTCTGTGGAGCCACATCCTAAAACCATAGATCATGAGCCCCAACTGGCATGCTTACCTCTAAAAATCACCAGTAGTCCCACTGAGTTCAAAGCAAAGGCGTGTGCTAAAATGGTATAGTATAATCAGCAACTACAAACTATTCCTTCCCATGCATTTCGTGTCTGCTCTCCCCAAAATATACATAATGTCCATAGGAAGAGTGAGCGCACATATGTTGATAAGACATAAATGTAGGAAATACATGTGGCTAAGGTAATTCTTGCCTTTGGCATTACAAGACTCTTTTGTTTCTTTGTTTCTATGTAGAGTCCTCACAAAACCCCTCCTTAGATGCAATATCTCTGCTGGGCAGGTCACACAGTTGGGCTCTCAGGGTCTGCTCAAAGCTGGCTTGATGCAGCCACAGGGGGCAGCAGAGGGGCTGGGTGGAATTGTGAGATGGGAAGGAGAGAGGGAGAGCTACCTCCTGCAAGCCAGTCCATTAGAAAGCATGCTAGTGCTCTCATCCACAGATGGGGGCCCGCTGGGATGGAATAGCTCAGTGACTGTCAGACATGATAGGCTAGTTTTGCCAGACATCTTTGTTCCCTGATTCTCTTTAATTCTTTTCTCTTTGGGCTGGCTCACTGGGCAAGGGTAGCAAGAGGAGATCTGTTTAGAAATTAAGGATGCGTAAAGTCAAAAGTTAAGAAAAACATGTTTTTTTGGTTTGATTTTGTTTTTGTTTTCCAAAAAAAAGGAAAGCGCAAGATTTTGAGCCAGCAGAACTAGCTCTTTTCTTCACTGCCAGGTGACCCTGGGTAATAACAGAATCAGCCTTCCCTCTCACCCCTCCCCCAATCCTCTGACCCCAAATTGGAGTTGAAATTCTCATTTTACAGATAAGGAAACTGAGGCCTGAGAAGGAAAGAGGTCTCAGTTTCCTTATCTGTAAAATGAGAATATTAGACAAGATGATCTCCAAAGTTTCTTCCCCCTCAAGTTCTGTGAGCCTTGCTTATCCATTTGGGAATACAAGCATGCCACAGGGAGGAGTTTCCCCATGGCAGAGTCAGGTTTCTCTGGGATATCTAGATGCAATTTTGATCTGCAGAAGAAGGAGAATGAGAGCAAAGATTGGAGAGAAAGGGACCTTAGGTGTTATCTTGTATTACTCCCATTTTATGGGTGACAAAACTAAGGGTCAGAGAAGTAACTGAAAACATTAACTTGAGACTGCACAGGTAATAACAGGATCAGCCTCCCTTCTCACCCCTCCCCCAATCCCCCAACCTCAAATCCAAGGCTCATTCATCCTCATTCATCAGCCACTTAGTTGGGAGGGGTAGAGTAAGAAATCCCTACCCATGCTAGGGTCCCTTTTAACTATGGGCATCTGTGCCTATGATAAATTGTTCAGTACTCCATTTTATAGAAGAAAAAGCAAAGTCACAGTGAAGTGACTTGACCCAAGACTCAAAGGTAGACACATAAGTGTCAGAACTAGGGCTTGAATCCAGGATCTTTATGAGTTCAGGGCTCCTTCCACTGTACTCCATGACCTTATGGCATGATGGACATTAAATCAGGCTAGCAAGATTATGTGGACAAGAGAGTGACGGATTCTATCTATGAGGTCTCCCATAACTCTCTAGAGGCTTTGCAATGTCTCCCAGTTCTGGGCTCCCCCTTTCTTATCCTTACCACTCCTCCAGTCTCTGACCAGTACGTACTCTGTAATATGGAGATTGTAATAGCACCTCCTTTACTGGGTTATGTTGAGTGTCAAATGGCAGAATGTTGATCCCTCAAAGGAAGAATACACTCTGTCCTCACCCGAACTTTATGGGATCTCTAGCTTTCTTTAAAGCACTGCTCAGGTAGATATCACCACTCCTATTAGGCTTTTTCTCATCTCTCTAGTTCTTGGAACCCTCTCTTCAATGAAATCACTTTGCATCATTTGTTTGGGTCTGGGTGGTGCAATGGAAGGAACACCAGGCTTGGAGTCAAGAGAACCTGAGTTCAAATGTGGCCTCAGACACGTACTAGCTGGGTGACCCTGGGCAAGTCATTTCACCCGATTTGCCTCAGTTCCTCATCAGTAAAATGGGCTGGAGAAGGAAATAGCAAACCACTCTAGTAGCTTTGCCAAGAAAAGCCATAACGGGGACATGAAGAGTCAGCTACAACTGAAACACCTAACCAACAACAAGAAGGGATCTTGTACACAGAGGGGGTGTTGAGTAGTTGAGAGATTCTGGACTTGGAATAAAAATACCTTTATTCATATCCTGCCTCTGGATATCCATGAGCAAGTCTCTAAGTCTCAGCTACCTCATCTGTGAGATGAGGGGGTCTTGGTGAGGTCTCTGTAAGCTCCCTTCCTGCTCTAAATCTATGTAGTAGGTACTTAATAAATGTTCATTGAGTTTAATTTTTCAATGAAAGAACTCCTCTGATTACATCTCCAGCACAGTTTCCATGTGTCCACATTGCATTAAGAAATTTAGGTTTTGGTTTGAGGCCAGTCTTGTCTTCTAGAAGAGTAGATGACGATGATGATGATGACTAAAAAGTGTATGGTGCTTTAAGGTTTGTAAAGTGCGTTAAAAATATCATCTCATTTTATTGTTACCACCCTGGGAGCCACACATTATTGCTATCTCTATTTTATAGGTGAGGGAAGTGAGGAAGGCAGAAGTTAAGTGATTTGTCCAGGATCACAGCTAGGAAAGGCATGAGACAGGTTTCAAGCTGCGGCTCTTTTAACTCCACGTCCAGTGCTTAATACACTGCCTTTTATATTAATATAATAAGACATTATGAATTAAATAAAGAAAATGAGAGCTTTTCTGCACCAGAGAAATCTATCAAGGTCTTCCACACTGTTCAAACAAACGGGTTGAGACAGAGAGACATGCTCTTAGCCCTTTCTAGGCTATGGCAGAGGTGATTGAAATACACCCAATGACTGATGCTCAGAATGCTATGATTCTGGATGTTGCAGTATGGCTGAGCATTTCTGAGATTCCTTCCATGCCACCAGATCGTGCAGGACTTAGAGATCTCTCTACCTGGGAATCACTTCCTGAATGATGAAAACGCAAACACATCCAAGGCAAAATGCAAGACCATTAATGGAGGGAAAGTTAAGAAGACTTTATCCAGCTGCAATTACAGCGGGGATTTAGAGAGTCAGAGATTAATTACCTAAGTGGAAATTGGCAGGAAGCCCAATTTTAGTGTCGTGAGCAGGCTTTCTAACTCCGAGGAAGGGGAACTGCTTAAACAGGATTAGCACGGCCTTTATATGAGAAATCAAGCCTCGTTTATCCCTAAAACAAACATCTAACAAACTCAGATAGATAGAAGGGGTTCTGAGTTCCGTCCTCTACGGTGGAAAGAAATCTTCATCACAATGGTGTCAACCAAGGGTTCTTCACCTTTTTTTCATCTCATGGATCCTTTTGGAAGCTGGAGAAATATATGGACTATTTTCATGGTAAGGTTTTAAATGCATAAAATAAAATACAGATTTTGAAGGGAACCAATCATACTGAAATACAATTGTCAAAACATTTAAATTAAACACATTCAAGGTCCATGGGTTAAGAACCCCTTACGTAGAAATGTAAATCAAAACAACTCTGAGATATCACATCACACCTATCAGATTGGCTAAAGTGACAAAACAAGAAAATGATAAATGTTGGAAAAGATGTGGGAAAATTGGAGAACTGCTGAATTATTGATGGAATTGTGAACTGATCCAACCATTCTGGAGAGCAATTTGGAACTATGCTTGAAGAACTATAAAAATGTGCACACCCTTTGACCCAGAAATACCACTTCTAGGTCTGTATCCCAAAGAGATCATAAAAATAGGAAAAGGAACCACATGTACAAAAATATTTATAGCAGCTCTTTTTGTGGTGGCCAAGAATTGGGAATGGAGGGGATGTCTATCAATTGGGGAAGGGCTGAACAAGTTGCAGTATATGAATGTAATGGAATACTATTATGTTAAAAGAAATGAGCAAGCAGACTTCAGAAAAACCTGGAAAAACTTATATGACCTGATGCTGAGTGAAATGAGCAGAACCAGGAGAACACTGTACACAGTAACAGCCACATTGTATGTTAACTGACTTTGATAGACTTAACTCTTCTCAGTAGTGCAAGGATCTAATACCAGTCCTAAAGACTCACAATGAAAAATGTCCACATCCAGAGAAAGAACTTTGGATTCTGAATGCAAATGGAAGATATTATTTGCTCTCCTTTTCTTTTGTTGTTTTGTTTTGTTTCTTCTTTCTCGTGATTCCTCCCATTAGTTCTAATTCTTCTTTGCATTATAACTAATGTGACATATGTTAAATATGAATGTACAAGTAGAACCTATATCAGATTGCACACTGTATTGCAGAGGGGGGAGGAGAGAGAAGGGGAGAAAATTTAAAGCTTAAACTCTTATGGAAGTGAATGTTGAAAACTAAAAATACTTCAATTTATTATCGAAAGAAGAGAACCCCTTGTGTAGAATAAGTAAGGCAAGACACTGAAGTGCCTTCTGGTGAATAAGAAAACTGAAAAATTTAAAACTAGATAGAATTTTTTAACTGACCAAATAGTTTCTTCCCAACAATCCTGTGAGGTCTAAAGTAGAAATATCATTGTTCCCATTTTATCCATAAGACAACTGCTTATTTGCGGTGAGTGAAATGAGCAATTGACAAAGACTGAAGTTTTGAGCCTGAAGACATGGCAGGATGTTGATGTATTGAACAATGATAGGGAGGTTTCAGAAGTGGGGAGGCTTTTTTGGCGGGGGGCACTGATGATCAGTTCTGTTTTGGACACATTGAGTTGGAGGTATTTCTGGAACATACAGTTAGAAATGCTCCTTGGGCAGCTGTGATGTGATACTAAAGGTAAGGAAGGAGGCTAGGGTTGACTCTAGAAATCTGGAAATTATCTGCATAGAAAGGAAGGACTGTTGAAGCCATGGGGTTGATGAGATCACTGAGTGTGAGGATGTATCAAGAAAAGAGAAGCTATATAAGATAGAACCTGGAGTGAAACAAAGATGTCCGTTATTAACCCTATTATTCAATTTGGTACTAGAAATGTTAGCTTTAGCAATAAGAGAAGAAAAAGACATTGAAAGAGAATAGGCGAAGAAGAAACTAAGTCATCACTTTGCAGATGATATGATGATTTACTTAGAGAATCCTAGAGAATCAAGTAAAAAACTCCTTGAAATAATAAAATTAAACTTTAGCAGGATATAAAATAAACCCACAGAAATCCTCAGCATTCCTATATATTACTAACAAAGCCCAACAGCAAGAGATAGAAAGAGAAATTCCATTTAAAGTTACTATAGACACTATAAAATATTTGGGAGTCTCCCTGCCAAGACAAACTCATGGCCTATATGAACACCATTACAAAACACTTTTTGCACAAATGAAGTCTGATCTAAATAAATGGAAAAACATCAGTTGCTCATGGTTAGGCTGAGCTAATATAATAAAAATGACAATTTTACCTAAATTAATTTATTTATCCAATGCCATACCAGTCAAACTACCAAAAAATTATTTTACAGAGCTGGACAAAACAACAACAAAATTCATCTGGAAGAACAAAAGGTCCAGAATATCAAGGGAATTAATGAAAAGAAATGCTAGGGAAGGTAGCCTAGACATACCAGACATTAAACTGCATTATAAAGTGGCAGTCATCAAAAGTACTTGGAACTTGCTAAGAAACAGTGGTGGATCAGTGGAATAGGATAGGTACACAAGACACAGTAGTCAACTATAGCAATCTACTATTTGATAAACCCAAAGAATCCAGCTCCTGGGCTAAGAATTAACTGTTCCGCAAAACCTGCTGGGAAAGTTGGAAAATGGTATGGCAGAAACTGGGCATAGACCAATATCTTAGACCATACACCAAAATAAAGTCAAAATGGGTTCATGATTTAAGAATAAAGGCTGATACTATAAGCAATTTGGGAGAGCAAGGAATAGTTTACCTGTAAGATTTGTGGGAAAGGAAAGAATTCATGAACCAACAAGAGATAGAGAACATTACAAAATGCAAAATGGATAATTTTGGTCATGTTAGATTGAAAAGTTTCTAAATAAACAAACAAAGCTGATGCAACAAAGAGTAGAGGGAAGCAGAAAATTGGGAGAAAATCTTTACAACCAGTGTCCCTGATAAAGGCCTCATATCCAAAATATATAGGGAACTGAGCCAAATTTATAGGAATACAAGTCATTCCCCAATTGAGAAATGGTCAAAGGATATGAACAGGCAGTTTTCAGAGGAAGAAATTAAAGCTATCTAGAGCCATATGAAAAAATGCTCTAAATCAGTATTGATTAGAGAAATGCAAATCAAAACAACTCTTAGGTACCACATGTCTCCTGTCAGATTGGCTAACATGACAAAACAGGAAAATGATAAATGCTGCAGAGGATGTGGGAAAATTGGAACATTGTTACATTGTTGGTGGAGTTGTGAACTCATCCAGCCATTCTGGAGAGCAATATGGAACTATATCCAAAGGGCTATAAAAATGTGCATACCCTAAAGGGTTTTGGGAGGCAGAGCCAAGATGGAGGCTGGAAAGCATGGTCTTTCTTAAGCTCCCCGCCAGGTCCCTCCAAACACCTATAAAAATGGCTCTGAACAAATTCTAGAGCTGCAAGACCCAAGATATAGCAAAGGGAAGCAGGGCTCCAGCCCAGGACAGCCTGGACGGTCGCTGGGAAGGGTCTATCGCATGGAGCTGGGAGCTGAGTGGAGCAGAGCCCAGCGTGGGCCACACCAGGACCAACCAGACCAGGAGCTGGGCGGAACAGGAATTGGCTTGGAATATGATATTCCAGAGGTCAATGGAGCTAGGATTGAAACCAAGAATCACCTGCCCAGCCAAACTGAGTATCATGCTCCAAGGAAAAATGGGTTTTCAATAAAGTAGAGGACTTTCAAGCTTTCTCAGTGAAAAGACCAGAGCTGAATAGAAAATTTGACTTTCAAAAACAAGAATCAAGAGAAGCATGAAAAAGTAAACAAGAAAGAGAAATCATAAGGGACCTAGTAAAGTTGAACTGTTTTGTTTAGATTCCTACATGGAAAGATGATGTGTGTAATTCATGAGACCTCAGTATTAGGGTAGCTGAAGGGAATATACATATGGTCACAGGGTGAGTTGAATATGAAGGGATGATATCTAAAAAATAAAATCAAATTAAGGGATGAGAGAGTTATATATTGAGAGAAAGAGAAAGGGAGAGATAGAATGGGGTAAATTATCTCACATAAAAGTGGCAAGAAAGAACAGTTCTGTTGGGAGGGAAGAGGGGGCAGGTGAGAGGGAATGAGTGAATCTTGCTCTCATTGGATTTGACCTGAGGAGGGAATACCATACACACTTAATTGGGTATCTTACCCCACAGGAAAGAAGGAAGAAGGGGATAAAAAAGGGAGACTATAGAAGGGAGGGCAGATGGGGGAGGAGGTAATCAAAAGCAAACACTTTTGAAAAGGGACAGTGTCAAGGGAGAAAATTGAATAAAGGGGGACTGGATAGGAGGGAGCAAAATATAGTTAGTCTTTCGCAACATGAGTATTGTGGAAGTGTTTTGCATAATGATACACATGCGACCTATGTTGATTTGCTTGCCTCCTTAGGGAGGGTGAGTGGGGAGGGAAGAGGGGAGAGAATTTGGAACTCAAAGTTTTAAAACAGATGTTCAAAAAAAAAAGATGTTTTGCATGCAACTGGGAAATAAGATATACAGGCAATGGGGCATACCAATCTATCTTGCCCTACAAGAAAGTAAGGGAAATGGGGATGGGGGGAGTGGGCTGACAGAAGGAAGGACTGACTGGGGAATGAGGCAATCAGAATATATGCCATCTTGGAGTGGGGAGGATGGTAGAAATAAGGAGAAAATTTGTAATTCAAAATCTTGTGGAAATCAATGCTAAAAACTAAAAAATTAAATAAATAATAATAAAAAGGGGGAAAATGTGCATACACTTTGACCTAGTAATACCACTTCTAAGGCTATATCCCCAAAGAGATCACACAAGTGGGAAGTGGACCAGTATTACAAGATAGTTATAGCAGCTCTTTTTGTGGTGGCCAAGAATTGGAAATCAAGGGGATGCCCATCAATTGGGGAATGGCTGAACAAACTGTGGTATATGAATGTGATGGAATACTATTGTGCTATAAGAAATGAGGAGCAGAAGGACTTCATTATAACCTGGAATGACCTTTATGAACTGATGCTGAGTAAGGGAAGCAAAACCACGAGATCATTATACACAATTACAGACACATGGTAAGTGTAAGGACTAACTTTGATAGACTGGACTCCTCCCATCAATGCAAAGTCCACAGACAGCTCCAAAAGACTCATTTTGGAAAAAGGTATGCACATCCAGATAAAGAATTATGGAATCTGAATGCAGATTGAGACAAACTTTTTGCTCTTTTTTCTCTTCTTTTTTGGTTTCATTTCTCCTTTCTCGTGATTCATTCCATTGGTTATAATTCTTCTTTACGACTGGACTATTGTGTAAATAATTTCCATGTGAAGATATATATAGAACCTACATGGGATTACATGCCATCTTGGGGGGCTAGGGGGAGGAAAAGGAGGGAGAGAAAATTTGGAACCCAAAAACTTGTGGAACTGAGTGTTGTAAACTAAAAATGAATAAAATTAACTTAAAAAAAAAGAAATATAAGGCATAGCCCTGAGGGACAACTATGGTAATGAGTATGACATAGATGATGGTCCAGCTAAGAAGACTGACAAGGAATAGTCTGATAGGTAGAAGGAGAGCCAAGAGAAGGGAATGATAACACACACTCTCTCTCTCTCTCTCTCTCTCTCTCTCTCTCTCTCTCTCTCTCTCTCTCTCATACACACACACACACACACACACACACACAAGAGGAAGTATTCAGGAAGAGATGTTTAAGAGTGCTTAGCACAGTGTCTATAAAATGTTGATTCTTAATACATACTTATCGACTGAGTATTAAAAATCAAGAAGATTTCTAACCATGTGGGTCACCATTGAAATGGCCTTGGAAGAGCAGGGTAGAGTGAAATGTGCCCTGGAACTGAAGCTAGAAGAGCAAGTATGGAGACCCCATTCTACTACTTAATCTCTTTTTGACTATAGGCAAATCACTCAAAATCCCTCGGTCTCGGTTTTTGTATCTGTAAATGGGCGTAATAATCCAAGCAGTGGCCTTGCACCAAAAAGCCAGGTGGCACAATGGATAGAGAGCCAATCCTTGAATCAAGAAGTCCTGAGTTCAAATTTGACTTCAGAGACATAGCAACTATGTGACCCTGGGCAAGTCACTTTACCTCTGCCAGCCTGTTTCCTGATCTGGACATAATAGTAGCACCTACATCTGAGGGTAGGATCAAATTAAATCATATTTGTAAAGTATATGCAAACTTTAAAACCCGGAACGAATGCTGCTGCTGTGGTTGTTTGTCTTTCATTCTCCGAGAGGATCAACGACATCATAAGGGTGATGTCTTGACTTGCATGTGAACTGGGTTTGAGTGAAGCAAAGCTGCCCAAAGGCATCAGCCTTGCTCTCTCCTCCAGTCATCAGAATCCAGAGGCAACCAAAGGTCAAGAACTGGTGATGGCCCAGGGTGCGGATGAACGCTAGCTATAGAAATGAGCGCTATTAACACTGGCGATATTTTATTTAGGACTGTCCTTTCATTGTTTCAAAAGGCGTTTTTGTACAATCAACATCCAACCAACCAGCTTTTATTATTTTATTATTAAGTCCTCAGGCTATAAAGACCGATGCGACAGTCTCTGCCCTAAAAAAAATAAAACTTGCATTGGGTCTGG
This sequence comes from Trichosurus vulpecula, assembly GCF_011100635.1. Lineage (NCBI taxonomy): Eukaryota > Metazoa > Chordata > Mammalia > Diprotodontia > Phalangeridae > Trichosurus > Trichosurus vulpecula. The sequence continues at coordinate 15,714,494 of NC_050580.1, read as the reverse complement.
GGAGATGAAATATCCAGTAACATATCATTTACAAAACATAGGCAAAACAAATCGGGAATTTTTTTCTTTGGGGCAGGGGTGGGCGGGGGGTGTTTCTTTGCTTTTCTACATTAGATGCAATGGATCTCTCAGAGACAAAGAGAAACAATCCATTTAATAAGAATACATACTGATAGCCCTGATAACTCGAAAGCAGGAGGATGAAGATGACACAAGCCACCTTCATAAAAGTTAAGAGCAGTTGGGAAGAAAGTTCCTGGGGGCCTCAGGAGAGTGTTCCAGGCCATAACCCTCAAAGTATACTCCTCTTTTCATACTCCCCTTGCCACAACCTGGCCTGATCTGCAGGACCACTTCCTTGCTCGAAGCAGTCCTGGCTGGGCTTTGTGGGAGGGCTGGGGGCTAACTCACCCATTCCACTACTATCCTGGCCCACAATAGGGGAGAGCAGAAGGGCTCCTCATAGAACGTGGCACTTGGGCAAAGTTTTGAAGGAAACAAGGGGTTCTAAGGGATCTCGAGAGCTGGACAGTTGTTTATCAGACATGGGCAGCAAATAAATGCCAGGAACAGGACAAAGCCATTACTTTTGTGGAAGGACCTAGAGCTCCCTGATGTATCCTCCATTTTAATGCCAATGAACTACAGCTAGTAAAGCCCTTGAATGCAGACGTGAGCCAGTATGGTCACGTTCTAGGCTTTATGGAAATAGCTTGATCTTTGTTTGACATTTAAAAGACTCCTGGCTGACTGAGCTATTAGCAGTCAACTGGCAGCCCGTCCATAGCACCACACCTTTCCAGGACTTTTCCAAGCGATCTCAGAGGTGGCGTGGTGGTGCAGTGGATAGAGCGCTGTGCCTGGAGTTAGAGAAGATATGAGTTCAAATCCAGTGTCAGACACTAACTAGCTGTGTGACCCTGGGCAAACTCGGAACTTCCATCTGCCTCAGCTTCATCAACTGTAAAGTTAACGGGGTTAATAGTAGCAGGATCTACCTCCCAGGGCTGTTATCAGCATTAAATGAGATGATAATTGTAAAGCCCGTACCACAGTGCTATAGTATTTTTACTAAGGATGAGGTTCCACTTCCTCAGCTTTCCTAAAGTCCAGAGAGAGTTTAATCATATTATGAATAATATGAACATCAAAGTCTTCAGAGCTGCCCTATGGGCTTCAGGTTCTTCTGTAAAGGTAACTAGCAAAGTTCTGGGAGCCTAATGAGCACTCAGCAAATCCTTTTCGAATTGAATCCAGGAGATGACATCAGATGGTTCTGTAATAACGTGACCCACCTCTCCTAAAAGGAAAGACAAACTTCCTGAGGAGCCACCAACCAAAACAACTTCTGCCCAGTGGTCTCCACCAAGATTGTCTTGATTGGGAGGCAACCAAGGCCAGAAAATAGAATCAACACAAATTCACTTTCATATAATTTTCTCATAGTTTACCAATATCATTTGTGCGTGCAACATCCAAGTTAGAGTTATATTATTAGTCTTAAAATGGCATTTTGTATTCTCTTCCCCTCTCCCTGCACTCCCTTTTTCTACTGTTTATCTACTGTCGCAGACCAAAAGTGAGACTGGGACCACCAAAGTTCAGGAAGATGGTGAGGCCATCAGAAATCTTTTAAGGTCACCAAGACCCACAGACCACAATTTAGAGAGAACATACTTAAGAGCTACAATGGACTGAAGCCTACAGTGGAGTATTTTCATACAGTCTTCAGTATTTACCTTTTCCACAGACCGCAAAGGAGGTTGAAACAAAGAACTTGTTTAAACTTCATTATTTAGCATGGGACAAAGTGAGGGAGCAGAGAATTGAGGAATAGGCTTGGTAGGAGGGATAAATGAACTGAAACTAAAAACTACCTCCAATGAATGACACCCCCAGGAAATGAAGGGCTTTAAGGTGGAGTTGTCACTGGTGGGGGCCCAAGTTGGAGACCCAAACAATGATGAAATTATAAATAGGCTGTAGGGGCTGCTTCCTAATCATATACTCTCACAGGGCCTCGAGGTAGATGCCACAGACCCCTTGCTTCTCATTGTCTCTTCCAGACCCTAACTCTGCCCCATTACTCGACACCTCTCTTGTGAAATTCACAGCATCTGACTGTCCCAACCTCTCTCTTGCTATCGCCACCCGTCAAATTTGTTGACATCTCTTCATGACTGACCTCCTGGATTATCCTTCCCCTCACCCTTCCCTTACCTTCATGCTCAGAGATTTCCAATCCTTTCTAAAACTCTGCCCTGAAGGTTAAATGAACTTTTAAATGCCAGTGGCCTCCATGTGCACTCTCTATTTGTCATAATGGCCTCACAATACCTGGCACATACTAAGAGCTATTGAAGGACTCAACAGTATTCCCTTAAATTCTGAACTCTGAAACTCCCCTCTCTGACCATGATTCCAGATTTTCCACTCAATTACTCCTTCCATACCTATTGTCTCTGGCTGTGATTTGATTTCCCTTGAATCTTCTCCATTTTTCCAATTTATTAACGTGTTGTTTCTTAACTTTCCTCCATAGGCAGTCAAACTTATGGCTAGTCCTTAATATTTTCTTCTCACTTTAAGCCCCAAGGCCTCATCTCCACTGAATTGAAAAGATTTCGGTCATCTGAAATGAAATCCTTCACTTCCAATCCTCCGCTCTTGGAAACCAGTCAGTGACCTTCTCCTTTAGTATCTAAGGAAGAGGCGCCAAACCTCCTAGATATGCCAGCAGTTGTCTCGATGTCTCTACTGTCTTCTCCTCTGGTTCTTACCCTATCATCCTTCCCTCAATTTCATGCCTGTTTGTCTTTCCTTTCCTGGGGTCTGATGTCTCCCGTATTCTAACCAAAAGCTTCTTTATGCTCAGAGAAGCTCCCAAGAGAGCATGTTCGCTCCCTTTCCCCTCCATGGCTAACATTGTAAAAAGGGTTAATACTCGTGTCTACCAATTCCTCACCAAACAATCACGATTAAACTCTTCGCAATCCTCTTTCTGGCTTCAGCACTCTTCTGAATCAATTCTTAGATTTCTCTGGCATCTCAATATCACAATCCAAATTTCAGAGTTGAAAGGATATTTCCTTGGGTGAGAGAGGTAGGTCAGCAGCGTTAGAGGTAGCACAGGATTTGAGAGTTCTAGAATCAAAAAGGGTAGCTAGCTGATGCCGTGGAGAGAGTCCCGGACCCGAGTTCAAATCCGGCCTCAGACACTTACAAGCTATGTGACCCTGGGTAAGTCACTTAACCCTGTTTGCCTCAGTTTCCTCATCTGTAAAATGAGCTGGAGAAGGAAATGGCAAACCGCTCCAGTATCTGCCGAGAAAACCCCAAATGCGGTCACAAAGAGTCAGACATTGACAGAAACGACTGAACAACAAAAACCAAAAGAATCAAAAAAGGAGTGCCAGAGAGTACGGGTCAATGATAGCCTCTTAGGGGCAGTGGATATCATGCTATACTTGGAGTCAGGAAAGACCTGCTTTTGAATTCCTCCTCAGACACTTGCTGGCTGGGTAAACCACTGAACTGTCTCAGTGTAACTTTCCTCGTCTGTAGAATGGGGATGATGATGACACTTTGTGGTGATGATCACATGACTTAATATGAAAAGTGCTTCACAAACTCTAAAGTGATCTATAAATGTTAGCTGTTACTAGGGAGAAAGGGATTGCTTGTTGTGTCTCCCAGTAGCAGTAGGATTGGCAAGGGGCTAAAGCTGCACTCTGGAGGAGTGAGGGAACTGGATTTGACCTTTTACTATTACTTTGAGCCATTTTCATGGGACTGTTGCTTTTGCCATTAGTTTTTGAAGAGGAACAATGACACCAAAGGGTGATATCTAGACTCTTGGGTGAATTGGATTTAAGCGAGACAGAGTTGCCCAAAGTGATCAGCCTCATTGTCTCTTCCAGAATACTAGAAGTCCAGTGACAAAAGTCAGAACGGCTGGTGATGATCTGGGAGGCAGGGAGACTTTGGCATCTTCAATGTCTAACCAAGCTGTAAATGCTCCCCAGGGCCTACTTCAGTCACCTTCATTGCCATTGGAACAAATTGTTCTCATTCATCTATTCCACTGGAGGAAGTCTTCACATGCTTGGGGTGGACACTCCCCAACTCATCAACAAGTTTGAGCCCCTTGGGTTACCCTCAACCTGGTTTAACCTTTCTGCTGAAATGGTTTACCAAAATATGGCTGCTGCACATGCTACAGCTTCTTGGAGAGTTGAGTGCCAGGTGCACATCAAAGCTGGATACGCAACCCTCCGCCCCAGGGGTGCTAGTCCTCTCTTAACACCCACATGCCCCATCTGTATGGGGATGATCTGATGGCAAGGAGAGTGCCTCTGCAGCAACTTCCATTTCATTTCCCTTCTGTGGGGAGTCCAGACCTCAGAGGATGACTCCAGGGATCTTTAGGTTGATAAGAGGACTCGGTGGAATGGTGAGGTCTGTGTGGCCCCATATCACAGCTCCAAGTTTGTCTTACTTCTGGGCGGGGCAGGGCGGGGCATTGTAAACCACAGGGTGATGCTATGAACGTAAAGAATTTTCACTTGGGACTATGAAACCCACCAAAGTGGGAAGAGCTTAACCCTATGGAGAGTCTCTAGCACCTACTTCCTAGGGTGGCTGTAAGTATCAAATGAGATAATATTTACAAACTACTTAGTACAGTACTGGGCACATAGTAGGCACTATATTAATTTGTTGTTGTCAATCAGTTGTGTCTGACTCTTCATGATTCTATATGTGGTTTTCTTGGCAAAGACACTGGAGGGGTTTGCCATTTCCTTCTCCAGATCATTTCACAGATGAGGAAACTGAGGCAAACAGGGTGAAGTGACTTGCCCTGGCACACACAGCCTGATTCCAAGCCCAGTGCTCTATCCACTGCACCATCTAGCTGCCCAGCATATAAATACTACACACACACACACACACACACACACACATACATTCTATTATTTTTATTATTATCATTCTTCCCACATCTATGGAGACCTATACCAAGTCTAGACTAAAACTATATTCTGAAATTGTTCAGAGGCAAAGTTGATTGAGAAGCAGACGACACAAGCCAAAAAGCAGCTCATGTTGTCAGTTTCTCTATGGTTGAGCCCAGTCTGCGTGATTCCAGAGGACTGGGGAAGACCAATGGAAGAAGCCTTTTAAGCTGTCTTGAAAGAAGCAGTCCCTGCACGATGTCAAGGGGTTTACAAAAGGTATTAGTCTGCTCCTGAGGCCAGACACTTTCCCCCCTTTCTGATTCAAGCACCTAGCACAGTACCCATTGCTAATCTTAATGGACATTTGTCCCATGGTCCAGTCACAGTGGTGAGAGCAGGAGAAGGCCAGGACCCAATCTGGAAGACTGGCTTCCTGCGCTCCAGATGGAGGAGCATGGGCTGGAGGCTATGGAAAACCAGGGCTAGATGGGGTAGGAGCATTTACTTTCTCTGGAGAAAGAGGACGGGGTGGGCCATGAGGGAGAGTGATTAGGACAAACTTGGCCTCAGGCTGGCCCCCTTTACGTGGCTGGAATCTATCTCACCATCTACCCCCAGGAGGAGGAAGAGATCGGCTGACACCCAGGCTTCGTGCTTCTCCTGGTTTCTAACCCAGGAGCGAGGCTAGGGGAGTAAAACAGGCCCCATCCCCCAAACTAGGAGAAGCTTAGCACAAAGCCTTTCTTCTCCATTCATTCAGAAAACCACCCAGGCTTTCACTGAAAGGCCGTTTGGGGAAGGAAAGAGGAATCTGACAAAGGATGGGGAAGCTGGAGCCCAGAGGACAGACAATGGCATTTGTGTTCTGTCATTTAAGAAGCAGCTCAGAAGGAATCTCCAGAGGAAGCCAGAAGCAGGCCACAGTTACTACAGATCCTAGAGCTCCGGATGGAGGCCATTTCTAGTGGCTTGGGCCAAGTTAGTGGTGGGCTCTCTTTAAGACCTTTAGTTTGGGGTTAGGGCTTTTTTTTTTTCTTCGTGGGAATGGCAGGGTAATGGACCTGCATTCCGGCCTGTTTGAATCTGGCCTCAAGATGTGTACTAGCTATGTGACCCTGGGTAAGCCAATTCCCTTGCCCCAGGCTTAGTCTCCTCGTCTGGAAAAAAGGGATGCTGAGAATAGCCTGGACCTCACAGGCGTGTTGTACCATCAAGTGAAGTACTGTGTGACTTGAGTTCAAATCCCTGACACCTGTGTCTGTGGTCAAACCACTTGACTTCCCTGACACGTCGTTTCTGCATCTGTACCGTAGAGGCAATAATACCGGTACCTTCCTTGCTGGGTGGTTGGGCAAGTCACTTAGCCATCCTGAGCCTCGGTTTCCCCATCTGTAGAACAGGAATAATATTGATAGAGTTTGCCTTAGGTTTTTGTTGAGAGAATATTTGTAAAGTCCTCGGCCAACCTTAAAATTCTTCTATAAATGTCAGCTATCATTGTGTAAATACGATTGTTTTCACTTTTTTTTTGAAAGGCTGGGCTGTCACTTTGGGAACCACTCTTTTCAACATCCTGGGTGGCTTTTCCTCTGTGAGGGAACTGTTCCTCCCCCATCCCCACAGTCCCTCCTTTGGGGCTTTAACTCCCGTCGTTGGCTTTAACCAGACACAAATGGCAGGGAAGGAAGCATGTCCCAGGTGGTGTTGAGAGCGTTCCAAGCATGGCTGAAGTCGCAGAAAGCCAGAGTGGTGAGGACAGCAGTTATGTGGGAAGTTTCTTTTCACTCCCTACCTGTGGGCTGTCCTCCCAAAAGCCGCTAGCCCACTTTTCAAAGGGAAGTAACAATTTCCGTGGGGTGTTGAAAGATGGAATAAAAAACAACATATTCATTTGCAAGTGTCCCTTGTCCTACATAAAGCTTTCTCCGGCTCCTCAATTACCCAACCCAGACTGTCCAAGGTTGGGATTAGGGGGGCCAGTCTGACTCTGTGATTAGTCAGTCAACAAGCATTTACTGAGCTCTAGGCACAATGCTAAGTGCCAGGGATATAAATAAAGGCAAAGGACAAACAAAAACCATTCCCTCATCTCAAGGAGCTCCTATTCTAAAGGGGGAGAAAACTGGTAAGAAGGTAGACATGACATATATACAGAGTATGAGATAGGTATCAAGGTAGATATAAGATATAAACATGTTTTATATATACTTGTACATATATACATGTATATGTGTATATACACGTACATATAGGTGCAGAACATCCATCCATACACACACACACACACACACACACACACACACACACATACACACTTATAGAATAAGTAAGGGGGCAAAGTATTCCAGGCCTGAGGGATAGCCAGGACAGTCCAGAGACTAGAGACTGTAGGCAGGTCAATTTAGCAGCTGGATTATAGAGTATATTCAATAGAGTGAGGTATAAGAACGCTGGAAAGCTGGAAGGGTTACACTATCAAAAGGCAAAGCAAGGAATTTATATTTGGTCCTGCAAGTGTTAGGGAACCATCGGAGCTCCGTGAGCCAGAAAATTATATAGTCAGATACAGGCTTTAGAAAAAAAAAAGTTTCCTCTAATTCCTCTGTTGGTAATACCTGTTTGATTTTGTTTATTCCCAGTAAATCCTATAGTCCAAAGGTGGTAGACCAAGTCTCTCACTTAAGTACAGTCACTAGGAAAAGACTGGGAATATAAGTGATTAAATTTTATTGTGGTTCAGCCACTTTCAGTCGTGTCTGACTCTTTGTGAGCCCATTTGGGGTTTTCTTGGCAGAGATGGTGGAGTGGTTTGCCTTTCCTTCTCCAGCTCTTTTTACAGAGGAGGAAACTCAGGCAGACAGGGTGAAGTTACTTGCCCAGGGTCACACAGCTAGTAAGTGTTCGAGGTCATATTTAAACTTAAATGCCCACAAGGGCTTGACCTATTCTTAAGAGACCAAGAAAAGAGAGAGACAGACAGACAGAGACAGAGACAGAGAGATGGAGAGAGACAGGGAGATTGAGAAAGGCAGAGTGGGAACGATTCATCTTAGGCCTGTGCATTACAGCAGTCTCAGAAGTGATGCTTTCTAGCCCCAGCAAGGAGTAGAGAGCTAAGAAAAGTTGTAGGATAATAAGCCTGTATATGGAATCTGTGAAATGGTCTCATTACTCTGGAGTGTACTCTCAATAGTCTACCTTCCTTCTTTCTTCTGACTTGGAATCCCACTGGATCAGAAATACCCAGGTCTAAATGTGAATGAGTTTTTAGAAGTTTGCCCTTTCTTTAGATTCATAGATAATCATCTGTAGCCCCTCTCAAATGTGAAGAGATCACATGCAAATTATTTTAACATCCTAAGATTTACAGCTGAAAGGGTCATTGGCCTTATCTAGTCCAGAGGTTTCCAACCCCCCCAGCTGCTGACCAAGGTGGGCAACACTCCCCTGGGCCCCCAGCCAGTGTAAAATGTAATCGAGAAATATTTAATAGAAAGACAATAAAACATAGATAACATTGTATTTTAAAACCAATAACAAATTGTACTTAATAGATTTTCAGTTACACGTGCAATATTTTTTTCCTATTCTACTAGGTTATAGAAATGCTTGGGTTCAGAACAAAATACATAAAAATTTAAAAAATGAATATGTGGCCTCCAGTGATCCTTACGTATGGATTAGTGGTTCCCATTTCTACTCAGGTCTGACCCCACTGTTCTAGTCTCCCTCCTTCATTTTGCACATGAAGTCACAGAAAGAAGTCACTTGCCTGGGTCACACAGGTGGCAAGTAACAGAGCTAATTTTACAATCCAGGCCCACTTCCTAACTAACTGCTAACACTACCCCTCCCCCCCCCAAAAAAAGTAAACACATTGTTTTACTTTGTATGTGTAAGAAAAGTATCCCATACCATAACAGAGGGTTCACATTTCTCCACTGATGAATCAGGAGTGTGAACCAGGTGTGAACAAGGCCTAGAAGTCTCCACCTCAAATCAACAGTCAAGGCCACTAGACTAGGTGCTAGCAGTCTGGTTAATCAATTTTGAAAAAGCAAGACCCATTGGATAGAATCGCTGCCAAAAGTAACATCTTGTTCTTTGGAGATGAATGAAAGAATTAAACATTTATTAAGGGCTTACTATGTGAAAAGTGCTGTGCTATGCACTGGGAATACAAGGGGTAAAAAAAGGCCCAGTGCCTATTCCCCAAGAACTCATGTCCTAACAAGGGAAATGCCATACATGGGAGGGGGGGAGGGGGCGGAGCTTCAGGGGCAAATCAGATGAAAAAGGCCCATGGTCCTTAAGGGATAGCAGCAAAGCAGATGGTAATGTGTCTTCTTCAATGGTAATTTACACTGTTAAAATCATATCAGTTTCTGATGCTGAACTATGCGACAGCATCAAAGATGGGTTGGGAGAGTTTTCTTTTCTGGTTCTTTAGTAGGTCTGTCTATAACACCTGAAGGAGCAGTCTCCAGGCTAGATCTCCACAGGGGCTGCTTTCCAGGATGATGACTAAGGGCACAGGGCTGCAAGCAGTACTAGTCCATTCCCAAGGCTTTTGGGTTCAGGGTCCTGAGCTGTTTCTATCCGAGTCTGAGGGAAGAAAATAGTCAAGTCAAGGCAGTGGAGCTGTTTAGGCCTGCCTGACACATGCCTCCTGTTTCTCCCTTCGGGGTGCCTTGCTGCTTCACCTAGGTTGGCTTGCCCGCACCATGAATGGCAGTTGATTGACAGCTAGTGAGGATGGCTGGACCCTTCCTCATACTAGCTGCTTCCCCAGATGATGGCTGTGATAGAAGCAGGACTTCCAGGGGTCCTGTGCCTATCTGGCAGTTAGTCAACAGCTCTTGCCGGTGATGATAAGAAAGGTGGGCCCCCTTCCCACAATGATTTTTCTTTTCAGTGATGGCTGAAGATATCGCAATTCCCAAGGCTTTGGGGTTCACAGTCTTGGGCTCTCTCTATTGGGGATTTAAAGAAACTTGGTGGTCAAGATAGTTTGATTTGCCTGGTCCACCGTGTCTCCATCTCTCTGTCTCTCTGTCTCTCTCTGTCTCTCTCTCTCTCTCTCAGAGTTCTTTGCTGCAAAGATGCTAATGAATAGGTCAAAAACTCATCAATCTTGTGTGTTCACCTGCTGGGAGGACCTTTCATAGTCATATACTTCACAGAATCGAAAACTCTCAGGGTTGTAAGGGAGCTCAGAGGCCTTTGGGTCTAAATCATACTTCTTTCTAGAAATCAAGTTCATATTCACTTCCCCACAGAGGGTTCCAAACAACATTTATCCCTTTGGCAATAAGAAGACTCAGAGAGGAAGAAGAGGCTTCCGAAGTTCAGCTAGTCCGGTCCCTTAACTTCTTTCTGAGTTTGGTTGGCATGCTGAATTTGGCAAATAGCAGCAAATGTGAGCATTTCCAGATCTAAAGAATGAAAAAAGAGGTTTGGGCATATAATCACAAAGCTTCATTATGTATAATAATTTCTGAAGCACGTAATATATTAAGAATATAAGTTTCAAGGCTATCTCACTTGTCTGTACTTAACCTCTGAACCTCCATCTCTTCTGCCCTATGCAAGTTTTTAAAATCTTCATTAAGACATCATTTTTTTAAACATCACTATCATTACCTCCCCCTTCCCACTCAATTCTTCTCTTCCCTCCAATTTTTAAACCTGAAATCGGCATAGTCAAGCAAACAAATCTGAACATTGACCAGGCCAGGGGTGGGGAACCTTTGGCCTCGAGGCCACATGTGGGCCTCTAGGTCCTCAAGTGCGGCCCTTGGACTGAATCCAAACTTTGAGGAACAAACTCCCTTAATGAAAGGATTTGCTCTATAAAACTTGGACTCAGTCAAAAGTACCTAGGAGGCCACATGTGGCCTCAAGGTCAAAGGTTCCCCACCCCTGGACTAGGCTTACTCTTCTAACATCAATTTAAAAGTCTTTGTGAGGTGTTTTGCTGTTTTTGTTTTGTTTTTTTAAGGCCTACTATTTATTTCATCTTCTGTTTCCTTTTTAAAAATTTTAATTGATTCCCTCTGTTTTTCATACCATCTCTTCTCAATATTCTTGAGTCATCGCCCTTCCTCACTCATAGAACCCTCTCTTGTAGCAAAGAAAGAAGTTAAACTAATGTACCCATGGAATTAAACTGAGAATGTAAGTAACATTCTGCACCCATACCCCTGAGAACCATCTCCCCACCCATCGAAGGAAGCCATGCATCATCATTGGTCCGTAGGAATCTATACTAGTCATTCCATTTAATATGAAGAACTCAGAGTGTTTTCCCAATGTGTTTTCCCAGAATGGTTATTTGGCACAGTGAGGAATACAAAACAATCCCAACAAACGTTTATTAAGAACCTACCTTATATAATAAGGCAGTGTGTTAGGCGTACAAAAATTAAAACCAAAAAATCCCTGCCCTCATTAAGTTTCCACTCTACCAGAGGATAGATTGTGTACACAATTAATAAATGCAATGGACTTTCAAGAAAAAGATAGCACTAACAAGGAGGGAGAGATCAGGATGGGGAGCTATAGGCACCATGAGCAAAGCCCTGAGCTTGAGTCAGGAAGACAGGAGTTCGAATCTGATCCAAACACAACCTTTCTTTGCTTCAGTTTACTCATGAATAAAACAGGAGTAATGATAGCACTTACCTTGGAAAGTGGTGGTGAGGATCAGATGAGATCACTGTAAAGTGCTGTGCGTAGCACCTGGCACACAGTAGGTGCTTTGTAAATACTTATTCCCTTCTTCTCTCAGGTAAGATGTAGCATCTGAGCTGTGCTTTGAGCGGAACTTGGGAGTCCAAAGGGCAGAGGGAGGCGACAAAGGATTCTCGACTAGGGGAAGCCTTGTTTTCTCCAGGGTGCCCATGGTTCTTGATCCCATTTACTTAAACAAATGACTCTTCAAGACCACTTTAAAAGCTGGTGATGATCCTGTAGGTTTGCTGTAAGACAGAATTTAAACATAATTGTCACAATTTGTCATGAGACAGAATTCAAACATAATTGTGAAGAATTCATTTTGAAAAAAAAGTTTTTAACATTTTTTTCTTAAACTTGGTAAAAAGGAAATGGCAAAGTTAGGTGTGAGAGTGGTCCGCATTTCTCCAATTTGTCTTTTTATTGTAGAAAGAACTAGAGGGAAAGAGCCTTGTAATTTGATTTTTTTTCAAATAATCTTAATTGCTGTTTATCTCATCTTTTATCTTAAAAAATCTAGTGTCTAACTAATTCCTGAAATAGCTAAAAAGCAATGCAAGAAAGGGATTGCCAGGATTGAGTTAACCAAGATGTTTGCAAAAGTCTTCCACAGAGATTTAAAGTTTCCCAAAGATATGGAATGCTTTGACAGGACCACCTAAAGACTCTTCACAAAGCTGAAACCGTCCGCACAAATATCCCTCAAGTCAATGATAAACAGATGCATTTACCAAGGGATTTCTTTTTTTCCATAATGGTGTAACTTGAAACTTCTTCATGTGTTAGAGAAATCTGCCTTCCTCATAACTTAGAGCTGTTTGGTATTAAAATGAACATGGTTGTGTATATTACTAAGCAAATCCTCAGCAGAATTCTGGCCCCAGCGAAACATTTACAGCCAGCCATCATTAACCTGCTTCTGAACTAATTTCCTCGTCACTCTTATAGACTTCCCCCCTTGCTAATTAGTTTTTTTTTTCTTTTCTGTTTCCATGACTTTAAAAAATGCTTCATTTCTCCTCAATGTAGCTCAGTGCAACGTGGGTTGTTGGTGACAAATTAATAATCAATTTTTAATCTGTGTTTCAAAGGTGATAAAGGAAAACATGCCTGGAGCAGGTACTTCTTTCATATTTAAAATAAATGGATGCCTTCTCTTTCTGGTATTCACTGGATTTGCCTAAATGGGAATGTAAAATGTGGTATATTGATAAGCCCACACTAATGGAAATGTTACTACCTCATGCAAGATGGATTCCATTCAACTCAACAAACGTACATGTGCAAGATGAGAGATTGTTTTGGATAGCTGATAGAAAGCTGAGCTCAGAATCATGAAGATCTGGGTTTAAAGTCTGCCTCTGACATACACTTGTTTGATTCTGGGCACATTACTGAACCTCTCAGTTCTTCCAAGAAAATCTCATAAGAGGGAGTCTTCTCACCTAGAATTTCCTACACCAAATGAACAGCAAGTACTAGGGGGGCAGGGGTGTTATATGTGCCAACCTCCCATTGATAAGTGCTGGGATATGGAGACAAAACTCAAAGAAATCCCTGCCCTCAACAAGTTTGCCTTTCAAGAAAAGAGAAGAGTCGATGTTTATAAAGATTGCTTTTTTTTTCCCTAAGATTTGCAAAGCTCTTTACATAAAGAATTCTCTGAAAGAGACATGAGGGATATCACCATCCACTTTTACAGATGAAGAAACAGGCAGAGAGAGTTTAAATGACAGGTACATGGTCAGATGGTCCTAAGGTGGTTTTCAACGTGAATGTTTTTGTCCTTCTCTGTGGGGTGAAATAAAGGGAAAGAATGCTGGATTTGGAGTCTGAGAATCGCAGTTGAAATCCTGCCTTTGTCCATTAGTCCTTGAGTATTCTTGGTCAAGTCAAAATCTCCATGGGCCTGGGTTAAAATAAAGAGGCTGGGCTACATGGCAGCCTCTCAGGCTACTTCCAGTGATAAATCTGTGACCCTTTGATCCTATCTCAAATGCATTGCTATCTTAAGCCCTTGAATGGGAAATTGGGACCTTTCACATGCAGATGTGGAGTTAAATCTGAGCCTTGTGCCGAAATTCCCAAATGAAATTCTAAAAGAGAAAAGAGAGCAAAAGAGCATATGAAGTGAGGTACTGGCCTCAAAATTAAACCTGCTCCTTATCAGCCCAATGCTTGGGATGCCAGGTCCTGGGTTGAAAGTATATTTTTAAATTGTTCAGTACATTCAAAATACATTTTGAAAAGTTGAAAACAGGAACCTCCGGTAATTTTTTTTTTATGGTTTTAAAGGTCAGAGGTTTAGAGCAAAATTGAAGCTAATGTCCAATCTTCAAAGAGATTTCAACAATGATTATAAAGAAAGCAAGAAGCAGACATAAAACTTCAAGACACAAGGAGAACACACCCCTCTCCTGATTCAATTCAGTTCGATTGAACTGAACTCATTCATATTGTGCCAAGATTAGAGTATTAATGGCCCTCCTGTCTTTCCTGGTCAGTCAATAGCTGGAGTACTGTGTTCCACTCTGGACATCACCACGTTTTAGGAATGACATCAGCAAAGTGGGGCAGGATCAAGCAGGGGGCAACCAAGGTGGTCAAATGTCTCTCTAAATTGGGGTATATGAAGTCAGTTGAAGAATTATGGAAAAGAAGACTTGTAGAGTGGGGATGGGAAGGGGGCACATGACAGCTGTACTCAGGAGTACTAGGGACTGTCCTTCAAAGAATGTCAGACAAGTTCTGCTTGACCCTGGAGGGTATGGCTAGGAAGAATGGATAGGAGTTACAGAGAGACAGATTTAAGCTTAACTTAAGGGAAAACTTCCAAACATTTAGAGCTGTCTCAAAGAGGAATGGACTAACCTGGGAGATAAAGCGTTCTCCCTCCTGGAAGGTCTTCAAGCAAAGGCTGGATGACCAATTAAGTATATTGTACAGGGAATTTTTTTTTTCAGGTTTGGGTTTGATTAGATGAATGAGTGAATATATCTGTTTTATCAATGAATGAGTAACTATGTCCTAATTGATAAATTAATGAATGAATGAAAGAGCACTTAAGAACTTATTATGTGTCAATCACTGGAGATTTAAAAAAAAAGATAGCTCCTACCCTCATGGAGCTTACATTCTAATGGGGGCAGGGAGAGAATACCTAGAAGGAAGTGCTGGTTCAAAAGAGCTATTCGAGTTTAGAAAGTTAATAGGATGGAAAGTGGACCAAAGAGAAAGTAGAAAGGCACAGTTTTTCTATAACAATGGCAGTATTGATTTGATTATGGCTTCAAGACTGGACTTTGATCCTTAGCTTTGAAATTCACTTTTTCTTAATATCATGCCCTGTGCTATAGCTAACATTTAGTGGGTGTTTAAGGATTGACCAAATATGAAGGCTACCCCCCAAAAACGGCCTAGAGGCAACACTGGCCCTCTTGTGACTTATTTATAAAAATTTTATAAGATAGACACATTTGCTCCTTAGAAAAATACAACTATTACTGTTATTTTTGGAAGGCAACTGAAAGGCAGGGACTGTTTCCATTTGTTATATATACATATATATATATATATATATCCCCAAGATACATAGCAGGAGCTTTAATAAATGTTTATTGAATTAATGAATGATTGAGAGACTATAATCCTTATTCACAGTCACCAAGACCCACTCCAGAGCCTCAGCATGACATAAAAGTGACCTCTGGGTTTCTCAAACACTATGCCAACAGAGAGTACTTCCTACCAAGCTGGAAATGTTTTAAGTACAGGCCTTATTTTACCATTTGAAAATAGCCAAGCCTAAGTTTGGACAGGTTCATTGCCAGGTTAGACAAGGATTCACAAATTTTGGGGTCATAGTAATTCTCAAAGACCATCTATCATCATTATATTTCAATATTTAATATCTCTTTTGCTGCTCTTGAGAATTCGATGAATTTCAGCTAGATGATACTATAGTTAGATGGACAATCCCAAAGAAGACTGATATAAAGCAAATACTTCTAAAAGGTTCAAGCTGTCAACAGGTAGAACAGGTTGTTCAAGAGGGTAGTGGGGTCTCTTCCAGCGGGGGTCTGGAAGGAGAGGCTGGATGTCTACTTGTTGGAGTGATTGAGAAGGGAATCATTTAGACATGAGTTGGACAGAATGGCTGCTGAGGGCTCATCTAACTTGGAAATTCCGTGAGCTCAAGTGACTTGCCTAAAATTATACAGATTAATTAAGTAGCTGAACTGGAATTTGAACCCACTTCATCTCACTCCAAATTCAGTGTTCTTGCCACTTGGCCACAGCTGTCTATTGAACTGAATTTGTTGAATGAGAAGACTGAGCTTTCTAAAACTGGCTTGTCCTCTAGCATAACCTCATTTTTTCTTGTCTTCTCACTTCTCTGTAGAACTGCATGGTCATAGAACGCGACCCTGTGACAAAATAAACAAATACACAAAAACATCTATCAGATAAGGATTACTGGTGCACCATGATATGGTATCATCTTACCAAACTCAAATACTGAGCACAGGACCTGGCACATAATAAACACTTAATAAATTCTCTCTCTCTCTCTCTCTCTCTCTCTCTCTCTCTCTCTCTCTCTCTCTCTCTCTCTCTCTCTCCCTCTGTTTCTCTGTCTCCCTCTGCCTGTCTATCTGTCTCTCTCTCTGTCTCTCCCACTTTCTCTCTCTCACTGAAGTGGTTATTCTCTCTAGTGATGCAGATTAAAGCCCAGCTAATGCCAGTCTATCTTGTATAACCCTTGCTCGCCCCCATCCCTCTCCTCAAATACACCAATGGATATTTCCTCACTTTCTCTTGACATAGTAAGAACACCAGTGGAATGGAACACTATGGCTATCCAACTGTCATCCCTCTTCTTACTATGTGAACAGCTCATCTGCTTTTCCCATCATGCATTTCACCAATGACACTTTTGCCTCCTATTTTTTTTTTCTTAAAGTTGCTCTTTGTTTCTGGGTTACAGCCTGCTCACCCCTACCATGTGCTTCTCTATCTACTTCTGCGAGATAATCATTTTCAGTTCTTTGTGGACTGTTGGGTTCCATGCCTCCCTTCCAGTCAACAGCATAGGAGGAATGTTGTTATTAACTTTTGCTTCTGGGCTAAGATTGAATTCATTAAAAGAGTCCTACAAATTTCCGAAGACAAATAAATCCATCTTCCTCCCTTGGTTGTCCATACAACCTTAATCCTAATGCCCTGCACTCTAACTCTATCCTCCTCCTTCTTTGTATCTTATATCTACCTAATCATTTACCTGTTACCTTCCCCACTCGTGAGGACCATGTTTTATTTTCTTTAAATCCTCAGTGCATGGCACATAGTAAAAACTTTACGTTTGTTGACTGACTTCTCATTGACAAATAGTATTGGATTCAGTTTTGATGTTGAGGAAACTAGGACGAAGGCCTTGAGGTACTGAAATGCCTCATGGTTATCAGAGATGACTGATCTGGATGGGACTGTGTGTGGCCAGCTGTGGTCTATAATACTGTGCCCTGGTGATCTCTCCTTGGATATTGTTTTCATATAGCAAATCTCAGCATTTACCCCAGACTCCTTTTAAAAGTTGGCACCCTTTGTGGAAATGGCCCCTTTTCAAGAAAGACATAGTGAGCATCATGCCTGCCTAATTAATAATTTTCGGGCTGTTTTCCTTTCTTTTTCTTTGCAGCTGCTGAGTAGAGTGGTTCCGGTTATGCCACACCACATCACAAGGAAACCTTCTCCAAAATGGAGTTACATGGGCACTTCCCCCTCTTTGATCCCTGAATGTCAGCCCCTTTGATCTCAGGGCAGGATGTGTAAGGTTCACTAATCAATGCTTTCCTTCTTTGGGGCTTTTTCCCCCTGTTAAGTGTTTATATTGAAATCATTGATGAGAGGTGGTGAATATGTGTGACCGGTGTCTTTTTTTTTCTTTTTTCCAACTTGTTTTCTATGCTTGGAAGATAGAAAGGAGGAAGAGGGAGGCCTTCTGCTATTGGACCCCAGTTCTCATAGTGTGGCTTAAAAAACAAAGACCTTTCTAGCATGGAGCTCTCATCCTTCTTTTAGCTCAGATCTGATGGATTTACTGGAGAATGGGCTATTCGAGTCAGCTGGTGTTTGGAAACCACACAAATCCATGCAGAAGGGAGAAGTGTCAGTTTAACCAAGAGCCCAAGTTCCTACTGAGTTTAAAAAGAAAAAAAAAAGTGACCTTTCAACTAGAATAAGGAAGAGAAGTTGGACTAGTCTTTTTGTTCCGTATATTAAAGCTCCCACATAAACAGAATCCTAGATTCTATGATCAAAGTCCAAAGAAATATTTAAATAGAATCCCTTCTACTGAATTTTTAACAAGTGGTCATTGAGCCTCTGCTTGAAGACCTCCAGTTAATAATGAAAAAAAATGATTGGATCATAGCGTCCTAAACTGGAAGGGACCTCAGAGCTCCTCTTGTTCAACTCTCTCCTTTTATAGAGGAGGCAATGGAAGCTTAGAGAGCTGGAGTGATTTGTTCATGGTCAATCAATTAGCATTCTAGATACCATGATGGCTATTAGCAGATGGGGTGGGGTAAAGAACACAAAGGATTACAAAGGAGAGGAAGAGAGAGAGAGGTATATCTCCTACCCTCAAGAAAATTACAATCAAATTGGGAAACCAAGAAATAGACACATAAAAATAGTTAACATTACGAGTGCCAAATCAGCATCTGTATAATATGTACTACAGGAATTGAGAGGGGAAGAGATGTGGAGGTATAGTGGATCAGACACCGCACTTGAAGTCAGGAAGTTCAGAGTTCAAATCCCTACTCAGTCATTTACCAGCTCAATGACTATGGATAGATGTTGGGTCCTTAGTTTATGTCTAAAATGGGAAGATTAGGTTTGGTCCCTTCTAAAATCCCTTTCAGCTCTAAGTCTATGATTCAATGATCACTAGGATCAAATGACCCAGAGGAAGTAAGATTGAGGAGGAAGATAGGTGCACCATGGAGTATTAGACCCAAAACGTCTAACATCATCTGATGCATTCCCTTAGTTTTGTACAGGAGGTAGCTAAGACTCCAAAAGGAGAAGTGACTTGCCCAACATCACATAGGGAGCAAGTGCAAAACCAGGATTTGAACCCAGGTCATCTATAGCCAGATCAAAGCTTCCATGTGCCATCCAGATAGCATGAACAGTGAGGAATTAATCTAAGGGACAACCCAAGACCAGTCTCAGGGACAGCAAGTAAATCAGGATGCCTGAGTTATTTTAGGGAAGCAGTGGGTACTGTGGTTGTGCTCAAAGGTCATGGCGGGAAGCAGGAATCCATGTACAAATATGAAACATCTAATATGGGACTGCACTGAGCATTGGGGTCTGATGGCAAAGAAGGCAACATAGCCATGCAAAAGTGAAAGGGGGACAGAAGACAAGGGAGAAGGTGGTGGTCGAAGGAGGCATGAGGCAGAGATGACCTCAGGACTGGGTCAGCTCCCAGGCTGGAGAGCAGAGCATGAGGCCGGCCAAGGAAAGGTTGCCTCTGGAAGCCTTTGCCTGAGCCCACCTTCTCTGATGGCAGTGACCTCTTAGCTGTTCCCACTCCTTCTTAGAGCTCCTGGAAAGCAGAAGATTTGAACTAGCACCTGGAAAATTCCCAATGCACATTTATTAAGCACCTACTACTAAACTGTTGAATGAATGGAAATTTATAGAGGAAGTGTAGGGTGCAGAAAGCAGGGGGAGAAGCTGTATTTTCTGTTTACTATCTGGGAGACTTCAAACAAGTCGTTTCAACTCTCTAAACCTCTGCAAGGGGGCGACATAGTGCATAGTGTGCCAGTCTTAGAGTTAGGAAGACTTCTTCCGGAATTCCCATCTGGCCTGAGCTCAAATCAAACACTTATCAACTGTGTGAGCCTGGGTGAGTCACCTCACAGGTAGTAAATGCCAGAGTCATCTGATTGGCTCTGACCAAAGGAGACAAGGAAGCTAAATGGGCCATCTCAGGAGGGGCCCAAGTAGTTGCTGAAATTCTCTATCTGTCCCTATTTCTTAAAGATGTATAAAGAATGTCTCAGAGCTACTCTGTCTCCCTGCACTGCCACAAGTTTCTGATCCGTGAAGCAGAGATGAAGACAACAATCCGTGATAATGTTGGACTTACTCCACTGAGCCATCGACCAAGGCACAGCTAACTAGGACAGTCTCAGAATACTTCAGCAACCTTTGTGGTAAGGGGCCAGTGCTCAGTGCCTCAGAAGGGAGCCTGTATTCCGAAGCTCAGGGCAGAAGCAAAAGAAGGGCGACATTTACATGAAGTTAGCAAAGAAGAGGAGCAGAGTGGGTGGCCCATCCACCAGGGGATGGCTGAACCAATTGTGGTATATGGACAGAATGGAAGATTGTTTTGTTATAAAAAAAAAACAATGAGAATGAAGGGTCTGGAGAAGTCTGGGAAGACTTGTATGGACTGATGTGGAGACAAAAAAAAAGCAGAACCAAGAGAATGATAAATATACTGACTACAATAATTATGAATGAAAAAAAGCACAAGACCCCATTGCCTAGGAGAATCTGGTGTTCTTCAAGGCTCAGCTCAGGCACTGCCCTCTACATGACACCCATCCTTATCTTCGAAGCATCTCTCATCAATTATTTTGTATTTACTTCACACATATGACACACAATATCTGCTCAAGCCCGAGCTTGTATACACGCACACGCACACACACGCAAAATGAATGTTCTTGGCATCTTCCTCAATATAATGTCTTTGAATGTAGGTATTGTTTCATCCTGGCTTTGTATTTGCCAAGCACACTGCTCAACAAATAGTTGGTTGTTTGTTGTCCTTCATTCTCAAAGAGGAGAGAAATGACATCTCTTAGTCAACATATAGTGTGTCCTACTGTAGCTCATCAGACCAATAAAAGCTGGGAAGACTCTACCACAGGTTAGGCACAGTTAGTCTATATGAACATTTGGCCTGGAGATGTCTCTAAATTTGCACATCTCCTGTTTCTTTTAAGCTACTGCAATTCTGCTTTGCTTATAGAGCACAGCACCTTCTTTGATGCACACAACGCTGTGCAGTCCTGTGCCAGTGTCTCCTATGTCTCGAAATAGATTCCAAAGCTCTTCAAAGAGACCTCACCTCTTCTGACTTCCATGCAAGTACTTGCCACACATTGTCTTCATCACTCTTATACCATGTCTGTCTCTTCTCCTTACAATGACATAGTCTATTAAAGTCAATGTTTGCTGCAAGGGTGCATCTATGAAGTTTTATTGCATTTAGGTAAATAGAAGACAATGCTGGTGACAAAAAGGCCATGAGATGCACAAGTCTTCAGCAGGGTGTGTCCATTGCTGTTTCTGTTTCTGACTCCATTCTTTTCAAGAGTTCCTTGCCATGTCTGGCAGTCTGTGAATACTCTTCCAAGTCACCCATAATCACAAGCTTATCCTCTTTTGGCACATTGATGATGAGGGTCTCCTGGTTATCATAAAATTTTTCTTTGACCTCATCAGGGCTCATCATAGCAGGAGCATGGGAACTGATGATAGTGGCATGATGTGTCCCTTCAAGTGGTAATCAAATTGTCATGAGCCTGTCATTTACTCCTATTAGGAGGCACACAAGCTTGTTAGATTAGTTTTGATTGCAAAACCTACACTAGCTTCATGGTGCTCCCGGAAAAATGTGAATCCAGCTCCAGTTTTAGTACCCTGGCCTTCACTTGCCAGCCTTGTTTCACTCAGGGCTGCTGAGTTATCTTCCAACAAGAGCTATTTATCTTTCAGATCTACTGGATTTCATGTTGTCCATAAGCATGCATACATTCCATGTACCAGTGGTGAGTGGAATCATCTTTGCAAAAGTTTTTTTTTTTACATTTGTGTGTGTGTGTGTGTTTCAACTGCAAAGTAGGATCCCTGCCAGGGGCAGCAATCAGGCCAGGCTTGGGTGAAGCAGATAATTTTTAGGGCACCTTTTCTAGCTCCTTCCTTTCACCAGGAGGTGAGCAGTGTGGTCCTTCAACAAAACTGCTCAGACACCCAAGGTGGCTGCTGAATTCCACCGCTTCTTCAGTCCAACAAGAAGACAATCTTATGGCTTGGGCTGCCTGTGTGCATACAGCTGCCAGTGCATCCACACCTGATACTTTTTTTACTTGTCTGTCTCCACTGGACTTTGAAGTAGGTGAAATATAAAATTGTAAGGGGGATTTTTTTTTGACTCATTTATAAATTGGATTTAAGTGAGGCAGAGTTACATAAAGTTATCAGCATCACTCTCTCTTCCAGAGTCCTCAGAGTCCAGTGGCAAGACAAAGTCAAGATGACTAGTGATGGCCTGGGATGCAGAGGATGATGTTGGCATCTTTGTTGTTTCTAAATGCTCCACAGTGCCTGGTATGCAGAGGATGATGTTGGCATCTTTGTTATTTCTAAATGCTCCACAGTGCGTGCTTCAGCTGCCTTCACGGCCATTAGAACACAATGTTCTTATACACTCAGTCTACTGGGGCAGTCTTTACATGCTTGGAGTAGATACCCCCATAACTCACTGAGAGGTTTGAGACTCCTCAGTTACCCCAAACCTGGTTTAGTCTGTCTGCTGAGGCGGTTTTACTACGTTGTGGCCGCTCTCCATGCTATAGCTTTTGGAGACACAGGTGAGAGTGGAGTGAATCAGGTGGACACCAAAGGTGGAAAGCAACCTTGAATAGTACTCAGCAGACCTTATACCAGAAGTATTAGTCTTCCCTGAACACATCCTACACCCTCTAGCATATTCCAGGTATTTAATAAATACTAAGTGATTGACTAATTAACATCAGAATTAATTTTTAATGTTTTATTGATGTTTTTGTTTTTTACATCACCATAATTTTTCCTCACTATCCGTCCCCCTCCCTCTCAGAGAGCCATTTGTAACATATATAACAAATAATATCTTTAAAGACAAAGAAAAGAGGAAAAACCCAGCACAGTGAATCAATACATAAAAAAGAATGAAAACATGTAGGATGTGCAATATCTGTGGCCTATCCATCTCCTTGGAAAGGTGGATTAGGGGTCTCTTCTTTACTGTCATGCTTGATCTTTGTTATCTTGCTGTACATAATTTATATTTAATCTATTCACCAATCTTGGTTCCAGAGGATCTATTGGAAACACATGTCATGACTCCCAGAGGAGAGATGGGGGTTACTGATCTAGAATGTTGCATAAACTGTAGGATGAAGACATTCTGTTAGCTGACTTAATTGCTTTTCTGAGTTAAAAGAGTGGTGTCTATTGGGAAAGGAAAGTGTTAGAAAATGATGGATGTAAACAAAAGCATCGATGGTGAAAAGAGCTTGGCTCTGGAGTCAGACAACATGAGCTCCAACTCTGTCTCTCAAGATGATTCCCTGTCTGACCATGGGTAGGTCACTAAATCGCCTTAGTGTTCCCACATATAAAATGAGTGACTGGATTAGATAGCCTCTAAAATCCTTTCCAACTCTTGATTTATGATCCTGGGAATATTAAAAACATTTAGGTCAAATTCAACGAAATAAAAATTTCCAAACTATTTGTTCAATAAGAAGGATCCCAAACGTGCCAATAACTTTTTTCTATTCTCTCCCTACAAAAGCTACGATTACAGAATCAATGATCTGGAAGAAACTTCAGAGGAAGTCTTTAATTACCCCTCTCCTTTTACAAATGAGGAAACTGAGGTCTCTAGAGAGATCAAGGATCCTAGAGTTGGAAGAGGCTTTTGAAATGTTCTAGACCATCTCCCTCATTTTACAATTTGAAGTTTCATCCTGAAGAAGGGCAGGGCCTTGTCTAAGGTTACACCTCCATTCTTATACTCATTGGAAGGCCCGGCAGTCAGAAAGATCCATGGGCACTGATTTCAGTGCACAGACTGCCAGAGATGACTAGGGTTCACTGCAGATCAACTAGAAAGGTTTAATGGTAGAGCAAGTTAATGCCAGGCTGGTCATCTTTGGAGGTAAAAATATACTTGTTGGCTTCATCCAGTTTCCTGTGGAGATTTGCCCACATCCCTAAAATACCACACACATTTGGCCAGAATGTCAGGCTATATTCAAGGGAGGCCCAGATCCAGAATAATGGGTGTATCTCAAGGATGAGAAGAGAGTAACATGTGTTGACTTAGCTTTCATTCACAAGGGAGCCAAATGTTATGTCCCTGGACTCTAGAGTTGCTGGAGTTCCTGTCCTTTATACAGCCCTTGCTCTGTGTGTGTGTGTGTGTCTGTCTGTCTGTCTGTCTGTCTGTGTATGTCTGTATGTGTATGTTGTGCTCTACCGATATGACTCTCAGCATCTCCTTTTACTCCCTAGATGAAGAGGTGATGAAGAAAAATCACAGAATTTGAGTAGAAGGGACCTCAAAGGCATCCAACCCAACTGTGATGAAGAACCTGCCTGCTTAACAAAGCTGCTGAAGGTTGCCTTTTGGGGCAGATCCATGACTGCCCAAAGCAGCCCATCTCTCTTGGGAGTAATTCTATTTGTCAGAAATACCTGCCCTACATGGAACTGGAATATTAGTGGCTAGGTAATCGACCCAAGATCACTCAATCTTTAACCGCACCCCCCCCACACACACAAATCCAGGCCTGGAGTCAGGAAGATCTGTATTCAAATCCTGCCTCAGACATTTACCAGCTGTGTGACCCTGGGCAAGTCACTTAACCCTGTTTGCCTCAGTTTCCTCATCTGTAAAAAGAGCTGGAGAAGGAAACGGCAAATGGACCCAGTATTTTTGCCAAGAAAACACCAAATGGGTTCATGAAGAGTCAGACATGAAGTGCCTGAACATCTACTACAATGACAAAAATTCCATCCTCTTCCTTGGGTTTCTATATCCAACACTTTGGTTCTTCCACACCCTTAAAATTTTCTGTTTTATAGAGTATGGTTTCAATTCTATTTTCTTGGTTCTCAAACAGTACATTTTCAAAAATATTCTTTTCAATTATCAATTATTTTTAGTTTTCAGCATTCAGTTCCACAAGCTTTTGAGTTTTAAATTTTCTCCGCATCCCTCGCCTCCACCCTCCCCAAGACAGCATGCAATCTGATATAGGCTCTACATATACATTCATATTAAACATATTTTCACATTAGTCATGTTGAAAAGAAGAATTAGAACCAATGGGATGAACCACAAGAAAGAAGAAACAACATAAAGCAAAGAGAGAGGGAGAGCAAATAGTTGGCTTCCATCTGCATTCAGACTCTGTAATTGTTTCTCTGGATGTGGATGATGTTTTCCATCATGAGCCTTTTGGAGTTGTCTTAGAACTTTGCATTGCTGAGAAGAGCTAAGTCTAACAAAGTTAGTTCTCACACAACGTGGCTGTAACTGTGTACAATGTTCTCCTGGTTCTGCTCCCCTCACTCAGCATCAGTCCACATAAATCTTCCAGGTTTTTCTAAAATTCACCTACTCATCATTTCTTATAGCACAATAATATTCCATTACATTCATAAATGACAACTTGTTCAGGCACCCCCCAATGGGCATCCCCTCAATTTCCAATTCTTTGCCCTCACAAAAAGAGCTGCTACAAATATTTTTGTGCATGTGGTCCTTTTCCCAATTTTATGATCTTTGGGATACAGACCTAGAAGTGGTATTTTTGGGTCAAAGCATATGCACATTTTTATAGCCTTTTGAGCATAGTTCCAAATTGCTCTCCAGAATGGTTGGATCAGTTCACAACTCCACCAACAATGCATTAGTGTTCCAATTTTCCCACATCTTCTCCAGCATTTATAATTTTCCTGTTTTGTCATGTTAGCCAATCTGATAGGTGTGATGTTGTTTTGATTTGCATTTCTCTAATCAAGGGTGATTTAGAGCCTAAATTAATTTTAAAATGTAATGTCATACCAATCAAATTACCAAAAGGGTTTTTTTAAAGTGAACTAGATGAAACTAGAAAAAGATCAAATTAAAAATCCCCAATTAAACACCAAAATAGAAATCTTGAAAATCAAAAGAGAGATTAATGACATTGAAAGTAAAACCACAACAGCAAAAACAAAAAACAACCAACATTGAACTTGTAAATAAAACTAGGACCTAGTTTTATGAAAAATAGACAAACCATTGGTCAATAAAAATAGATAAACCATTGGTTAATTTGATTTAAAAAAAGAAGATGAAAACCAAATCACTGACTCAAAAATGAAAAGAGTAAATGCACCACCAATGAAAATGAAATTAAAGCAGTTAGGAGCAATTTTGCCCAATTATATACCAATAATCCAACAATATAAGTGATATGAATGAATATCTACAAAAACATAAATTGTCCAGATTAACAAAAGAGGAAATACAATATTTAAGTAAATATTTTAGAAAAATAAATTTAAAAAGCCATAAATGAGCTACTTAAGAAAAAAAATTCTCCAGGACCAAATAGATTCACAAATGATTTTTATTAAATATCTAAAGAATAGTTAAGTCCAATATTATATAAACTATTTGGGAAAATAAGTAAAGAAAGAGTCCTACCCAGTTCCTTCTATGGCACAAATATGGTTTTGATACCTAAACCAGGAAGATCAAAAACAGAGAAAGAAAAGTATAGACCAATTTCTCTAATGCATATTGATGAAAAATCAAATAAAATACTAGTAAAGAGATTACAGCAATATATCAAAAAAGATCATGCACTATGATCAAGTGGGATTTTAGTAGGAATGCAGGGCTGGTTTAATATTAGGAAAACTGTAAGTGTAATTGACCATATATCGATAACAAAAGCAACAGAGATCATATGATTATCTCCATAGATGCAAAAAAAGCTCTTGACAAAATGCAACATTCATTACTATTTAAAACACCAAAAAGCATAGAACTAAATGGAGCTTTCCTTAAAATGATAAATAGTATTATCTAAAACCATCAACAAGCATTATCTGTGATGGGGATAAGCTAAAAACCTTTCCAAGAAGATCAGGGGTGTAGCAAGGATGTCCATTATCACCACTATTATTCAATATTGTATGCTAGCTATGGCAACATAACAAGGAGAAAAATAAATTGGAGGAATAAGACTAGGCAATGAAAAAAACAAAACTATCACTATTTGCACATCACATGATGGTATACTTAGAGAATCCTAGAGAATCAATTGAAAAACTCACTGAAACAATTGATAACTTTAGCAAAGTTGCAGGATAACAAACCCACATAAATCAACAACATTTCCGTATATTATCAACAAAGTCCAACAGAAAGAGCTAGAAAGAGAAATTGCATTTAAAATAACTGCAGACAATATACAGTACTTGGAAGTTTACCTGCCAAGACAAACCCAGGAGCTATATAAACACGATTATAAACACTTTTCACACAAATAAAAACATCTCAACGACTGGAGAAATATTAATTGGTCTTGTGTAGGTCGAGCCGATATAATAAAAATGACAATCCTACCTAATTATTCAGTGCCATACCAATCAAACTACCAAATAACTATTTTACAGACCTATAAAATTAATAACAAAATTCATCCAAAAGAACAAAGGTCAAGAATATCAAGGGAATTGATGAAAAAAATGTCAAAGAAGGCAGCTTAACAGTACCAGTACGTTAAATTAAAAAGTTTTTGCACAAACAAGACCATTGCAGCCAAGATTAGAAGCAAAGCAGGAAAATGGGGGGGGGGGCGGGAATTACAGGTAGTTTCGCTGATAAAGTCCTCATTTCTCAAACGTAAAGGGAACTAATTGATAAATGGTCAAAAGATATGAACAGTTTTCAGAAGAAGAAATCAAAGCTATCTATATGCAATTTTAAAAAGGCTCTAAATAATTATTGATTAGACAAATTAAAATTAAAACAACTGTGAGGTACCACCTCACAACTATCAGATTAGATAATGCAACAGAAAAGGAAAATGACAAATGCTGGAGGGGATATGAAACTGCTGTGAACTATTCCAACCATTCTGGAGAACGATTTGGGATTGCAAAGGGCTGTAACATTTCAGCAATACCACAACTAGTTTTGGATCCCAAAGAGCTCAAAGTAAAAAAAGGAAAAGGACCAATATGTTCAAATATATTTATAGCAGCTCTTTTACATAAACTGATGCAAAGTGAAGTGAGAAGAATAAGAAGAATACAACAGACAGTAACAATATTTAATGATGAGCAACTATGAAAGACTTAGTTACTCTGAGCAAGATAATGATCCAAGTTAATTCCAAAGGTCTCATGATGAAAAATATGATCCAACTCCAAAGAGAGAACTGATGAAGTGTGAGTGCAGATTGAAGTATAATTTTTTCATTGTCTTTATTTTTTTTTGCAACATTGCTAACATGGAAATATGATTTGCATGAGTTCACATGTTTAATTGATATCTTATTGCTTGCTTTCTCAACGGATTGGGAAGATATTTTTAGGTAGGGAGAGGATTAGGAACTAACATTTTCTTAAGAAGAATGTGAAAAATAAATGATAAATTTATTTGCAAAGAGTAAGAGAGCAAGATGAAATAATAACAGAATTCATTTGGAGAAAAAGAAGGTCCCATAAAAATGGGAAAAAAATAGGAGTAAAGGAAGAACAGTACTTTGATACTTTAAACTATATTTTAAATAAGTAATAATCAAAGCTATTTGGAACATCCTAAATTTTTAAAAATGGACCAGTTAAATATGATAAATGAGCAAGAGCCAGAAATAATCTCACTCAGTAGTCTTAAGTTAGATAAAATCAAGGAAATGGACCACTTACTAAAGGACCATCTATCCGGAAAAAATCACTGGGAAAACTGGGAAGTAGTGTGACCAAAAAAAAAAAATTAGACCAGGAAGTTACATCACATACCACCGTAAGTTCTTCCTGGATTCATAACCCAAAATATAAAAATCCACATTATTAAAAAATAGAAGAAAATGAAAAGTACCTCTCCAATATAGCTAGAAGGAGAATTTTAACCAATGAATAGAGATAAACATAAAGGATAAAATGGCCAGTTTTGATTGCACAAAACTAAAGTTATTGTACTAACAAAATCAATGGAACTGAGACATACAGGATAGAGAATAGAAAGTGCACCTGTGATTTCACTGGCAGAGGGAACTCCCAGATAAGAAAATTCCCCTTGTCAATATAAGCCAACATTTTTTCTGCAACTTAAATTCTTAGAGAGTGGCCTACCCAACTGAGAGGAAAAATTACTTACTACGTATGTGTCAGCTTCAGGATCTCTCTCTCTCTCCCTCCCTCTCTCTCTCCCTCCCTCCCTCTCTGTCTGTCTGTCTTTCTCCTGTTCCGTAATAAGAAAAATCAATTTCCAATTAAGGGGTGGTGGTGGTGTATCTTTGCATCAAAGGTTGCTAACAAAAGTCTAATAGTGAAGATATGTATAAAATAAATGGAAATATAAAAGACATTGCCCAAGAAATAAATGATCCAAAAATGTGAACAAAGTTTCAAAAGAAGGATGGCCGCCTCTAATTGGACAGATAAGAACACTTGGTCCACATGACTACTAATAAGAAAAATACAAATTGAATTCACTCTGATATTTCATTGCACACCATGAATATTGGCAAGGATGACAAAATAGATGACAGAAATAGCCAATGTTAGAGAAGCTTTAGGAAGATACACATACTAGTATGCTAGTGATGGCAGTATGAATGTTCTGACCATGCTTGAAAGCGTTTTTGAAATATGTGAGAAAATTCACTCAACTGTGGCTGTAGTTTGAAGCCAGAGGTGTCATTCCTAGGCACATAACCCAAGGAGGTCAATGAAAGAAGCAAAAAGGGCCCATATACAGCAAAATATTAAGCACAGTTGTTTTCATAGTAGTAAATAATTGGAGATAAAGTGAGGCCCCTTTGAATGTGGAATGACTGAACAATTATCACATATGGATGCTTACACCCTAAAAAATGAAAAATTTGGGAAATTTCAGAGCAACATGGGAAGACTGATATGGACTGGAGTGAAATAAGAAAATCCATCTGGAAGAACAAAAAGTCCAGAATATTAAGGGAATTAATGAAAAGAAATGCTATGGAAGGTGGCCTAGCCATACCAGATATTAAACTGTACTACAAAGCAGCAGTCATCAAAACTACCTGGTACTGGCTAAGAAACAGAGTGGTGGATCAGTGGAATAGGATAGGTACACAAGACGCAGTGGTCAACGACTATAGCAATCTACTCTTTGATAAACCCAAAGAATCCAGCTTTCTGGGGTAAGAACTCACTATTTCACAAAAACTTCAGGGAAAATTGGAAAATAGTAGGGCAGAAACTGGGCATAGACCACTATCTTACACCACATACCAAAATAAAGTCAAAATGGGTTCATGATTTAGGAATAAAGGCAAATACTAAAAGCAATTTGGGAGAGCAATAAATAGTTTACCTGTCAGATTTATGGAGAAGGGAAGAATTCTTGACCCAACAAGAGATGGAGAGTTACAAAATGAAAAATGGATAATTTTGGTCATGTTAGATTGAAAAGTTTTTGTACAAAGCCAATGCAACAAAGATTAGAGGGAAGCAGACGATTGGGAAAGAATCTTTACAACCAGTGTCTCTGTTAAATGCCTCATATCTAAAATATACAGGGAACTGAGTCAGATTTATAGGAATACAAGTCATTCCCCAATTGAGAAATGGTCCAAGTATATGAACAGGCAGTTTTCAGAGGAAAAAATTAAAGATATGTATAGTCATATAAAAAATGCTCTAAATCAATATTGATTAGTGAAATGCAAATCAAAACAACTCTTAGGTACAACATCTCTCCTGTCAGATTGGATAACATGACAAAACATGAAAATGATAAGTGTTGGAGAAGATGTGGGAAAATTGGAATATTGTTACATTGTTGGTGGAGTTGTGAAGTGATCCAGCCATTCTGGAGATCAATTTGGAACTATGCCCAAAGGGCTATAAAAATGTGCATACTCTTTTACCCAGAAATGGCGCTCCTAGGGCTGTATCCCAAAGAGATCACACAAGTGGGAAATGGACCCGTACGTACAAAAATATTTACAGTGGCTCTTTTTGTGGTAGTGAAGGATTGGAAATCAAGGTGATGCCCATCAACTAAGGAATGGTTAAACAAATTGTGGTATATGAATGTAATGGAATACTATTGTGCTATAAGAAATGAGGAGCAGATAAACTTCAGCATAACCTGAAAAGACATATATGAACTGATGCTGAGTGAAGGAAGCAGAACCAGGAGAACATTATACATTACAGACACATGGTATCTGTAAGGACTAACTTTGATAGACTTGGCTCTTCTCATCAATGCAAGGTTCTAAGACAGCTCCAAAAGACTCATGATGGAAAAATGTTATACACATCAAAGAAAGAATTATGGAGTCTGAATGCAGATGGAGACAAACTTTTTGCTCTCTTTTATTTCCCTTATTTTTTGATTTCCTTTCTTCTTTCTCATGATTCATTCCTTTGGTTATAATTCTTCTTTACAACTCGACTATTATGTAAATAAGTTTAATGCAAAGGTATATGTAGAACCTATATGTGATTACATGGTGTGTTGGGAGGGAGGGAGAGAAAATTTAGAGCTCAAAAACTTGTGGAACTGAGTGTTGTAAACTAAATATAAAAAATAAATTGAAAAAATATATAATTAAAAAAAAAGAAAATCCAGAAAAACCACATATAGTTTTATCTCATTTGAAACTCATACCAACCCTGCCAGGTGGGTGCAATTATCATTCCCATTTTTATTATTCCTATATTATATATGATGAATATATATGATGACCATAAAATGCAAAGAAAAAGAATTCTCAAATGGATGCAAATGCAGCATAATTATAATAATCATTCAATTCTGAAGAAAGGGTGAGAAACTGCATCTCCTTCTTTTTGTTGGAGAAGTGAGGGGCTATGGGGGTGGGATGCATATGCTTTCACATGCGGTTACTATCAGTTGGTTTTGCTTAGCCGATTTTCTTTGTCACAATGGAAGACTCCCTGGCTCAACATGGTAGAAGGAATGGAAGACGTATCTATAAAAGATTATCAAACAAATACAAAAGACATAATTTAAACTTTTTAAAATGTTAAAAACAAAAAGTAAAGAAGTAAGAACAAAGGACTAGGGGAAGTGCGTGGATCCATGTGGAACTGTCAGCACTGTACAGAAACATCTTTTTTCTTTTTTTCTTCTGTAGCCCTAAAACTGTAGGACCCAGGGCCCTCATTCCCTCACTGATTGCCCCTTTGGTAAGGATAGGGATGAAGCTTAAGCAGGTATGATGTTAGGAAGAACGTTTGCCACTTCATTGAGATAATTGTGATATCAATTTGGATGGGAAGAACAGGCTGGTAGAAGAATTCAATGCGCTTTGCTCATTTGTAAGGTGGGGATAATAACAGCATCTATCTGGCAGAGCTGCTATGAGGTTTAAGTAATTCATGAAAAGTATCTTGTAGTCCTTATCACTCTGTACAAATGCAAACTGTTGATACTTGGTGTTACTGAACTTTT
Organism: Trichosurus vulpecula; assembly: GCF_011100635.1. Lineage (NCBI taxonomy): Eukaryota > Metazoa > Chordata > Mammalia > Diprotodontia > Phalangeridae > Trichosurus > Trichosurus vulpecula. The sequence continues at coordinate 15,682,244 of NC_050580.1, read as the reverse complement.
TACCGGTAATACTACTGTTCACTTCAGGGCAACTAGGTGGTGCTGCAGGGGATAGAGCACTGGCCCTGGAGTCAGGAAAACTCATCCTCTGAGTTCAAATGTGACCTCAGGGCCTTCCTAGCTGTGTGACCCTGGGCAAGTCATGTCACCGTTTGCCTCAGTTTCCTCATCTGTAAAATGACCTGGAGAAGGAAATGGCAAACCATTTACAATATCTTTGCCAAAAAGACCCCAAACGGGGCTGCAATCAGACACGACTGAAAAACAACCCAGTGAAAATTGTTTGCTTTAGTACATGAGGGACGTACAGTTTTACAGAGGATACAATGTGTTCCTGTGGAAAGATTACTAGATTTGGAACAGGAGGACCTGGGTTCAAGTACTGTCTTTGTTATCTAGTACCTGTGTGACCCAGGGGAAGTCAGTTAACCTCTTGGAGCCTCAGCTTCCTCACTTCTCCAATGATGGAGCTGGGCTTGATGGGCCTCTGAGGCTCTAGAATCAGGGTAGGTGTGAGTCCCTTCATCTACGGAGGAAGATCACCACTCCTCCCTCAGTAGGTACTCTTTGTAGTAGGTAGGGCCCCAAACAAATAAACAAACACACAAATGGATTTGTAAAAGAATTAGTGAACAAACACAAATAAATAGTGAATCAGCAAGCAAATAAACAATAGGCTAGTAAATAAATAAATACTCTGACTCTGCCCTGGGGGAGCTTGTCTTCCCTTAGGCAGGCTCACTGGCAGAGGACCAGTCCACATGTTCTAGCTAGTGCTAGAGAACCCAGGCTCTTCTCCACACCACAAGGTTTCAGACAACTTGGGAGAAGAATGAGTAATTGAAGACAGAGGTAGGAAGCAGACTTGTGATTTCACTGGTAGACAGGACCTCCCAGGTGGGGAAACTCCCTCCACCTTACTGACAATACATACCTTAGAGTCCTGCCTGGGGACAATAAGAGGTTAAGTGCCTTGCCTAGGTTCACACAGCTAGTGTGTATCAGAGGCTATTAGCCAGCCCTGAGTCCATACCACACCGCCCTCCAAATAGCTTTAAGTTCATTGTCTCGAGGGATCATTACTTTACATTTGCTGATGTGATGCCATGTTGTTTCTTCCAGGTAGAATGTAAGTTCCTCCAGGCAGGTGTTTTTTCATTTTTGTCTCGGTGTCCTTCGCCCACAGAACAGTGCCTGGCTCAGACTAGACACTTAATAAATGCTTTTTGAATGAAATTAAATTGATATATGTCTGCTTCTTCCTTTTCTGTCTTCCCCAAGATAAACAGACTGGATGAGAGGAGAGATGGACATGGGGGGAGGCTCCATGAAGGTCCCCAGCCTCCTCTCCCTCACTCCCCCACCCCCAACACCCTCTGTTTGGCTTGTTGTGTGGCCCTAGGCAAGCTGGGTAACCTTATTTCTCTCCCCTAATTTCCTCATCTATACCACCAAGCTAACAATAGCAACTCAGCTCAGCTGGTCTTTGGAAAGAATAACTAATAAAATTAATTATAAAGCACTTTGTAAAGACAAAGTACTGCACTAATGCTTAATGACAGTTCTGTAAGCCAGCAGGCATTGCTAATGGGGGCTTATTGAAGAGTTCCTGTTTAGCATAGATTACTTCTTTCTCTTTTCCCCTCCTGAAATAGAACTCGTTCCTAATGCTTGAATGTGGAATGGGTGGTCAGAGGAAATATTCATCCCTCAGGAGAAAAAGCCCTCCTTTTCCATCCTCCCAACGCCCTCCTCCCTCTCACCAGGCATGGACTGGACTCCTCTTCAAAGGGAGTTAGCACCGCAGCCCGAGGACCGGATAGCTCATGGGAAAGCTGAGCAAACGCTTCCCTTTACAATCTTTATCAAGGTTGGCTTAAGCAGCAGGGTTGGATAATCATATTGGTATAGTAGACTGATCGATTTTAAAATTGTGAGGAACCTGGAAACTCACTGGGCTCCACGCTTTCCTTTTAGGGAGGAGAAAATGAAAATTCAAGGGGTTAAATGAGCACTCAGGTGGTAAATAGCAAAGCTCAGATATGAACCCAGATCTTTTGCCAGCAGAGCCACTGTGCATTAAGCCACAGATGGTGAACAGGAGGTAGGCCTGGTAATCCTGTGACTACATAGGGAAGCGGTGATGTCCAAAATTTACAGCAATACTTGTGTGAATGCATGACTTCATCAGTTTGCTCCTGCTTTCAGGGGTGTTGATGGGAGCACCCCCCCTAAAGTTTCCACTGGACTTATAGATGAAGTGGGAGGGGGCCTTACTGGTCATCTAGTACACTCCCTTTTCTTTTACAGATGAGGAAAATGGTGAAGAGACATGAAATTACTTGCTCAAAGTTGCTGGTGGCTTAATTGGCAGAGCCAGGATTCCCACCCAGGTCCTCTGACTCCAAATTCATCACCCGCCCCAACTGATCCGCCTCGATATTCAATTCATTCTGGAAGCAAAATGAAAGGAGAGTCATCACTACCTGTTTTTGCCACTTCCCTCTAAGGGCCAGGGAACTTCTCCATCTGACTTTCAGGTGAAACCTTCCCCATTGGAAGGGGAGCTCCTGGAGAACAGAGACAGTTTGACTTTTCTATCTCATCTGTGCTTAGCACAGTGCTAGGCACGGAGCAAGTATTCAATAAATGCTTTTGTTTTTAAAAATTCCTTTCCTCTTTCTCTTTCCATTCCATTTCTTTCCTTCCTCTCCACCTCTCTCCCTCCCTTCCTTCCTTTTTTCCTTCCTTCCTTCCTTCTTTCCTTCCTTCTGTGCTTCTCCCTTCCTTTCTTTCCTTCCATACAATTCTGTCGCATCTTCCCATAAATCCTCATTAGTTCCTGACCGTCCTAGCTTCCAAGTGACTAATATCTCTAGTTCATCACTGAGAGTAAAGACAGACTCCTTCTGCCTTGGGCTTCTTTCTTAGCTGCCTCTGCCTCTTATCCTGCAGTACAATCTTTGTCCAGGAGGCTTTGCCATTTGTTCTGCTTGATCCCAGAGAACAGAACTAGGAATGATGGTTTAACGTGGCAAAGAAGCAAATTCAGCCTTTATATTGGGGGAAAAAAACTTTCTAAGAGAGAAGGCCATCCTAAAGGGGAGAGGTTGGCCTGGAGGGGTGGTTGAAGGTACTCTCTCATTCCAAGATTTTTAGGGAAATATAGTGTGACTATTTGTCAGATAAGTTGTAGAAAGAATTTTTGTTTCTAGGAAGGTTGGAGTAACTGCCCTCTGAAGGCCCCTCCACCTCTGGGACTGTGTTTCTGTTAGGTCATAATTCTACGAAATGGGTTCATGGTCTCTTACTGGAGAAAGTGGTTTCACAAGAAAGTATAGAGAGACATCCCATGAGAAAATTTGAGAAAATCATCACAAGATAGTTCCATGCATGCAGTCCTCAAGTTATTGTTCCTGGGGAAGGTTTGAGAGTGAAAACATATCAGGCTTCTGAGAGAGGCATCAATACATAGGAGCCATAATGGTCAAATTAACTTTAAAAGTAGATTTAAAAAGTCACTTGGATGAGTTTAGAAATTTAAGATGAAGTGGCCATGATGGAAAGAGAAGTCTTGGAAAGGAAAAAAATGGAGACCTGAGTTTAAACAGCACCTCTGTTAGACAGACAGCTAGACACAGAGAGATGGATAGAGAGATAGATTATTAGAATAGAGAGATGGTAGATAGATAGCTTATAGAAAGATAGAGTTCAATATATAGATTATATAGACACTAGATAGATAGATACTATATAGATCAATGGATGGACGATGCATGGATAGGTAAAATAGATGGTAGGTAGATAGATAATAGAAAGGCAGAGGTAGATGTATAGATGGATGAGCAGATACTAGATTAATGGATTAATGATGAATCTGAGGGATAGATTATTAGAATAGACAGATGGGGGCAGCTAGGTGGCGCAGTGAGTAGAGCACTGGCCCTGGAGTTAGGAGGACCTGAGTTCAAATCCGGCCTCGGACTCTTGACACATGTACTAGCTGTGTGACCTTGGGCAAGTCATTTAACCCCAATTGCCCTGCCAAAACAAAACAAAACAAAAAACCAAACAAAAACAAAAAATAGACAGAAGGTAAGTAGATATAGAAAGATAGGGAGATAGAGCTAGATATATACATTGATAGGCAGATAGACTGATGGATGGATAGAGCATTTACCATGCCAGATGCTGTGCTTTGCTCTGGGAGACAAACCCAGACATTTTCTGCCCTCAAGGATTTTCTATCCTAATGGTGGGAGATAGCACAGAAACAAGATCTACAAATGAAAGCATAATTTTGAGGAGTGTAGTCCTGGTGTGGAGGTGACTGAGGGAGAGGTCTTGATCTGGATAAAAGGAGCGGAACGTTACCTCTCAGTTCTCATGGGTATTCCAGGGGAGGAGTCCCAGGTGCTGGTGAGGAAGAGGTGGAAATGATGACCCAAGGATGGAAAGATATGGAGTGGAAATGGCCAGAAGTGAAGACATGGCTTCAGAGTCCACCTTTGACATTTACCTGCTGCATGATCATGGACTGTTATCTCCAATGTCTCACGCAGTTCTAAATCCTGTGAAAAATATTTACAAAACATGATGTCCTTGAGCCATATGCTTATCATTTTTATCATTTATTTACTTTATCATCCCAAATTTTCCTCCTAGATGGTCCTTCATAGAGGGCTCCAAACATATTTCTTTGACAGTATCATAAGATACAGGTAGCCAGGTGGCCCAGTAGATACAATGCTGAGCCTGGAGTCAGGAAGACTCATCTTCCTGAGCTTGAATCTGGCCTTGGACATTTACTAGATGTGTGACTCTGGGCAAGCCATTTCACCCTGTTTGCCTCATTTCCTCAACTATATAGTGTGGATAATAAGAGCGGCTACTTCCCAGGACGTAGGACAGCCAGGTGGGGCAATGGATAGAGCTCCCAGCCTCAGGTCAGGAAGACTCATCTTCTGAGTTGAAATCCAGTCTCAGACACTAGCCATGTGACCCTGGGCAAGTTTCTTCACCCTGTTTGCCTGTTTCCTCATCTGTAAAACAAGCTAGAAAAGGAAATGGCAAACTGCAAATGCGCTCATGGAGAGTAGAACATGACTGAAATGACTGAACAACAACAAATCATAGGAGAGATTCAGGAGTAGAAATTTCCTAAAAATATACAAGTCAACAAGTTTAATTAAGCTCTTCAGGCATATAGTAGGTGCTTAATAAATTTTTACTGATTGATTACTGTGTGTCAAGCGCTGTGCTAAGTACAAATATAAGTAGAAAGAAAGACAATTCCTGTCCTCAAGCTGCTTACACTCTAATGAAGAAGATAACATGTAAAGGGAAGATGAGAAGGAAGGATGGGGGCGGGGGGATTGAGGGATGGTAGAAAGGCTCTGGAGTCCAGCTGGAGAGGAATGAGATCTGCTATCTATCAATAGGATGGTCTCCCCGAGGGTCTGAAGGCACCTGCTGAAGTGTTGCTGGGTATGTGTAATCAGGGTTCTTTTTCAGATACGGGTTCGAGTAGATGGCCACTGAGGTCCCTTCCAGCTGTATGGATTTTATGGTCCTCTGAGTATATCTGGATTCCTACAATCAGTTACATTTCCCCAAACTATTTCCACAGAAAATAACCCAGTATAGAGGAAGGAAAACAAGGCTATTGGTCAATCCTGGCTCAAAAACACACCAACTGTGTGACTGCAGACAAAGCCCTTTGTCTTTCTGAGATAATTATCAGTAGCAGAATATTTGGGCATTTGTCATTGTGCACAAAAAATACAAAGTTACAACTGTTATGTGACGCTAAGGAGATACTAAAGTTACAGACATTTAAGGTATACATTACCCTTTATTGAGGTTTAAATAAAATGTTTCTTTACGAGATAAGAGATTGAAAATATGTTTTGAAACATGAATTTCCATTTATCAACAGTGGCTAGAGAATGTATTTTAAAAATTTTTAAAAATATTTTTATTTAAAGTTTTGAGTTCCAAATTCTATTTCTCCCTCCCTCCTTCCCTCTCCTCCCCTCTCCCTGAGACGGTAAGCAATCAGATATAGGTTATACATGTGAAATTATGTGAAGCACTTCTATATTAGTCATTTTGTACAAGAAGACTTGAAAAAAAATGAAAGAGAGAAAGTGAAAAATAGCATGCTTCAGTCTGTATTCAATAAATATCAGTTCTTTCTCTGGAGGCGGATAGTATGCTTCATCGTTAGTCCTTTGGGATTGTCTTGGATCATTGTATTGCTGAGAATAGCTAAGTTGAGAAAATATTTTTTTTCTAAACTGAAACCTGCCGTATACAGGATAACATGAACTGTGTAATTACAAAAAAAAAGTGATTGTGCAATTTTTAAAGATTTGAATACAACAAAATATAATTATCATTGAAATGATTACATTCAATTAAACAAACAATACTGTATGTAATTCAACAAAATAATTCCAATAAGTGGGGCCAGGAGTGGGGGAGGAAGGTGGAAAGCATTGAAAGAAACTAATGTGGCCCCAGAGGAAGCACCCTGCTGAACTCAGTCTTTTAAAAAGCCATATACAAAAAATAAGAGAGGCCCCAAGCCAAGATAGAATGCTATGCCTGGAGTCAGCAAGACCTGAGTTCAAATTCAATGTCAGATACTTCATAGCTGACTAATGCTAAGCGAGTCACTTAACCTCAGTTTCTTCAACTGTAAAATGGGGGTAAGAATAGCACCTATCTCACAGGATTGTTGTGAAGATCAAAGGAGTTTTCTCATTTTAAAATTCATTTGCTAATTTATTATTTGTAAAATGCTTTGCCTATAGTAGGTGCTCGACAAAATGCCTCTTTTATTAAAGGAGACATAGAGTGGTAAGATTAGTGTTGGAAAGCTTAGACCAGGCAAAGGTTTGGAGAAAAAAATATTAAAAACAATGCCCCCAAATCTATCTATCTATCTATCTATCCATTATTTTACTCTTTATAGAGAGCATATGATTCTGGTAATGAGGAACTGCAAGAGTTAGAGACAGAAGCCAAAGTGGTTTCACAAAGAACTCACCAGCACCCAATTCACTTGGATATCACGGATTGGACAACAATAGGTCCCTGCCCAGCCACCATTTAAAGGTTATTTTGGGGGCTGTCCTGGCTCAGAATGTAAATAGTAACTTTCTCTTTTGACTAGCAACCCTGAGAGGGTCCCTTCCATCCGATATGATTTTTTTCTTTTCTTTTAATTAAAGAGCCCATCCCTTGATTCACTTCTTAAAGAGGCCTATTCACTGAATGGGTGTTGCCTCACTCAAAGTGAGAACCTGAAAAAAGCCAAGGTCTCCCACTGCAGCCTGAGCCATCTCCAGTTGTCCCAATCTGTAACTGGTCACTGGACCCAGATGGCTCTGGAGGAGAAAGTGAGGCTGGTGACTTTGCACAGCACTCCCTCACTCAAATCAAAGTCAGTTGCAAGTCATGTAATCACCTCCCTGATGTCATGGTCCTCTTCAAGAACAAAGGGCAAACTATAACCTGCCACATCAGTTTGTTTGTTTGTTTTTGAATTTGTATAAAAGATGGAAACAAGGGCAAAGCAACTCTGTTCAGAGCCCTTGGACAAGGCTAAATTGATTGGAGGAAAATTTCCCACCTTCCCCTCCCCACCCAACATAGAAGGACACATCTGCTGAGCTGCCTTTATTTGATGCATTTCTGCCAGTGCCTAATAAAGGTGGAAGGGAACACAACCAGAATCCATTTATCTAACTGGGTCAGCCCCCCTTCTCTTACTCTGGCACTAATCTCCAGATAGCGGCTGTACTTCGTTGGTCATGACCGCATGATAATGTGGTTGGATAGACTCGGCGCTGGTTGAACAGCTTCTCTGGAAAAGGTTGATTAATGGATCAATATTACTGTAGAGGGGCTATCTTAAGTAGTGTTCCATAGGGCTCTCTGTATGGCTATGTGTTCAAGTTTGAATCAATATTTTTTTCACCAGCATACAGCAGACGGATATATAAAATTTTCTGATGATAACAAATTTAAGAATATCTATTTCTATCCCAGGAAGATATGAGACAGAAGAAGTGGAAGTCATGTGGTTCAGTGGAAATACAGTTGGATTTGTCGTTAGAGGGTCTGAATTTGATTCCCAGATGCACTATTTACTTATCTGTGTGACCCTTGGATAAGTCACTTAACCCTTCTGAGTCTTAGTTTCCTCATCTCTGTAAAGTGAGGGAGTTGGACTTGATGTCTCTAAGGTACATGCTGGTTCTAAATCAATGAGTCTAAGAACCTAAGTGACATAAAAGACATCACCCATTCAATTCAATTCAAAGAATTTGGTAAGCATTTGATATGTCCTACAAAGACAAAACAAACCATTCTCTGCCCTCTATGAGCCTGAATTCAGTAAAATGATCTGTACACAGATAAACATAGGATGGGAGAAGAGGGTGAGGTGGTCACATATTGAAAGCAAGGGTTTACAGATGGTCCACTGAGAGCAGCAATGATATGATGTCCCTAAATATCAAAACACCTGATAACAGCTTCCGACACAGTTAGTGTATTTTCTAAAGAGGACTTGTGGATGGATACAGATGAGAATTGCACTTGATGGGCAGGCATGGATAGGTTGCTGTCAGCACCAGTAGAGGAAATATCAACATGAGAACAAAGATTCACTGAATCATTCAAGTAAGAAGATGCCAGAATGAAGCTCCAAAATACATTTCAACAATCCATGACCTTGGACCAATGGCAATAGGATGAAGCTTAATAGACATAAATTCAAATTCCTATATGCAGATTTTTTAAAAAATAATCAAGACCTGGCTTGCTGTCAGTCTGTGAGAAAAAATCCTCAGATTCTTGGTGGACCACAAACTCAAGAAGAGCCAGCAATGGGATTCTGCCACTTTCAGATACACTGCATTCTAAAGTTACCTCTAAAGTCTCTTCCCTTTCTAATATCCTGGGAGTCTATTCTATGAATGTTCCCAGCTAGGTTTGGGTCCTCACTTTGGATGGGAAACATTCCTAATTGCAAAAAAACTTTTTTTGTCACATTTTTGGAAGTAGATTTTCTCTCTCTCTCTCTCTCTCTCTCTCTCTCTCTCTCTCTCTCTCTCTCTCTCTCTCTCTCTCTCTCTCTCTCTCTCTCTATACCCATCTGTGTGTATATGTGTATATGTGCATATGTGCATATATACACACAAATGTATATTATATATATATATGTATTTAAGTTGACATGCGGTCACTTTTTCTCCACCAGTATGACTAACAATTTATGTATTTATAGTGGCTAATGTTCTTTAAATTCTGCTACACATAGCTGATCTTATGGCACTTTGAGGAATTGGATTCAAATTCTTCCTTGGTTACTCTCTGATGGTGTGCTCCTGGGTAAGTCACCTCACTTCCCTGATGTGCTAAGGCAGAAGAACATTAAGGTCTTGAAGATTCCTGAAAAAAAAATAGTAGCTTTTCTTATTCTGAAGACCCTAAGGGAAACCTCATAGATTAGTGTGAAAATAACTGGACACAGTCCTGGTTTTGCAATATAATGCCTTTTGTGACCTGGAGCAAATTATTTTATCTCTCTGAGACTCCCTTTCCCTCACTGCAAAATGATGTTAGATTGTTGGGGTCCTTTCCGGCTCTAAGTCCTATGATCTATGAAAGCAAGAAAAATACCAGTGGAAGTAAAATTTGAATATCTTTGAAAAGTCAAAATCACTGGTTCCAAATGGTATGGAATTTCCCAGGATTTCAAGTTTTATCTTACTTGGAAATAGGCACAGAAAAGACCAGTTAGGGAAAATTAGTACTTTTCCCTATTCAGATGTAAAAGCTATCCATTGACTTCCTTTAAAACATATCTTTAAAGATCTCCTGTTATATTTTATTTTTAAAACCTACCTGTATTAAGATATTTATTCTGTCTTTCATGGAAAATAACTTGAAGCTGTTCATCTGAAATCTATTAAATCATTGTATTAAATACAATAAATAGGAGACAGGAGCTTGAGCCTTTTTTTCAGATCACAGTATTAAAGTAGAATTTCTAATATTTTCAATTTTCTTCTCTTGGTACAAATGAAAATGAGAAAGCTGAGTTGAATTAAAAACAACAAATAACCAGATATTATACCTGAAATCTTTCTGCTGAAATTCATTGTCAAAATATATTTACTTATGCTTCATGTATGCTGCATATGACTCTAGTTGTTATGAGATTATTTTCTTTCCTTTGAGGATAGGTAGTATAATAATAGTAGCATTATAAACATGCCATCCACAGCAAGTACAAACAAACAATCGATGGAACTAAAGGTAGGTCATTACACCAGGAACAAAATTCAATTTTCTGAACTCCCTTCTAAATTTGGGCTAGACCCAGAATCCGTAATCGCCAAACATCTGGTGTCTTCCCTAAACTTTGATGTTTGGAATTTAAATTTTGCCCAACGCCCAAATGTTAATTCATCATTTAAGTCAAACCCTTTCAGTACACAATTCACAGGAAGTTCAGAGTTAAGTTAATTACTATAATGTCTTTTAAAGTGATGTGCAAATCTTATTAAAGATCATTAAAGTTACATTAAGAATGTAAATAGCTTGAAGACGCCCCCATTGCATACGACACAAATATTTGAGGGTGCCTAGTCTATTTCCCATTGGTCAACAAAGGAAGCCAAATGTCCACAATTGCTAAATCACAACACAAAGTCTCCTTATCCCTTTTTAGGGAGTTTATGAGTGGTAGTAACAGGAAACGTGTATCATTGAAAAAAAAAAAAAGCAGTTCCAAATCCTATTCTGGTCCTGTGTACTACTTTCTTCCCAGACTTCTTGATTCCTTAACTAGCGAATTCGAAAACCAATCCAAGGCAGGGAAGACCGCTCCCTCACCCGCGAAAGAGGTGGACTCAAATTTCTTTCGGGACCTTTACTTTCTCCTCTCTTTCCCTGAGCTGTTTCTTTCTAAACATCCCTGGTGTCCTAAAAGGGGACTGAGGCAAACAAAAGGATTATGACCTCTTTCAGCATGTTTCCTGCTTACTCCAAAGAGTCAGGAAGGGGAGATGGATTAAATGGAGAAAAGACCCTGTTTGAAAACATTAATCTGCTGTAATTAGTGATTGAGGAAGGAAATGCAACCAATACATGAAAGATAAATCAGCTTCTGGGGAGGGCCGGGGGGAGCTTTCCGATTTCTGAAGTTCATGAAACCCTCAAGAGAAAGTGACAGAAACGTCCAAACAAAGCTCTGCTGGACTGCGGTAGCTGACAAGGAAGCGGTCACAGACTCCTCGGGCTGCCTGAGAGGACCCCTGCCCAGAGGAGGCTCGACTCAGCTCCGCTCTAGCCAGCCCCACATCTTAGCCGTCGCCTCCCATTTCTTCAGGCACAAGAACGAAAAAGACAAAAGCTCCCAGTCAGCCGCAAGCCCTAGCTATACGTTTCATTTACCACTTAATCTCTCACCTCTACCCCATCTGTCGTTTTTGTTTTGCAAGCCTGGAACTTTCTAAAATCGGTCCCTTCACCCCTTTCTCCTCTCAGCTCTTATTTGTGCTTATTTTGTAGAAGAGTGAAGGTTATTGGGGAGAGTGCCAAGGGGATTCAGCTGGCCCCCTCCCTACTACTCCCTGTTCCCACCCCCCCCCCACAAACAATAGGTGGATTATGGGCAATCTTCTTTCCATCCTGGACCTCCAGGTAAGGGGCTGCAGAAGGAGCTAGGAACCCAGAGGCCTGCTGAATTTGCAGTTTTAGAAATGGTCATTTCAAGATGTGTCAGCTATAGTTTGGTTACTGCCCTGTGACCCATTTCAGGCAGAAAGGAGAAAGATCAGCCATCCACTTCCCCCCATTCAGAAGTTCAAAGAAAATTGGGAGACCCTTAGGATTTCATGAATTCTCCTTGCAGAGTGGCTTCTCCCCTGCGAAGTTGTATGGGTGTGAGTGCATTTGAGAGTGTATGTGCATGAGTGTTTATGTGAGTTTGAGTGCATGTTGGTGATTGAGTGTATATGTATGTGTCCACAGAGGCCATCTTTGGATGCTACGTAGGAGACTTCTTGTGAACAGGCTTATGGATTGCTCTGGTACAACTGGATCAAGGAACCATGGACCTAGAAAGAGGAGAGACTTTGAAGGTAACCATTACAGATGAGATACCTGAGATCTGGGGAGATATAATTACTCAAGGTCATATGTCTCACTCTTTGGTAGGATTTGAACCCAGGACCTTCAGCTCTCAGTTCCTCTTTGGCACATTGCTACCTCATCTACTCATTTTGGTTTGCAAATGATGCATGAAACAAAGACAGGGCATATGCCTGGCTGGATATTCACTACACCAAGGGAATCCATAGAAATCAATTGCTGAGTTCACAAAATGCCCTAAAAATATTCCCAGAATGGCCCATATATAGTAATAATAGCTAGCATCTGTGTGGCATTTTAAGGTTTGCAAAGTGCTTTATAAATAGTATCTCATTTGATTCTCATGACAACTCTGGGAGGTAGCTGCTATTGGAGGTGAGGAAATGGTGGGGTGTTAAGTGACTTGCCCAGGGTCACACAGTGAGTGACTGAGGTTAGATTTGACTTGTAAATCCAGTGGTCTATACTTTGTGTCACTATGATGTAATGCTTATTTAAACCTTCGGATTTAAACCTCTTACTCACCCTCACTCATCCTTTCTCCTTCCTTCTGTAATTCCCTCCTAATCTGATCTTTCTGTCCCTCAATATCTCAGGCTCTCCCTTTGTCCGTGATTTTCCTCCCAACAGACAGTCCCAAGTGAGAAAATTCTGGGTATTGTAAATGGATCACAGCAGTCTCCATTTTAAACTCCATAATTGATGAGAGGTAGCAAGGAGTAATGGGTAGAGACTTGGCCTTGGAGCTAAGAAGACTTGGGTTCAAATCCCACCACTTAACCTCAAACATTGGGCTCTCCAGGTTGCATCCATGGTACAGATTTTCATTGGTAAAAAGATTCCTCCCCAGGAGGTGTTCTTGACACTGATACACCGATGAAATCACAGAGCCTAATGACCATCACATGCCATAACAAGGCCTTTCTCCAACTCGTACCAGCTGTGTGACCAAGAACAAATCACTTAACCTCTTTGTTCCTCCAGGGAATGCTCTAAGAGAAAACGTTACAGACAAGTAGCTTCAATAGAGGGAGTTTCCTACTTTCTTTACCCCATTCCTCAAATTAAAAAGAAAAATCATATGAGTCAGGGGACCAAGAAAACAACACAATCCCCTCCTCCACTGCTGGGTGTTCTTAAAACTTTATAAAGGTCTCCCACTTGCCCTCCCCAATGGCTACACAAACAGAGCAAACTACCTTAGCACAGGACCTGGCACGAAGCAGTCTAGGCACCTAAAACATGTGAATTAATTGATTGACAAAATTTTGATATAAAAATAAAAGCCTTACAGAGACACGGATGGTGACTTGCAAATACAAGATATCCCTTGGGTCATGGTTTCCAAATGTTGAGTGGGGGGGGGGGTTGGGGGATTCACTTTCAAATATAGCATTCTGAGCATTTTGCTTTCTGGAATGTCTTCCAATCGATCCAGATGATATCCCTCCTTTGATCTTCAGTTTCAGGAAAAGCTGAGCAGACCTCAGAAAACAGAGATAAGATTCTTAATCTTTTGATAAAGGGAGCACATTTCATCCGACCTAGCAACTCTCCCAGGACAGCCGAGCCAAAGGTAAGTCACCCCGGGCTCTTGGAAAAGAAGTTTTGTTATCCTATTTAAACTATAGAAAAAACCTCCACAAAAATCAATACCAGTGGTTTTCATAGGCAGTTGACTAGTTTTAGGTTTGAGGAAGCCTGATGTGTGGCCAGGGTACTCCACTGATACTTCACATACTGTTTATACCTCCCAAGAAAGGCATCAGGATGAGTAAAACAGTGCTTTGAGATCCTTGTGGCGGTGGGTAGGAGTAAATATGAATGTACATAGATCTAGTCTTATTAATGCTTTGCTAGTCCAAGGTTAAAAAGAACCATCTGCTCCATTTAGAAACCACAGTTTGATATCAACTCAACTCTTTGCAAATGATGTCCCTCAGTTTTCCTTCGCAAAGTCCTCTGGTCAAATTCCCTCGGGTACATCTGACTAGCTAGGGAGTAATAAGAAATTAGTGATTCTGAATGTGATTGAAGATGTCTACACCCCATTGCTGAGCTGGAAGGGATTCTAGAGATCAACAGATAGAACTGTTTCACACTATAGACAAGAGAACTGAACCCCAGGCAGAAGGAAATGATTTGTCATTCAGCAGGTCAGTACCAGAATTTGAACCCAGATCATCTTGCTCCAAAACAGCTTTTCTCTGATATTCATAAAACACAAATCTTTGCAGTCAAACCATGCCATACTCAGACCACCCTTCCTTCCCATTCCCTTCCCTTAAATATGTATTTGTATGGCTCCATACGCTGCTAGGGTGACATTCAAGATCTTCAACCTGGAATTTGAGACTCTTCACAGTAAAATTCTCACATACCTTTCTAATCTTATTTAATTTTGCTTCTCTTCATTCATTCCCAGTTCCATCGAAGCAGGCCTGCCAGCTATTCTCCGACCTGGCATTCAATTTCCTTCCTACATGCTTTTGTCCAAGTGGCTTCTATGTTCTTCCTCCTTGCATCTGCCAGAGCATCTTCTCTCACAACAGAAAACAGAGTTCAGATCCTACACGAGTATTTGCCTGATAGCTTCAGCGGTTACTGCACTCTGTCTCTGTTTCTGTCTCTCTGTCTCTCTCTGTCTCTCTGTCTCTCTCTCTCTCTATATATATACATACATACATATGTACACATATATATGCATATATATGGAGAGATAATAATAAATAATATTGATATAACCCATTAAGATTTGCAAGTGCTGTTTATGCTCCTCATTTTACAGAAAACGAAACCGAGGCAGAGAGAGAATCTACCTGTATCCAGCATGAACATGATGTAAGGACCTTGAGGGCAAGGTTCATTCTTGTCTCAGCTAGCAGCACATCGTAGGCAGTTAATAATTGTTTGTTTACAACTTGAGTGATTGAATTTCCAATGCACCACAGGAAGAGCACTTTCTTTTCCAGAAAGTCTTTAAAAAGGAAAAGTTTCCAGTTTCTGCAAAAATTAGTGGGTTCGTCGTCTTTGGCTGCTGAGTAAGGAAGATATAGTACCTAGGCCCAGGGGAGGAAGAGTACTGCTGCCCTCTGCCCTCTGACCAGGGCACAACCAGAGTTCAGTTCTGGATGCTACATTTAGGAAAGACATCAGGTGGTTGTTTTGTCCTTCGTTTTCAAAAGGGACCATGACATCAGGGAAATGATGACATGACTTGCAATTGACTGACTTCAATGAGGGAAGGCTGTGCAAGGTCATCAGGACAACTGGAGATGGTCCAGGATGCAATGGGGACCCTGGCCCTTTTAAGCTAAGACCTTTTCATGTACTCACTTAGAGTGAGTACCATTCAATGAATAGGCCTCTTTAAGGAGTGAAGGGATAGCCCCTTTAATTAGGAAAAAAAAAAGATTAAAAAATCAAACTGGGAGGGGAACACCCTCAGGGTTGCTATTCCAAACAGTTGTTGGGCAGGGACCTATTGTAGTCCAATCTATGAGCTTCTGAGTAAACTGGATTTAAGGTTTTGTGAGAGGGGGGAGGGAGGGAGGAAGGAAAGAAAGAAAGAGAAAGGAAGGAAGGAAGGAAGGAAGGAAGGAGGAAAGGAAGGAAGGAAGGAAGGAAGAAAGAAAGAAAGAAAGAAAGAAAGAAAGAAAGAAAGAAAGAAAGAAAGAAAGAAAGAAAGAAAGAAAGGAAGGAAGGAAGGAAGGAAGAAAGAAAGAAAGAGAAAGAGGAAAGACATCAACAAACTAGACAGTGTACAGAGGAGGGTCACCAAGATGATGAGCTCACAGTCAATGAGAGGAATCTTCGTGTGTTGTTTAACCTGGAGAATGAAAGGTTTGGGAGGGGGAGGAGGGAGGGAAGAACATGAGCACCTTTGGTGTTGGAAAGGCAGGTGTCAGGTGGATCTAGGGTTTGTGCTGTGGGTTGCCAAATGAAATCACAGAGCCTAGAGTGGTAAGGGGCCAACAGCCTGGATTTGAGGGAGATATTTTCCCATTCTGATTTTCACCAAACAATGACTTTCCACATCCCAAATAGCAGCTCTCTGAGGAGCTTTTACTACAAGTTTGTAAAGCTTGTAGACTTTTATTCCCCCTTTAAAGATGAACTAAGAAGAGATATCACATTTGGTTGGCTTGGCCAGAAATTGCAGAAAGGCCAATTTGGGGAGCTGTAAATGTAAGGGAGAACCACCTCACAGTAAGGGGCTTCTGAAAACGGAATGGATTGCCCTAGGAGGCAGTAAACTCCCCCCATCCTTGAACAAAGGCTAGATGACTACTCATTTGAGATGTACCAGGGAGGATTCTTATTCAGGATGGGCAGAAATGTACGGCCTCTGGCATCTCCACACCTGTGATTCTATGTTTTGGAGAGAGAATAAAACACGCAAAGGATCGATTTTTGTTGTTGTTGAGTTGTTTTCAGTTGTTCCTCCTCTTCGTGACCCCCCTCCCCACCTCTTTTTTGGCAAAGTTACTGGAATGGTTTGCCATTTCCTTCTCCAGCCAAAAAAGGACCACATAGTAAGGATAATTTTTCTAGACTGGAAAAATAAACCAGAAGAAAGATTGGCCAGTGGGGAAACAATATGAGTAGGTTTTACTTTAGAAGGGAATAAGTTTGTCTGATTCAGCGGGTAAAGATTGAGAAGTCTCGTCCAAGACCTCTGACACATACTGGCTGGTTGACTCTGGGCAATATTCATCTCTCAGTGGTCCTAAGCTACTCTCTTAGATTGTAAATTGCCAAGAGGTGTTGATCAGTATTGGTAGAGAACCCCCCGCCCTGCCCACCCCACTCCCCAGGAGTTCCACACAACAATGAAATCACAGGGTCAGTCAAAAGAGGAAATAACAACGTCCAGATGACCAAGGCTGTCTTAGAAAGCTTCCAACTGGGATGGAAACGTATGAGAGAAAGGAAGGAAGACTGTGGGGGTGGCTGGATCTGGACAAGAAAGAAACAGTGAAAATCAAAGATGTGGGTCAAGATTTTAACCCTCTGTGGGTTTTCCATGACTTACCATGGACTGAAATATATATATGTATACATATTTCATATTACCACATGGTGGAGACCCCTTGGAGATATATATATATGCATATATATATATGTGTGTGTGTATATATATATGTATATATGTGTGTGTATATATGTGTGTGTATGCATGTGTGTATGTATGTAAATATATATGCATACATATATACCACTATATGGTAAGAATGAAGTTTAACAGAGGAACAGATGGGGTGGTGGTCAGCAAATGTCCTTGAAGGGTTAGTAGGAGAGCAGAACCCTGGGCAGGCTGGGAAGAGAGATGCATTCCTGTGACTCTAATACTCCTCACTGAAAGCACTCATACAGCCTCCTCATAGGCTGGTGTTTTCTCTGTTTTATTGGTGAGGCTGTGAGAGGCATCAGCATTCGCCCAGACACAAACCCGGCAAGAATCACGACTAACACTTAACATAGCACGCTCATGTTTCCAAATCCCTTTATCTAATTTGAGCCTCACAACAATCTGCCATGTTCCATGTTATTCTTATCCTCATTTTATGGTTGAGGAAACTGAGGCGAGCAGAGATTACACGACTTGTCTAGGGGCACACAGCTCGTGAGTGTTTGAGGCAGAATTTGAACTCAGTTCTTCCTGATTCCAAGTCCAAGGCTCTATTCACTGTGCCTGGCTGAGTGGAAGGAAGAGGAGAGGAAAGAAAGAAGAAGTGGAGGGAATAAGTGAGTACCTTAAAGAGAAACCATGAGTGTTTGTTTTTAAATGGAAAATGTTCCTTGAAATAAGAATGAGAAGGGTCAGGCCCTGGAGCAGACCCATCTCGCTGCGCATTTCTCCCGTAGCTGTCAGATTCAGGGCCTCTGCTCAGACCACACCTGGCCAAGCTCCCCTTTAGGGGCTGAGGTTAAATTAAGAAAGCCCTGGGCAACTGTAAGCTCGCTCCCCACCATGTGCCTGCCCCTCTGAAGATGAAAATCGGGTGGGCAGAGGGGCCAGACGGGGCTTTCAAACTGGTTAAAAGCTGGTTCCTCCTTTTGAAAGAATTTGCTTTCAGACAGAGAAAGTCTTAACACAGAAGATGGAAATGCTATAGGCGTATCAGAGAACAGCTTTCAGAAGGGATTGCTCTCCAATACCTTATTTCATCTTAGGTTTTTTTTGCTTGTTTGTTTGTATTTGTTCTCATTCCTCCTCAAGCCCTTCATTCCGACTTGCAGCTTTAGAACCAAAAGGGACCTCAGAGGCCGACTGGTCCGGCCTATTCACTCTACAATGGAGGGAACTGAGGCCCCGAGAGGGGAAGTGAGGTAGCCCAAGGTCATGTCGTTGTCAGAGCTGGGATGGATTCAGGAAATTGAGGCCTGAGGAAAAGGACGGACTGCAGCATTTAGCTCTATGCTCCACGAGCTCAAAACACCAATTACTTGGCAAGTTTGGAGATTTCGCTTCCCTTAGAGATCTTGTCGTTCAATCGTTTCAGTCGTGTCCGACTCTTTGTAACCCCATCTGGGGTTTTCTTGGCAGAGATAATGGAGTGGTTTCTCCAGCTCATTATGTAGATGGGGAAACTGAGGCAAAAAGGGTTAGGCGACTTGCCCAGGGTCACACAGCTAGAAAGTGTCTGAAGCTGGATTTGAACTCACGTCTTCCTGACTCCAGGCCTGGCACTTTGTGCATTATGGTGCCACCTGGTGCCTGCCCCTTTGAGTTATTCAGTCTAGTTCTATTCTTCTTGATCCATGGATCTATCCAGGCAGTGGCTAAAGCCAAGAACTCTACCTTCCCACCAGGTAGTTAGTCCTCAGAAACTTTACTGATACTCTATGTTTCTTCCAACCTCTGGAATAATTCTGGTTTTAACTAACTCGATAATTTATAGGTACCTCCTAGGACATTGTCAAGTTTCTCAACTGAACAAGATTCTTGTGCGTTGACACCCAGTTGATAAATTGATTGATTAATTGAATGATCATCTTTGGGGAGGGGAGTGAAGTGACTTGATGGACTCAGTCATCCAATCTTTGTGTACCCACCTTTCTTAGTGCTGCCCTCTGGCCCTTCCAATCCCTGTAGACAACTGTCCAGTCCTTTCGAAGTCTTTCTTTTTCAGACTAAGCATCCCCAGTGCCTTCAACCAGTCCTTCTATGATGAGATCACCATCTTCTGGTTGATCTCCAGCTTATCAATGGCCTTCCTAAAATGTAGTTTCAGGATGGAACGTGATCTTCCGGACGCAGCTTGACACAGACTGTAGGGGGACCATCTTCCTCCTCGTTCCTGGGATCTATGCCCAACTTGACACAGCCAATGACTGCAGCAGATTTCTTGGCTGCCTCGTCACACGCACACTTGATTCACATTGAGCTAGATCACATTGGGCTAAGCCTTACATCTTAACCAGCAGAATTGTTCTCTAGCCAGACTTTCTCCATTTTGGACTTGGGCTCCTGTCATAGGTACCATAGTCATCCTCAATTTTGGCCAACATCCTCATCTTCTTCCACCCCATCCTCCAATCTTGGACTCGACCCCTGGGTCTGCTCACTCTGATAGATGAGCTTTCACCCTATTTTGCTCTACGTGGGCTCCACAGCACTTCCTGGACATCTCTAGGTGGCATGAGGACACCTTGCGGAGAATTCTCCAGTGACTCATCCTCCCTCCCCGCATCTAGCTCTCCTTTGTGTGTTGGCTTTGCCCATTAGAATGTAAGGTCCTAGAAGGCAGGGACCATCCCTCCCTTCCCACTTCTCCTCCCCTCCCAGCCCCATGTCTTTGTCTCTGTCTCTCTGTCTGTGTCTCTCATTCATCTAACTAGCTTAGATTTAGAACCAGAAGGATTTTCATGGTCCTCTAGTTAAATTCTTGCATTTTAGAGGTGAGAAAACTGAGTCACAGAAAGAATAACTGATTAACCAAGGTCACATAAGGGAAAAGTGGCAGAGGGAGGATTTGCACCCAGGACCTCTGACCCATCTTTCCACTGTGCCATGATGCCTCAAAATTGTTTTCTTCACAGCTGCCCTCATGAGATAATCAGTGTGAGTGGCATTATCTCCATTTCACAGTGGAGGAAACTGAGTGATGGGGAGGTGAAGCAGCTTGTCCATGGTCACACAATGACTAAGAGTCAGAGCTTTTGAACCCGGGCCTCTCCTCATTCAAGAGAGCTTTCTCCTTTCCTCTGCTTACACGGCTTCTGCATGTGTCCGGGTATTACAATAGCCTTCTAATGTAACCCTGGGGTCTGGAGGCCCCCCTCTTCTTCTAAGCAGCCAGAATTAACTCCCTAAGGCACAAGTCTGATTAGTGCCTCCCCGGCTCAAAAGCAATCACTGATGACCTATTTTCTTTAGAATAGAAAGCAAACTTTAAAGCTTTCCCCAATCTGGCTCTCATCTCTCTTCTAGTCTTGTTTCCCATTGTTGCTTTTCATTGACTCTCACTTCCAATTAGACTAGGCTTCTGGCCATTTATCTCCTCAGCTCGACATTCCACGTTCCCCTCCTCCTGTCCCTCCCATGTCCCCCTCCGTAGGATGTACTCCCTCCCTCTTCACAAAGACCTTTCAGAGTCCTATAGGATCACAATTCAAGGGGGAGGGACCTTTAGTGCTCAAATGAAGAAGCTAAGACCCAGGGAGGCTAAATCCATTCACTAAGATGATGACGTCAGATGCAAGGGTTCTCAGAGGTCTTCTCATCCAGCCTCCTCGTTTTGTAGAGGCTATGTGGCTTGCTCCCCAGTCAAAGGGGTAATTGATGGTAGAATCAGGATTTGAACCTGGGTCCTTTGACTCTGGAGCCAGTGCTTTCCCCCATAAAACGTCACCTCCTCTCTCTTGCTTAGCTCAGGCACCCCCTCTCTTATGCTGTCTTTCCTGATCCCCAGCCCCCAAACCAAACCCAGCCCTCTCCCCCCAGACCTCAGTGATACCTCCTGCCACAAATTCCCTAGAACCTTTTGTCCTCATGGAGCCTTTTATTCTTTACTTTCTGTTGTGCCTCATGCTCCTCAGTCCTGTCCCAGTCCCATGTAAGCGACTAGAAAGCAGGGATTATGTTGTCTTTTTACTGCCTCTCTTTATTGTCATGCCTGGCACCTAGTAGGTGCTTTAGAAATGTTTACTGAATTAAATTCTTTGTCCATACTTCCTTGCCAGGAGGGAAATCTTATACCATCCTTGTATTGCTCTCTCTGTCTCTGTCTTTCTGTCTGTCTGTCTGTGTCTCTGTCTTTCTTACACACAGACACACACACTCACACACACACTCACACACACACACACACACACACACACACACACACACACACACACACACCAGCTTAAGCTACGAAGACACAATTTCTTGGTTCTAAGGAGAATACTTTTCAAGCCCAAAGGCTAGAGTTGTCTCCCAAACATACATCCAAGAGCTTACTTTTGTTAACTTAGAATCCTAGGAACAATGGCCCATTTTTACTTTCTAGCAAAAAAGGAGCTATAATGACTGGAATTTCTCCCTAGACTAAGGAGAGGAGCAAGGGATCTGTCTGGTCCCTGGGAACTCGCTTCTTTTCCAGTCTTTGCCTAGGCCAGATGCAAGTATAATTGTAGATTCTGGAAGGAACTAATTAGGCTCCACACAACTGGAGGACAATTTCAGACCAGGGCTTGAACTTCCCAGGAAAAGACTGAGAAATGATGGAGAGAACCCCCTCGCTTCTAATCTCGGGAAGATGAATATGAAAGAAAGAATTATGTGGCTAAATATTAATGAATGATTATGGATTTTTAGACACAAGCAAAATTATAGGAAAAAAAGTTGCAAAAATACTTTCCCATAGAAATCTATAAGGAGGAGGTAAATATTGAGGGGCCCCATTTATCCCTCTGGGGCTGGTAATGTGCTCGTAGAGCAGGAGTGAGCCCTTGATGCAGAAGGTAGCAAAGGAAATATGATTTCAAGAGTTTTCTCTTTGTCTGCTTTATTTCTAAAAACTGACCTAATCTTCAAGCAAAGTGAGACTAAGGAGGATTTTTGAAGTTGGGACAATGCAACGGCTTAAGGCGGGTAAGGAGGTGGGAATCAGAAAAGTCCAGAGAAGAAAAAAAAAAACACTTCCAAAGAACAGAAGCAATTAGTGTGCAGCCCAGAGTTTTGGCCAGGTGGGGCTGCTAAGAGGGGGGACAGTTAATTGAGATTGCTGAGGAAGAGGCCAAAGGATTTGGTGACAGCTTGGATAAGGAGGAAGAAAGAGAACGCTACCCTTGTTGTGTGCTTAAGAGATAGGGGAGATAACAAAGTCCCCAAGCCTGACAGCAAAGCCTGGGGAGAGACTCTCTCTTCAGAAGGAAAATGAGTTTGATCTTCATCTTGTTAAATCCGTATTTATTCAAGGCATTTTGACTCAGCCCAGAAACCAGGCTACAGGCGGCAAGAGGGAGCTGTGGGGGAAGGGGAGGCAAACTCTGGAATCTGCCTTCCACTGATGGGGAAGGTGCCAATGAGATCGGAGATCTAAGGGGAAAGGAACCAAAAGCCATTTAGTCTACCCCACCCCACCCCATCCCACTCCGTTTTCAGATGAGAAAATTGAGGACCAGGGGAGGCCGTGAGCTGCCCAAGATCACATAGTTGAGGCATATTTGAGCCAGGATCCTCTGTGTTTTTCATGTTGCTTAGGACAGTAAAATGGAAGCTTCTTGAGGTTAAGGACTCTGATCTTTGTGTCTTTATTTTTCTGGTACCTAGAACCCTGTCTGGCAGATAAGTCGAGTTTTAATCAGTGACAGTTGAATTTAATTGAAAGGGAGCTCCCAACTACCCTGTGTACTAGTGTCGTATCCTTGGACAATCTACCATCTCTCTCCACTTCCTATCTGAGTTCTAAATCCAAAATAATTCTCCCTCAGCCTCAGCGTTGTCCTCTGTAAAATGGTGAAAACCAGGACACTTCACTGAAGGGGCTGTTGTGAGGGTGAAGCAAGTTCATCTCTGTACAATAGCTTATGCATACTGGCTAAGGACAGACGGACCCAAGAAGGTCAAATAGGTAGTGCCAACCCCCCATCAAAAAAATTGCATTTATTTTGCATGCACTTTATAAATGTTCCCATTGTATCCCCTAATGAATGTAACCTCCTTAAGGGCAGACGTTGTTTCCTGCTTATTGATAGGTCTTCTGCACAGTGGAGGGACTTAATAGATGGTTGGCTTTGGCTTAGGGCTGGGAGAGAGCTTCGAGGACACCTCCTGCAGCACCCTTCTATTACAGGTGAGGATACTGGGTCTTAGTAAAGTGACCACTTGCCCCAGGTCACATGGGCATTAAAAGATGGATCCAGGATGTTAACTTGCTCTACTGACTCCAGATCCAATTTGCCTTCCCCTACGCCAGGTTGACACCTTCTCTTGCCCTGTTAAGAAAGTGGGGAATATTTGGGATGTGACTACTGATAACAATGATGGGCATTTGCACTTTAAGTTTTTTAAGGCATTGTACATTTGTGATCTCAGCTGAGCTTTGCAACAACCCTGTGAAAGACACTGCAGGTATTGCCATTTTACAGATGAAGAAACTGGGATCTGAAGAGGTTAAAGGACTTGCCCTGAGTCTCTCAGACTGCAACCAAGCCTCAAGTCCAGCCCTCTTTCCTCATGCCCAGCAGTCTTTATAAATTCAAGACTTATTCTCCCAACCTACACTTGGCATAGGTTGGACCTCCAGATCTGCTCCTTCCTCTAAGGGATCTTCTGATGACACCAAGGAATGATGTTTTGTTTTGTTTGTTTTTTCTGATTGTTTCAGCTCAAACCTCCAATCAACCCTATTCCTCCAGGATCAGTTTACCAGTCAGTTAGTACCTCCCTATTGCTGAAGACAACATGACACAGGCTATAGAGTGCTGGGCCTGGAGTCAAGAAGACTTGGGTTCAAAATCCAGCCTCAGATACATACTAGCTATGTGACCCTGAGCAAGTCACTTAACCTCTGCCTCAGTTTCCTCACTTGAGAGTCACTAGGGAGAGACTGTGGTTGAGTTCATCCTTTGAAGCCTTTTGTGTGTACACTTAGTTCAGGATCCTCAGCCAATTAAAAAAATTTTCTTCTGCCTGAAATAAGCAGACAAAAAAACAGTTACAGAATACTTGTGCAGGCTCTATCACACATGCTTGGAAGCAGGCTCACTCTGGTAGTAAGAAGAGCACACTGTGCATTCCCCTTCCCATTGGCCAATCTCCTGTTTAGCTGGGTTGCCAGCTCAGGCTCTGCATCTCTTTAAAAGGAAAAGGGGCCGGCAGTTATCTGGATGGTTTACCACCATGGTTGCAGGTAATGGAGCTAACTGATAGAAACCCTAAGGAGACTGATTTCTGACCTTTACAAATAGACATTGTTAGGTTTAGTGTAAAGGAAATTTTCATCTCTAAAAGTGGAGTAGTTTGTCCTTGGAGGCAATAGGTTGTTTCATTGTAAGTGTTCTCTCAAAAGCTAGATGACCACCTGTCAGGAGTGCTCTAGAGTCTAGAGGACTTTCTTTTTCAGGTACGGGTTGTACTAGATGGCCAATGAGGTCCCTTTCCATTCAGAGACTGTAAATTGTTAGCCCAAGAAGCTTGGGTCTACAATGAGAAAGGAAAAGTACCAGATTTAGTGATTTACAGGTTATTTCACTGTCCCAGGACATTACCAAACCTCTTGGGTGAGAAAGATAACCAATAAAAAGTTTGTAACTATCTACCCAGGGATAAACAAGTGGATGAAGAATGTCTATTGTTCCAGGGGTGGGGAACCTTCAGCCTCAAGGCTGCATGTTACCCTTTAGGTCCTCAAGTGCAGCCCTTTGACTGAATCCAAGATTCACAGAACAAATCCCCTTAATGGAAGGACCCCTGCAGCCTTTACACTAATGTATAGTTGTACAAAACCTATGGAAATCATGCAATCTCTCTCTCTCTCTCCCTCTCTCTCTCTCTCCCACACACATATATGTATATGTGTATATACATGTATACTTGTATACACCTAAACACAAATATATGTGTGTGTGTATTTACACACACAAATGAACAGTGAGTTAAGGCCAGAATTGGACATAAGGAGAACTGACTAGATAGTGCTTAGTCAATCTTTCCGGTTGATTAATTGGCTTTGGGAAATTATAAAATTGTTTTTTTAGAATTCCAAAATTTTTCTTGAAACAAAAACATCTTTTTAATACCTATGTCCTATTTATGCGGTTATACGACTATGTTATGGGATATTACAGTCTCTGAAGAATTGAGAATGAATATTAGTCAGGAGATTATGGAAAGTCACGAGGTGGACCTGAGCATTGTAAATGTAACAACCCTCTCCAGGTGACCCCTGTAATTTTCATCCACAGCCTGTATTTCGTGAGGGTGTGTGGCTACTGCTCTAATGTTTTGAGTGTACTGCAGTTAGAATCTGCTTCTAGCACTGCATCTCATGAGCCCCAACCAGTGTTCTTCCCATTAACAATCAGGCAGTAAACTTAGTTTTTAGCTAAATTAGAATCACAAGAATAGCTAATACAAAATATTTCCTGTAAAAGCCCTAAGCTTTACTTTCCCACAAACACATACCCTGAACAGGCTCCTGTTCCACAGGGGGTGGATGTTGACTCCAAGAGGACATGATGAGAATAAGAAGAAAAGAATGCCAGTTGACAAAGGATTAAAGGCCCCAGAAAGCCAGAAATATGCTTAGTGCCATCTAATTTCAGATCTGCAGGCAGACCTAATCTGGTTGTAAAAGGTTGTCAGGGGTGTTAGTGAAGAAGAAAAACAGTAACATCACTCCAGGAACAGTGATAGGAGAACATAAGCAGGCAAGCTGGGCAGAAGGAAACCCAGGTTAATGCAAGTTAACTTTAAGATCCTAAGACCTGCCTTGGTCTTTTAGCAGCATTTATTCCTCTTCTTTTCTTGCTTTAATCAAATTGTCTCCCTTCTCTTTATCATCCCCTTTTCTTTAATGAAATCTTTACCCTTTTCTCTTTTATAGTTGAGCTGCAATCAGACTCCAGTGACTAAGGAGTGCCATTCTCTCATGCCCAAAAGGGAATTCTTTCCCTATTTCGTGTGTGGGTGGTTGGGGATGAGGGAGTGAAGAGTGTGACTCATGGACAAGTGTGGAAACCAGGCTAGCCAGACAGGCTGATGAAAGATCAATTCATCTCCCTGGCCTAGTGAAAGTGTGAGGGGAAGTCTGGGGGAGTTTCTGACCTTTGTGAAGAGGATCTCTGTGGGAAATGGCCTACACCTTCTTTATCTCACTCATCTTCTCATTTTAACCTGGCTTTCTCTTCTCCCTTAAGTTTTCCCATGATTCTAGACCGGTGGAATTTCATGGGTTAAGACTTTCTGGGGAGTTGTGGTATGTTATATGGTTCATTCTGACCATGAAAGGAGCGTGGAGGCAACAAGCTCCCGAGAAGAAGCAGGCTTGATCAGGAAACCTCTTTCCCTCCTGCCAATGATGGGTATTCTTCCAGGGGACCCTTGAATCCACATTTATCTCAAAACACTCTTGGTAATCCTTAGTTTCTGACAATGGGCTCCAAACAGTAATATCCCTGTGTTGGCAAGGCTTCAGATCATTGCATACTCCCGCTGTAGATAGAAGTAATGCTAATCCAATTTACATATTGAGCATGTATTGAGTACCTACTGCAGCATTAAATGTTGTTGAGGTGATTAGTGACATTTCTATCAGAGGATGATCTTGGAGTTGGAAGAAACCTTGTGTTGTTCAGTTGTTTTCCAGTTCTGTCCAACTCTTTGTGACCCTATTTAGGGTTTTCTTGGCAGGGATACTAGAGTAGTTTGTGATTTCCTTCTCCAGCTCATTTTACAGATGAGGAAACTGGGCAGAGTGAAGTGACTTGCCCAGGGTCACACAGCTAGTGTCTGAGGCCAGTTTTGAACTCAGATCTTCCTTACTCCAGACCCAGTGCTCCACTGTGCCATATATCTGACCTTAGAAGTTATCATCCAACCTCCCCACTTTATAGATGAGGAAACTGAGGCCTATATAGGTTAAGTAACTATCCAAGGACCACACTGCAAAGAAGTATCTGAGTCATGGATTTGAACCCAGGACTGGAAGGAAGTCCAGGACTCTGGCCAGAATTTACAAGGTACTTTACACACACGATTTCCTATTTACAGTGTAGAAAATTAAAGCTCCCAGGGAATACATGATCTGTCCTAGGTCACACAGTGAGTAGGTAAGCATAGGTGCTCAGGTTCTCTTACTCCATATCAGGGCCTCTTTCTATAACTTTTCAAATAAGATCTAAATAATTATATGATCATCCAGATTTTGTGGACATATAAACAGGGGTGTGCTGGGGTCATCTCCAATCAGCGTGTTAAATTTTCGGGGTGAGCATTTACACCTCAGAAGTCAGTTGCTACAAATTGTAGCTTGATTTGTTTTGTTTATTGCCTAGACTTAAAAGAAATGCTAATAATTCAGACTAAACTGAAAAGTGTGTGTATGTATATTTCTCATCCCAACAGAGCCTGGTTATTAAACATTTACCAGCACCCTCCTGCATAGCTCTGTAAAAATTGAGTGAGTTCAGCAGAAGGGAAGAAGAAGTTTCAGGGAATGATGTCATCTCCAGGCTGGAGGCCTAGGCTAAAAATAATTATAAACGCCATTTTTGTTTTTCTTTTTCTTTAATATTTTATTACCCCTTCAATTACATGTAGAAATAATTTTTAACATTTTAAACAAAATTTTAAGTTGCGAATTTCATCCCTTCCCTTTCTCCTCTCCCGCTCCCTGTGATGGTAAGCAATCTGATATCTGTTATACATGTGCGATCATGTAAAATGTTTCCTTATCAGTCATTTTGTCCAAGCAGATGTGAACAAAAGAGAAATATTTTAGAAAGAAAGAGAAAAATAGTATGCTCCAATCTCTATTCGGACAACATCAGTTCTTTCTCTGGAGGCAGATGGCGTCATTCATCATGACTGGAGCTTTTAGGTGTGTGTGATCTTTGTATCTCATTTGAAGCCCCAAACAACCTTGCATAGAAGACAAGAAAGCATTGATTGGAATGATTTGAAAGGACAAATTTGGAAATACTATCCTCCTAGATATTCCTGAATATCCTCCTAGACGTTGTCTCTTCTTTGGTTTTTCATAAAATGTTTTCCCCTTGTTTTCCTCCTATCTCTCTTCTTGGTATCTGTTCTTGCATCTTCATTAATTCCTTCCTTCCTTCCTTCCTTCCTTCCTTCCTTCCTTCCTTCCTTCCTTCCTTCCTTCCTTCCTTCCTGTGTGTCTCTTTAACTGTGGTTATCACCAGGGTTCTCTCATGGGCCTTCTTCTGTTCTCCCTCTATGCTATCTAGTTCCGGGACCTCCTTAGCTCCCATGGGTTCAGTTGTCACCTCTAGGCAGATGAATCCTAGATCAATATATCTAGCCCTCCTCTCTCTCCTGGGCTCCAGTCTTGCATTCCCAACTGACTTTCAGGCATAGTGAATTGAATGTCCCATTAGGCATCTCAGACTCAGTACATTATCTTTCCCCTCTTCTTAGCTTCCCTGCAATGGTGGGGGCACCACCATCCTCTCAGTCACCCAGAACTGGAACCTCATCATCCTTACCTCCTCATTGTTACTAACCCAACAGATTCTTTCTGTTGTAAGATCTTGTCATTTCAGCCTGCATAGCATCTCTGGTTTATCTTCTCTCCACTTACTCTGCCATGACCTTAATTGGGAGCCTCATCACCTGACCTTGCAATAACTTTCTGATTGGTCCTCTGACTTACATCTCTCCCCATTCTGTACCATTCTTTACTTAGTTGCCAAAGTGGTTTTTGTCACGCCTAGATCTGCCCATGTCATCCTTCCACCCAGTAAGTTCCAGTGACTCTGTGTTACCTCCAGGATCAAGTATAAAGTCCTTTGCTTGGGAGTTGAAGCTCTTCCCCCTTCCTACATTTCTAGTTTTGTTAGACTTTACCCCCATCCATTCACTCTATGATGCAGCTACACCGACCTCCTTGCAATTCCTTGTAAAGGATACCTCATCTCCCAACTCCACCCTTTGCATTGCCTGCCCCTGCCTGGCGGTATCTCCTTCCTCCCCTCTACCTTAGTTTCTTTCTCTGATATTGTAGTCCTAAGGACTTTAGGCTCCACTGGAGCGGATTTTTCTCTCCACTGATGAGAAATAAAACCCCTCCTCGCTTCAGCAAATGGTTTCTAGGAGTTGCTATGATAAACATCACTTAGTGGACAACTTTCTTTCGATGAATCTCTACAAACAAACCAGCCTATTCTTCCTCTAATTATCAGATGCACAGTCCATCCTGGCTGGAATGGAAGTCTCACTGACTTAGAAAGACCTCCCAGAATGAATCCTTTGAGAACCCAGAGCCACTGTCATACGAGGATGAGTCGTTTGAGAACTTTGGCGGAGGACCCACTGGGGCAGCAGTAGGGCAGGAAGAAGGGAGTGCTCGAATCAGTCTGGAAGACCTAGACTTCCTCTTCTGCCTCAGACGCTCTCCAGCTGTGACTCTGCTCTTGGTTTCTCAGTCTTCACGTCTGTAAAATGGGAATAGAAACAGTAGATACCTCACAGGGTTTTGAGGCTCAAATGAATCAGTCAACAAGCCTTTGTGAAGGACATGTGAGAGACACTGGGCTGAGCTCTGGGGATATAATTACAAAAGTGAAACAGTGTCTGCTTTCCAAGAACTTCCATTCTATTTGGAGGAGGCAACTACACAATGACTATATCTATCTATCTATCGGTATATAGATACACACACACACACACACACACGTATATATATATATATATATATATATATATATATATATATATATACACAAACACACATATATGCTTACAAACACATATAAATGGACTAGTACCTCTGGTGTGAGGGCTTGCTGAGACCTTTGCAGGGCTGCTCATTCACCTTTGGCATCCACCTCATTCACACAACCCTCACCTGTGGCTCCAAGAAGCTGAGGCACCCACAGTGGCCGCACCCTGCCAAAATGTGTTGGCAGATCGGCTAAACCAGGTGGAGGGTAACCGAGGGGTCTCAGACGTATTGGTGAGTTACGCGGGCTGTCTACCCCAGGTATGTGAAGGCTCCCCCTGGTGGAATGGGTAGATAAGAACAGTTTGTTCCAGCAGCCACGAAGGCAGCTGAAGCAGGCACTGTGGAGCTCTTAGAGCTTGGTCAGACACCAAAGATGCCAAGGTCATTCATTTCATCCAAGGTCAATGCAGGCATCTAGACTTTTGTCCTGCCCCTGGATTTTGATGACCCTGGAAGAGAGAGCGAGGCCAATGACTCTGCCTCACTTAAATCCAATTCACACCTGAGTCATGATATTATGTCTGTACAGATATGATGTCACTGTTCCCCTTAAAAAAAGAATCAACAAACAATACATAGACACACATGATAGGAACTAGACCCTATGATTTCATTGGTATTCCCAGATGAAGACTTTCTCTACCAATGCAGTCAGCACTTTCTCTGCAGCTTGTTATCCTCAGGAGTTGCCTAGATCATTGGTGGGGGTGGGGCATTGAGTGATTTGCTCAGGGTCTCTAAGTCTGTACATATCAAGGTGGGACTTGAACTCAGGTCTTCCTGGCTTCAAAGTGGATTTTTTATCCACTGAACTAAATCTCTCTCTCTCTCTCACT
This sequence comes from Trichosurus vulpecula, assembly GCF_011100635.1. Lineage (NCBI taxonomy): Eukaryota > Metazoa > Chordata > Mammalia > Diprotodontia > Phalangeridae > Trichosurus > Trichosurus vulpecula. The sequence continues at coordinate 15,651,334 of NC_050580.1, read as the reverse complement.
CACACACACACACACACACACACACACACACACACACACACACATTATCTCACGGGCTCTGAGTTGGAAGAGATCTCAGAAGGGAAGTATCTCAGCCATTCCCCTTCTCACTTAACAGATGAGGAAAGAGAAAGGACCAGACCACTCCACAGGGGGTCTGGTGGCTTGTCCAGCTTCACACCTGTATTAAGTATCAGAGCCTATTTGAACCAGGCTCTAGGACCACCTGTTTGATTGCAGTGGGGATTTTTTTTTTTTTGGCATGGGGGGGGGGGGGTCAGGAAATAGCAGAAAATATTGGGCTAGGCGATAGGCAAAGCTTTTGTGTTTCTGTGAAACTGTAGCCAGTTAACCACATTGCCTGGGGCAAGCCTCTAAGCTTTATCTCCACCCTAGATTGATTGTTTTCTCCTAGTGGAAGAGAGAAAAGAGGTGAAAAGAGGTTTCCAGAATTGTTAACCCAGGGAGTGGGTTAGCCGAATCAATTCTCCGGGGGAGAAGGAACAAAAAGAGAAATGAGGGTCTGGGAGCGGATTGTGCAATGGAAAAAGATCTAAATTTGGCTTTAAGGAACCTGAATTAAAATAAAAGGCTAGTCTTGACTCTCCGCCCACCCCTTTATCTGTGATTTGGCCAAGTCTCTTTGGGCTCTAGAGCCCTGTCCATATAAAGGGTAGTTTAGCCTAGCGGTTACTAAGGTCTCATTCACGTGTCAATTGACATATTCTGGGGTTAGATTCTCAAATGAATTTTACCTAATTCCTTTTACCGTCCAGTATTAGAAGGCCCCTTCTTTCCAAAACAATTCCTAAGTTTCTATTCTGAAAGGAAGCTTAGAGTGTTGGAGAGAGGGAAGACTTGGGTTCAAATCCTTCCTTAGACATATTCTGATTCTGTGACCCTGGTTAAATCACATCGCCCCTCTGTGTCCTAGGCTGCTCAGAGTATAAATTGTAGAAGAGTCACTGATAAGCATCAGGGAGGAAAGTTTCCTCATCTGGTAGCTCCCTACACAGATGGAATCCCAGGCCAGAAAGTTCCTTTTCTACTCTGTCTCAAATTAAAGAAATCTATTTTGTTTCTGTGTTGATGGTTTGTACCATTAAAACTTACTGATGACCTCCCCCAAGAGCTTTTGTCAGTTAAATCTATTGGTATTTACCATATTAGAAATTATAATATCTTAGTATTAGTATGAAAATAGTTTTGATATTCAGGAGCCCACAGAAGGGTCTCGGGGACTTCCAGGGGTCCCTGGATCACACTTTGCAAACCACTGCTAGGATGTTACGCTAATAGCTTTTATCAAAATTAGATTGCTTCTGTCTGCTTGGTATTCACAGCCTTTCTAACTTGAATTCACATATTCATACATCGGGCCTGGGAGGTTAACTTATTTCAACAGTTATTAAGTGTCTATTATGTGCCAAACTCTGTGCTAAGTTCTGAGGATATAAAGAAAGGCAAAAACAGAGAAATTACAGTCAAAAGGGGAGGCAACATGCAAATAACTAGGTATAGACAAGGATATATGAGATAATTCAGAGGGAAGGCACTGGCCATAAGGGGACTTGGAAAAGATCTCTTGTAGTAGGGAGGATTTCAGTTGACATAGAAATGACTGGCCTGAAGTCATACAGATCCTAAGTATTGGAAGCAAGGCTTGAACCTCGGTCTTACTGACTCTGCGAACAGCCCTCTAGCCACGTTTGTACACATACACAAATAACATAAAAACTTCCTATTGAGTGCTGGTTAAAAGGTAGTCCTCTTACCTTCTCATTTAACTTTCTTGGGTCTTCCTGACCACCTCCTCCATTCTCCACCTTCCACATCATTGTTTAGGTGAGTCTGTTAGTAAAGAATGGCCTCCTTCCCCCACTTTGATGAACTTACTGTCCAAGCTTTAAAGTCTAGCTTCAATGTTACCTTCTCTAGGAATGAGAGAATCACAGATTTTGGTACACAAGGGGATCTCAGCAGCCACCTAGTCCCACCTGTAAATGAAAGGAATCCCCACTATCAGATACTGGACAAAAGGTCCTCCAGCCTCTGGCTCCAAGTAGGAAGCCCTCCCTGATCCTGACCGCAGTAAAGATCTTCCACCCTTCCTTAGATCTCAGGTGGCACTTTGATTTGCAAGTCTCTAATATCTGTATTCTGCTCTCCGGGGGCTTTCTCCCAGTGATGGCATGAATGTGAATGTGGCTGGATGGAAAGGTTTTGAGGATGGTCTCAGCAAAGGGCTAACTAGGTTCTCCAAGTGTGTGTGAGGTATGGATGCTTGCCACCAGAAAGATGACAACAATGGAGAGGAATTCTTTGGCTGTGGAAGCCAATGGAGTTTAAAACACTAAATGATTTTTGGTCCCCTGTGAATCTCTTTCTCTTCAGCAGTGGATGGGAGGGGGGAAGGAAAGCAGGAGTTGTTCAGAATCAGTTTTTCATATCCTCCACCCCCTTTATAGACATCTCAAATTGGATATCCAGCAGATATCTTAAAGTCAACATGTCCAAAACAGAACTAATTATCTTTACCCCTAAACCCTCCCCATCTCTAACCTTCTGTATTACTGTAGAGGGCAACACAATTCTCCTAGTCCCTCAGGCTTACAACCTGGGAGTCCTTCTGGACTTCTCACTATTTCTCCCCCCCCCCCCATCCAATATGGTGCCAAGGTCTGTTGATATTACCTTTGCAGAATCTCTCAAATTCCAGACTTTCCCCTCTTCTCTTCTCTGACACTGTCATCTTCCTGGTGCAGACATTCATCACCTCATGCCTGGACTATTCAATAGCCTGCTGATGGGTCTGTCTGCCTTGTCTCTCCCCACTCCAATCCATTTTCCATTCAAGTACTAAAGTGATCTTTCCAAAAGCACAGTTCTGGAGATTGTGTAGCACTTAGTGCATGGGTTTGCACACAGAAGGAGCTTAATAAATGGTATGATTGCATTTCTATCTGTGGGCACAGTTTCACTACTCATTATTCTCTCTGCATACAAATTATTAATTGCAGTCCTGGAACAAATCCCATAGTTGATATATATCTTAAACTCAGGTCTCATCATTTTCCTGCCCAACTCATGAAGCTTCAACTTCTTTGTCCCTTGTCTCTTCCTTCTGTCTTGTCTTGTCTGTAGGTCAAAATGCCAAGTTCTCCATTCAGCATTTAAAGCCCTTGGTAAAATGACTTTAGTCCATCATTGCAGATTGATTTCATATCCTGCCCTCTCATACCCTTTATGTTTTAGCCAAACTGGCTTACTTCTTACTCGTGATATTCAGAGGTATACTGGTAAATGTTTATTTAACAAAAGGCTTTCTGCCAGGTGTGTGTGTGTGTGTGTGTGTGTGTGTGTGTGTATGTATGTGTGTGTGTGTGTACATATGACATACTTTTAAGTTTAGTCTGCATTATTCACACTTTCTCCATTGATCTCTGAAGTTTAGACAACAAAACAATAAAATGAGCTCTGATTGGAAGCATTTGATGATTTCTGAGGGGTAAATACATTGAAAATTTAACAATCAGCTCTAACCCGTTCAAGGCAGTGAAAGGGCATGGTGATTTAAGCACCGGGACTGGATCAGAAAGACTTACTGGCTATATAACCCTGGACAAGTCACTTTACCCTGTTTGCCTTGGTTTCCTCATTTATAAAATGAACTGGAGAAGAGAATTCCAAACCACTCCAGTATCTTTGCCAAAGAGACTCCAAATGGGGTCATGAAGATTACTGAACATAACTGAAGGAGAAGAGCCTGTTCCAGCTGGTTGCAACAGGACCTGGTTTGTTGACATTCGATCTCCCTGGCCCTTTCTTTTACATAGGCTGACCCCCTTCCCAGAATGCTTTGCTTCCTTACCTCAGCCTTAGAACTCCTAACTGCCTTCAAAGCTCACCAAGAGCTTCCTCTCCTGCAGGATTCTTTCCCAATCCCACAAGGAATTAATGCTCTCTCTGCTATGAAATCACTTGGCATTTTATTTGTATATCTGGCACATAAATTGCAAGCAGCTCCCAGCTGAAGGCTTAGGACCAACAAATTTCCAGTAAAGGCAAGTGATCTTTAAGGGGATGTTACCTGGCCATTGCCATTTGTTCAGATTCAACTCTGAAGAAGTCCATCCCCTAATTAGGAAAAAAAACAGCCTTCTCATTCTCACATTTATTAATCATCAACCCTACTCTGATGACTCTGGGGAAAGTTGCTAATTTTCACTGTAGTCTAGATTTTCCCCAAAAAAGGAGACATAAAAGAGGCACCCAATGTATAATATGAATCAAATATAAGATAGATCATTTATTCCCTCCCAGAAAGAACTAATAACTATAAAAGAATTATGGCATGCATTATTAACAGAATGATTCAGAGAGGATTCCATATCTTCACTTTCAGAGATGAGAGTGGCTGAAAACTGGTCCCCCAGAGCTCCTGAATATATTGATGGGGAAGGAGAGATGGGAAGGGGACACACACACACACACACACACACACACACACACACACACACTCCTTGAGTGCTGGGACCATTTTTTTTTTTGTTTTTATAGCCCTGGAGCCTAGTCCAATAACTGACACATGGTAGATTCTTAATAAATGAATTAGATTAAATTCTTTATTGCAAATTTGCTATCATCACTTTCCAATCTACATTCTGGTCCAATAGAGGCTGGATCAATAACCAATGTGCCTAGCTATCAAACTCTGTTATCTGGAATTCCATAACCCAAAGCAGCAAGGGGGCAATCAGAACCTTCACCTTTACCCTAGAATTTGCATCCTACTATGTTTAGCTCTGGATCTCAAGTTTTAGAAAACCAGCCTTCATGTTTTTACAACAACAGCCAAGAAAATATGCTAGCAGGTTAGCATTTTCTTGACAGCTGGCAAGACTTGAGTAGTTATTTCCTGCTCTGATTTTTTAGCCACTTTTAAATTTGTCCATTACTGTGGTAGGTTTGTAGTAGGCAACATCTTGGGTCTATTTGTGGAGAGAAAGTGGACAGACCACACCATGTACCTGACCCTCCTCTGGATGATGGTAGAGACTGACTTCCTCATTCGTATACAACTGAAATTCTACCAAGCAGTGATTTCTCCAGCATTGCTCTTGAGTGCCCACATGAGACATTAAAAAAGAAAATCATCTTTCATTTCATTTTTATTTCTTTAAATGCATGATATTGATGTCTTTTATCATTATATCAAAGTCATTTCTCAAAGGGAGGGGAAGAAACCTCCCTCTCAGCCACTAATCCTAAAGGCATTGAGTTTTCTCTTGTTAACAACGATACCAACAAAATAGGCAAAAATGCTCCTATAGGCTTCATCGTTGTACTCATGGTATGTGTTGTTCTCTGGGTTCCACTTATTCTATCCTGTATTTCTTCCTACAGACTTTCCCTTGTTTTCCTGAATTCTTCATATTCATTTTTGCCCCGCTGCTCAGTATTCTGCCCATTGTATTTACATACCAGAGTTTTTATATGGACACTCACTTCGCTTCCAGTTCTTTGCTACAATGAAGGTTTATCAATATCAACATATTGATATATATGGCATCTTTATTCTTTTCTTTGACCTTCTTGGAGTATGAGCATAGTAGAGAAATTACAAAGAATAAGGGCTTTAATTGCATAAATTCAAATTGATTACCAATTCAGGATGGTTGGACCAATTTACAGACTCACCAAGAATACATTAATTCTCCTACATCCCCTCTAGCATTTATTGTCCCTGTGTGTGTGTGTGTGTTTGTATATTTGTGTGCATATGTGCGTATGTGTGTATGCCTTTGTGTATGCATAGGGGCCATCTTTATCTATTTGAACAGCATGAGATAAAATCTCAAATTTGCTTTAATTTATTTTTCTTTTACTATTAATGATTAAAGACATGTTAGAAATAGTTATTTCTAGTTAATAAATCTTTTGAAAATCATCCGTATCCTTTGAGCACTTATCTGTTAAAGAATGGTTCTTAATATTACATATTTGTATCAATTCCTTATAAATCTTAAATATCAGTCTTTTTTCAGATGTGATACAAACATTCTTTCATTTGACAATTTCTCTTCTTCTTCTATATTCATTGATTTTGTAAATTTTGTAAATTTAATTATCACATAATTAAATTTGTTTATTTTACCCCTTTCCCCTCATATAGTAAATAATTCTCCACCTGTTCATAGTTATATAGGGTACCTCATTAACAGGATGACGTAACTCTCCAACATACCTCTGTGTGCTGGAGCCAGCTGATACTGCTCATGAGTATTGTTAAACATTCAGTTTGAGCATTTATAATTTTGGAAATTGGAAATTGGCAAATGCCAAATCCCCAGAGCTTGATTTAGAGTTTTGTTGATTGTCTATACTAAAGAAAATGATGGGAAAATGTTAATAACTTACACTAAGTTTACAAGTGTGTCATGCATACATTTGTTTTCTGGTAAGTGGGTTGTTAAACACTTACTGGCACACTTTACCTACCAGGTTCCTTAATTTAAAAAAAATATATGATTTTGTATATTTTAGTTAAGTACCAATGTTGAACTAATTATGATATATGGTATAAAATATTGCTCTAAACATAACTTCTACCAAACTTCTGTTCAGGTGTCCTAGCAGTTCTTGAGAGTCCTGACCCAAGTAATTTAGCCTCTTAGGTTTATTAAAGTCTAGGATGGTATTTCTGATTGCTTCAACTTTTACTTATCCAACCTGCTTCATTTATTTATCAATTTATTATTATCATTATTATCACTATTATTATACCTTTTAAGCTGTACCAGATAGCTTCAATAATGATATAGTTTGAGTCTAGTAATGCTTTGCTACTTACATTTGCATATTTTCTCATTATTTCTCTTGAAGTTCTAGCCCTTTCATTCTTCCAAAGGAATTTTATCATCATTTTGTCTAGTTCTGTAGGATGTCACTTTAGTAACTTGGTACGTATAACATAAAACATTAGACAAAATCGTAATTTTTATCATATTGACATGGCCCAAGCAAAAGTCAAGATTTTCTGCCTGCTTTCCTCTATTTCTGTAATGAGTGCCTTATAGCTGTAATTATTTAAACCTCCTGTTTGTCTATGTAGGAAAACTCCCAGATCATTATGTATTGTATAATTGTTGCTGCCTCATTTTTGTTAGTATTGCATAGAAATTCTGATTTTTATTGCTTTATTTTGTATCTCGCTACCCATTAAAGTGATTAATCATTTAAATTAATTTCTTGGTTTATTCTTTGAAATTTTCTAAGTGAACTTTTAACTCATCTTGTGGTAGAGTGGAATAAGCTTGAGTCACGGGTGGTTGTTATTATTCAGTTGTTTCAGTTGTGTCCAACTCCTTATCACCCCTTTTGAGGTTTTCTTGGCAAAGATACTGGAGTGGCTTGCCATTTCCTTTTCCAACTCATTTTACAGGTGAATTAACTGAGGCAAATAGGATTGAGTGACTTTCCCAGGATAACATAGCTAATAAGTTTCTGAGGCTGGATTTGAACTCAAGTCTGCTTCCAACATTTCTGGCCATTTTTCCTGTATAATTTCCTGAAATATAGCATGCAAATTTTCTTTTCATCCATGATAGGGCAGTGAATTTTATCTTCTGTTCTCATATGGTCTTTCAATCTTGCCTTTTGAATAAAAGTTCTTTGAGGGCAAAGTCTATTTTTGCTTTGAGGGCATTACCCTCAACAGTGATAGAGAAGAGAAGGCAGGGATTGGGAGGAAAGATAATGAGTTCAGTTTTGGACATGCTGAGTCTAAGATGTCTATGGGATGTCCAGTTTGAATTGTCCAATAGATAGTTAGAAATACAGATAACGGAAGTCTTGAGATTGGATATGCTAGGTAAGTAGATTTGAGAATCGTCAACATAGAGATGATAATTGAATCCATGGGAACTTATACAATGTGGTGTGATGTAAAGAGCTTGAAGTTGATATTCAATGGATCAGAATTCAAATCTTGGCTCTGCCACTTACTGTCTACATATCACCTTGGAAAGTCACTTATCCTCTCTGAAGCCTCAATTTCTTCATCTATAAAATGAGGTATTGCATAAGATGACCTCTAAAAATCTGTTGCTCCTATGATTGTCCCTCTCTTTTCTACAAACTCTTGGAAACCAACTAAAGTCCTAAACACTAGACCACAAATCCCTCTACAACTGACATTCCTCCCCCTTTTCATCCCCAAATCTAGCATATCCTGTTCACTTCCTCCCAAGGTTCTTCTCCTTTTCACTTTACCAACGAATTCCTCCTCCTGGTTCATATTTAGGTCTTGACTAACATTACCCCTTCTTAAATTAGAAGATAAAATGATCAGCAAACCAGGGCGAAACATTTTGAGACATTCTGATGTTTGCTGTGAGACATCCCGCAGACATGCATGGAAAGGAAATCCTCTATTATCACTACCCAGTCTCCATGCCAGCTTTTGGAGGGAGAGGATAGCATGGTCTCAAAGGCCTCTAAGCTGGGTAACCCCTTGCTCTTTGATCTGAATCTGCATATCTTTGTGTTAATGATCTGTGACTATACCTAAACTGGAGAGAGTTTAAAGCCTCTTTCCACCCTATTTGCTGCTGACTCATGAAGAACATTCTACTGGCTTAACAAGCAACTCTCAGTCTATCTCCCTTTCTGTCTTTGTTATATCTCCCTGTCTCTGCCTCTTCCTGTCTCTGCTTCTCTCTGTCTTTGTTTTTCTTTCTTGTCCATCTATGTTTTGGGGTTTACCTCTGTCTTTCTTCCATCCATTTCTATCTTTGTTCTTTCTTTGTGCTGTTTCTGTCTCTGTGTCTGTCTCTCTGTCTGTCCATCTGTCTCTCCCTGTGTCTGCCTGTCTGTCTGCCTCTGTCTCTTACCCCTCCCTCTCCTGTAGTTTTCTGGAATTGACAAAGCCTCTTACTTCAAGCCCTCAGCTAACAGGTTCCCAATACCTTAAGAATCTAGGAGGACCCAAGACAGTGTACTCCCATCACAGTATCATTTCTGTTCCTCTCTCCTGATCCTTCCATGGATATGTACTACCATGCTTCTCCTTTCAAGCTGGTAGAATTCTGCCCATGTGTCAATATCTTCTTGACTCCTTCCATGATCCTTCTCTAACCTCCTCCTTTTAAACAAGTTGAGTGCCCTAAATCCATTTTGGTGTTCTAATCATCCAACCCATTTATGGGCCAAGGCTCAGTGATGCCAGGGAGCTCATCTTTTTTTTTTTTTGCTTCTGACTTAATTGGGCCTGTTGTCTCATTGTTGTGGGCTCTCCTTCCACAGGTGCAGATTACAGGGCGTCTAAATTCTCCCTTTCTGTGCAACACTCAGTGGAATCCTTCAGACTACTCATTCAATGCTCTGGGGAACTTTTGGCTCCTTTACTCCCTGGGTACTGGTGCTGTGCTCTGGTTGTGCATCTAGGCTGAAGGTCTTAACCATGAGGCACATAAACTTGGAGGAGGGAAAATTCCATCTTTTATTTCAGTGTAGTTAGTCTCCTCTGTAATCTTCTGTATTTTACTTTATACATTTAAAAACATTCTGAGGATTTCACAGACATTACCAGGTTGCCAAAGGGGTTGATGATGACAATAGCTTTTCTAGAGAGCTTTAATTTTTGCGAAGCATTTTATGCACATTCTCTCATTTGATCTTCACAGAAACCCTGGGACGTAGGTGCTATATTAACCCCCTTTTAACAGATGAGGAAACTGAGGCATAGAAAGGTTAAGCATCTTGCCCAGAGTTACACAGCTATTTAATATCCTGGAAGCGATCTGATCTCAAGTCTTCCCAACTCCACGTCCAGCCTCCCCTCCACTGAACTGCCTATCTGCCTTTTTATTTCTGTGACACACAACAAAGTTAAGACTGCATGAGCTGGGCTCTTTCATTCTTGTTATGTGACTGGTCTACCCCTTTTCTCAGTCAAACATATCCTACATACCCTCCTTTCAGAAGGGGGAGACATGGAGTCTAAAGCTATGATTTCATCTGTATGGGGTACGAAAACTCCCTCCACCAATGCAGATGGGCTTCTCATAGGTAATTTATAGTTGTCGAGTTGCCTGGGACACAGAGATTAATTGAGTTGCCCACTGATAGCTACTATCTGTCAGAGACAGAACTTTACCATGATATTTCTGAGGCCAAGATGTGCCTATCTATTCCTTATCCCAAACTGTCCTTTGCTTCAGTGTTCCACAGACATTGATTAAACCTCTACTATATGCCAGATACTTTGCTGAGGCCTCTGCCCTCAAGGAACTTATATTCTAGTGGGAATGATCTCCTGGCAGGGTCTGTAGAGGTCAACTAGTCTGACTCTTTTATTTTACAACTGAGGAAGTGAGACCCAGGGAGGAGAATGACTAGCCCAAGATAACACAGGCAGTAAATATTAGTGCTCAATTTGAGCCCAGCTTTCTTCCCACTGAGTGATAATGCCTCCCTTTACCTACTATCAATCTCCATTGACCTTCGGCAATTTCCTTGGACCCATGAAATAGACCAAAGATTTCTTTAAAAGATATAAAGAAAAGTCACATATCACCAGGAGTATCTCTCGTGTTGTCATGTATGATGGGAACTTTCCAGGTAAGAAAGAGAAGTTGAGTAAGGAGATCGAATTCACAAATTATATTAATCCTATCATTCTCTATTATTTTTATTTCAGGGTAGGGGTCCTTCGATTAAATAAAATTACCTCATCTAATCTAAGGTAAATGATAAAATGCTACTTCCTAGCACCTTAACCACGCGGGAATGCACCTCAGTAGAATCAAATCAAACACATTCCAGCTAAATGTGAAAAGATCAATTCAGATGTCTCTTGGGAGTGATTAGAAGAAAGGGAAGTGGTGTTGTAATGGAAGAACTCTTGGATTGGCAGAGGGAACTTGGTTACACAAAAGGGATCATCTATAACATATCAAGCCGGTTAAGGCTCCAGAAAAATTGGGCGTTGAATAAATGTTTAGCAGTAGAATATAGAGAGACCTACCTCTGAGAAAGAGTGGCTGGGGAAGAGAGAACACCGGCTTCTACCTCAGTTTCCTTTTTCTTGTCTTAGACAGGGGAGTTATAGAAGACTTCCCAAATCCTAATCTTCCCTTCCATGTCCTAGATGTGTTTCTCCAAAAACTGAGGGCAGTAGCTGAATGCAAACTCAGTGATACACCGGACACAAACTGACACCTTTACGAAGATTCCAGCAGAAAGTTATGCTCTACATAAGGTAACCAGCAAAAGACTTTCAAGGACTATGAGTTATCCTTTTGCCACATGTGAGCTTGAGCTCACTTTTCCTTGGTCTCTGTTTAAGCTTGTTGGAAAATGGGTTAAAGGCTTTTTTGTAAGGGGTTTGTGGCACCTTAGTAAATATCTCTTCCTAAAAGCTACTTAAGTCTAGTTGACTAAATAACTCTCAGCTGATAATCACATATGGAAGCATATTGGTGGGGGCTCACAAGCTATGAAACATTGGAAAAGATCCCTCTAAGCCCTTAAAGCTACTGCTAGAGCCCTGAGAGGAGTAGCTATGCTCTGGGGACTTCAATTCAAGTGGGAGTTGGGAGAGTAGCTCCAGAGCATAACTACATTTAGAAAGATGTCAGTAGTGGGATGACGACTGGTAATCATTTTGCTTTAAACTTATAGCTAGAAAGCTATACATGTAAAAGAGATCAAGACTTTTTTTGACCTGTAGAACTGTGTAATTGATGAATCTCCAGCTTTAAACTGTTGTTCATGATTCCCAATACCGTAGGAATCCAAGGCAGACAAGGTAATCTTCTCCTATCCCAATGTCAATTTGCTTCTCCTTTCTTTGATACTGTGTCCTGAGATACATGAGAAAGATGTGCCTTTGCTAGCCTGAAGTACAAATTTAACAATTTATTTGGTGCCTTTTTGTTCCAGATCAGGATTCAGGCATGTCTGGCATTGTATTTCATTTCTCTCTTTTTCACAGACCTTTAATCTCCTTTCTACTGAAAAGGGCCAATTCCCAGTTGTGGAATAACCACAAGCCAATTAGAAGTGAAATTGTTGAGAAGCCCGCATCTAATTGAAGTCTCTCCATTTTGCCTGTTTTATTTTTAGCATCTGTAGCCATCTGCAGCTTCACTAGGGTATAATCATGTTTATTTAGGAAAAGCACAGCCCTCAGTGAGAAAATAAAAACCTCTCAGAAGTACTGCTGTGCCCCATGGCATAAAATGGGAAGGAAGGTGGGTGGTACCCCACGGCAACTTGGCAGCTTTAGAATTGTGTTGTACCTAACTGGACCAACATCCCTGTCTGCATGCCAGAGAGGACTCCATTTCAGTAAGGGCACAAGCATGTGGGGGTTCATAGGAGGGACTTCACAGGAAAGCATAGCTCTGGAGTAGGAGGGACTTAGCAGGTCATCTGGTCCAACTCTATCATTTTTCATAGGAGGGGAAGGAGGCCCAGATAGTTTAAGTCACTCGATCAAGGTTATACAAATAGTAGGCAGCTGAGCCAGGATTTGAGTGTTTGACTCCAAATCTAGGGCTCTGGGAAGAGCTGTGCCACTGTGCCACATGACATCCTTTCTAGATAGGAATAACGTGTGTGTGCGCCGTGCGTGTTCGTGCTTAGATTTGAGTAGTTTTCTTCTGAATCTATTTTTTACTATTTGTCCCAAAGTCCAAACACTTAAAGTCATTGATCTCTGAGTTATGGTTTCATCTGGACCTTTCTTCAATACTGCCACTAAAAGCCCCACCTTTGCAATGTATGAAGAGCTTGCTCTGCTTTTTTTCTCAGATTCTGATAAAGAATTACAGCCTCACTGAATAACTCTAAAGGCAAATCATGCGAGGTAAGGGGTCTTAACCTGACGTTCATGAACTTGTCTTTGAAAATCTTTTGATAACTGTATCCCACTATATTGGTTTCCTTTAAATCCCTAGGTATTTTATGCATTTAAAATTGCCATTCTGAGACGAGATCCATTCTTCATCAGATTCCCAAAGAAGTCTATGATAAAAATAATTTTAAAAAATTAAGATATAACCCTTGATATTTATGTGTATACACACATTATCTATCTGCCTATCTGTCTGGAAGAATAGAATTTTCCCATTTAGAGTCTCTATGGAATGTTGAAAAGGCTAACATGAAATAAATATTCCATCGTTAGATAAAGAAACACACACACACACCCTTCATTCTAAAGAAGACACTTAGCTTATTGTAGCCAATATTACACTGAGCATAATCACAAGAGATTTATCCCACTAAAAATGTGATTCAGGTAGCACTTATTAAGCACTTGCTATGTGACTGCTTTACTACAAGGTTCAAGGGATACAAAGATGAATGAAAGGCACAGCTTCCCCTAGAGTACTCATGGAGAGCCATCATTATAGTGTGGCACAGATACACTATATTTAGAGAGAGAAAACCTGAATTCCAATTCTGGCTCTGTGACCTAACTGTATTCTTTCAAGCAAGTTCTTGAGTTTCTCTGGAACTCATAATCATTGTCTTTGCAATAAGGGGGTTTGACTGGATGAATTGTGTAGTCTTTTCCAGCTCTAAGTCCTACTGAAAGTGGGTGGTGCACTACAACTTGAATCTCAACTTAAAAGGGAAAATGTAGATTGAGAAAAAATAACTGAATTAAATATCTTCAATAAGGGACTGATATGTAAGGAATCATAGTCATCCCCCAATGGATAAGGAGTCAAAGGATATGACAAATCGTTCTCAAATGAATTCCAAAATGTTAACATCTACATATCACTAACAATAAGAGAAATCGATATCTAATGAACTCTGAGGTTTCACCTCACCCAACAAATCGGCAAAGATGACAGAAGGTGGGAATAGCCAATGTTGGAAGGATTATGGGAAAAGACAGGCATGCTGCAATACTATTGGAGGAGTTGTGAATTTCCATCTTGGAAACCAGTTTGGAATTATCCAAAGAAGTAACTATGCCCATTCCCTTTGATTTGGAGATTCTGTTGCTAGGCATATGCCCTGAGGAAGTTAATGACCGAAAGAACGGTCCCATATATAGCCAAATATCCATAGCAACACTGTTGCTGTGGCAGCAAAGAGCTAGGAACAAAGTAGATTCCCAGTGGTGGGGAAAGGGCTAAACAAATTATGGTTCACAAATATGAAGGGATATTTCTACACAAAAGAAACTCTGAATATGAAGAATTCAAGGAAACACGGGATGTCATAAGAACTGATGAAAAATGAAGGAAACAGAGCCCAGAGCCAATATAGATGGACAGAACAACAACAACCAAACTGAACACAATGGATTCTCATATAAGCATGCCATGTCAGACTTGTACACCCATAATCTCCAATGGATCCCTATTGCCCCAGGATCAAATTTAAACCAATTCATTAGACATTTAAAGCACTTCACAGCCTGGTGCTAACCTACTTTTTTAGCCATGCTACACATTTAATCCCTTTATATCCTCTACTTTCCAGAAGAACTGACCTTACTATTCCTCATATAGAGTGGTCCACCTCCAGCATCAGCACTTTTGTACCTGCCATCTGTCATACCTGGAATGTGCTCCTTCTCCACCTCTGCATCTTGGAATCCTTAGTTTCTTTCAAGGGTCATATAGTCACTCTCTGTATGAATTCTTTCCAAATACTCCCAGTTGCTAATGCCTTTCCTTTTGCCCAGACTGTATTACATGTATATATATATATATATATATATATATATATATATATATATGTATATATATATATATATGTGTGTGTGTGTGTGTGTGTGTGTGTGTGTGTGTGTGTGTGTATGTGTGTGTGATGATTATAGATCAAGAGCTGCAGGCAACCTTAGAAACCATCTTGTCCAACAAACCCATTTTACAGATGGGGAAACAGAGGCTCAGAAAGGTTAAATGACTTGTCCAAGGTTACACAACTAGTTGATGTCTGAGGCAGGATTCTAAGTCCAGCATTTTATCCATTAAACTACCTAGCTGCCTTAGTCACACAGTCAGTTATGGTCATGCCTTGACCCTGGGTCTTCTTGGCCAGAAGACAGTTCTCTGACCCATTACATACCTCTCTGCAATGTAAAAGACAAAATAATTAAAAGCCTTCAGAAGGCAGATGAATGTAATTTGACACTAGAGGCCTGTTGGTGACATATAGCTGCCTCCTCTTGGTAAGAAGGTGATGGACCACAGGTGCGCTATGTGACATTCTGTTAGACATCGTCAATATGCTCTTTATTTTGCTTGATTGCACCCCTATGTCAAAAGGGAGCATTCTATTGGGGAGAGAGTATTGGCAAGTGATGGTGATTTTTTTTAAAAGCCTCAGTAAAATTTCAAAAAGGTAAATTTGAATGTATTGAAACCAAATGTTTAATGCTTATCCAGTCACTTTATTTTTCTGATGTTGAACCAGAAATAAGACAGACTAGAAACTGCTAGGTGCCCTCTGACCTTTCAGCTTTTACATTGCTGTTGGTAAAAATAATTTAATGTGTCCTCAAGATGGTGGCTAGCAGCCAGGCCTCATAAAATCCCAGATCCCAAGAGTCAGGGTGGATATTTTTAGAAAAAAGAACCCAAAAAACCATTCCAAGTTAGTCATAGCCTTTGGAATCAAAAAGTGATTTGTAGATAGAGCTTCTCTCTGATGAAAAGTTGTGACATTTGGTAGATATGATCACTTTAAGGACGATGATGTTGTCTACTACTGGTACTATGACCCCCACTCCCACTCCTCCTCCTCCTCCTACCACCAGCACCACCACCATCACTGCTACCCTCCACCACTATCACTACTACTACCACCCTCCTCCTCCCACTGTCACTACTGCTACTAGTATAATTACTACTGCTACCACCCCTATCCCTACTGTTACTGCTGCTGCTGCTACTCCTCCTGACTATTGGCTGACATTTGTATAACGTTTTAAAGTATACAAAGCATTTTACTTATATGATCTCATCCTCATTTGAACCTCACAACCAAGGCCTGGGTAGTACAGGTAATACCACTCCTGTTCTACAAATGTAGAAACCGGGCCTCAGAGAAATGAAATAATTGATCCTTGGCCATATGGCTAATGAGTGTAACTTGTCCCTGCCAAGTCTTCCTGGTCTTTGAACCCGAATTTTTCTGAGCCCAGCCCAAGCACTCTGGGCATGGTGATACCCTGCCAACTCAGTGATCACTGGAGAAGTAATATGAGTTTAAAAAAACACAAAATTATAATATTGATAAACCATTATCAGTGTCCCATTTACCTTTATGCATCAAATCCCTACCCTGGTAGAAGCCGAAAGATGTTCTAAAGGGGAAAACATTTGCTCTCAATTGAGCTTCATTTCTTTTTATGTGAATTTTAATAATGAAGGTCAACTAATAATCCAGTCAGCAGCACATAATTAGAAGTTCAAGGATATCATGAAACACACATTGACATCCCTGAAATTCAGAACATCTGTGATAGCAACGAGTCCGAATTCCCAGGACAGACCAGAGCTGCTAACTGCTGCCCCCATTTGCCTCCCTCTTTTGTTTGTGTTTGTTAGGGGCTGACATCATTGCATCACAGAACTGTGGGAGCCCAGGGTTGGAAGGGTCTTCAGGGCCATACAAGAACTGGTAACTCTGTAAGATAAATATCAAGAAATCCCCTCAGGTTGCCCTATCCATATACTGAATATCAATGGGACCTCAGAGGCCCAACCCCCTTTCTGAAAGGACTCCTGCTATGACAGACTGAATAAGTGATTGTCCAGTCTTTGCTTCAAGACCTCCAGGAGTGGGGGGAGGGGCAAGGGGCACTATCTCTGGAAGGCCACTCCTCTTCTGGACAGCAATAACATTTAAGCAGCTTTTCCTGATATCATGCCTAAAATTGCTTGGTTAAAATTTCTATTCCTAGTTCTACTTTCCGGGGCAAAAAGAAACAAGTCTAACCTGGTCTAATTTATAGCCCTTTGGATACTTGAAAGCAGCCCTCCTGAGCTTTCTTTTTCTCCAGGATAAATATCCTTCATTCCTTCAACCAATCTTCCCACACCCTTGACTCAAGGTGCCGCACCAACCTTGATACCCTCCTCCAGACGTGTTTCTAGGTTATAGGTTCAAAACTGAAGTGAGTCCTGGAGCAGAGGGTAAGATACAAGACTGAAGGTAACTAGCTGAAATGTGTCTCATCTGTCTACCAGCCTCAGCCCAGAAATGTACCAGGTCCCTGCCTTGACCGTCAAGCAAGACCAGGGACTGTATTTCCAATTTGTCTTGAGCACATATATCATTCTCCTTTTTTCATGCTTTTTTTTTCAGAAATAGATAATCAAATCAATATTACCTTTGCTACTGAAAAGGGAGTGACTATCTATCTAATGCTTTATGGTTCCTCTCAATATTCCTCTTCAATGGAGTATAGGCTGCCTAGGCCAAAGCACTTTTCTCTCATCACTGATCTCTGCTCCCTCAGATCCATTCAGATCAGCTTCATTCTCCTGGTGTCCCTATTCTGTTCTTCCCAACCCTACCGTTGCACCCCATTTAAAGCCTGTTCTATTGTTAACAACCTGCTTTCATATTAGATTTGTGCCCACCCTCACCCCCTGGAGGTTACTTTATGTGCGTTTTGCATTTATTTATCTGCATACATGTTTCCTACCAACAGAATGCAAATTCCTTGAAAGGGCTATGACTGATTCATGACTGACAAATCTCTAGCCCTCAGGACAGTACCTGGCACTTAGAAGGTGCCAAATAAATCTTGTTGAATTAAAAGCTCTTATATGATTTCACTTTATTTGATTAGACCAAATGTTCTCACTTTTCCAGATCTATGTTGGAGCCTGGCCATACTAACTACTATTAATATTAATCAGTTAAAATAACATGCTTGAAAATATTTGGTAAATTAACTGTATATACATGCACACAAACATATTACATATATGTGTGTATATACAATCATAGAAGATAGAGGGATTGGAATAGATGGTCTTTGAGATCCCTTCTTGGTCTCAGCTCTAAGCATAAGAGCCTATGAATTACTAATAGTTGTTGATCTATTTGAAGTAATTGGAATTACACACCAAATACATAGGGTATATAATACAATATACAATAGAATATAGTTTGGAAACATAATACAATACAATGTAGCACAACATAATATGATATCAAATTATGTATGTAGGCATGTGTACACACACATGGGTATATATGAACATATGTGTATATATAATACAGGTACAGATGCATGCATATATGCGCATACATGTATATGTACATGCATATATGTGTGTATATCATATATATATGTATATTTGTAAATGCAGGTACATGGACTCAGACCTGCAATTTCATTGATGTGGGGAATTCCTGGTGAGAAAATTCCCTCGACTAAATGTACATTAAAACGTTCTTTTTGGGGGGGAGAGGTAAATTATAGTTTATATAAGACGTTATAATTAACATCAATTAAAATTAATATGAATATAATTGCAGAAAAGGAAAATCATCATGGAGTAGAGGACTGGCCTTGGAGTCAGGAAGACCTTGGTTGTAATCCCCCCTTTGACACATTCCAGCCTCGTGACCCTCAGGTGAGTCACTTAACCTATCATTCTCTGGGCAACAACCTGCTTTGTTAGAGGTCATTCTGTTATCTGGGAGTTCTCTGTGCTAATGAAATCAAAAGTCTGTTCTCTATCATCTGTCACAGGAGCACTTCCTTGAGGTTGCTATGTTGACATCTCAATCTATCATTAAACCCTATGGATTGCCTGCTGTGTGCCTTCTAACGCCCAGCGTGGATGGTTGGGGACATTTAAAGGTGTTTCCCATTACACCTGGGTTACTTGCAGTATGATGGTATGGTAACAGGTGTTATGTAAATCCAGGTGAAATGATAAGGCTTGTGGCTGGGCTTTGCTGAGAATCTCTTCTAACAAGATCTATTCTTAATTATTATTTCCTTAGAGAAATTTTCTCTTGCCTCCAAATAATAGAATTGTAACATTTCTTTGGCTAAAGAAAAAAAACAGAGTAGGTAGAACAATCAGCAAGCATTTATTAAGCACCTATTATGTGTCAGGCACTGTGACTGGTTCTGGAGACACAAGAAAAGAAAGGGAACAATCATTGCGCTCAAGTGACTTCCATTTTTCGAAGGTAGATATTGCTAAAATGACGATATTTTTGTCAATGTCATGGGTGAAACAATCCCTGCCCCAAACCACTATTAGACAGTATTAGACCTTAGACACTAGCAACTCTCCAACGGGAAATTTCAGTGGAAATGGTCCCCACCAGTCTCAAGTCATTGACGTTTCCATTTTAAAGCATCTCAGTTAACATTCCATGCCAGATTAAAAGGAATTATTGGTGAATGTTAAATAGTTAGCTACATGGACAGGTCGATAGCAAAAACGTCAGTTAAGGGCTTATTATATGTAAACGCTGTGCCTCGTGAACTCTCTCTTACTCCTGGTTCTTTCTTCTTCCTTTCTCTCAAGTTTAATTTAGTTTTTGTTAGTTTCTCCATCAGTCTTGCCTATCCTTGCCTTGTTCTCTCTCCCTCTTGTCTCAGCCCTTTCCTTGGCTTTTCTGCCTGCCACATCTCTTCTACCACTCTCCTCCTATCTGCCTAGTCTAGAACATATCAACACTTTTTCAATGGAGACGGATTCCTGCTGCCCCACCGCCATTCCCAGGACCTCTTTTTCATAGATGGCAATCGTACTGGCCCTCAGCCAGTCTTGCAGACTAGCATTTTCATGTTTCAAAAGAAAGATTTTCTGTCGGTTACTAAGGTGTCCATTGATTACAACATTAAGTAGCTGTCACAGGGGAGATTCTCACAAGTATGAAATTGTTAGAGCTTTTCTTAAAAATACATAAATCCGTTAATGTCAAATATGTCCGTCTACAGGGTGAGATTTCCCAGGAAGTTTGTAGCTTTTTATATCCAAACTATTTTTCCAACTTTGCCATTTGGGAAAAAAGATAACCCAAACTCAAGACATTCTTAGTATAGAGCAAAAAGGATTATGGGACCCACATAAATTAAGATCAGGCAACTTTCTAATTTAGTCAAATACTTCTTTCCCAAGAAGACCTGTCCATTATATTGAGATATCCCATAAAGGCTTTCTTGGTTCAGAAAGTACTCTGTTCTTGCTCTCTTGAAGAGATATTGGTTACATCTTTCCATCAGAGTTCTAGAGGTACCTCTGAGGGATTGGGGTATCTCTCTAATTCTATCAACTTGGGCCCCCATTATGGCATTTTCTCCTATTGTTAACTGCCCATGATGCATATTGTAGTTCCATTTAACCATTTGACATTGATTAGCTTTTGTTTTTTGGAGGGGGGAAGGCAGGGCAGTTGGGGTTAAGTGACTTGACCAAGGTCACATAGCTAGTAAATGTGTCAAGTGTCTGATGCTGGATTTGAACTCAGGTCCTCCTGACTCCAGAGCCAGTGCTCTACTCACTGCACCACTTAGCTGCCCCTATTGATTAGCTTTTGCAAAGAGATATTTACTTTGGCAATACAGTAACAGTAGAACGTCACCCCAGTACAGTGACAGCATGCCTTCCTTTTTACCACCTCAAATCTGTGGAGAATGGATTCAGGCTTAATGATGTTTCTATGTAGCACTGGTCCTACCAAGTCCCCATCCAAATGCGACCTCACTACTAAATGAGTTTTGGTCTCAGCCATCATTAGATATGAATGTCTTGAAGCATCTTCCTTCGCCACTCTTTGAAGCATAGATGCTGAACTGGCTGGCTAAAGCCTTGGCTCAGACTCCATTCCCAGGCATCCATGTCTGATCCCCTTCATCTAAAAGGAAAGAACAAACATTTGTGCAAAGAGCCAAGGTTCACAGTTCTGGATCACATGCTCTGGATCACACGCTGGCCTTGGATGGGGAGGGCCTTTAGACTCACCCCGATGGCTTTGGTAAGACAGGCAAGGACCAAGCTGTGAAGGCAGGGCCTTGCCTGCCAGTCTGCATGTGGCATCTTCATCATCCTCACCATCGTAGCTAGCATTTATATATTGTTTCAAAGTTTGCAAGGCTTTTAATAAATATTTCATTAAGGTAGGTGCTATTATTATCCCCTTTTTCCAGTTGAGGAGACAGAGGCAAAAAGAGGTTAAGTGACTTGCCTAGGATCATATAGCTTCTGTTGTTGTTATTCTTCAGGTATTTTAGTTGTATCTGACTCTTTGTGGATAGAGTGTTGTGGATAGATTGCCAGCCTGGAGTCAAGAAGACCTGAGTTCAAATCCAGCCTCAGACTCTTACTAGCTCTGTGACCCTGGGCAAGTCACTTAACTTTGTTTGCCTCAGTTTCCTCATCTATAAAATGAACTGGAGAAGGAAATTGCAAAACTTTTCACTATCTCTGCCAAGAGAATGCCAAAGGGGGTCATGAAGACTCAGAAAGGCCCTGGAGGGAAGAGAGAGACCAGGAAAGGCCTCCAGGAGGAACAAAAACCTGTGATTTCTTCCATGTGGGAACTCTACCCATTGTGAACTCTCTCCACAGTGAATGACAGCCCATCTATAATTTATAGTCTTAGAGAGTTGCTTGATCCTCAGAAAGGTTAAACAACATGGTCATAATAATAGAGTTAGCAGGCATCAGAGGTGATATTTAAACCGAGGCTATCCTGGCTTCAGGATCAGCATTCTATGCACTGGGGTTTACGGGGTATTCCAGGAGAACTAGCACCTCTGGTGTTGAGGGCTTGCCAAGCCCTTCTCCAGGCTGCTCATCCATCTTTCGCCCAACTATAGCATGCACAGTGGCCACAACCTGGTAAAGCCATCTCGGCAGATGGGCTAAATCAGGTTGAGGGTAACCAAGGGGCCTCAAATCTATCCATGAGTTAGGGGGATGTCTACACCAAGCTTGTGAAGACTTCCACTGGTTTAATGCATGGATAAGAACAATTTATTCCAATGGCCACAAAGGTGCATTGGAGTACTTAGAATTTGGTTACACATCAAAGATGCTATCCTGGGCCATCATCAATTGTCTTAACTTTTGTCTTCCCACTGGACTTTGATAACACTGGAAGAGAAATTTGAGCAACTCTGCCTCACTTAAATTCAATTCATGCAAAAGTCAAGACATCACCCATGATGTCAATGGTTGTCTTCAAAAAGGAAGGACAAGCAACAATCTGCTGCCCCAAGCTGCCTCTCTCTTGTCCAAAGTAAACTACAAAGTGGAAAGTGATGATTAAGTGATTTTGTTGACTTGTTTTTGGTGAATCTACTTTGTGGGGTATCTTTCTGGGGTTTTGGGGGGAAACATGTGTGGTGACAAAACAATCAGTCTCAATAAAAATACTTTTTTTTAAGGCAAGCTGGGCCATATTCCTGAACATACCATGTTCAATGAGAAATCTATAAACTGCCTTTTTGTTTGCGCCAGACCTCATATGCATATGGCTTGGAAGAAGCTCACCTTCACCTAAGGTGCACTCAGACTTTACTTTCATTGAAAATCAAAACCAACCACAGAGTCTGTGAGGGGAAGATCAAAGACCCAGAAGTTCAGCCTTTGCTTTGAGAATCACTATCAATTTCCTCTTCCCCCTCCCGGCTCCTAAAAACCATTTAGGGGGAGCCCTGATGTAGCATACTGGCTGCAGGGTGAGAATGCCCAGCCATGGGCCAAGGGAAAGACAACCCAGCATCAGTGGGGATTAAACCAAGAGTTAGCTGGTTTTGCTGAATAGAGTTAAAAAAGACCAAACAAAGTTTAGTGCACACAGTGGAGGGTGGAGATCACTGAAACTTTGACACCTGTGCATTTTCAAAAGGAATGAAATCATTAGAAGTTAAACCACCTCAGAATTAGGGTTATTTTTCCACCTCAAATGAGATCCAGGTTCAGTTATTAAGAGACTGCAGTCCAAGGGCTTAGAAGCAACTAAACAAAAGCTTAAACAGGTGGTCCCCTCTTTGTCTCTCCCCCAACCTCTCCCCCCATCTCTGTCTCTCTGTCTCCATCTCTGTATCTCTGTCTCTTTCTGTCTGTCTCTCTCCTTCTTTCCTCTCTCTCCCTCCTCTTTCTCTCCTCCTTCCCCTCCCTCCCTCTCTCTCTTTCTCTCTCCCTCTCTCTCTCCCTCTCTTTCTCCCCTTCCCCTTCCTCCCTCCCCTCCTCTCTCTTCTGTCTCTCTCCTTCCCCTCCTCTCTCTCCCTCCTCTCATGTCTCTCTCTCCTTCCCTCCCTCCCTCTCCTCTCTCTTCTCTCTCTGTGTATCTGTCTAAATCTGCCTGTCTATATCTTTCTATCTCTCCTCCTTATTCTAATACTTGAACAGCTTTCTACTTGTCCGTGCTTTGCCAAGGCTGGCCGTGCCACTTACTGTGGCTGTATGGGTTTGTATGATATTTGTATGATATTATGATATTCTTGCTTCCTCTTCCTCCTCCCTCTGCTCTGCCTCCTTCTCTGAAACAATACCCAGGAAAGGGCTTCCCCCGATTTTCTGTAAGCAGACCTCTAGGATTGGCATACACACTACAACACATCTTTTAAGTACTGTGAACACCATGGGCTTTAACAAGGTTTGGAGAGCCTTTGAACTGCCCTTGGAAAGCCTAAAGCCACTGGTTTGGAGTTGTCGGTCCCACTCCGGGGGATTGTGTGAACCAGGCCAGTGTTAATGGGACGAATGCTTCCATACCCTCCAGTACTCTTAAATTCCTGGTCAGCTCCTCCCTTGCAGACTACTGCATTATCTCTATAACTAAGCTCTCTGACTCGCAGTTGAAACTTCCTATAGGCTTCAACTCCCAAATTAGGTTGTGAGCCCCTTGAGAACAGGGACTGCCTTGCTTCTCTGTTCAAATTTTTAGCACTCAGGCAAGTGCTTTGTAATTTTGACTTTTCCGTTCTGGGACAGGTACTTGCTGTCAAAACCCTAAATAAATCCCAATTTTCATCACTTTAGAACACAGACTACATCATTGTTGGGAGAAATGCCCAAGTTAAGGACTGCCTGTGGGAGTCTAACTCTGAGCTATAATCCCTCCCAAGAAACCCTGGGAAAATCAAGGTCTCCATGGGACCCTACATTCCATCAAAGGGAGAAGTGATGGATTCCGTAAAGCGCTCAGCCAGATGGCCTCTCTGGTCCCATACCATTTATGACCATCTATGACCACCATCATACTGAATGAAGAGACTGTTACCTGAGTCTTGGGTAGGGTAGAGAACATTCTTTCATATACTAAGAAAAGGAAACTATTCATTGTAATAGGGAACATTTATCTTGAAGTCTACGTTTCAGAGCAGACAAAAATCAAAGAGCAGAGCTCAGTCCTTCACAGATGGATGTGTTGGTACCTATAAAATATTGCTATTATTATATGTAGGAATTTATGAAACTATTAAGATTTTCTTTTTGTGAGGAAAGCCAAACAGAATACAAAAGTACTTTAAAAAATGTCTTTGTCACTCCATTGATACAGGAAGTTATTTTCTAGTGAGGAATGGAATACCAACGTTTGTCAACATCTGCTCCATGATTCATATTTCTTGACAGTTGCCTGGGACATTGAGAGGTTAATTAACTTGCCCAGTCAGTCAGCATCAGAGGCAGGAATCAAGCATAGGCTAATAGAGAATCAAAGTCTAAGGCTGACTCTATCCACTACACCATAATGCCATTCAAGTATCCCTTAACACGGACAATTGTGGTTTTTAATATTTACAGTGGTGGGGGCATGTTCCTCAGGCTCATGAGAGGATCGTTTCGTTATTTCTGTCCTTAAGACACCATCTCAATCACTGACCTTGCTTTGAACTCACTGTTTCTCCTGGCTTACTTATCAAAGGTGAATGCAGTGGTGGGGGCTCAGGAGATACAGCTGTTGTAGTACAGATCCATAGACTGCACTGAACTCAGGGTGGTCACTACCACACCATGAATCCAACTTTGAATGTGAGGAGGATGCCTCAGAGCGGTACTACTGCCATCACTGCTAAATAGATAGATATTGCATTTAGTAAGTTCTTACTTACTGTGGTGAGCACTGGTAATACAAACACACCCATACAAAGAGATGGTCTCTACCCTCCCTACTGTTAGGGGAAGATAAACCACAAAAGGGAGACAGAAACCAGGGTGGGGCTGGAGGAAGGGTACACCAGGAGGAGGGCAGTAGCCGCTGGGGAGACGGAGCGGTGTGGAGAGGAAGCTAAGGGAGAAGTGACATGGAAGCAGGGCTGCTACTGGCTGTTTTTGGTACCACTGCTGCTCTCACTGTTACCGCTCCTGCTCCAAAGACTGACGCCGTTATTATCGCTCCTGCTGGGGCTCCATCAATATTACAATTTCTGCTATATCTCCTCTTCCTGCTGCTAATGCTACTGCTATTATTATCATTTGTGATAAAAACAATTAATCAAAAAAGCTCCCACTTTTGTTCCCCTTTATAGTTTGCAAATGGCTTTCCTCTCAACAAGTATACTACCAGTATTATGTCCATTTTACTCAGTGGTATACTGGGGCAGCTTGTTAGAAGAGCCAGGACTCAAATCCAGGTTGCCTGACTTTAAGACCGATGGTTTTGCATTGCTCTACCCTGCTCAAATCCAGTCTTTTACTTCCTCTGCTGTCCATCCTTTCCTGCCTAAACTTCACCCCTCCAGATCCACCACTCCTCAGTTCTGTGCCACATCATCACCAACAAACCAGCTGTACTCTCCTCCCTTCCATATCTTGACCCTTTGATGATTCCGTTCAATTCTGCCCTATCGAGTCCCTGCACCTTTTGTTCTATCACCATTTATGCCTTGCCAAGCTCCAGCCTTAAATGACTCTTACCACCCACTGCCTTTGCTCCTATTCGCGTGCTGTTGGATAGAGTTGGAGAAAGCCATGCAGCCATGCTAGCCGAATCCGTTATGTATTTATAGCTACATAATCTCAACTGGGCCCTCGGTACAACAAGGGAATCATTTTTTACCTCTCCTAAAGATTCACTTTCCTATTTATCACAGCGACTCTTCCAAACCTTTTCATCCCTCTTTGAGCCTCCCATGGCATCCCCTCAATTCACACTTCACTAAAACAACTGAGGCTATTTGGTGAAACTTCCCTCTTCTCTCCTCCACACCTCATATCTCTGAGAAGTCGTTCCTGACTAGCTTCTCCTTTACTTTTTTCCTAAGATGAAGAGGTGGCCGTTACCCTTGCCAAAGCAGAAGTCCCTCTCTATGAGCCCCCTTAATCCCACCTCATCCTGTCTTCTCCAGCAATTGGCCCCTTAACATTCCCACTCTCCTAATATTCAATTTCCGCTCAAGCTACTAGTTTCTTCCCTGCTGCCATTAAACACACTCCTATCTCCTTCATCTGTTAAAAACAACAACAACAAAAAAACAACTCACTCTTCATCCTACCATCTCGGCTAGTGTCATTTTTTTTCTACCTTTCATTACTAAACTGCTTGAGAAAACTCTCTAAATTGACTGTCTTTCCTCTCATTCAATTTTAAACTCTACAGTTGGGCTTCCAACCTCACCATTCAGCTGAAATTGAGCTAAAGAAGTGTAGGTCTAAAGTCACCAAGAATGACCTCTTAATTACAAAATCTAATGGCTTATTTCAACTCTCATGCTTCTTAACCTCTCTGCAGCATTCAATCCCATCAACCACCCTCTTGTGTTGCATACGTACTCGTCTCTAAGTCTTTGTAACACTGCTCTCTCTCTCTCTCTCTCTCTCTCTCTCTCTCTCTCTCTCTCTCTCTCTCTCTCTTCCCTCCCCACCTCTTACTTTGTCCAACCACTCCTCAGTCTCCTTTGCTGGATCTTCACCCAAGTCTTGCCCACTAAATGTGGGAGCTCCCCAAGGCTCTATCTTAAGCTTGCTTCTCTTCTTCCTCTATGCTATCTCCCATGACCAGCTCATCAGAACCCAAGGATTCAATTATCTCTATGCATATGATTCCCAAGTCTAAATATTCAGCCTCTCTCCTGACCTTCAGTCTCACATTTTCAACTGTCTATTAGACATCTCAAACTGAATGTCCCGTAGACATCTTAAACTCAATATGCCCAAAACCAAACTCAGTATTTTCACCCTGAAATCCCCTCTTTCCAATTTTTCTATCATTTTTAATGGTACCATCATTCTCCCAGGGACTCGGGTTTCCAATCTAGGTATCGTTCTTATCTAGTCACTCTCTCACCCCTCATATCCAATCAGTTGCCAAGTCCTCTCTGGTCTGTCTTTGTAACATCTCTGGTATATGCCCTGCTATCTCTTCTGACACTGCCATCACTCAGGTGCAGGCTATCATCGCATCATAACTGAACAATGATTGCAACAGCCTTCAGCTTGGTCTCCCTGCCTCAGGTTTGTTCTCATTCCAGTCCAGCCTTTACTCAGCTGTCAAATTAATTTTCCTAAAGCCCAGATCTAACCATCTTACTCCCCTATTTAATAAACCCCAGTGGCTCCCTATCACCTCCAGGATCATATGTAACATCCACTTTAGCTTTTCAAGTCCTTCCTAACCAGGAGTCCTCCTGCCTTTACAATGTACTCCCTTCTCACCTGCTCTCATGTTTTCTGATGCCTTTGCTGTCCCTCAACAACACATTCTACCTCCAGATTGAGTGGAATGCTCCCCCTCCTCATCTCCCCGTCATGGCTTCCTTGGCTTTCTTCAAGGCTCAACTAAAACCCCACCCTCTTCAAGAATTTTTCCTCTTTCTACTTAATTCTAGTGCTTTCCCTCTGTTGATTATGTCTAATTTATCCTATCCATGTACAGAATCGTTTAATGTTGTCTCCCCCATTAGATTGTAAGCACTTTGACAGCACCCTCTCGCCCCGCCTCTTTCTATGTATTCTCAGTGCTAAGCACAGTTCCTGATCCATAGCAGTGTTTAATGAAGGCTTGTCACTGGCTGGGATTGTCTTCCATTGTCTGCCTTTGAGATAGCTCAAATCCCCCCCTCTTAAAGGTGCCCCTCCTGGTGGCCCTCCTTCCTTCCTTCACTGCTAGTGCCTCTTCCTCTGAAATGACCTTTCCTTTGAATTCATATACCTTGTATGTCCAACCCTTTGAAAGTTGTCTCTCCCGTAGAATGGGAGCCAAAGGACAAGGCTGATGTATTTGTCTTTCTCCATATCCCAAGCACTTACCCCAGGGCCTAGCATGTAGGAAGCATTTCAAGCTTCCCGTCTGACTGCCCAAGTGACTAAAGAACACATAGCTGCCACTCGATGGTTAATTATGGTGCCAGAATTTTAAAAAAAGTGTGGAAAGTAGGGTTTTTTCCCAGAAGAAAATTAAATGGCCCAGATTTCTGAATGGTATGACATTTGGAATGACCACCATGATAGTCTTGCAGCCATGCAAATATTCTGTAATCCATCCTGAGCTCTTCTTCTCATTCACCATTCATTTAAAGTTGCAAGTTAAGAAAAAAAAAACAATCAAAGCAGAAACACTGAATTTCAGTTTCTCTTTTTATTTTGTTTTCTGCTATTTTTAGGTTACTTGGATGGATCCATGTCCATATTTTTAGCATTTTTTTTTCTGGTAGTTGAAACCGCTCAGCCATCGTTTGTTAATAAATAGCAAATGGGAACCATAAATGCAGTTGTCTCCTCGAAGGTATAATTTGAAGGAGAGACCAGAAAGGAAGACAACTATGATCTCAATGGAAAGCTAACATTTGGGAAACAAAGTGCATGCTGTCTATAGACCGTGCTGGCCAGTGCTGCACACTCTGGGGTGGTGTGATGATGTTGGACATGTATAACATTACTGTGAAGGAAGAGCCTTCTAAATAGGGGAGCTCCAAAGGCCAACAAAGAGGTGATTCTTTCAATTGTTCCTGACAATTAATCTGTGCCAACAGTCATTACCAAGGTAGAGTGACCTGGGCTTTGCCCCAGAGCACTGGAATTTAGAAGGAGTGCTGCTGGAACAATCAGTGCCTTAAATACCCTGTTTAGCACCTAGTTAACAAGAATAATTAGTTAGAAAAAGATGCTTCAAGATAATGGCTTCCTGAATCCCGAGTCCCTCCCATTTGGAGTGGGTGCACCCCTGGTGAGTTCTTTCCTGGCCCAGGCCCTACCCTTCCTCTCCTCAGCACTAATCTCCCTTAAAATGGCCTCAGGGTGTACTGGGGTCTCTATCACCCTCTTCATCCAAAGTGAAAGTGCATTTAGCCCTGTTTGCCACTGGCATATGGTTATAGCTCTGTGTGCCAGAAGTACCACCCTTATTAAGAAACAGGCAATTTAATTATGATTTTAACTCTGAAGGAATTTATGTTCACTTAAATCTACTTCACCTCTTTTTTTTTTTGAGCAGTGGAAGAAATCCTATGAAAGGGAAAGGCATTTATTAGGCTCTAACTAGTACTAACTAGTTAGTTAATAAACATTTATTAAGCACCTACCACATGCCAGTACTGTGCTAAGACTGGGGGTCCAAAGAAAAGCAAAAGACAGTTCCTAGACTCAAAGAGCTCACCTTTAATGAGGAAGACAACTTGCAAACAACCATGTACAAACAAGATATATGCGTCTATCTATCTATCACCTATCTATCATCGGTCTATCTATATCTTGTCTGGACATAGTTATATATGTGTGTATATATGTATCTCTGTATATATGTATGTGTGTGTATACATATGTATCTGTGTATATGTATGTGTGTGTATATATGTCTATATACATGTGTATATATGTCTATACGTGTGTGTGTATAGATAGATAGATAGATAGATAGATAGATAGATAGATAGATAAAATGAATCAAGGCATTAGAATATTAGAATTTTGGAGAATCAGGAAAGGCTCCTTACAAAAGGTAGCAATTGAGCTGGTATTGAAAAGAAGACAGGGAGGCCAGAAGGGGAAGGGAGAGAGTTCTAACTATGGGAGACAGACCCCTGGAATCCAAAGGTGGAGCACCTGGTACAAAGAACAGCAAAGAGGTCACACATGGGGTGTGAGTAAGGTATAAAAAGACCCTCACAGAAGGAAGGGGCAAAGTGTTGAAGGGATTTAAAATGCAAAGAGAGTCTACTTACTGCTGGAGGGGACTAGATTATATTTAATGGAGGTGGGGGAAGGGTGCTGTGGTCAGAGCTGCACTAAAGGCATAAGTCCTGGGCATACAAATGCTGGCAAGCAGGGCATTTTCTGCCCTCAAGGAGCTTATGTTCTAATAGGGGAAGTCAACACATAATAGGGAACAAGAGTTGGTGGAATGGTTTGGAAAGGGGCATGAAGTGGCAACGGGATGACCTAACTGAGTGTAGGGGGTAGATAGAGTCTGAATTCTTGTGGGAAAAGCAGAGGGCCCAGAATGGCCAGCAGCAAGGATGGGAATGAAGCAATTGCAAGACTGGAGGACTGGAGAGAAAAGGCAGCTTCTATGAAGGATGGGCTGGTCTGGACAGTAAATGTGGGTTCATTAATTTAGAGACCAAAGGGACCTCAAGGTTGTTCAGTCCAATCTTCTCAATTTACAGCTGAAGAAACTGGGGTCCAGAGAGCTGCAGTGATTGCCCAAGGTTGCAGACAGAGTAACTAGCAGGGACAGGTCCCCAAGTCCTCTCCAAATGCAGCAGCCTTGGCAAGATGCTGTTCTCCAGACCCAACTGCTTTATTCCTGTGGCAAGGAAGGGATCGGATAACCAGGGCCTGTCAAATTCAAAGCCTCTTCCTCTCAAATAGAAGCCTCTTCTGTCTTGGGAGAAAGTAGTCATTGAGAAAAAGCAGTTTCCTGTTTCCTCTCATCTGTTGTACTTCATTGGAAATCCAGGCCTCAGCATCAGGCCTTCCTGGTGATTCACAAAACCCATCCACAGAGGAAGAGAACATTTCTCCTGGGCATGAAAGCTGAACCTTCCCAACAAAAGGCAGTGTAAGGAAATATCTTAGCCTTTCAGTTTGGGGGATGACCTTGAAGTCCCCTAAACCTGCAATCTCCATTTCTGGCTGCAAAGCTGAGAAACTTTTTTTTTTTTGGAACTTGTTCAGTCACTATTTTTTTTAATGCCCAGAGTACTGAGTTTCCTGGATATGGAGAGACAAGAATTGAGTAGAATAATAAGGGCTCCTCTCCCTCTCCTCCATATAAACCATACAGTAATATATACATATATGTATGTATATATACGTATGTATATATACATACATACTCTCCTCCATATAAACCAAACAGCATCATATATATATATATATGTATTATATATATGCATATATATAATATATATTTAGACCATAAGTGGTAGTAAAAGACACCTCAGGACTAAACCAAAATAAAGAAATTGTTTGGTTAGATTTCATGCAGAGAAAAAACAATGTGTGACAGAGACTTAGCCCCCATATATTCCCCTGGTACCAATTTAACATGTGGATCAGACACCCACATAGAATTTGTGGGAGCAAAGAGAAAGTTGCTGATTGAGCTTTGAAGGCGTCAGTCAGTTTTGGATTCCTACTACTGGAGATGGAGAGATCCCTATTTTATCACAGTAAAGACATACGGATGGTGGAGTCAAAACTAAGTCATACTTGGCAAGTCAAAATGCCAAGGAAGGAAAATTAAATGGCAGGAAGTCAACCTTCAGCAAAATTTCACAGTGGCATCCTCCTAACCCAGGGGTGGGGAACCTGTGGCCTTGAAGCCAGACATGGCCCTCTAGGACCTCAAGTGTGGCCCTTTGAGTGAATCCAAACTTCACAGAACACATGGCCTTAAGGCCGAAGGTTCCCCACCCCTGCCCTAACCTTTAAGATATTTTCAGTTGTCTTCCTCAGCTCCTGGACTTGCCCATTTGCCCTTTTGATCATGGGCTGAATTTGAATTCCCCCAAATGTTTTACAAATGTACAACATGACTCCTAGGTTTATTCTATGCATTTGGTTCTAAGTGTCATAAATTGGGTCTTAAGGTTGATGTAGAGTGAAGCAGAACGGCTTTCAACTTGGAGTCAGATCTTGGTTCAGAACCTGGTTCTGACATCTCCTTCTGGTGTGACTTTGGGCCAGTCACTAAACCTCACCAGGTCAATGCTTTTCATATATAGAAGGAGTATAATAATGGTCAGACTACCTGATCAGGCTGATGCTGAAGAAAGAATTTTGTAAATCTTAAAGTGGGATAGAAATGTCAGTTATATATGGAAATCAGTCTTTTAGAAGGCAGGGGTTTATTATCTCATCCATAGACGGATAATTGTTTCATTTAGAGAGAATGCTTTGCAAACCATAAAACACTCTAGGAATGTAAGCTATTTGGCTTCCTTCATCAAGTCCTTTAAGATTTCATTTGGAGATTTTTTGCTTTTTATCAGTAGGAGCCGATGACATCACCTTAGATTTTGATTATATCTTGCCCCAGAATAGCCCTGTAAAACGTCAAATATTTTCTGTCATTGTAAACAAACAAAAAAATTAAAGATAATTACACCAAAACTTATCTTAACTTGTGATTTTTCCCCACAACAAATGAAGAGTTTTATTTCTGAGACTGCTTGGAGATAAGAATATTTGAATGAATCAATCTTCCCTAACCTAACTACATACCTTTCCCCTTTAGCCAGAAAACAGGCTTTTGTAGTTCAAGATACTTAAGTATGACCAGATCGTCAAAGAGAGGAGAGAAATGTGATTTTTGTCAATTTGATAACTTCTGGTGTGGGAACTTCCTCCCTCAAAGAACTTATTAGGTCTAAATGTTTGAAAAGTCTTGAGAAATTGTCTGTAGCACCAGGAAAAAATCCACTTTGCCCAGTATTACCAGAGCTCAAGACGGTCAGAAGTGGGCTTTGGACCCTGTTGTTCCTAACTCCAAGCCCATCATTCCATCCACGTTTGATGAAGTGGAAAGAATTACCTTTGGATTAAGAAGGCTTGGAGTCATTTTTGCCTACTACCTTTGTGGTCTTGGTAATTTGTCCTCCTCCCTGAAATGAAGGCGTGGGTTATCCTGGATTTTCTTTTACGATTCCTTCTAGCTCTACGCCCAAGATCCTATGTGTCTCTCCCGAAAGGCAAATGGCCCTTCAGAGCACTCACCTCTAAGTAACAAAGGGAGAAGGCAAAGCCTTTCAGCAGAAACCATTTATTTCAATTAAAAATAGAATATTTATCAGACTCAAGATAACATCACCAGTGTGTACAAAATTTACAGGTTGTGGATAAATTGTGGACAATGCAACACTTTTAGAAAAATAATTAAAAAGTTTGGGATCATGTACAGGGAAATGCCACATTGGATATTTACAACACAGTAATTTACTGCAAACAGTCACTGCATAGAGTTCGTTCCCTACAGAAACAAAGCCGTTTTTGCACTCCAGGCTTGCGGAAGGAGCATTTGGAGAGTGCAACTGTAAACACTGATTGTGTCCTTCCAGAAAAGGTTGGATGTCACACGGGAGTCCATGGCCAGCCGCCGTTCACAAGGGCAGTTCAGTGTTTCTGGCAGGTATGAAGCCTAGAAGCATTATTAGTTAAGTGATCTTTCTGTACTCGGCAGGACAGGCCTTCCGCACAGAAACAGCGCTGGAAAATCTCCAGTCCGTGAGAGCCTTTTCTTCTGTGCTTGGTGCATACTTGACCTTCCTTGAGCACAGGCTTACAGATCTTGGACCAGAAGTGCCGAGCACAGCAGAGTCCATCGGCACAGTCGGAGGAGCGGAGGCAAACGGCACCTTCCTGACCTGGGGAAGTGAGGAAGGTGAGAAGTGCCGAGAATCCTTCAGCCAGAAAGCATTTACCAAGGACAAAGAGAAAAACGTAACAATCCCTGACCTCAGGAAGCTTCCTGTTCTCTGAGACACCATAACTCAGAGAGAGAAATCATGACCCAGCATAAAGAAGACAAGCCTTTGGAGTGAAGAAGACCCGCGTTAACGAGCTGCTTCAGAACATAGTAATCAAGTGACCTGGGGTCATTCATTTAACTCCTCAGTACCTCAGGCAACTGTCCATGGTAGAGTGATTGATCTATATCAGTGGCAGTGGTTTCTCATAATAATAAAATTATTGCTTTGGGCCATAATAACTTATGCTTAAATAGTACCCTCAGATCATTGATTTCTCCTGGAGAAGACCTCAGAGGCCGTGTAGTTTAATCTCTTCACTTGACATATGAGTAAATGGAGGCCCAGGGGAGGTGAGTGACTTGCCCAGGTAGTAAGCAGCAGAGCCTGGACTGAGACCTAGATCTTTGGACTCTAAACTCACTCCATGATGCCTTTCTTTCTCATAACAACACTATAAATATTCTCATTTTACTGAAACTATTTTGATGGAGAAGAGGAATTAGACTTCCTCTTTTTTGACTTTAGAGTTGGGGGAGAGGAATAAACATTTATGCAGTGCCTACAGTATGCAGAAGCTCTGTACTAAGCACTTTTTTTGGAAACAATATCTCTTTGAGGTGGGACCAAGGGATAGTGAGTGGGTGTGGTAAAGAGGTCAATTTAGGTTTGACTTCAGAGGAAAAAAAAAACAAAAACCAAAACAACTTGATTGTGAGATCTGCCCCAAAGTGAAATGGTTGCCTCAGGAGGGGGTAGGGTCCCCCTGCTTTGATGACTTCAGTCAGAGGCTGAAGTACCAATTGACAGGTAGGGGTTAGAAGGGATTCTTGTCCGAACGAGGGCTTGACTGTATGATTCCTGATAAACCTTCCAATTCTTGAGATTGTGTGATTCATAGAATCATAGAGCTTTGGAGGTAGAGGGAACATCTGGTCCAACAGCCTCATTTGTTAATTAAGGGAACAGAGGCTCAGAGATGTTAAAGGGGTTTCCCAATGTCGTATAGATAGCCAAGGTATGAATTCAGGTCCTCTAAGAACAAACCTATTAGTCTTTCCACTATATACCCATTGCCCTGGGATTCAGAGAAGTTACTTCCTAGCAGCTAGTAAGAGAAGGTCTCCAGTCCTAAATCCACAGGTCTGTCCTTGCTGCAGGGGAGGAGAGCAGGACACCTTCACTAGAAGGGAGGAGAGTCATATATTCTCTCACCTTTGGTCTTGGCAGAAGGAGTGGTCCTCCTGGGCTGGCCTTCTAAGAGACTGTGATCATTATTCACTGGTTCTGTGGTCATCTCATCCATTTCTACTGCATGTAAATGGTTCTGATCCAAAGGCACACATATCCCTAAAAAGGCAAGAGGCACCGGTCAAGGGCTAAAGTCTCTGCCTCAGATGTGCTATGTTTTATTTGCTGTCCAGGTCACTTTATCTCATGGTGATACCCCCTTCAGTATCATACCATCATTTTACATGTCCCCCAAACCTCCCTCTCTCAGTTTACAATAGAGATAAAGATATAAAGCTGGAAGGGAGTTTAGAGGTTATCAGTTAAAACCTCCTCAATTTTTAGATGGGGACCCCAAGGAACCAAGAGGTCACAACAATAGTAAATGATGTACTGCCTGTACCTGATACTCATACCCGACAACATGAAGGCCAGAATCCAGACTCTCTAAAGCACTTTCTGAGTACAACTGAATTTGTGGGAACATACCAATTCGGGGGGTTGGAGGTTTTGAGGTTTGTGCCACCAAATTAAAAACACACTCACACATACAGATAAGTATTTTGTTGCATATCCATAGCATGATTCAGATGAAAGAGTCCTGGATTCAAAGTCAGAGGACCTCAGTTCAAATCCAGTTGACCCACTTACTACCCCCTGGGACTCTGCCCAAGTTACCAGATCTCTCCCTAGATCCCAGATCTCTAGATCCCAGATCCCCAGGTCTTAGTTTCATCATCAGTGGAATCTGAGATGGAGAGGTGGGAGGGACCATAGAGGTCAGCTAATCATAGCATCAGCTCTAGGGCTCCAGGGGG
Organism: Trichosurus vulpecula; assembly: GCF_011100635.1. Lineage (NCBI taxonomy): Eukaryota > Metazoa > Chordata > Mammalia > Diprotodontia > Phalangeridae > Trichosurus > Trichosurus vulpecula. The sequence continues at coordinate 15,615,412 of NC_050580.1, read as the reverse complement.
CCTCAGAGGCCATCAGCCTAACCCCCTTAGTTATCAGTAAAGGACAAAGTCAGGTTGGGAAGCCAAACCTGCTAACTTCACACCAGGGTCTCCTTCTATTGTACTATACAAGAAGGGCTTAAATTAGATGATCTCAGAGATTTTTTGAAGATAAATCTTTGCTCTTAAGCACATTCAAAGGATCAAAGCTCTAGTATCAGAAGTAAGATTGGAACCTAAGCCTTTGGACTTCAGAGTCATTTTTTCCACTGGAACATGCACGCTCTTTTGAAGCAAGAGTCATTTACTGTAGTCACTGGATAATTTCACAAAGGAGATGATGTGTGTAAATAAAAGAACATTTCAACAAGTCTATTTCTATTAAAATGTAAACAAGTGTGAAAATAAAACAAATGGCAATTTAAATACACCCAGCTCTACTTGGTGCTGCTCTGGGCAACTGGGACCCCTTTCTCATGTACCCAATTCTCTACTACAACCCAAAGCTTTATTGAGAGACTAGTAACTTGAGTTATTAGTATCTAAAACTAGTGGGGCCTAATAACTTTAATAGGGTGGTGGTGGTGGTGGTAGTAGTAGTAGTAGTATTAGTTGAGCCTCCCAACAACACTTCGAAATTTATGTTATTATTATCATTTAACATCTATTAAGCACCCGCTTTGTGCCAAGCCCTGTGCTAAGGGCTGGGAAGACAAAGAAAAGCAAAAGACAGTCCTTGCTCTTAAGGAGCTTACAATCTACTGGGGGAAGACTGCTATAAAGAGCCGCATACAACCAATATACACAGAGGAGGAAACGGAGGTGTACAGAGCTTAAGTGACTTTCCTAGGGTTGCACAGCTAATGAGCAAATATCTGAATCCAGAAGCCTTGGATTTCTGGTTGCAAGGGCAGCACTCTGTCCACTGTGCCCCCATAGCAGGCTAGGTTTTACAACGGCAAGGGACCCAAGAGAGAAAGTGTAGAGTCCACAGCCTCCTTTTACAGAGGCACAAAATCTGCTGGAGGGGAAAGGGGAGCAAGGGTGGGACAAGGGTCTTTGACTTTGGGGTTACAAAGTCAGTACTAGGGGTTACAAAGTCAGGACTACGATTCCAATACAGACTCTGACTCCAAAGATCTTTCTTTCCATTACATTAGATTGCCCCAATTACTCCTCCTCCTCCTCCTCCTCCTCTACTACTACTACTACCACCACCACCACCACCACTACTACTACTACAACTACCACTACTACTACTACTACTACTACTACTACTACTACTACTACTACTACTACTACAACTACTACTACTAATCATTTCTGTGGCACACTTTTTTGCTTTTTTGCTGGGTGCCATCAGAAAGAGAAATGCCAAGGTAAGCTGTCTTAGGGCCAGGCTTCCTGCCATCTCCTTCCTCTCTTCCCAAATGGGAGGAAATTAAATTATTTTTCTTTAGAAGCTGTGACCCGCTGTGTGGCCTCCCTACGTGGGGAGAGGGCTCCAGTGCTTCGCATTTTCCCCCCAGGGACCAAGATAGAGGAGGCCCAGGTGAAGCCCAGATAAGGCCCAGGTGAGGCACGCACGCACGGGCGGCACGGCCACTCACCGTTGCTGCAGTAGTTTCCTGGACAGCACATGATCGTACGCTGGCAGCGCCTGCGGCGCTTGCGGCAGGGTAGGCAGATCTGCACCCCGATGCTGCTGCCGCCGCCGCCGCCGCCTCCTGGACTGCCGCCGCCCCGGGAGCCAATGTCGCAGTACTCCTCCAGACCGCAGTCCTTGTCATCCACACAGGTAAAGTGCTGCTGCCGAGAGAAAATGGGGAGGGCGCTGTGAGACCTCTGATCCGGCTAAGAAGGATCCTAGGAGTTGGACCTGCCTTGGAGAGCCTCCCGGCCACAGATCGTTACCTTACAAAAGGGAAAACTGAAGCCCACAGAGTTTAAATCACTTTCTCTAGGTCATACAGCTCATGAAAACAAACAGAATCTGAACCCGGGCGATTGGAGTATTTCACTTCTGTCTTTGAATAGCCCTGGTGTTCAGCCCAGTGTCTAGCATACAAGGCTCTTAATAAGGGCACACTGATGGACTGTTTTGAGTTGGAAGGGTCCTTCCAGAGGCAAACCTCTGAATTTTACAGAAGAAGAAACTGACGTTCACAGTAGCCCGCTGTGGGTTGTATTCAGAGAATGCCAGCGCTGCTCCTGACTACCTGAGTGGCTTGGAAAAAGTCACCCCGCCCGCCCACCCCCGAATCTCAATTTCTTCAGCTGTGAAATAAAGAGGTTGGGCTTAATGACTTCAAAAATCAATTCCATCTTTCGATCTCTGATCCTCTCCAAAACATTTCATATTTGAACCAGCTGGTTCGCTAGGACTAAGGGCACGCAGGGAAGGAGGTGGCAAAGTTGGTGCGGGCTGGGCACCCTCCGCCTCCCAGGCCAGAGTTTGCCCTTTACGACGCGACTGGTTCTCCCCCCACCTCCTAGCCATCACCCCTAACGAGAGAGCCGTCACCACCCCCTTTCTCAGAAAGCGACTGCAGCCCCACTCCGCCCCCACCAGTAATCTCGCCAATTCCTCTAGAGTTCACTCACAGGAGCATTTCCCTGCGATCATCCCTCTCCGTCCATCCGAGCTGGCACAGGAGCTCCTGGTCCCCAGGCTGGAGCTGCCCGTGATCCCACCGCCCCGTCCCCTCCGCCACAGTCTAAGGAGGCCCCCAGGCGAGGTGCCCACCTGGTGTTTGTTGTCCACGTGCATGTACCCGTTGGGTCGGTCGAACAGAACGCTGTCTCCCGGAGCCACACTGACTGCCCAGAAGGGGACCAGCCCAGCACTGCTGCCGCCGCCACCGCCGCCACCGCCGCCACCGCCGCCTCCGGGCCCCGAGTGCCCGTTCTTGATGGCGTTGGAGTTCACCAGCACAGTGTTCAGCGTTGCGGCCGCCGGGGCGCACGGCGGGCAGCAGAGAGCCGCGGCCAGGGCCAGCACAAACCGGGCCGCCCCCTCAGCCAATGCGGGGGCTAGAGCTGGCATCTTGGATGTAGTGATGACGAGGAAGAGGCAGAGAGAAAGACAGACTGAGACAGAGACAGAGATACAGATATGGACGGAGAGCAGGGGCAGCGCGGACGCACTGGCCCAAGGGCGCACAGACAGCCGCGTGGGAAGCAGGTCCTGCGCTGCCGCTTGCTGGCTCCCGGCTCTGCTGACTGCCCGGCTTCCGGACACTCTAGGCTCCCCGGCTCCTTGGCTCTCAGTTGCGGCAGCAGCGGCAGAGGAGAGCAGCCCCAGATGAGCCAACCAGAACTCCCGAGCGCTGTTGGATGGGCAGGCAGCTCTGTTCCGGGTCTCTGCCACCGCCACTGCCTTTATAATCCCGGCCCCTGGCTCTGCCCGCCCCCTCGGGGGCCACTACAAAGCCCGGGATGGTATTTCAAAGCCTTGGAGAGGGGCTGGGAGGGGGTGTGTGAGTGCCTACGCGGGAGGGGGGGGGGAGGGAGAAAAGGAGGCTGGGGCTGACACTCCCCTTCTCTCCTTTCTCATCTCCCTTTCCCCCCTGCCCCCTCCTGCCTCTGGTCCCAGGCTCCGCGGCGGTGGGCAAGCGCGCCGAGCTCATGCCCCCAGGGCATGAATCAAGTTTTCCGAAGCTGTCCTGGACATAGCTAAGGGAGGGGAACTCCTGGGACCCTTGCCCGCACCCTGAATCAGGGTCCCAGACCCCACCATCGGAGACACTCTTCTTAGCTTCAGCGGGCCTCCCTTCTGCACTCAAAGTCCGTTCTCTCTTCCTCTCCCGTATAGTCAAAGGCGCTTTTTGCTCGCACTAGGCACATTGTCACCCCCGGGGCTGTAACGGAAACACAACCGGGCGGAGGGGAGACCTTGTCTTCGAACAAGCACAGAGCTGGAGGGTTGGACTTGGAATCCTAAGACTTGCGTATTAATGCTGCCGCAGACATTGGGTGGCTCTGGACGAGTCAGCCTCAGTTTCCTCATATCTAATTTGGGAATATTAACAACATTTTGCCTCCCAGGGTTGTTGTGAGGATCAAATAAGTAAATCGCTCTGGAAACCCTAAAGGGTCATATAAATGATGGCTATTTTTATTAGGACACTGAAAGCTGAAGTCAAGTTCCCAGGAGCACTTCGCTAATTAAGTGCCCGAGGTAGGATTTAAACTCCTATCTTCCCATCCACTATCTCGTGCTGTTGCCCTAGCTGTGTCCGGAGTCAGGACGACCCGGACCCTTTCTCAGACGCTTAGTAGATGTACGACCCAAGGCAAATCACACAACGTCTCTGGGACTCAGTTTGCTCATCTGTAATGAGTCGGTTGTGCTATATCAATATATTTAAATAAATATTTAAAATATGTTAGTAACTATTTCACCATGATTGTTTTCCTTTGTAGTTCTATGAGAAGGGATCCACAGAACTGACCAGGCTGCCTAGAGAAGTCTCTGGTAGCTCTAATTTAGTACTATCTAGCTGTGTGATCCTAGGCAAGTCTCCTCACCTCTCTGAGCTTCTGCTTTTGCACACCCATTTATTCAGCAATCACTTAAGCGCTTGCTCTGAGGAAGGCCCTGTGGATTCACATATAAAATTGAAACTTACCCTACCCTCAGGAAACTTACAGTCTATTCTACTGGGAAAATACCCTGTACGAATAGATTAATATATGCAAAATGTGGGGGAGGGGGCGTATACACGGATAATGAAATCCCAAATAATTTGAGGAGGGCCACTAGCAAGATGGGCCAATCCGTGAAATGGAGACTATAATCCCTGTAGTGGCCTCACTACACTGGGGCTTTGCGAGGGTTCAAAGAGATGGTGTCTGAAAGGAACTTCACAATCCATAAAGCTAGATAAAACCTTTACCTCTTACTGAGCTTCCAATAAGCCAAAATAAACATAGCGCTCTAGCTAGGCTTCCTGCGTAATTTATTCATTAAGCACTTAGTTGGGGGCGGGGGAGGCGGTGTTTGGAGCGCCGCGCCCGGGCAGGAGCTGGTCGGACAGCAGTCTTTCCTTTGGGATTCGCCTTACTCAGGTCTCTCTGCATACTCTCTGTGTGCTTGTGTGTCTGTAGGTCTGTGTCTGTGTGTCTGTGTCTCTCTGTCCGTCTGAATCTCTCCCTCCACCGGTCCCCTGCGGAAGGGGGAGGAGATTTGCACATCAAAAGCCTGGTCGAAAAGAAAGGTTGCTCTAAATTCCCTTTTGAAGGGACAATGTTGGGGGGGGGGGGGGAAGCCTGGCCTTTGGACGTTAGATCAGGGCTGGAGATGAGAGGAAAGAGGGAGACAGATAGGAAGTAACAACTGGTGACTTTCCTGTAACTGGCCAAGAACTCTTGTTATCCTTGGGCAGGGTGGCATAGAGAGCTAGAGGAGGTGTGGGGTAGTGGGGAGGACCAAGGAAGCCTGTTCTACTGGCAGGAGAGACCGGAATTCAGATCCCACTGGCCTGGGTTCTGTCACCGGGGAAAATCATTCTTCCCCTGAGCCTCAGTGTTCTCTTCTGTAAAAATGAAGTGCCTAAGTCAAAGGCTTCAGGAGATGTCAAGTGCTTGGCAGGAGTGAAAGGACTCAATTAAAATCAGGCCTTACGTTTGTATTGTGATCCTTCAGTCTGATCCCTCGATATCTGTGAGAGAAACAGGATGGACCAGATCGGAGCTACAGAGCTACTGGCTCAAATGAACATTCGTACACATATGCATGCAGACATATACACATATACATACACACCGGCATGCACACACACGCAGTCACACAGGATTTAGGCTCCAGGCTGGAGGAAGAAAGCTGAAGGTCTGGCCTGCTAGTAAATCTTCCAGGATTTTCTAACCTGGCTTTGGAGAATTTATTCCAAGAAGTACAAGAATTCCACTAGATTCTTTCTTCTACCCCCCTCCCCCAAGGAAACCTTTGATTAATATGTTTTTTAAATGCTCTAATGTATTTATTTTGAGTCATGTACTTTAAACTTTATTTCAATCCAAGAAAAATTATCCAATGCTTACTGTATGTATTAAGGGCTGGGGAATTGTAGAGAAGGGGAACCCTGATCTCACAGAGAACGTAGACTGGAATGGAGGCATGAAGCTTCCTCTTCTTTTTCCTCTTCCTCTTTTTCTCCTTTTGATTCTTTTCCTCATTTTCCTGTTGTTGTAATTGTCATGATTGTCATCTTCCTCCTTCTCCTTCTCCTTCTTCTCCTTCTCCTTCTCTTCCTCCTTCCCATCTTTCTCCTCCCCCTGCTTTCTTGAAAATAATTTCAAAGGCAAAGGGAAAGGAAAAATGGCCAGGCATGGTGATACACCGAGAAAATATGGAAGAATAAAAGAGCTCTGGATTTGGGGAAGGAAGAGTTTAGTTTAAGTCTCCAATAACTGCTAATTACTATCTGTGTGGCCTTGAGCAAGTCCTTTTACCTTCATGGGCCTCAGTGTCCTCATTTGTAAAGCCAGATGAGCTCTAAGGTCCCTTTGTCTTTAACAAATACTCAGCTACACACCTTGCTGTTCTGTCCACCTCTTCCTGCAACAAGGAATCTTCAGAACAGAGACTCCTAAGCATCTCTTTCAATGCACTCCTCTATTTCCTCATATTTTTACTTACTCTCCACTATGTCCTTCCTTTCCCCAGGAGATCTATGACAGAACATTTTTAATGATATTTTTTGCAGGGAGGTGTCTCTCACATGGTGGTGAAGTGGATAGAGTTGCTGGTCCTGGAGTCAGGAAGATTCATTTTCCTGAGTTCAAATTCAGCCTCAGACATTTACTAGCTATGTGACCCTGGGCAAGTCATTTACCCTGCTGGCCTCAGTTTCCCCATCTGTAAAATGAGCTGCAGAAAGAAATGCAAACTCCTCCAGCATCTTTGCCAAGAAAATCCCAAATGGGGTCGCAAAAGAATCAGACATGACTGAACAACAGCAAACTCTGTGGGACAGACTCTATGGGAAGTATCAATCCTCCCATATTAATGGTATGAATGTCTGTCTATCACAGCTATTCCCTTTCCCATTATAATATAAGCTCTGCATGAGTAGAGACCTTTGCATCTCTATTTGCCAACAGTGTGTTGTCCACATAATAGTTGCTAAATGAATGCTTATTGAATGAACAGACTCCTGCTGGAAATCCTTCACTTAGAAACTAAAAGTAGCTTCCACACTAGCATGCACTTGACCCTCCCTCACCCCCCTTCACATATACACTTTATCTACTTCGGAGATTTTTGGGATAAAAATTTACAAGCTCAAAGAGGTGGTTTATACTGGCTGTTTAAAAACAATGGCAACATGCCAACAAGACCCGGCTTTTCCTGGGCACTATGTAGGGAGCACCATTTGGGTGGATGTTAGACAGACCATTGAAGAATTCAATGGTGACCCTGAACTCTGCTGGTTTAGCCAAGATACTGTTATTGCTTGTGTACCCAAGAGGAAATCCTAGTCCTCACCGACACGCTTTCCCAGCGTGGCTGACAAATCTATTGTCTTTCAACTGGGTCAGAAGACAAAGAGTTGGGCTTGCTACAGCCAACAAAGATGAATATAGGGTAGCAAGGCAAAGTAGGATGAAGCTCTGGATTCCTCCCTGGGAGGTTTTGTTGGTGTCCAAAATTGCCTTGCCATCTCTCTACAACTTGGAGTTTCAGGGAGGGAGCTGCCCTTGGGTTCTTTGGGCTGGAGTGATTTTTTTTTGGTAGCCACATGTGTCTGATGCAGGTTTGAACCCAGGCCTTCCTCACTCCAAGACCAGTCCTTTATCCCGACTATGCCACAATACACACCTAGGGGTTTGGAAATGATGTTGCTTTGACCTAGAATTTATATTCTAGTCCTTGAGGGCAGGTCTCCTTTTGTTTTTATCTTCGCATTTCCAGAGCCTAACAGAGTATCAGGCTCACAGAAGGCCCTCCATAAATATTGCTGTTCCTCTAGTCTTGTCTTTACAAGACCATAGATCTAGAGATGGGAGGGACTAGAGAGACCATCTAGGGTACTACTCCCCCATTGGTCACACCTATTAAGTGAACAGGTAAGATGAGTTTTCACCTGATGAATGTAGCAGGGCTAATTGGAGTCTGGATATTTTTTTTTTTAGCACCAGAAACATTTATTAACCACTTACCATGCTCAAGATGCTGTGCTAGGTACTGAGGATATGAAACAACAACAACAAAAAACATCTTGTCTTCAGAAACTGAGTCTCAGATAAATCAGAAATGACTTTTTCAGGCCACACAGGTAAGATTGTATAAGTCTTTTGGGAAAATACACAAAGCCTTGACATTCTCCTCTTCCTGAAAACCTGTGTGGTCTTTCTGACGCCTGGCAACTCACAGCCTTGCGGTCAGTGAAGGGACAAAGGAGAACGTTAGAACCCCCCACTCCCTTTCCCCGTGGCTGAAGGAAGGAGGACTTGGGTAGGATAATCGAGTGTCTCTTCTCAGAACCTATATTATGCCGAAAAAAGACGAGCGAGACCCAGATATAAATTTAGATGTGGATTTATTGAAGCGTGTGACTGTTCAGAGTAATTAATCAAATCGAACAGCCCCGAGTAAAGGAAGAGAAAGAGTATTTAAGGGGAAAGAACACAATTAAATTTCCATGGAGATGGGGACACAAACAGTGGGACAAGCTGAGGCAGGATTATTTCCGTGGAGAAGGGAACACAGTGGGGTCTGTGGCATAACACCTAGACCTCCAATTCAAAACTTAGTTCAGATGTCACTTCAGAAGGAAAACCTTTCCTGATTCCTTTAGTTGTCATTATCAGTTCTATCTTCCCCCTCAAATTATCCAATTTCTATCTATTTATGTGCTGTATCCTCCCGTACACTATAAGCTCAATGAGGACAGGAGTGTTTTTTTATTTTGTATTTGTATTTGTATCTCTAGTGCCTAGTATTTAGTCCTGATACATTTATCAGGTGAGAAGATGTTAATTGTCCACTAGATATGAATGAGTCCTGGATATCTCTTTATATGAAATAGGAAGTTTGGATTGGCTAGGAGAATAACTCTAACTCTCTGGGGCCTCTATTAGACTATGGAGCTAACTGAGAGCAGAGATTCCATTATCCGACAGAGTAGTGGTAGGAGCCAAGCCCCTGAAAAGGAGTCACTTGGTGGGAGGAGTTCAATTTCTTCCTACTTGCTAGACAAAGACTTTGTAATCTTTGAAGGATTCTAGACTTCCTTTCATCTACATTGGTTGACTGAGGTGTCTTCATTGGTAGCTGAGAACAAACTACATGTGATAAGGAAAGGCAAATTTAAGACTCCACAAGGGTCCCAACAGAAAAGCCGTATCATGCCTCAGTGTGACTTTATGCATATCCCACAACGGGGAAGAAAAGGACTTTTAACCCCCTTACAACATTCACTCTCTAAGTTGGAACCTTCTTTCACCAGGACTCTGTATGGATTGGTGTGAGACAGTGTTGAAGACTTCTGAGAGGATGTTTTATACCAACTGCTTTTTTTTTTTTAACATTATGCCACCTTAGTAAATATCCTTTGCTAAAAGCTAATTAAGTCTGGGTGACTAAGTAATATTAACTGATAATCATGGCAAAGAAAAGCATACCAGTGGGAGCTTATGAACTAAGTCATAGAAAATCATCTCCCACTTCCTTGGGGTTATCGCTAGACTTTCAGGGGATAAGTAAGCCCCAAGCCTCTGGTAACCCAACCGTCCAGGGCAAGCAGGAAGTGATATAGTTTCTCCCAAACATGTACTATCTAAGCATTGGATTGGAACATAGGTAGAAAACAGAGGGCATGTATAAGGGCTTGTCCCATATCAGAGTGGGAACCAGCTGGCTAATTTAGCCCTCTAAGAAATCACTAAGCCATTTGGTCTGGTGGAAATGTGACTTTAGGTAGTATAGTAGACAATCTTCATTGGCAGGAACTGTGAACTAGTAAGTCAATGGGCCAATGGGAAAAGGCATCTTACAGCTCTGAGATGTAGGAAACTTTCTCTGAAAGTTTCTCATTGAGAATCGTATTCTTTTCTGACATATTTTCCAGAATCCTAGACCTGAAGAGCTGGTAGGAAACTGGGGCCATCTAGTCCAAAGTAACAAGAATCCCATTGCTGTTGAAGATAATGGTCATGTAGCTTTGGCTTGAACCCAATACCAATGGAGACAGTGGATTTAAGATATTTTGAATTATTCCAAAGTGCTTCCCAAGCCTAAATTTGCTTTTTTTACAGCTTCTGCCCACTGCTTCTAGTTCTTTCCTCTGAGTACAAGCATAATTGGTCACATTCTCTTCCATGTGACATCCTTTCCAAAGCTTGAAGAGGGCAAGGAAGTTCTCCTCAGTCTTTTCTTCTGCAGGCAAAGCACCCCTCATTCCTTCATCAAATACTCACGTTGCATGGCCTTGAGCCCTTCACCAGGCAACTTGCTTTCTTCAGGACATTCTTCAATTTATCACAGTCCTTCCTAAAATGTGATGCCAAATAGCTGGGAGCCAGCCTGGGCATTCCATTTAAACTGTTGAAGGTTGCAGTGGGGGTACTTTTGGTATGGTCAACATCAAAGAAGTGTGACCAAGGGGGCTACAAGGGACCCAAACTGGGGCTCCAGTTTATAAACTTGTCCTCGTTCTGTGTGGCTCTAGCTTTCGCAAAATTATTCACAGGGAAACCTGTTGTAATGCAATTTTGTAGTCTCAGGAAATAAAATGATTCACTTGGGCTTGCTGGTGAATGCTCATATATTGAGTGACACTGATCTAGAGCAGAGAAAAAGGATGCTGTGTAACCCTGAGTGTGCCCTCTCTGAGCCTCAGTTTCTCCTTCTATAAGATTAGGGGCTTGCACTGTTTAGCCTCTGAGCATTCTTCCAGTGAGAGATCCAGAATCCTAGGGTCCTAGGCTGCCTTATTTCAGCTGGATGCTTGAGAGCTGGTCTTCTCACTAGGGTTTTGAAGGGTTTTGGTCTCAGGGCCCTTCATAATGGCCAAGCTTCAGGAAATGGTTGTTAGTGTGGGGCCAGGTGAAAGAGATCTCCCAAGGGAAGGAGTCTTTTCAACACTAGGCGATGGGGATGCTAGACAATCATTTAGGCAATTTGATCAATGGAGATGGTTAGCACTCAATCTGGCCTCACAGGAGGTTTCTAACTTTCATGGGAGGCAAGTTTTACACTGGTTAAAAAAAAAAAAGAAAAAAAAACTTGAGAGGATGATTGGGTACAGGATACCAAACTCTCTTGTTAGCTTTCTGATCATCCTGACAACAGGGATAGGTCACGCTATAGAATTATGTGAATGAACAATTACTTTAATATTCTTTCTGAAAGATATGGGGCTTCCGTCAATGACAAGTTTCCCAGACAGAGCATTTAGCACATAGGAGGACACAAGATATTGGCTAAACAGTCACTAAGACAAATGGTTCAGCTGTGACATCTTTGGGTACTGAAGATCCCCTTCCTCTCTCTCTCCCCCCCACCCCCACCCCAGACCCACCAGGTTCAAAATGACACTCCCTTTTTTCTTAAAGTTTGATTGATTCAATTCATTTTTTTAAAATCCCAATTATTTCCAGCTTGGTCCCTCCCTGGGCCCACCCCTCGTAACAAACAAAACTCACAGAGAGTGAGTGCCTTTTAAAATTGTCCTTTCTTCCATTGTTGTCGTCATTGTGTATATTATTTCCAGGTTATTTTACTTTACATCATGCCTGATAAGTCTAGCCAAGTTTCTCTGAATTCTCTGTATTCATCACGTCTCACTGCACAACATTATTCCATCAGACATTTGGGCCCCGATGTGATCAGCTGATCCCCAGTGTTGGCCCCTTGTGAAGCATCATGGAAATAGGAGCAGAAGGAGACAAGGAAGTGGGGTACAGTGGAAAGAGGATGCCTGTGAAGGGAAAAGGCTAAGGTTCAAATCCCCCTTCCCTCTGATGCTGATGACTTCTATGACTATGGACATGTCACTTAAAATGGGGATCTAGTGTCCTGCTGTCTTTGATCCTTCAAATTCCCTGGGCCTCATTTCGATTCCTCCTCTGTAAAACAAGGGGGTTGGACTAGGTGACCTCTGAGACCCTGGCTACCTTTAGATCTCTGAACCTGTAAGCTTTGCAAGGAACCTCAGGGTAAGGCAATGTAATTAGTCTGGGACATTTGGCTATCGACCTTAGGGATCTTAGATGAAGCCAGTGGCCTTGGTCATGCCAATGTTTCTTAATATTAAATTGTTTTTTTCAATTAAAAATCTATTTCCACCTTCCTGTATTAAAAAGAACAAATCATCTGTAATAAATATGCATATTAAAGCAAAAAAAATTCCTGCATTGTCCACATCCAGAAAAGTCTAGTATGTAGCATCCCTCGGTCTGAACCCATCCACCTCTCTGTTAAGAGCTATGGCATGTTTCATCGCTGACCCTTTGGTGACTAGATTGGTCATGGCATCGACCAGAGTTCTTAAGTCTTTCAAAGTTGTTTGTCTTTGCAATAGTGTTATTGTATAAATTGTCCTTCTGGTTCTGCTCACTTTATTGGATATCAGTTTATACAAATCTCAGGAGGCTCTGTGATGCCATGTTGTTTTGTTGTTGCTGCTCAGTCATGTTTCATTTGTGCCTGATTCTTTGTGACCCCTTTTGGGGTTTTCTTGGCAAAGATACTGGAGGGGTTTGCCATTTCCTTCTCCATCTCATTTTTACAGATGAGGAAACTGAGGCAAATCAGATTAAGTGACTTCCTCAGAGTCACACAGCCAGTAAATGTCTGAGGCTGGATTTGAACTCCGGAAGAGGAGTCTTCCTGACTCCAGGCTCAGTACTCTCTCCACTGAGGCACCTAGGTGAAACCACCCCTTTTGTGATTTCTTGTAGCATAATAGTATGCCATTAGATGCATACGGAAATGATGGGTGCCCCTTTTTTGCCTTTGCTAAAAAGAGCTACTACTTTTTCCTTTTTCTTTGAGCTCTTTGAATTCTAGTCCTGTTGGGATACAGCTGACACAAAGGGTCAGCACTGGCTAGTAACTTTTGAGGCAGAGTTCCAAACTGATTTCCAGAATTCATCCCTGGGAATTTTAATGTAGCATTCTTGTGGCCATTCAGGAGGAGAGGATCAGACTTGCTCTGATGATATTACGGTCAAAGTGGTCGAGGGGACATGGGCAGTCCTTCTGATCTCACATCCAGTTACTTGTTTCATCTCAGCTGAAAGGGACTACTAGTTGTCATTTTTCTCATGTGAAGAACGGTCACACATTTCTAGAAGGGCCACAAAAGATGGAGTCAAGGACAAGAGGCAGAGGGGAATGAATGGTGTGTGTGTGTGTGTGTGTGTGTGTGTGTGTGTAGCGGCTAGCTGTTCTTTCTGAGTTGGGAACCCTGTTAGATACACCAAGGCTACCCTCAGGGCCCCTAGCTGGACCTGGTATTGTCCTTCTGAAAGCCAATTCTGGACACCCCAACCACCCACACCCTGCCCCAATCCTGCCCTGCTTAAGACCTTGCAAATGTCCTGTTGCCCCATCCATTCCTGGACCACAGCAGTTTAGGCTCCCAGGTGGTTTCAGGCCCCCCTTTGATGCACCTAGATCAAATGGTTTGGGGGGACCCATCTGACTTGAGCCAAGCTGGCATGTCCCTGAGCCCTAGCCTAGAGCAGACCCCATCCCTTCAGGAGCGTGGGCTGAGGGAGGATTAAACCTCTCAGCCTCCCTTGCCCTTCCAGACAGTGGGTGCTGGGGATGTGTGCTGGTCACTTGGGGCAGCAATTCTGGTTTAATTAAAAGAGGGGGAGGGGATGAGAATAGGAAGCGGGAGATGGAGAGAGGGGAATACCTACTTGGAGGGAGCCAGGCACTAGGTCCTGGCTAAAACTCAAGCTTCTGCTGCCCCCTGGTGGAATATCTGTATCAACTGATACTTGAATGCAAAGAGTTTTCTTTAAAGTAATCTGACTTCCTTCCTTCTTTCCTTCCTTCCTTCTCTCCTTCCTTCCTTCCTTCCTTCCTTCCTTCTTTCCTTCCTTCCTTCCTTCTCTCCTTCCTTCCTTCCTTCCTTCTTTCCTTCCTTCCTTCATTCCTTCCTTCTACAAGTACTTATTAAGCATCTCATCTATACCAAGCACCGTGCTACGTATTGGGTATACAGGGACAAAGTATGAGCCTCTAAGAGCTGACATTCTAATGAGAGAGACAAGTTCACCTACAAATACAGTATAAATATAAAGCGAATAAATACAGACATCTACAAGTCAACCAGTACAAGGCAGCTCGTGAAGGAGGCCACTAGCAGTTGGGGGGTTTAGGAAAGGTTTCCTGAGGAAGGTGAGGCTGAGAGGAAAAGAGGGACCCAATGAGGCAGAGACAAGCATGGAGCACTCCACAAAGTGCACTCATTGGCCAGATACAAGTAACACTATTACCTTTGCCACTTAATTTGAGGAAGCATCCTCTTTTTTCACCCAAGGTCTGCCTAGAAGATATGTAGGCCAGCTCCCCAGGGAAGATTTTTCAGTACTTCAGTCAAGAGGCACTGTAGTGCAGCAGGGAGGGGACTGGCTTTGCAGTCAAGAACACCTTCCAGTCCTACCTTGGCTACTTCCTAGCTGGGCCTTGTGGTTACACGGGTGACTCATTAAATCTTGCCAAGTTCCTCTTTCCTCTTTTCTTGAATGGCAGTATTAATCAATCAATGGACATATGTTAAGCTCTGCTCTGGGCCAGGCACTGTGTTGAGGGCTGAAAAATGAGCATTGAGATGGTCTTTGCCCTAAAGAAGCTTACATTCTACTGAGGGAAATAATAGGCACACATATAGGTAGAAGTAAAGTACATATGGGGTAATTTTTTGGGGGGAAATAGCATATTGGGGGACTAGGGTGGCACTTGAGATGAGCTTATGAGGAAAATAGAATTCTGAGAGAAGAAAGATAAAGTGGAATACCGTCTAGGCACGGAGAACAGCTGATGCAAACGTGTGGAGGCAGCAGAATGATCATCATGAACAGAGAAAGACAGCTTTTCTCTATGCAGGTCATGGAAAAGGAAGTGATGTGCAATGAGGCTGAAAAGAGACTTGGGGCAGGTTGGGGAGGACTTTAAATGCCAAACAGAGGTGTTTATACTTGATACTCAAAGTAATAGTGAGCCATTGGAGTTTATTGAATAGGGAAGTGAGATGGTCAGATTTGTACTTGAGTAAAATTAGTTTGGCAGTCGTGTGGGGGATGGATAGCAAGACTGGAGGTAGGGAAACCCAGTAGGAGGTGGTAGGAGGCTACAGTCCATGTGAAACGTTCTGAGGACTTGAGCCCTTTATGATTTATCTTCAACCTATATTACTGAACTTAATACACTCTATTCCCCTTCAAGCATATTATGATCCAACCAAACCAGGCTTTCTGCTTTTACAAAGCGTTCATCTCCCAATTCCAAGCCTTTGTAACAGAAGTTCCCCAAGCCTGCAATTTATTCTTAGATCATCTCAGACTCTGAGATGATCTAAGTTTCCTTCAAGCTCAGCTCAAGCACCATTCTACATGAAGTCTATCCTGATCCCCTCCACCCCTGCTGCTAGGGTCTCCCCTAACAAATTATCTAATATTTACTTTGCACATGTGTAGATGTTGCCTTCCCTGCCTAGTCAGCCAGTCAATCAGTCAACAAGTCTTTTATTTAGTACTTAACCATGAGTCAGGCACTGTGCTAGGATCTGGGGATCTAAGTCTCTGCCCTCAAGGAGCTCACAGTCTAATTGGGGAGACAGATGAAATAATTTAGCACATACAGACTATATATAGTCGGAAAGATAATCTGAGAGATGATTGTACTAGTTACCGGAGAGCGTGGGAAAGGCTTTTCATAGGTGTGACTCAAGCTAAGTATTACAGGAAATCAGGGGAAAAGAGGGAGAAAAAGGAGAGCAGAGCATACCAAACATGGTACCAATCAGTGCAAAGACTGAGGTATGGCAGATAGAGTATGATGTGGGAGAAATAGTGTAAGAAACTGGCAAAGTGGGAAGTAACTGAAGAGTTGGTATGAATCTTGGAGCTGATTGAACAGTGGTGTGACATGGGCAGATTTGCATTTTAGAAAGATCCTTTTTGCAGTTGAGTGGAGGAGAATCAGACTGAGGATATTTTTGAGGCAAGAAGACCAATTGGGAGGTTTTGAAGTTGTCCAGACGAGATGATGAGGGGGTAGACTAGTGTGGGGATGGTGTGAGTGGAGAGAACAGGACATATATGAGAGATGTTGAACAGGTAGAAACAACAAGGTTTGGAAAAGAAATCATATTAGTTGGATGAGAGTCAGACATGGAGGATGATGCCTGATGGTGAGCCTGGGTGACTTGGATGGTGGTGGTGCTCTTGACAGTGACAGGGAGTTTAGAGGGGGAAGGAGTTTGGGGGAAAGCCAAAAAGTTCTAATCTGGACATGTGCACCTGGCACCCACATTTTGGTAACTATAGGATGAGGAAATCATTGGTTGCTTTGGAAAGTACAATTTCAGTTGAGTGATGAGAAGGGAAGCCAGACAGCAGAGGATTGAGAAGTGAATGAGGCTGTGGAGGCAAGGAGTGCAGATAGCTTTTTCTAGGAGTTTGGCTAAGAGAAGACTGATTGGAGGATTTGCATGGTGTGCAGGAAAACTTTGGAATTGGTTTCATTCTAATTTCTTTTTTTATTAGTAATCCAGATCACTTTTTAGATATGGTTATTAGTTTGCATTTTGTCTTTTGAAAACTGTCGATCTCTTTTGGTCACTCATCTATTGAGAAATGACTCGGATTTATTATATTCCAACTTGACTTTTACTGAGTTTCAGGTACTGAGATGAGGCTTCTATAAAGTCCTTGAGCCATTGGAATCATTAGCAAATGGCCATTAGGGCTCATACAAGCACTCGAGGAGGTTAGGTTGGGGTGCTTTGTAAACCTTGAAGTTTTAGAAGTTACCCCTTGCCTTTCATTTCACAGTTTTCAATGTTCTTAGAAAGTCATACTACATCTGATCATTGATGGAGTAAAATCTAGGTCACAGCCACAAGCATCATCCTATTGTGATAGAGGTTTTCATAGATTGGCTTTCCCAAAGGGTTTTAAAAATAATTTTTTAAACTTGGCCAATTGACTTCATTTTTCTTCTTGTGAATTGTCTCCTGTGGTACCCGAAAAGGTGAATGAAACAAGTGATGGTACTCACCTTTTTTGAAAAAGCCCATTTTGAACATATGACAAACAAAGAGACCCAATCATCAATGGCTCGTTGGGTGCTCAGCGAATGAACGCTCCTCAGTCTGTTCATTTCTGTTCAATTAATCAACAAGTGTTTATGAAGCACCTACTGTGTGCCAGGCACTGTGCACATAGCAGCGGGGTACCCAGACAAAAATGAAACCATTCCTACCCTCATGGAACTTAAATTCTATTGGGGAAGCAGTGGCAAAGGTCAATAAAATATCAAGTATATTTAAAATAAATGTGAGTTTTAACTTTTATAGAATGTGAGTGAAATTGACCACCCAGATGCCTTTTATACATTCTTTTAGAGTTCTGAATTTAAACCCACCAAAAAAGAACATTCCCAAATACACAACAAAACATAAAAAGAAGATTACATATGAAACCATTTCATGCTGCTTGCTTTTTTCAAAAGTTTATAATAAACTCCATATGCCACTTTCAAAATTGTCCTTGTCTGTGTTTCCTTCTGAACTGCCTTCTGTTCTATTCATAAAAAATGTTTTAATGGCCTTTGAGGGGGCATGATTATTGCTAACCCCTATTCTTCCCACTAACCCCACCCCATAAAAATGGAAGGGGGATGAAAACATGGAAGCAATAAGCAGAGTCAAGTCAAACAAAGCCTCACTCTGGCCAAGTCCAAAGTATGTATGTCTCTTACCATCACCTCTCTGCCGAGCGGTGGGTAACATGATTCATTTCATCAGAGGTCTCCTGGGGACAAGGCACTGCACTGCTCAGAGGCCGTAGGTATTCCAAGCATGTTTTCTTTTCATTGTTGTCATTATATCGAATGTTTCCCTGTTCATGTTCATTTCACTCTCTATCAACTCATACTTCCCGGGATTTTCTGAAATTGTCTTTTACTATTTTTTAACAGAACAATAATATTCTATTACATCCGTATCCCACCATTTGTTCAGCTATTCTCCAATTCATGGGCACAGCCCCTAGATTCCAGCTCTTCTTGGTTTTTTAAAAGGTACTCTTGGTCGAGGGCCCGAGGGACAAACCCAGCCTGTAGCCTGTTTGGTTGGCCCCAGAGCTAAGACGTTTATTTTTAAATTTTTTTTAACAGTTAGCCAATTTGGCCTTTGGGTCATCATTTGCTGATCCATGTTCTAAATGCCTTTTTAGAGGTATTGTAAAAGTATGACTATTAGGGGAATAACTACAAATTGTTTTCCAGAATGGTTGTGCCAAATCTCAACTCTACTAACACTGCACTAATGTACCTGTTTTCCTGCAGCCCCTCTGACATTTGTCATTTTTTCTTTTTTTGTCAACTTTGACAATCTGATGGGTGTGAGGTAGAATCTTGGGGTTGATTAAATTTGCATTTCTCTAATGATTAGTCATTTGGAGCACTTTTTTATATGGTTGTTGATAATTTGGTTTTCTTCCTTTGAGAATTTGCTCTTCATATATTTGACAATAGTTAACAATATTAATATTTATATGGTGCTTTAAGGCATACAAATCACAATATGAATTACTTCATTTGATCCTCACAACAATCCTTCAATAAAGGTGCAATTATGATCCCAATTTTACAAATGAGAAACCTGAGGCAAAAAAATGTTAAGTGACTTACCTAGGGTCAAACAGTAAGTGCCTGGGGTTTTTTGACCATTTCTCCATTGGGGGATGGTTTTTATTTTATAAATTTGGATCAGTTCCTTAAATATATGTAATAGGAAACCTCTATCAGAGAAACTTGCTGTAAAGTCCCCCTGCCAGTCATCTGTTTGCCTTCTAATTTTATTTGCAATTGATCAATTCAATAATGGACCTTAGAGTAATTATGAAAAGTCCTTGAAAGTTATTGATGAGGTGCAATGGTGCCAGACCAAAGTCTGTCCTAATTAGCTAAAAATTTCTCCTCTGAGTTTCATATAAAAGCATAGGATGAATGCAATCAGGGAGTTACACAGTGACAAGTCATTCCAAAGGTTGGAGAAGTCTGGTTTTCCAGTGAACCTATTGAGTAGGAACTGTCCGAAGAGAAGCGACCTCAGACTACCCCCCACCTTCCATTCCACTGTTGTATTTAAGAGAGTCAGCATACCTTTGTGCTTAGACAGAAACAGAAAAAAGTCATTGAATTTATGAATATATCTTCAGCATGAGACAGCATGAGGCAGTATGCCATCTACTGTAATTTAAAATCATCTGGATCCTCTGAGTCTGACTTGAAGATCTAAAGAGGATGAATTTTGGCAAAAATCATCACATTTGATATTCTCAATTGGTCCATTTAATTCTTTGCTTAGTCTGACATCACAAGGGAAACCTTTATTTGTTTTTCTTCACACAATTCATGTGTGCTCTGAATGTTGTGTACGTTATCTGTTCTGTTGATAGAGCTTTTTAAAAAAACAAACAAAAAAACAAAATCTATACCAAATAATTATGATTACTGATTTGTAGTACAGTTTGATATATGGTAATGATAAAGCCCTTCTTTCCCACTATTTTTCATTAGTACCTTTGATATTCTTGATTTTTTGTTCCTCTGTTTGAATTTTATTATTTTTTTCTGGCTTTAAAAATATTCCATTAGCTATTTGATCTGTAAAGAATTAAACAAGTAAGTTAATTTGGGAGGTACTGTAAATTTTATTATATTGGCTCAATCTACCCATGAACAACGAGTTTTTCTCTATTTAGGTTTGTATTTCTGCAAAGGGTATTTTATAGTTGGATTCATATGGTTCCTGGGTATATCTTGGTAGATATACTCTGAAATAATTAGTAGCTTCCATAGTTATTCTGAATGGAATTTCTTTTTTTGAGCTTCCTCATTAAGT
Source organism: Trichosurus vulpecula (assembly GCF_011100635.1). NCBI lineage: Eukaryota > Metazoa > Chordata > Mammalia > Diprotodontia > Phalangeridae > Trichosurus > Trichosurus vulpecula. The sequence continues at coordinate 15,595,340 of NC_050580.1, read as the reverse complement.
TTTGTCAGTGACGTGAGGAATGCTGATAATTTATATGGATTTATTTTATATCTTGCAACTTTGCTAATATTATTAATTATATAAATTATTTTTTTAGTTGACTATAGCATTCTTTTAGTACATTATCACATCATCTGCTAAAAACAAGGTATGTCCTTAGCCTTTTTGGTGGACTCCTTGTATGGCATCAGTAGGACTTGGTCAAGAGTCACAGAAGAAGGCATGGACGGTTAGCAATAATATAATAGCTAGCATCTATATAGTTCCTTAAAGTCTGTTAAATTGAGGCTGAGAGCACTGAAGTCACTTGCCCAGGGTCACACAGCTAGTAAAATCACAGATCACTCAAAACATTGAAGAACTGACCTCATGAAGTCATTTTGAATAGTTAGCAGAGGGACATAATACGCTAGAACTAAGACTGTTTTGTGGAAGAGATTAGATCCTTCCTCCTTTGCCCCAGAGGGCTGAACTGAGAGCAGAGGGTAGAAGTTACATACAAGCCGATTGAAGCTTGATATCACATAGAGCTTCATAACAATTAGAGCTGTCCCAAAGTGGAACAGGTCGCCTTGACAAGTGAAGGGCTCCTCTTCATCTGAGATTGTCAAGAAAAGGCTGGATGAATACTCTTCAAGCATCTTATAGAATACTGCCATTGCTTCTTGAAATGGTGTGTCAATCAAATGTCCTATATTTCACCTTCCCATCCTCGTGACTCCCCAAACCAAAATGCGCTTATCTCTGTTGTCGTGCCATGTACTAGCTAGTCCTGGTCTTATTTTATTTGTATATCTCCAGTGCTTGCCACAGTGCCAGGCACATGGTCCTTAATAAAGACCTACTGAGTTGAGTCTGGGAAGTTGGAATAGACAGCCACTGGAGTCCTTTACAATTCTGAAATTTTATGATTCTCTTTCCCCATTCCAGGAACCAATTTTATGAAGTAGGGAATCTCACCTGAAAGAAAATGCCAACTCTGTTCAAAAGTAATTGTTTTTTATTTCAACTCTATAAAGTATACAACAGGCACTCGGCAATTACAGCTGCAGGGAAAATACAGAGCAAATCAAAAGCGGGGAACTTTATGAAAAAAAGTTTTCCATCTACATCGAAAGAGTGCAAATGGTCAGGGACCATTCTGATGACAAGTGTCACATGTTGACAGACAAAAAAAGCCTCTTTCATGTAGAACAAATCCGTAAGAGGACAGTCAAAGAATCATCGCTGTAAGAATACAAAAGAACTGACCAGTGTAAAAACAGCATAAACTGGGATAAATCTGAGGCAATGCTTAAAGTTCCCTTGACTTAAAAAGCCTAAAACATCAGAGACATTATCAAAGTCTCAGAGCTATGTCGGTTTATGCAGGGGACAGTTATAGAAGAGGACTAAGAACACACTTTTGACGTCCAGCTTTCTAGGTGTGTTTGAGACTTGTCTCATAAACGATTTGCATATACAAGAACTCATAGAAAGCAATAATCCTGTTTTGTAGACTGGGGTGCACCCAGGGACTCTTGTTCGTGTGAATTTTGTCTTGGGTTGTAACTGAGTTTTCTTTTGGGGGCCATGGACCATTGACGATGGAGTCTAGAAAACATGATATGTTCGAACTTTTACTGCACTAATTTTTTTTCATTGAATTTGCACAGCTGAGCAAACAGGAATCCCTGTATACAGACCGATAGTATGTCCTATATTAATCTGACCTGCACGTACACTAAGACATTTCACAGAAATGAGGCTGTATCTCATGAACAGATACGCAGCTCTGGTACATTTAACAGAAATAAGTGAACCACTTCGTCATTTCCGTAGTTCAATATTGTATAATAAAGGCTTATAAATCGTTAGCAGAAAGAACTGTAAAACGCAGCAAGCTAAGAAAGGACAACATTTTGAGGTGTATTTGTCTTTGTCATGCAGCATAACACCAACTTTGTTTTTTTGATTTTTTAATAGGATGCCATGAATTTAAGGCACTTGCAACAATACCAAATAGGCAGGTCATGATCTAAACTATGGGACGGATGAGTAACAGGATGATGGACAGAAGTGTTCAAGAATACTGACAGTTAGGACCATTCAAGTCTACTCAGACCTAAAATCGTTACACTGTTACAAAGAGGAAAACCAAAGAAGGATGCCATGGGACACGGGCAAAAAGAAAGTCATATAAGTACCACAAAATATCAGCACGAAAATATCTATTTACATAAATATTTCTTTGTGGTCCTATTGTGAAAGAAAAACTGTGAATAATGCCGTTCTGAAATAAACCACAGATCACCTCTACCTTGGGAATTCAGTCCTAACATCCTGGTTTTCAATATAGTAGCTGAGTTGGAATTTTCTAGTATGGTGTTGGTTTGCTCACATAAAAGTGAGACTCAAATTAGGAAAACAAACCAATAACAGTAAGTTTATAAATATTATTGAGTGTGTGCATGTGCAAATCATATACATTCCTCCATCATTTGTAAGGAGAGAGTAACTCTTGAAATTATATTTTCACTGGCAGTAAAGGATCCCAACAGATTGGTATTAGAAGCTACATAGGTCAGTTGTTATGTCCTAGGGGACATAAAGACATAAAGGTCATTTCTAGAATTTTCCCCAGGAAAATGTTCTTTCATATGTTCGGTTCACCCCAAATAATGTGACATCCATTTCCTTAGCTGTTCATCAGTATCACTGTCAATAAACTTCCATAGAAAGCCCTTTCTCCCCAAACTTTGATGTATTCACAAGAAATTTAGCAAAGCAAACAAGAACATTTCTTCTAGATACCACTACTACTACTCAATATTAGGTAGAAAACAGGGAAGGGGGAAAGGAAGAGTTCAGAGATCCGGTGGAAAGTACTTTGTGAAAATTATGATTTTAGCCCTCAAGTCTTTGTGTCTGCATGCAGACAATATCTGAGTCCTTAAATTCAGTGGTGAAGGTTATGTGGATTGGATGTTTGTTTGGGTTTTTTTTTTGCTTGATACTGGTCATTCCTTGTTGGTACACCCAAATCTTTTTCAGCTATTGCTCCAGGTAGTACAAATCATACTACCCGTGAAATATACAAGCATCAGAGAGAATCTGTGCAGTTAGTTTCATGGTGCACTGTGCTACTTTGTAGCTTTTTAAAGTTAACTTTCAGAAATAGACCAAATGGACAATCATTGCAGAGACCCATGAAATGTCATATGAGGTTTTTGGGGGGAGGATGGAGTTGTGGTATTTTTTGTCCTCTTTTAATGACTTTAGTATTATAGCAAATCTTGGGCAGATTAAATTTTATTTTGAAAAATTCTTAATGCTCCCCTTTTATTCTCTGTAGCTTTTGCTTTTTCTCTTCCTTTACTATAATAATTCAATGTAAAAGGGTCAGTTAAAGAATCTAAGCCAAATCAGAAGGAATGCTAGGGATAGAGAACTTTTAGACTAGGAACACAGGTTGGTTTGTTTGCTGAAGACCTCTGAAATCAGTAGGAGTAAGCTGGTTCTCTTTTAGAAATCATTTTGTTAAATTGGGGACTTAGAATGGTCTAGTGATGCTAATGTCCTTTTCTTAAAAGAAAATATTTATTTGTTTTTAACATTCACTTCGAAGGTAGGGCAATTGGGGTTAAGTAGCTTGCCCAAGGTCACACAGCTAGTGTGCCAAGTGTCTGAGGGCACATTTGAACTCAGCTCCTCCTGACTCCAGGGCCAGTGCTCTACTCACTTCACCACCTAGCTGCCCCCTTGATGTTCATTTAAAAAAAAAAAGTTCAATTCTGAGTTATCTCCCTCTCTTCTGCCCTTCCCCACCTATGCTGCTAGTGTTTTTTTTAGAAGACTAGTCCCACTTACAAATTTGGAAGGAAATAGCATATTTTGAAAGAATCAGGACAAAAATATCCTCAAGTTTTGGTTCAAAATACGGATGTACCTGCATACACAATGATATCCAAACTTGTCCTTCAAGCTGCTATATTTCAGAGAGTCCGCGTATATTTGTGCTTATACGTAAATAAAAACAAGTCATTGCATTCCTGAAGATGTCTTCAGTACAAGAAATTTAAATGCAATGCATCATCTTCTAGAACCTAAAATCATTCGACTTCTCTGCCTCTGACATGAAGATCTAAATTGGATACATTTTTGCAGAAATCATCACATTTGATTTCCTCAGCTGATTCATTTAACTTTTTGCTTCCTCTGCCTCTGCAATGAAAACCCACACCAGCTTTCCTTCACACTATTCTAAACCCAGAAGAGAACCCGATATTAATTTACTGAAAAGTAACATTTCAAAGGCTCATAGTCAAATGGACTAGGTAAACTTGGGCACTATAGCTTAGGAGGTCCTTTTGAGCATGAACCTTCAGAATACCACTTAGATACGCAAAACCAGATCTGATTATATTAGGTTATCAGGTGTGTGTGTGTGTGTTTCCAATGTCTTTTGACTCAGTCTTTATGAGCTAAATATTAAGTATTATCATTATTTGTCTTTTGGTTAAAAGTGATAAGAATTGATTTCATCCCTGCCCAGTGCTCTTCCTCTTTCTCTTTGTCCTGATGCTAATGGGCTGATATCATTATATATAGTACCTTTGAAAAAAACACAGACATTGAGCTGGTCAGATTCTTGTCTTCCTCCCTGAACCCACTCAGTTGTATTGTTTCATGCCTCCATCACTGACGGGCCAACTGTGGTTGCCAGCCTTGCTTGGTTCTAGAGAGTAAAACAAGAAGCTAGATTTAAATGATTTCATTCCTGCCTCCCCCTCTCCTTTTCCACAGACCAGGAGCTAAGGGGATGGAAAGTGAACTATGACAAAAGGTTTGGTTTAATCACCGCAGTGGTAATATGTGTGTGAGTCTCTGGCTACCTGTGAAATGCATATGAAATGATTGAGATGTGTGTTGGCTGGTTTACACATTGACATTTATAGATGAAAAATATACATAGCACCTCTAGAGTGGTTTTCGTGGGGTGTTTTGATGAGTCTTATTTTTTCCCCTCAAGGAGAGGAGAGATCTTTTAAAAAATGAGAATTTTTTAAAGCCTCAGTCTGAGGGCCTGTTAAAGAATGAATAAAACCAATCAGCTGCCGCCCTTCTAGCTCCAGGACCATTCTGCTAAAACATGAAATGGTTTTGTGAATTTCTTTTTTTTTTAATCCAACCAAGCCTGTGGACCAAAAGGAAAGACAACAACAATAAACAAAACAAAAGAAACCCAAACCAGAAACATCATGCACCTCATCATCATTTGTGTATAAGAATATGTCCACATCTGCTGTGATGGTTTTCAGAAACCATTAGCAGAGTTGTGCTTTTATCTCTATTTTTAAAAATTATTAAATGAGATATTTGGAAAGCGCTTGGAACAGTGCCTAGCACATAGCAGGCGCTTAATAAATGCTTATTCCCTTCTCTTTCCCCTCCCAATTAAAATAGATCGTAAAGAAAAAGGGAAAATAAGCAAAAAAAAGATAAAAGGAAATATTCAGGCTTGTCATGACTACTACTTGGGGAAAAAAATCAAAGAATGGTTAGAACTGATTTGACATGAACTCCTTGACTAATCAATTTGTGGTCCTTTTCTGTATAGACACTGGCCTGCAGTAAAAGACCCCTGTGTTCCTCTGTTGAAGAGTGTTGACACCCTGACCACCCATACCATAGAAGAGTACGGTATCCAAAAAAGCACAATCCAATCCTACTGAGAATCCTAGCTGCAAGGTTCAGACCTAAGCTTGATTGAAGGATTTCTTAATACCATTTTTTTTTATCTTTCAGATTATAACTAGAGCAAAGCAAGATCGTTGATGTGGTAGAAAACGTTTCTTTACTGGTGAAAAGGCTTTGCTTCAGGACCACCATGTCAACTGCAATTTTCGTTTCAAACATAAAACATGTAGAGAGAGCATATTGTCATCTAAGCGATAAGTCCTAATGCCACTGGAGTGCTGTAGCAGCATCGATCAAGGCATCATGGTGACCCCGAGCACGGATCTTCTCCCATTCCTTCAGGTTTGCTGGCAGCCGTGTCTCAGAAAAGCTGTCTTCAGCAAGGCAGAAGCAGGTAAGAGAAATGCACTAAAAGTCTATGTCCCATCCCGAGTTGTCATCTGGCGGTGGCTCATCATTGTCCTCAGGGAAACTGTCAAAGTTGCTCGTATCTGTGGGGGATGCGACCTGCAGACGGGGGAGAAGAACAGTGGGATTCATGAATATGTGAAGGCAAAGATGATACAGAACTGGAAGGCACCTCAGAGACCATCTAGTCTAACTCTGCCATTTTACAGGTGAAGAAACAGGCTCAGAAAGTTTTGGTGACTTCTCCAAGACCTCATGGGTCATATGTCTCATGGGTAGAGTTTGAACACAGGACCTCTGACTCCAGAGTCAAAAGTCTTTCCAATAAATCAAGTTATTCCTGGTGAATTTTTTCTCAGAAGATATTATCATTAGATAAAACATTTTTCCTCCCACTTTCTTCCCCTAATTCATGTGCTAATGATAATATTGATGAATGACATAAACCTCATGGTGAGGATGAGATGGCCATTTCCTGGTAGGGACAAGATGTCAGGAAGCTGCTGACATAATTCTCATCTATGATTTTTATGTGTGAAATTGATTACTATATTCATCATGATTTCCTTAAGGAAACCAGACTGGCCCTAGACCTGAACCACAGCAAATCCATTTCTGGTAGGACTTATTTTATACAGTAGATGGAGTCTTAACATAGGTTTATTAGTGAGTTAAAAACAACCAAAATGATATTTTTCAGCAAATTGATTATTTCCTTTTTAAAAAAAATATTGAAACAGGTTGGCCTTCAATAGTCAATAATAGTATTATGGAAATACCTAAAGGATATGTGATTTTCATCATGGGGAACACCCACTATGAGAATTCCCTCCACCAATGCAGTTCAGAACCAGTCTATGATTTCATAGGAAAATTCTAAAGAGTTGTTTGAGATACAGAACATTTAAATGACTTGCTCAGGGTCATACGCTAGTGTAAGCAGCAATATATTAACAACAATAATAAACATATTTAAATGGTGCTTTATATTACACCGTGACTTCTCTCAATATACCTGCCACTCTTTTGATCAAAACTTTCCTCTTTGCTTACCACTATTGCCTTCATCTATTAAAATATAAGTTCTTTGATGGCAGAAACTGTCTTTCTTTTTTATTTTTATACCCAAAGCAAAAGGGCTAGAGTAGAGTAAGTACTTATTTTTTTTTCATTCATTCATTTCTGTCTAAAACCATTATTTATCTCTCATTTTGGCTTCAGTTAACTAGTTAATCAATTATAAGGAAAGGCTTCATGGAGTGACTTTTTAAAGACAACTTGAGGTAGATCCTCTAAAGTTAAGAATCATTTTTGGAAAGGAAAATTTGATAATTTCCTTCTCCTTTTATCTTTTTAAAAATGCTTGGATTTTGTTATACAAGGTTTTTGGTTTTATTGTTTTTTATTATTGCTGTTATAGTTTATTTTTGCTTTTTTAATGTGGGCCCCAGCTAAACTTTATTTAGAACAACCACTTGGATGGTAGTAGAGGGAGGACCAATCCAGAAAAGATACCCGATCTTTCAAAATCCTGGCTCTGCAATCGTGCTCATGTCCCCATTTCATCAGTGTAGACACTTTCTCTTCAGAAGCCGGTAGCAGCTCCCCCTACAATTCCCTCTTCCATGGCCTCACCCCTTGCCCTTGCCTAGTGAACCATCTTTACGAGTTATTGGGGTTAGAAAATTCAACTACCTGGTCTCCTGCTCTGAGTCCCTGAAGAATAGACTCAGTCTATTTCTTGGCTTGCCCAGCATGAGAAGACCTACCAGAGTATCTGCGTCACTAGTATACCCTTCCGTACCTCAAAGGAGTTATGGACTAATGAGTTCATGGACCTTTTTCCTTAATCACAAAACTTCCAGTAACGGGCAGGACAGATACACAAGGGTGGGGTAGAGAGGTTACTCACACTTGGTATTATAGGCGGTGTCAAGGTACCTTTTCTTAAGCCTTCCCAATTAAAGCCTTCAAACCATCTGCAAAGGAAACAAAGCAGACAATTCAGAGCATTTTATCTTTGTCCTAGTGGTTCTGTGTCATTTTTGTTGTCATTCAGTTGTTTTAGTTGTGCTTTACTCTTCATGCCCCCATTTGGGGTTTTCTTGGCAAAGCTACTGGAGTGGTTTGCCAGTTGCTTCTCCAGCTCGTTTTACAGATGAGGAAACTGAGGCAGAGTGAAGTGACTTGGCCAGGGTCACACAGCTGGTAAGCGTCTGAGGCCATTTTTGAATTCAGGGCTTCCTGAACACAGGCCTGGCACTCTACCTACTGCTCCACTCAGCTGCCCATAACTGTGTCACAGATTTAGATATAACAACTTGGTAGTATAGCACAGAATGAATAGAATGTGAGTTCTGCTTATAGACTCTAAATTTGCTGAGGGCAGGAATTTTTTTTAAAAAAATTGTCTTTGTGTTCCTAGGGTTTAGCACATTCCCTTGGACTTATTTATTTGTATTTCTTGTTATTGTTTATTTATTTGTATTTCTTGTTATTTCTGCCCTTCCCCTGAGGTGTGGGCTTATTAGACCTGTGCCTTTCTCTGTGTGGAGAACTGCCTGGTGTGGGCATTCCCTCCTCTGAGAAAGATGGGCCACTTGGCTGTAGTCTCAGTCTAGCCTCAGAGAATTCACTGATGGTCCTGGAAATTTAGTAAGTTTGAGACACTTGTAGGCTTTGAACCCGGGCCTTCTGGCTCCCAGGGCTGCCCCTTCCAACTGGACTTACAAGATCCAGAGTATTTTCTTTTGAATTGAATGGAATTATTGACAAGCATTTCCAACAGAATAAAATATATAGTACGCCAAATTATTTTAGGTATACATGTTTAAAAAAATTAAATTATCTTACAATGTTATTTTAACTTAACACTCACCAACCAACACAAATATCTCAATTTACAAAAAAGGAGGCTTACATAAGAAACTGTGGCCTTGTACAGTTTGTTTTTTAAGAAATGTATATGTATATACATACACAAATACATACACACATATAGATAAAGGCATGTACATACACACAACTTAACAAGGTAGTAACTAAACTTGTCTAGTCTTTATTTGTGGAGAAGTAATAGGAATACATTTTCAAATCATGTTCCTTTTAAATGAATGGAAATAAAATTATCAAAAAGGTCTCTTATGTAATGAAAAGATTTTCTTACAAAGAGGGCTTTTGACCCACGGGATCTGAAACAAGGAGTAAGTTATTTAGGATTTTCTCGGAAGTCATGCTAGCCAGACTCCTCATTTTCCAAAGAAGATTAACTGTGGCCCAGAGCAGGTGGAAAATGTGCCCAAGGCACTAACCACATAGTAAGGAGCAGAGTTGGGACTGGAAGTCAGGTTCTCTGATCCTAAATTCTATACTTTTTCCTCTGGACCACCATCTCCTAAATCCTTACTATAGCCAAGGAGTTTCCTTAATGATGACTCTGTGACTCGTATTGTTGGATAAATGCTTGTTTCTTGAAGTAGGAGACACAGGGTCACTAGGAGTCTGAGAAAAAAACAAAAGAAAGTCTTCCTGGTTTTGTCAGTAATGGCTTGGCCAACCTTGGCCAAGGAACTATATCACTTTGCTTTATTGGTCTCTATAAAGTAAGAATATTAGGGAGCCAAATGAGCAGTTCAGTTTCCCTTTTTAAAAGTTCATCAGACAAGTATTTGTTTTTGAGCCCCTCCCTCCAGCTCCCAGGCAGAAGGCCCTGATGTAATTCTGGTCCTCCCAGAGCACAGCAAGCTTCCCTTTGCTCCTCTCAAAGTAACAGGAAGGAACAGAGGTTTTTAATGTTCACAGGGAGGAGAAGACCAGAAAAAGGAAACCTTTTTCGAAGCTCCAACTAGGGATGCTTCCTTATCCTGCTGCCACCCTCTTGAAATTACCTTGTATAACTTTGTATATACTTTGTACTTAATTGACTGTATACATATTATTTTTGCTAAATAGAATATAAGCTCCTTGGGGGTGGGGATTTTCACTTTCATCCTTCTATCCTTGGTGCCTAGTATATGTTGGGAAGATAGTAACTACTTAAATATTTGGTGAATATAGGAACTTGGATTTGGTGAATTCCAGTTGGAGAGGAGGCAATGCCAGCTGCAGCCTCGAGATAAAATGTGGAAAGCAAGTGAATGAAATGTTGAAGTGGTTTTGGAAGCCTGGATACAGGCATGTTGCAGGCGTAGAATTGTAGGGATTGACAGTATTGTTGTCCACACAGCTAGCTCACCCCAATGGTTCTTTTGGGCCCATTCTCATTTCTGAAGGTGAACTCGGCACCCTCCTCCTGATACTCTTTCTGCATAAAGAGCCACTTGGACCTGACCAGGAAAAATACACATCAGGGTCACTGGGACCTGAAAAGGACACTTACTTGTGCTTCTGGATGTCTTTTACTCCATTTTTCAAGTTCCCTAATCTCTCTGATGGATTGTCCCTGTAAAGAAAACAAGAGATAGTTGAAGAATTAATTTTCTTATTTTAGAACAAATGATTGATGTGTTTTGTTTGTATACAATAAAAACCTCATAAATCCTACTACCCTCCTTCAAAGCACATTCCTCCAAAACAACGTATTGATTTTTAATGCTGCTTATTGAATTCTAATTGAAGGGAAATCAAGTTATCCTAAAGGTCTCATGTAATGAAAAGGTTTTCTTACAAAGAGGGCATCTAAACCTCAGCATCTGAAACAAGGAGAAAATTATTTAGGATTCCAGATTTAGAAGACATCTAAGAAGTCATGTAGAATCAATCAGTTTGATAGAGGTGAGGAATAAAAACGACTTTCTATATAGACAGACATACTTTGGTGGGCAAGGGATTGGGGTACATAGGGCCAAGATGACAGTAAAGTTGAACTGCTCACCTGCATAGTTTTTTAATTAAATTAGCAGCATTTTTGGCAATCTTCTTTGGAAATTCTATCATGTCAATCCCTCTCAATATGATATTATAGGTCTTCATAGGATCCGGGCCTGAGAAAGGGGGACTTGAAGGAAAAAAGAAAACAGTGACATTTTCTTAGGTTTTCATTCTGTAAAGAATTCATTTCTAAACATGTTGTAAAAACCATCTCCAAAAACCATCCTCAGTTACTTGCACAGTCCTTGGCACATGGCAGAGACTCAGAAAGTGCTTGCTTTATTAAGTTAAACGATTGACAATGAAGTGGACTTGCTGAGCGATCATTGGGCCAAAGTGGAATCCAAGGCTTTGCGTTCACTTCTCTGCGTACGGCATCTTTTCTTCCCTTATAGAATGTATGATTTTTGACTGGGGATTGCTTTCGTTTTTGTTTTGGTCATTTGCTGAACTGAACTGCTTACAGTAGAATAGAGAACCTATGAATTCTGGAGTCATGCTTCCACAGCGTCCCTCTCCTCCCACCACATTCCTTCTACCTAAGTATCCTGTATCGTTAGAATGTGGCTGCTCAAAGGTCACATCTAATGCATCATTCTAACCTATGAGATTTGGTAGACCTGATAGAAAGTCTGGGTTCAAATCCTGCCTCTGACTGACTGACTCTGAGTAACTCAATCTCTCAGTGGCTCAAGAAGCACTTGGGGACTTTTAAGTGGCAGAGTTCAGGTTGATCTGCCTTGGTTGAGCATGCTTCCTCTCTTGAAAAGCCCCATGTCGATGAAATGTCACTTGTGGGTGAATACAAAGCTGATGGATCCTATGTACAAGGCACCAGAAACACAAAAATGAAACAGTCTCTGCCTCTACATTCTGTGGGGAATATGCTTACACTCGTAACATGCAGTACCATGGGAGAGAAGGGAGGATCCTAACCATTGAGGGGATAAGGAAGAGCCTTTTGGCCTGGGCCTAGAGAGAAGCTACAGGTTCTAAAAGGCAGAGGTGAAGAGGGAGGTCACTCCAGGCATGGAGGACAACCTAGGCAAAGGCTTGGAGATGGGAGATGGAATGTTTTGTCTAACAAGACAGCCTGGACTCAGAAGGTGAAGGACTTTAAATGCTGAACAATATTTGTATGTTATCCCGGAGCAGGGGGTGACCCGCTTTGGGCATACTGATTGGACAGCTGTGGATAATGGATTGTCAAGAGGAAAGATGGAAGGGGGAGACCAATAAAAGGCTATCGCTGTAGTTCAGAGAAGTGGCCTTAAGGGCCCAACTGGTGGTGGCTGAGTGCTCAGAAAGGACATAGATGTGAGTATGAGTCAAAAGGGAGGCTGGCATTGAGCCTGAGTGGATGGAGTTAAATTTCAGCCCCAGTAGGACTTCTTTTAAGTAATAAAACATCTCTGCAAGGACAGAATTGTCAAGAAAGTATCAGCGAATCACAGAATCAAAGAATGTCAGAGCTGGAAGGGACTTTGGGTGCCATCTTGTCTAATCAGAGAGAGTACATGGAAAATAGATGTAAGGGAATTGGGACAGTGGGAACAGACCTTATGGAAGAAGTTGTTTGGGTTGAAGTTTTGGATTTAATTTTTTCTTTTAAGAAGTTGGGTGGGGGAAAAGAGATGCCGTATCAAATGCACACAGGGCATCCCAGCACCCACTGATCTGCATGGCTGACCAACTATTAGATCTTGAACACATGATCCTTTGGGAAGGTGGAGAGTGTCTAGAGCATGGCAACCAAGACAGTGGAGGCCCTTGAGTTCTTGTCATGGGGGATCAACTAGGGATGTATAACCTGGAGAAGACAAGACTGGAGTGGGTGAGTGGGTGCATGGGGGTGTGTGATAGTTAGCTTTAAGTATGTGAAAGCCTCTCGTATGGATACAGGATCATACTTGTCCTAAAGGAGCATTGGGTGAAAGTTATAAATGGACCAATGTAGGCCAAGATGTCAGGAAGAATTTTTCAACGATTAGAGCCATCCCGGAATGGAATGGGCTGCCTTGGAAGGTGGTAAGTTCCTCATTGTTAGCAGGTTTTCAGTAGAGAATCTGGGTATGTCAATAGGGGGGAATTCCTTTTCTATATGGATTGGAGTAGATGGCTGCTGAGGTGCCTCCCAACTCTAAAATTCAGTGATTCTATGGGAATGTGCTCCTCTGGGAGTGCCCTAATCAAAGAGACAAGGGCAGAACCATCTCATGTCTGTCTGGCCCATTTTTAAGCACACTTTTCATTTCAATGCTCATACCTGCCAGTCAGAAGTTCATACATTAGGATTCCTAGTGACCAGTAGTCTGCCGAAATGTCATGACCTTTGTTCAGGATGATCTCAGGGGCTACGTACTCTGGGGTCCCACAAAATGTCCATGTTTTCTTTCCAAATCCTATTTTCTTTGCAAAGCCAAAATCAACCTAGAAGCAAAAAGCAAAGAGAAGAGAAAATAAGCACACACAAAACAAAACTGCTCCACGTGGAGGGAAAGCAGTCAGTGGAATACTAGAAGATGTGATTTCATTGATTTTAATCAGAGATTAAATACAAGGCACTTCTTGGGAATGTTGAACAGAAATATGGGGAGAGTGATAAAAATGAAAGAAATACTATATTCCGTAATCCCATCTTCTCCAAATGATTCATTTGTGTTATAAATGGCACCAAACTTTTCTAGGGAAGGAAGAATGCTTAGGATCCAAACACTGTCTAGTTGTGAGTCACACCCTCAGTAGATTCCTCTTCCTTAGTCTTTTCTTGTGACTTAAAGACAGTATTATATTCATTTTATACAAGAATACTTGCCCTTATCTGAACAATGAAGGGATTCTGAACTAAGTTTTTGTAATTCAGTTATTTTAGTCGTGTCCAATTAGTGACCCATTTGGGCTTTTCTTGTCAAAGATACTGGAATGGTTTGCCACTTCCTTCTCCAGTGGATCCAGTGGATCCTTTTGTCAGGCATTCAGAGGTGAAGTGACTTGAGCAGGGTCACACAGCTAGGAAGTATTTGAGGCTGGATTGGAACTCATGTCTTCCTGACTCCAGGCCCAGGGCTTTATCCACTGAGCCACCAGCTGCCTCTCTGAACTAGGTTACATTTTTATTTTTGTCACTTAGTGCCAACTCAGCCAGATCTGCTGATCTATTGTCTCCAGGGCTATCTAGACACCTGAATGCACTTTCCACCAACCTTAATTAAATATTAGTGGATCTATTCATTTAATAATGTAACTTGATGACCACTGTCTTTAAGCACTTAAAGAGGTGCATGACTAACCTTTGTCATCTCTTCGCTTCCCTGGCTTCCTTTCAAATTCAGCTCATCTCCCAGCTTCTGTAGGAACTTTCCTGGTCCCCCACATGCTGGTGTGTTCCCTTATTGGACTGCTGGCCTTCATTTTCTTTGTATGTATCTCAGACACACCTGGCTATTCCATGTCCCCACCATCCCAATGTGAGCTTCCTGAGGGCGGTTACTCTTTCTTCCTTTCTTGTGTCCCCAGCACGAAACACATACATTGTAAGGGAAAAATAGTAATAATAACTTAATAACTCACTGGGCAACTACCAGGCCAGTTGGACCAGAACAGAGAAGAGATGAAGGAGAGAAAAAAGGGAAAACTGGAAAGGGAGGGGAGAACCAGCTCGTGGGAAACCTTGAATGCCAAGGGAAATATTTAGTATTTTCTCCTAGATCTACTTGGAGATGTTTGAGGAGCAGAGGTTCATATTGTTGGGCATATGCTTTAGGAACATGGATCTGTCAACTGTGCAAAAAGTGGATTGATAATGCAAAAAAAGGGAGGCAGGAAGACCAACCAGAAAGGGTTTGAACTGCAACAGGGCTTTGTAAGAAGAGGGAAGTGGGCAGATGTAAGAGATGCTGTGGAGGCTGGATCAATGAGACATGGAAACTGACTGGATGTGTAATTGGAGAAGAGGGATCATTAGGCATGACAATAAAATTGTGAACCCTGGGGTGGTGCCATAGGAAAGAGGTGTGTGTGTGTGTGTGTGTGTGTGTATCTGTGCATCTGCATGTACTCAAACACTGAGTTTCACTTTGAGCAGGTTGAGTTTGAGATGCCCCCATGGGACAGCTAGTAGTTGGAAGTTTCCAGAAAGTAGTTTGTAACATAGTTCAGGGAAGAGATTAGGACCAGAAGTAAAGGTTGGAAGTCATCTATGTAGAAATAGTAACTGATCCCATGGGCACTGATGCACCCAGGGTGAAAGTGTAGACACAGAAGAGAAAACTATCCCAAGTAAATATCCCAATATCCCAAATAAAGCCTTATGGGATGCTCACAGTTAAAGTCAGGAGCTGAAGGAGAACCTAGCAAAGCAGAATGAGGAAAAGTGGTCTGATATGTAGGAAGAGAAGCAAGAGAGAGCAGTATCATGGAAGGGTCGATGAATAAGATCGTGAGCAGAGGTTGAGGGATTGGCCTTAGGCAGGAGGGGGACCAGCTCTTTAGAGACTGGAGCAAAGGAACTGAAGGTAGAGGAAGATGAGGAGAGATTTTGAGGCACTGTGGAATGAGAGAGAAGAAAGAACATGAGACAGTCAGCCTTGGTTTTCTGAGCAAAGTTCTCTGCTGGGAGCTTGCCTGGCTCTCTCTGCTCAGGGAATAGGGAGGATGTATTTACTATAGGAGATTGGAAGACAGAGGGAAAGGTTTGGAGCAGCTGCTGTGGAAGATATGATAGAGTCATTCTGGGGAGGAATAAAAGGATTTCTGCGCAGCAGTGAGGGCCTGGCTGGGCCCTCTAAATTACTCTAAATTGATAGTGGGCCAAGTCTGCACAATTGACTGACTTTCTTTAAGGAGCACATGAGGAGGAATAAAATAGATAGGAAGGGTGACTCAGCATTGGGTGTGGAAATAGGACAGAGGGCAAGGAGTTAAAGGAAGTTGAAAGTGTATGGTTGAACTGATTAGTCATGGGTCCAAGACTGTGAAGGATGGAAAGTGAAGACAGAACAAGGGCAATAAACAGGGTGAGAAACAATGGAAGGACCAGAGGCTGAGATGAGGATGGAGAATAAGTCAATGAGGAAATGAGGCAAAAGGAGAGATTGACAACTAAGTGGCTATCGTGAGAGAGTAGGAGTTCAAAGTTCTGAATTATGCAGGTGCGACAGCTACACACGGTAGTCGGATCAAGGGTCTGACTGCTTCTGTGTGTGTGTGGCTGAGACTGAATGAAAACAGAAGGAATGGGCATTTAGGAGGTTGACTAGAACAGAAGGGTGTTCAAGGGGGTATCAACATTCTTGAAAATGACTCCAAATGTTCCTGGGCAATTGAGGCAATGATTTAACTATTTAAAATTGCTTTGGATGGAAGACGTATGGAGGAGATTTCTTCTCTACAATGCCTCAAAGCCTGAGAATATGTCATAACAAATGTTAGAATGGCCAAGTTTCTTAGCTTGGCACTCTGCACCTCCAAAATGTCCCAGTATTTTTTCACAATTCCTGGAATGTCGTGCATGGCTATGAACCCAGATGTTGAAGGTTAATATGAGCTGCTTTTAGGGGAAAGAGACAGACGTTCACACGAGAGCCATGAGATCGGCTTCCTATATGAAAGTTTATCACCCTCGGGTGGAGAGACCAGCAGCAAAAAGTACTGACCAGTTTGGCATAACCTCGGTGGTCGAGAATGAGGTTTTCTGGCTTGAGGTCCCTGTAAATGATTCCTTTGGAATGCAGATAGGCAAACGCTTCTACCACACATGCTGTATAAAATCTGGTTGTCGAATCTTCAAATGAACCTCTGGGAAAGAGAAAACAGAATGAATGGAGCACAAAGAATGGCTTAACCAAACAGACTCATGGACTTTACGTTTTGTCTGACCTCTGGCGGAAAAGGAGGGCCAAAGACCAAAGAGACTCCCAAAGCCTAGTAACAACTGACATTTACATAGCTCCTTAAGCTTTGCAAAGTGCTTTTACACGCAATGTCTCATTCTATTTTTCCATTTGAGGGCATAGACTTGTTTGCATGTTGCCTCTTCCATTATACTGGGAGATCCTTGAGAGCAGGGACTATTTCCTGCCTTTCTTCACATGCCCAGCACTTAGCCCAGGTGATTTCACTTGTTGTCTTAAGGGCACGAACTATTCCGGCCTTTGCATTTGAATTTTCAGTTCCTAGCACAGGGCCTGGCACACAGTAGGTGTTCATTAAATGCTTGTTGATTGGTTAATGCTCACAACCACTGTGTGTGCTAGGTACTGGAGGTCTTCTTGAGTCTCATTTTGTAGAGGGTGGCCTCCCCATGATCACAAAATAATAAAGGACGTAGGGAAGATTCAAATCCAGAACTCTGCAACTAGTCCTTTTGCCATAGTAGGACTACACACTCTCAAAGATTCCCTCCAGCTCCTGATCAACAATCCTACAATCATATGCCAAAGCATTTTCTTGAGTGAGCAACACACCACAGGAGCACACTCTGTGACAAGTTCTAAGAAGCAGCTGGGAATCCAACACAATAATGTGTCTAAAAATTGACCAGGTTTTTGAAGGTTAAATCCCATAAAGGCCTAATGTGTATTTTAGTGCTAATAACCATAATGATAACAGTAATAATACCTAGCTTTTATATAGTACCTACTGTGTGTCAGACACTGTGCTAAGTGCTTCACAAACATCATCTCATTTCATCTTCATAACAGCCGTGGGAGGTAGATGTTAACATAACCTCATTTTGCAGATGAGGAAACTGAGGCAAATAGAGATTTAAAAAAAAAATAACTTGCCTAAGGTCCCACAGCTAGTAAGTGTCTGGGGTGGAACTTGAAATTAGGTCTTCCTACCTTCCTAATTTCAGGTACTTAACAACTCCCTTCCACTAACCCACTAGACGTCCAAAAAGGAACAATGACAGTCAGGAGAGAATCATGCTCCTGGACTTATCTGCCAGCGGGGTTTGTGACAGAATTCAGTTTTAAAGAGACTAGAAAGAAGAAGCTTTGGTTTTGAGACTTTGTTCTCCACATATTTTTGAACT
Organism: Trichosurus vulpecula; assembly: GCF_011100635.1. Lineage (NCBI taxonomy): Eukaryota > Metazoa > Chordata > Mammalia > Diprotodontia > Phalangeridae > Trichosurus > Trichosurus vulpecula. The sequence continues at coordinate 15,577,348 of NC_050580.1, read as the reverse complement.
TTTTTTTATTTCCATGTGACGTTAAACTAAAATATTGTTCTCCCTCCCTTTTTTCCTTCCCTCTTTCCCTTTCTCCCTTCCCCCTTTCCTCCTTCCCTCCCCTCTTTTCATCTTCCTTCCTTCCTTCCTTTCTCTCTCCCCTTTTCTTTCCCTTTTTCAGTAGATGGAGAGAATTGGGAGAAAAAAGTGAATGTTTGATACTTGAAAAAATGGTAAATTTGTTAAAATAAAGTGTTCCAAATGCAAAAGCACATTGGAAAATCTGAGTTGGATGCTGTTCATTTAATAGAATTGATTGAAAAAAGGGAGCCAGTGGTCAGTTCATTCCAACATTTCATCAAAGAGAAACCTAAGTTCTAGAGAGGAAACGTGGCTGACCAGAGGTCCCAAACCAGGATTCTAACCCAGGTTATCTAACTCCAGATTATCTAGTTCACCAGGCCCTTTGTCTTTACTATTTATTACCAAAATTATCTTGTGTTTGTTATAATACACACGCAGATATATGCATACGTATACATGTATGTATGTTTGTATATATATGTGCACTTGTATATATATATATACATATACATATGTATATATCTCTCAATGGGCTGGGCCTCGAGTCAGGAAGACCTGAGTTCTAATCCAGTCTCTGACACTCATTAATTGTGTGACCAAGGGCAAATCACTTAACTGCTATCTGCCTCAGTTTCCTTATCTGTAAAATGGGAAAATAATAGTGTCTACCAGGGCCATTTTTATTTTTGCGTTTTTATCCTGCCTCCATGCCTGGCACATAGTATTCTTTTAATACATATTTGGTGATTGATTTTATGGAGAGGATATGTTTGAATCACTGAATGGCAGAATTAGAAGGAGCCTTAGGTATACATCTGATCTAACCTCTCCTTTTACAAAACAGGAAACTAAGGTCAAAAGAACTGACAAGCCCAAGGTCACAAAACTAGTATGGAGCAGAGCCAAGACTGGAATTCAGGTCCTCTGACTCTTAATACCATGCCCTTTCCCAGTGCTCCATACTGAAATATATTTATGTCTTTACGAAAATTATGGGAGAAAAACTCTATATTCCACATTTTATCAATCAATGATTGGGGTAAAAAGACAAACATCAAATAATGCCTGTCTTCAAGAGCTTACATTTGACTTCATTTATCCCTTTCACAACAACCAAGTCCTCTGGAAATAGGAAGTCAATTGAGAGCAATGGCTCTCAGTTAACTTTAATTATAGGTTTTAATGAGAGACTGTGTTGCCTTAGGGAGTTAGCTTGGTGTAAAATATAAGGTTCACCCGAGGGCCTCTCCAATTGTAAAAGAAAGAAATCATTACGAAAAATTAATGATATCGCTTTCATAACTAAATAGCCATTTTAGATAAGTTTTGGAATTCGAATCCAATTCAGTGAAGTCATCACATTAAGATGTGTCAGAGTTACTTAGAACAGAATGAAAATGAAAAATTACCATCAGCAGTGGAAGTGACAGTCTCAAATTTGCTCTAAAGCACTTTTGTTTCTGTTTTTATTAACAATTTAGAAAGAGGCTAGAACAAATATATTATGTATTCTGTAACTCTTTGAAATGCTAGCTACATTTGACAGTGAAGTCTTCGTGATATAAATAGATGGAGAAGCTCAGATCACTTCATCGAAAAAGATTCTTTCTGTAGCTAGAGGGCACTAGACACCAGTGTTAAATTAGATCAGACTAGGAAAGGTAATTACCCTCCTGTCCCCAGAATGGTCAGTCTTTTCAAGTGTGCTCGACATAAACAGATTTCAGAAATGGGAGGATGTAACAAATACGAAAGAACTCCAACAGGAACGTGGGCATGTTGACTTTTTCCTTTGATTGTCAACCATGGCTAGTCAACAAAGAACGACTGAGCGATTTCTTTTGTAGGACAAATTTGTTTTCAGTAAGAAAGTCAAAGAGGTGAAAGCCCATTTTGAAAGGAGAACTATTTCCTTTCAAAAAGTGACAATATCAGATCTTATCTTAGGTCATTCAAGAACTGGATTCAAATAATGTCCTACCCACTGCACAGATGAATGAGAGGGCAGGAGCTAATTAAATTGGGCTGTGGCCTTACAAATGCACTAGAAAGGACATGTAAGAAAACATGCCTTTCTTTAAATGGGAGGTGAGGTGGGTCCAAAATGTCAGTTCATGGACTGATTACTTACTATCTTTTCTCCTTTCTCCCAACCCTCAGGTCTGGACTCGTGATTTTAGTGTAGGGAATTCCCAGTATGGAAACTCCCTCCATTAAAGAGTTTAGCAGCTACTGGGTAACTTCCATATTTAGTGAGTTGTCAAGGGGTACTGAGTGTCAGGGGCAGAACTTGACCCTGGCTCTTCCTGACTCCCTGGTTGTTCTTCTATCTACCATCTACATTAGTAATTCTCTGTATTGTCTTTATTATGACAATTAAAATAAAGTCATTAAATTTTGATATTAAAGAAATTCCAGGAGAGTGAATACTTGAGAAAAGAAAACATAACAAAACATAACAAATATCCAAATAACCCATATTTTTGAATGTGAATCCATTTACTTGACATGTGAATCACACTGGCTTAAAAAGAACATCATTTATCTAAATCAAAATATTTTCAGGAAAAAAGAAGCCAATGCACTTATCTCCATTGTACTTTTATTATTAGCCATGATGAAAACAATAACTGACATTTATGTAGCATTGTAATCTTTTCAGAGTGCTTTACAAACATTCTTTCATTTGAGTCTCACAAGAACCCTGTAGGGTAAGTACTATGGATGTTATTATCCCCATTTTATAGATAAGAACATCGAGGCTGAAAGACTCTAAGTGACTTGTCCATAGTTACATAGCGAGTTTCCAAGGTAGGTCAGTTGGTTTGTCTTATCACCCTAGTTAAATTTCAGCACTTTGAAGGCAATAGCTGACAACTTGGTGGGACATGAGGGAGGGGCTTCCTGTTGAGGTTCATGTTGGGCTTGAACTCAGAGCGACTCACCTACCACTCTGCTTTGGTGATGGTCCATTTCTGTGGTTTCCCTGATGAGGCAGCTGTGGGGCCCAGAGAGGTGAGGGAATTTGCCCAAAGTCACATAGCTACTAAGTAGTACAGCTAGAATCTGAACTCAAGTCCTTGAAATTCAGAGCTTTTCCCTCTATAACATAACGTCTTGGTTTAATGGAATTTTATCCTCTATATTTTCTCTCTGTCTCTGTCTCTCTTGTACACAGTAGGCACCTGACAAATGTTTGGTTAATTTATTTTGGTAAATTCTATGAATTTAGATACATCATCGGTCAACTCACATCCTCCAAGACGTGACTTCCACTAGTAAAAGGCTGATGTACCATATCCAGCCCATAAAGCCTGTGTTCACTCTCTTTCCTTCTGCCAGCACACAGAGTTTAGCAGCTGGAAAGGAAGGAAACCAGAAATATACAGTGGAATCTTCATAGAATTGTTAGCATGAGAAGGGGCAGGAGGAATCAGCTAATTCGACACCCTCACTTTGTAGTTGAGGAAATGAGACCCAGAGGGAGACAATGGCATGCCTCAGGTCACATCCCAAATATTGTACTTAATGGTCCTTGGTGAATAATGGTGATGAGAGCTGTCACAAGGACAGGTGAAGACCATGCCGAGGGCTGGGAGTAGGGGGGAAGGAGAATGAGGCATCACATGTATGTGCTTGCTCTCCCTGGTGTGTCATGATATTTGGCTGAAGTCACCATTTCATAGTTTTGCCCTGGGGGTGAAATGAGCTAGCAAAATCAAGCCATTAATTAAAAACAACAAAAACCACATTTGTTGTGGAACTACTGTGAGCAGAGCCCTCTGCTTGGCTGCTGTGGGAGAAAACAAGGTGAGATAAGAGCCCAGGGCCCAATAAGGGGCTAAAACTCCAACACGATGAGTCCATTAGAGGCAGTGTGGTGCAGTGGCCAGGGAGCTGGAGCTTGCATTAGGAAGACCTGAATTCAATCCTTCCTCTGACACTTCCTAGTTTTGTGACACCAGGCTGGTTACTTACCTTTTTTGAGCCTCAGGCTCTTTTTCTGTAAAATGAAGGGATTAAACTTGCTGGTCTCTAAAATCCCTTCTAGCCTCCAGATCTACAATTCTATGAACTTTTGTTGCAAGAGGAGACAGGCAAGTCCAAGTTCTAGGTGGTGTCCAAGGGACAGGAAAAACCAACAACATATACGCCCATACCCATATCCACAACTGTGTGTATGTGTGGGGGGAGAGAGAGAGAGAGAGAGAGAGAGAGAGAGAGAGAGAGAGAGACAGACAGACAGACAAAGACAGAGAGAGAGAGACAGAGACAGAGAGAGAGAGACAGAGAGAGAGACAGAGAGACAGAGAGAGACAGAGAGACAGAGAGAGACAGAGACAGAGAGAGACAGAGACAGAGAGAGAGAGGGAGTGGGGGAGAGAGAGAGGGACTGAGTGGGAGAGAAAGACACAGAGACAGAGAGACAAAGAAACAGAGACACAGAGAGACAGAGAGAGACAGAGACAGAGAAAGAGGCGGAGACAGAGAAAGACAGAGAGAGGGAGAGAGGAAGGGAGGGAGAGGGAGAGAGGGAGACAGAGAAAGAGATAGAGACAGACAGAGAGAGGGAGGAGGGGGAGAGGGAAAGGGGGGAGGGGAGAGAGGGAGAAAGAGAGCAGTGAGATAAAAGCACCTGAGATCCTGCAGGGCAGGGACTCAATCATTTTTTTTTTAACTCTGATCAATGCAATGCATTGCAAAACATTTATTAAGTACCTACTATGTGCCAGGCACTGTGCATACAGTGCGCTGAGCATACAATTAATAAAAAGAAAAACAGTCTCTGTCCTTAAGGAACTTACAATCTTTTTTTTTAATTTAAATTTATTTTTAGTTTACCACACATGGTTCTACATAATTTTGAGTTCCAGATTTTCTCCCCTCCCTCCCCCCTCCCTCCCCAAGACGGCATGGAATCTCATATAACTACCATGTATAACTTCACATTGAATTAATTTATACACTAGTCAAATTGTGGAGAAGAATTATGACCAATGGAATGAATCATGAGAAAGAAGAGACAGAACCAAAAAAAAAGAAAAACCCACGATGGAGAATACTATCTTCATCCAGAGAAAGAACTGTGAAGTTTGAATACAGATTGAGGCGCACTACAGACTCAATCATTTTTACTTCTAGTACCAAGCATGGGACCTCATACATTGTAGGCATGTAATTAATTGACTGACCTAATGATATAATACATGGATCTCCAGCAAACAGTAGAAAAACCTGTGAAGGCTGGATAGTGACTAGATCTTTATGTGCTAGCAAAAGCTAGTTTGGTTAGCTTTGTGCTGCCCCGGGATCCAGGAGACCATGTACCTTGTTCTGGCTGCCCAAGAGGGAGGTGATCAATTCTCAAATCGAGGATGCCTCCATAGGAATGCTATCTTTAGCTTGGAGTATTTAGATATCAGGGTGAGGGAGCCACATTCTGAAGACTGAGAGCTCAAGCAAGGAAGGAAGTGACATGGGCTTCTCATGTTAAAATAGGAAAGGAACATAAGGAGAAGAATTTGGGTGGGCAGTGAGTGGAGGACACCTGCTTAAGATCATAGGACTTGGAGTTTTAAGTGACTTCAGAGATAATGTAGTTCAGGGGTGTGCCGGTAAATATTTAACAACTGGCTCCCTGGGGGGTGGGCTGGGGAGGGTGTACACACAATACACTCTTCAGCTTAATTTGCCTTGTTAACATTTTCTCCCTCACTTTCTCAAGTCTAAAATCCCAGAAAACAATAACTCAAGCTTTGTTTTGTAGTGGCCACCTATTTCCAAGGCGTAAATGCTCACATTGTCCATTTAACAACTGGCTCTCCATTTGCCCATTTGAGCAGGATCCAGAACACCCCTGATTTAGAATATTGCATTTGTTGCTACTTGCAGTCACTCTATTAGTTGTTTTTGGTTAATTTTTTTCTTTTGGACAAGGCAGGGATGGGCATGTGGGAGAAATGTAGAAATGATCATGATATAAAAACAAAAAACTGTCAATAAAACAGACTGAAAAAATCCACTAACAGTGGAGAGGAAACTTGCTAGCCAACTGTTTTCTAGAATAAATTTAAGATAAAGTGGTAAGAATTTACAAACACAACAGGCCAAGGACAGATAGCTATGATGGTGGGGGAGAGGTAAAAAGGAAGCAAGAACTTATAATTAGGATGGGCTTAGGCAAAGCTTCTGAGTTAAGCTCTACTTTAAATCTGGCTCAGTCCTGGAGCAGTGAGCTCAGAGAGCTTGAATGGAGTGTGGGCCATCCCTCACACGCTTCCTAGTATGTGGTTCTTGCCAGTTGTCCTGACTTCTATCCTCCCACTGGACTGCAATGACTGGAGGAGAGAGGGAGCCTGATGATTTTGCCCAGCCCCGCCTCACTTAAATCCAAAACACTTGAGAGGCAAGACATCCCCTCCTGATGTCTTTGGTCCTCTTTGAGAAGGAAGGACAAACAACCACAGTAACTGGTTCTGATTTTCTGAGCCCATCAAGGGCAGTCTAGGCTGAATACTTTGGGTGAAGGCTGACAACTGTATAGGAGGCTGTCTCAGCAAAGTCTCTAGGGCCACAAATATCAGCTACAACCAGCATAAAATGGAGAATGAAGAACAAATGTGGCCATTTAAAGGGGTTGCATGGCCTGCAGGAGACCGCTAGAAGGTCTGGGTTCAAATCTCCCCTCTGACACTTGTCCCTTGTGGGACAGTGGACAGGTACCACCTTTAGCTCTGACTTCCTCCTGCACAAAATGTGAGCAAAATAGGTATGTGACTTAGCCCCCAGGGTTGGTGAGAACTGCTGAAATAGTTGCATTGCTAAAGTGCTTTGTGAACTCTGACACACAGTGGTAATGTCTGCTCTCATTCCTAATTCCTTCACAATGCAATGAGAGAGGCTTCTGCTCCCAGAATACTGAAATCTCCAGGGAGGCAGCAAACTCATCAAAAAGACCCAAACCCCATGTCTGAACTAGACTGAAGCCTGTATCTGCAGTCCAACAAGGAGGGGTCTATGGCAAGATGTCTCACTGAATTTCATTCTTGCTTCTCCCTTATAGGTGAAATTTTATCATTCAAAAAAGCAACATGGTCACAAAGGAACATTACAAATATTATTTTCTGTTGGATTAAATTTCCTACCTGTCCCTGAGAATCGTCCAAAGCTCTCCACCTAGGCAGGCTTCCATTAACATGTACAAATATTTGCTGTCTTTGAAGGTTCTATATAGTCTGTGAATCAAAATGAAAAAAACACAGTGTTATTCAAATGATTTCCTTCTAAAATAATTTGGTAGTAATTCGTAAATGTTTGGGTTACATCCTTTTCTTTGATATGGAATCCTTGAAAAGTAGGGTGGGGGAAGGGAAGCAGTACCACAGGAGTCCTTGAATAAGAACAATGATTCTGATCCACTTAGAAGTACTTGGGTTTATGCTGCTACAGCTTGGACCTCTTCCCCAAAGCACAGGACCGAGAGAACCATTGTGTCGTTCCACATAGATGTGTGTGTGTGTGTGTGTGTGTGTGTGAGCGTGTGTGTGCATAGTTAATATTTGTACTATATATTTATATGCTATATGCTTAAAAAACCTATAAATACACCAAATGTGCTTATTCATACTATATAGATAGCTATATTTATATTTCTTCATATGTGCAATACACCAAACAATAAACCAATTAAAACTAATAATGAACTAATGATAACTAAATTAATGAATAACTAAATTAATAACAGCAATAATAATAGATAATTTTTCTAATGAGTTTTATAAAGGTTTACGGAGACTTGACAAATACTGTTTCATTTGATCTCACAACAATTCTGTGAAATAAATACTATTATTATACCTGATTTAGAGATGGGGAAACTGAGGCCAAGAGAGTTGAGTGATTTGCCTAAAGTCCCACAATTGGTAGTTTTCTCAAGCAGGATTTGAACTCAGGGCTTCTTCCTGCCCCCAAGTCCTATCCTCTTTGCCCTATGCCAGGTTTTCTGTTTCTGAAGTCAGGCTATTTCTACCGGCTGTGCCTTACATCTATCTACATTGTGCACATCTATAGCAGAATCTCTCATCACCTCATGATCTCCTTCTCTCTACAAACGTCCTTCTGTCTCTTGTGCCCAAGTAGGATGAGGCTCCTCCCTCTTCCACGGGACAATCCTTGAAGGCAGAATAGCATCCTAAGATGCATTCTGTGTATATCAATTCTCTCTCATTTGTGTGAGGACAAGCCCTGGTCCATCTGCAGAAGTGTCATTTTGAAGGGGCCAGAACAACCCTGTTATCACCCAGACAGCTCTATTGTCTTAGCCTTCACCTTTAGGTCTCTGATGTCATGCAGGAGCTTTTATAAACTTATGAAATAAAGTTCTTAAAAACACTTAGGAAAAACTGGGTACTTTAATAATTAACACTTTTTTCTTTATTGGGAAACATGGCTAGGTAGCTTTGAGCAGTATTAGGTTGGGTTAAGAAACCTCATTCCCACACACAGATGACTCTGCAATACTTCAAGTGTGCATGATTTCATGCATGTGGCTATTCCCTCCACCAATACAGATCTTAACCCTTCAAAAACTTAGTTAATGGTCTGCTGCGGTTATTAAAAAAGGCACCTTGTGGCCAACCTGTTGAGAAGCCATTCTAAATTTAGCTCATCTGCTTCTCAAAGGACACATGGTCTGTTACTGGTCCTACACTCATGGTCCTTTTGATTTGGTTGGACATTCCAGAGCCAGAGATCTGAGCAGCACTTTCCAAACCTGGGCAAATGCCACAAAATGGTGATGCTTTTGAAGGGTGGTGACAAAGGCTCTAGGATGCCACAAGGGTGATTCTGGGAAAACCACGGGGAGGAATAAAGGTAGGTATTGAATGGGGAAGAGCTTCTTTGTGGTATGACCAACAGTCTGGTTGAGGAAATCATCATCTGATAGCTTCCAATATTTTAACTACATATTAAGTTGCTTACTAGGTACTAAGCACCATTGTTTCATTTTTCTGAAAGCTTAAAAGTGCTATTAGCATGACCCTAAATTTTATTACCCAGGAACAAAGTCCCAGTCACCCCACCCTAGTTATAGCTCTGATTAGAGCTTGCCTTTGAGATTCTCATCAAATCATTTTTATACTGAAATGAAGACTCAGGGAATGACTTTGGTGAAACTTCATGAAAGGATTTAGTTTTTTTCCTTTTTAGGAGAGAAGCCAAATGGAGCAGAAAGAGATTTGGAAGGAAGGTATGGCATGAGCTAAGGCAACTCATCTAATATGTACACTATCTGTGCTAAAAAGGTTTCCGTTGTTTGGGCAATTTTTTTAAAAATTGCGTGTGTGTCCTTCTAGTACCAATAAAACTTATACAAAATTAGAATCTTGCAGATTAAAGAAGTCAAAAACACCTTAACATCAGAATTAGCCCAACTGTTCTGTACGCATAGAAAATTCCCTATTGGGGTCGGCATTGATACATCGATGTGGGCAAGTTTTTGTTTGTTTTTAATAAAACAGAAGGAATTTGTGCCCCACCATGCTTTTTACTGCACCATGCCACTCCTCTAGGTTTGAAATTACCAAGCCCTACCTGACGATGAAATCTGAATGAGCCCCCTGCATGATCTGCTTCTCAGAACGGATGTGCTCCTGCTGTCTTGTGTCTACGATGTGGCGCTTCTTGAGAATTTTCATGGCAAACGTTTTCGATTCCTCACTTTTCAACTGGACCTGGAAGAAAGGAAGATCATCCATCAGTGAGTGATTATTCTAGCACATAACACAGTTCCCATTTTACAGGAGCCCAAGGGAGCCAACCATCCATCACTCTCACCCCAAATAAGAAAGATGGCAAGCGATAGACTGCCTTGCAAACCAGAGTTAAGCCTCTTTCCCCTCTCTTCACTAAATTTAGAGTAATCAGAGTCAGATCAACTCAGAGAGGGACTGGCCTTATTGGTTCTTATCATTACAACCACTACTACCGATGACACCCAATCATGGCATCTGAAGGCAAAGGAATGCAATTCTGTAATTAAGACCAACGAGTAAGAGGATAGCCAAAGAGCCTGCAGAGATCTTCATGAGAGAACGCAAAGGAAGCAGCGCTAGGAGAAGGATGAAGGAGACACTAGGATCATTAGAAGGAAAGTAAATGAGAAAGAAATGGTCAAAGTGTCTGATGACTTTGCAGGGTGGACTGAAAAACTGAAGTAAAATGTATAATGATTTAAGAAAAGTCATTTTTTCTCTTCTAATAATTCATTCACCATAACAATGTTAAAGCTCATGTTTACACGAGGTTTTTAAAACAAACGTTTTCTCATTTGATCCTCATAATACTCTATGAGGTAGGTGTTATGGAAGCCCTGGATGGGGTGGTCGGAATACCTGGGTTCAAATCTCACTCATTTACTAGCTGGGTGCCTCTGGACAAGTGGCTAACCTCTCTGAGTCTCAGTTTCCTCACCTGCAAAATGAAGGTGTTTGACTGAAGGGCCTCTAAGATTCTTTCCAGCTCTAAATACATGATCCCTTGATATGATATTTACATATGAGGAAACTGAGTCAGTCACTGAAATTGTGAATAACCAAAAATGAGATTAGAACCCAGGTCTTTCTGACTCTAATTTTAGTCCTCTAGACATCATGATGCCAGGCTGTCATTTCGATGTATTTCATGTGATGGTTAAAAAAAATAAGTGTTCCCCTGTGGCTATGAAAATAAGACATAATACAGCTGTTCTAATCAGCAGATCTGATCTCAATTCGTTTCTAAATAGTGTCTAGAGAGGTGGGCATATCCAAGCTCAATCCAATCCAATGTAGCAAATGTTTATTGAACACCCACTGTCTGCAAGAAGTTGGGGCTATAAAGAAAAATTGAAAAACAAAAGCTCCTGCTCTCAGTGTGTTTACAGTCTACTGAAGATATACCAAATCTCCAGGAAAACACATGCACACGTGGTCATTTGAGAAGGAGGAAGAGCATCCAATCTACCAAAGGCACCAGCAAAGGTTTTCCACTGGGGGTGGCACATGAGCTGACGTCATTTCTCCTCGCTGCCCAAAGCATTTATGTGAATATCCATTCCTTTTCTCAAGACATTAACTCACATTTATACGGTACTTCAACTTTGGCAGGGCACTTTTATCACTGCAGATCTGTGATCTACATCGTGTGAGCATAACTGCCCCCACTTTATAGATGAGAAAACTGAGTCTCAGAGACAGTCACGTAGCTTGAGAAACATAGAGAGGGACTCAACCCAGCTCCAAGTCCAGCAGTCTTTCCACAATGCTACATTGCTTTTTTTTTAAGACTCTTTATTTGCTTACCATGTCAACTTTGTTTCCTTTCTGAAATTGAGTCTCTGCACCTTCTACCCAATGTTTCTGTTCCTGACCTTTGGGAGCCAAATAGAACCAATCTGGCCTCTTTCCCCAATATCAGGTGTTCACACACTCACCACCAGCAATAATCTTCTCAAAGTCTTCCCTTCTCCATTCTAAGCTGCCAATCCCTTCAGCAGAACCCCTGAGGGCACTAGCTCAGTCTTCCAGAGGGGGATGGGCATCAGTTTGCTCCCCGGTTTGTGTGCCCTTCTTTAACTTGGTGACTGGAGATGGACTCAAGCATGGAGCTTGACTAGGACTGAGAGCCCCAGGACTCTGGCTGCACTCGGGCCAGACACCAGCTTCCCTCTCTGAGTTCAATAGAGTGCTGACCTCAGGTAGCCTCAGGAAAATATTTGGAAACTTTCTTTCTGATTAACTAGTGAAATCCATCTCCCTGACTTGGTTGTCACATTTTATTTCTTACTTCCACTTCAGGGATGGTTCCAATGTTCCTAAGCACCATTTCCAGGATCATGGGGGCAGCCTGGGTGCAGATTGGAAGTGTGTTAATAGGATGTGTTGCTTAGATAGAACCCTAGGGCACTTTGGCCTAATGGATCTCAGTTCCTTGGCAGCCTTCATGAACCTGCCTGCCTGCTGGGCTGGAGGGAGGGAGGGAGGAACATTTCCCGATAGAGATGAAGTTTCAAAAAGCCTCTCCCAGCTGAAAGCTTCTCTGCTCTCTGGATAGCCCACTCTTGAGAACAAGTCAAGATGTTAGGAAAAGCACAGATCTTTGAAACCAGGCACACAGAAGCATTTATAATGAAAACCTAAAGGAATGCAAAGAAGACACTGTGGAAGGGGTTGAGATGGAGCTCTGGGAGGTTGACTCCAAGCCAGGCAAACGAATTCTAGAGCAGAGATGCAATCAAGTCAGGATCCTTGGTGGGGATCTCTGGGCTAGAAGAGGCCTTGCATAGCCTACAGCTTGTACAAGAATGTCCTCAATGACATAGCCAATAAATGCATCCAACCACTCTTCAAAGACCCCCAGTGCGGACTCCATCAACAAAAATTTCTTAATCGCTTCATCTGTGCTGGGCACTGTGCTAAGCATTGCAGGTACAGTCACCCCACCACCTCCTGAGGTGGTCTGATCCACTGTAGAACAGCTTTAACTCTTAGGAAATTTTTCCTTAATCAAGCCTAGATTGTCCCTTTCACCTTGGGCTTCTAATTTTGTCCTCTGGGGTCAAACAAAATAAGGTGAATCCCTCTTCCAGGGTTCAAAAGAGTGGAGACAGCTCTCGTGGACCATCCTGACCTAGCCCAGTTGCAGCCAAAGCCTTTTCCAAGATCAGTATCCCTAGGTCCTTCAATCTACCGGAGGCCGGTCTATCCTGGTCATCCTCCTCTGGAAGCTCTCCAGCTTGTCGACCTCCTTCCTGAAATGTGGCCTCCATGACTGAATGCAGCGCTTCACGTAGGCCAGAGCACAGCAGGACTTGTGTGCCCCTGATATATGATGAGACCACAGTTTACACAACTTAGCTAAAAATCATCTTGCTGGTGAATCTGGCATGATTTAAAAAAATGTCTTATACCAGTCCTTCGCTTACCAGTTGGGGACTTGGGCTGCTCCAACCTAAACCTAGAGAAGAGTCTCAGGCATCAGTCCAGAAAAACCACAGCTCAGAAGGTCCCTGTGATCTGCCGGCTTGAGCAAGGATAATTGCAAAACATCCTCAACGTTCTTTGCCCATTAGACATGCACTTCATGCAAGCCCTCCAGTGAGACCCCACTTGCAGAGCTAGAACGTGAGAAAAGCCTTTTAAGGTGATTAATGAATGTGGCAGTAGTAGTAGTAGTAGTAATGGTGGTGGTAATGTAGTAGTAGTAGCGGTGGTGGTAGTGGTAGTAGTCCTAGTAATGATAATAATAGCTGGCAAGGTCTCCTATTAACTCTGTCAGTCAGCTAACTGAATTGCAGGCCCTAGAATTATAGAAAGTGAGATTTCAAACGGACCTTGGAGATCATAGTCCAATCCCTTTCTGTCACAGAAGGAGACTTGGAAGTCTCAAGAGGGATGTGACACAGATTGCTTAGAAATGACAGTCAGAGCTCAAACCCAGGAATCCGATCACACTGGCAACTCCGAATATGTCAAGGGCTGTCATTTGTGGTATTGGTCAGACTTTTTCTGCTTGGTCCCAAAGAGCAGAAGGAAGTCAAATGGGTAAAAATTAGAGAGTGACATTCAGGCTTGCTATCCGCCCCAAAGCAGATCAGGCAGCCTTGGGGAACTATGGGCTTCTGCTCCATGGGACTCTGAGAGAAGGCTGGATGAGACCTCTTCAGGTGGTTGGAGGTGGCACTTCCTTCTCAGAAACGAGGTGGGCTGGATGGCTTCTGACATGCTTCCAGTTTTGTGATTCCACTCTCTCCGCAACACTGTGCTGAGTCTCTAATCTGATTTTCATGTACCAAAGGAATCCGCCAAAAGATGCATTATACAAAGCCTCAAATGGGGATCTAGTGAGAATCCCACTCTCTCTCTGTTCAGGGGCCTTGCCCTCCTCCTTTCTATGGCAAACACTTTGGTATTTGGTGGAATCATTCTGCAATGATATATGGCAAAATTTGGTGAAGTAGAAAACACAAACAAATAAATCACCACTGTATTTTACTTTGTTTTTTCTTTCCCTTACTGGAAAAATTAATCGCATTCCCTACTGGAGTTTGACAGGCTATGGCTCTGATACTCAAAGTAGGAACTGAGCTGATGATACAGAGGACTGAGGAGCCAGGACTACGGAGGAAGGAACTTAGCCCATTGCTTCTTCCACCTTGACCTCCTATTCCAGCCCCAGGGGCTGTGATGGCCCTAGATGTGTTAGTAAGGTCAGACAGGCATGGTCTTCAGACCAGTGTGTGCACAGGGGCCATCTCCCAAACACAGTGACACTCACCTTGCGCTCCCCTTCCCCAGGCATTTGTCATCCCAGGTGGTTGGTAACTGGATCAAGGATGACCAAGATGCCTTCTCTATTTGCAAGACTATGAGATCACTCTGCTAGATCTGGAGCTGGAAGGGGGATCTCAGAGGCCATCCAGTCTACCCTTTCATGTCATAGATAAAGAGAATCCTAGAAAGGGTAAGTGACCCATCCAAGGTCACACAGTTTATAAGTAGCAGAGGGGAATAAGTAGAGAATAGAGATGTGGTAGGCTACTTCTGGAAGATTTGGTGAGCTATAATAATTCTTGAGTGGGGTGGCAATCTTTACATTATGTGGTCTCACAGATATTATAGAAATGATCTCAGGGCTATCGGTCTCAGTCCACAGAATTTCCATTGGTCACGAAATTCAGATCAGGGGCACAGAAGTAGTGATGATCTAAAAAGTTACTGATATTGATTCTGTGAAAAAGAGGAAGAAAACATGAGAGGCAGGAGGTCTGAGTTGGAGTCATGAAGACTGAGGCTTAGATTTCACTTCTGACCCTCACTAGCTAGGAGGTCATGGGTAAATCGCCTAACTTCTCTAGGCCTCAGGCAACTCTTCTAGACTAATTTAGAGATGGGTTGAGACCAGCATTGATGCTGATAGAAAAATAAAACTCTGATGTGTTAATGAAACATGGATATCTATGTTTTATCGTTTGTATGCTTTCCATTAAAATTCACTTTAGTGAAAACAAAATGTATGTTCTAACGTCTATCTAAAATAGGAATCTATAACCTCTTTTCACATAATGGCTTGCTTCATACTGAAATTCCGTTTTGGTATTTGGGATTAATTTTTATAAGGGCATAATGGAGTCTAAGATAGAGATGTTGACGGGCCATTTGTTAGAATAGGGTTAGCAGGTGCCCAAACAATGCCTTCCTAAATAGAAGTAGAAACAGCACCAGGAATGGCCGAAAGAATTTGGAGTAACACCTGTTAATTGTATTTAGATACGTGCCTTCAGCATATCTTTGTATGTGGGTAGTGCCATAAAAGGGGTTGTTCTCTTGCCAAGCCTTTCTGCTTTCCTTAAGGGGAAGAAGGACCGGAATCAACATGGACAGAGGCTAAAATTGGAGGTCCATGACTGAGAGGAGATTAGCCTTCACTGATTGATCTTCCTTCAGTTCTCTTCATGAAAGGGCTAAAGAATCACAGAATAAGCGTTTACCTCAAAGAACGATCTGGATTGAAATGGCTAGCACATGGTTTTGGCCCCAGTTGGTGCTTACTTAATGCTTGTTGAATTGAATCAGAATGGAATCCATCGTCTCTCCTCTGATTCATTCATTTAACAAACATTTATTTAACACCTACTGTGTGCATGCCATTAGATACAATGTCACACATGGGAAAGGAATTGTGCCCCTGTTCTTTGTTTTTATGAGATCACATTTGGAGTACTGTGTTCCATTCTTGGGGGCATATTTTAGGAAGGACATTGAGAAGGGGAAGAATGTCCAGCATATGAGGAGCAGAATGTTGAAACATTTATTAAGTGCCTACCATGTGCCCCGCCCCGCCCAAAGAAACCCAAACAGTCCCTGCTCTCACTCTTTCTCACAATGAGAGCTGTCTCAGTGGCAGGAGCTCCTGCCCACCCTCCCCCCCCCACCATGAGACACCTTCAAGCAAAGATTAGACAATCACCTTCTGAATAGACTGCAGAGAGGATTCTCATTCACGTATGGCTTCAACTAGTTGCTACTGAGGAAGCTTCCAACTCTAAGACGCTATGGTTTTGATTATATGACATACTGTCTGCCCTGGAGAAGATTCCAACCATAATGAAAAATGCTGGATCTGACACCTCTTTTGTCTTTAGATAGCCTACGTGCATACGGGAGAGCCCTGTAGTTGGAGTCAGAAAGCTTCCAGGCTCACTTCTATTAATTACCTGTGTGATCCTTCGAAAATCATCGAGCCATGCTGGGCCTAGGAGGATCTATACAGGGGAATGTTTTCACTTGAGGCTAAACCAGTTAGAAGTGTGTGTGTGGTGGCCAAGAGTAAAGTCTAACTTATTTATTTAATTTTTGGGGGTGAAGGATGAGGGGTGGTGACAGGTTCGTAGAGGGCTGTGAGGTGAGATTAAGGGACAGTAGCCAGCATGGTGAATAAACATGCCCCTCCTCTCCCACTGATGGTTCCCTGGGCAAAAGCCCTTTTACCTCAATGTAGACCCAACTCTGGGACTACATCAGAGGTGTTACCCTGGTGTTCATAGACCCCCAAGGGATCTGCAGATAAATTTCAGGGATTTGTGAACTTGGATGGGAAAACACAATTGCATCTGTATTTTCACTAATCTTTGGTTTCCTTTGGAAATCTAAATGTATTTGTTTTCATACATTTATAAACATTATTCAAAGAAGGGGTCCATAGGTTTCACCAGATTTCCCGAGGGATCCATGACATACCAAACAAATTTTAGGAATCCTCCTTTGCCCCAGGCAATCTCTGAGCTGTCTTCCAGATCCAAAATTGTATTCTACAAGGTGGCCACTGTTTTGGTCTGACTATCACCACCATCAGAAAGGAATCCTGCCACCAATACCCCCCACCCCCAGCCCTGTTCTATGTATTCCTGCCCTCATTGGCTCATGACTTTAGAGATGGAAGGAATCTCTGATGTTATCAAATCCAATTCCTTCATTTAAAGATGAGGGAGCTGGGGTTCAGAGAGGTTCAGCCACTTGTCCAGAGTCACAGAGCTAATAAACATCGGAGGTGAGATTTGAACCAAAGTCCTCTGGATTTACAAGCTTAGCACTCTATCCTCTGTGCCACCCTTCCTCTTCAAAACATTCAAAGCATTTGAACAAAAATAGCAGCAGCTGTCACTGGCCCAGGACTTTAATAGACTCTACAGAATTGAGGAACATGAGGAGACTTGGATTAATCCTAGTGGCTGGTCTGCAGCATTGAGAGGAAGGGCCAATTGTGTGTGTGTGTGTGTGTGTGTGTGTGTGTGTGTGTGTGTGTGTTTCTAAAGCACATGGTTTTATTAGGAAAGATGTTTGTGTGGCCCACGTATGGTCATCCTCACTATTTATAGACCTCCATATACTGGAAGCTAATAGCCTTATAAATAGTGTGGGGAAAGTTCACCAGAAGTTTGTGATGAGGGACAAAGGGGGAAGAACTTATGATGAACAGAAATTTAATGACTAGGATTCCAAGCTTGGCATATATACAGGAAATTAGAAGTTGAGGATAGGAAACTTAGAACTTTTGTATTCAATGTGTCATTGGAGACTGTGTTCTTCTCTGAGGCATCATTTTGACTGCTAAATTCCTGCAAAATGCCACTAATGCTTTGTCCTGCTCTTTCTCTCAAGAAAAGGTGCCTTTCCTAGGCTTGATCTGTCAGGGTAACCTTCCATTATCCCACTAATTCATGAGAAGAGTCCGAGCCACCAATGTTTGTTTACAAAACTCTGCCATCCTGGGCTGCAGATTTCAGTGTCTCCTACATGGTGATAGTCGACATTTCCAAGAAGATAAGATTACCACATAACTGACCCCTTGTCACAACCAGTTCATGGAGACATTTAAAAGTCAACAAAGAGAGTTAAAAGATGCTTTTCACATGTCAAGGACCTGCTATGGTGTCCCTCCCATGGTGTGAGTTGATAGAAGGTAGAATGCTGGACTTGGGGTCAGCTCCTGGTTAGGTGAGCTTCTCACTGTCCCCAAGTCTCAGTTATGTTATCAATCCATTAAATTGTGAGCTCTTTAAGGCAGGGAATGTTTTGTCTTTTTCTGTATCCCCCAACACTTAGCACAGTGTCTGACACATAGTAGGTGATTAATAAAATTTAATTGGCTGATTGATTAATTAAAGATAATATACCAAGAGGAAATGATAACAATAACAGATATTTACAGGGATCATTGGGTCCAACCTTGTCTTAAATAAAGGGAGAAACTGAGGCCCAGAGAGGTCAGGTGACTTGGCCAAGACAGTCTATTGTGTAAAATCTTACACTTTCCATAGATCTGTATGGGGAAATGACATGTAGACTTTCTCCAGCATTCCAGGAGTAAGTTGGCTTATAAGAGGGGGCCTGGAGACCTTGTTCCTCTACTCATTTATGTGGGCAAGAACCATTTACAGACTATTCAGTTCTCCATGATGGCAGTACCAGTAACACTGGCAGGAATCTCTTGGTTCAGACAGTGTCTAAAACTAAAATATAAGGGACATGATTAACTGAGTGCCGTGTGGATGAGTAAACGGGAAGAGAAGAAAGGAAAAGCTTTGTCGCTCACATCTCCTACAATACAACAACCACAAGAGTGACAACTATAACAAGCACAACAAGCACAACAGCAGATGTTTATATAGCACTTTAAGTTTTTTGAAGCCTTGGCTTATTTAAAAAAAATGCATTTTATATCTTTTATTTTTACATCACTTATATTTCTTAAAATGTTCCTTCTTCCTTCCCTTCCAGATAGCCATTTCTTATAAAATAGAAAACAAGAAAGATGAAAAAAAAAACAATTCATCCAAATTAACTGACATATTGAAAATTCTGACATGATCTATAGTGTTCCTCACCCATAGCACACCCCTCGCCTTCGCCTTCTGCAAATAAGCCAGAGGAGGCTTTCTTTCCTATCTTTCCCATCTCTCTTTGGGGTCAAGCTTTGCCATTACATTTTTTAGCACCCAGGCTTGATTCTGGTTCCCCTTCCCTCCATATCCATTGCCCTTACCACCTTTGATCCTCACAATGACAGGCCCATTCAGTATTCATAAAGTACCTTGTCTGTGCTAAGCCCTGTGATGAAAATGGGGATCTACATTCTTTAGGTAAGGCATCACCATCATGGATGTTATGGTATGATAGGTGGAAGACACATAAGCATAAAGAACCATAATGCAATATATAATATGAAAAAAAATCACTAAAGAGGTCCAGAATCAAGTGATATGGCAGGTCCTAAAGGAAATCAGGTTGTTAATAACTGAAGGAATCTGGGAAAGCTTCCTGGAGGAAATGACATTTGAAATGGACTTTAAACAATTGGTAGGAATTCAACAGGCAAGGAAGAATAGGGATGGTGCTTCAGGTCTGAGGGAGCAGCCTGAGCAAAGACATGGAAGTGGGAAAGTCCAAGTCATATTTGAGTTACTCTGAGTGACCCAGTTTGCCTGGGATGTATGTGGTGGACAGTGAGAGGAGGTTAGGTAGGTGTACATTTAATGCTTTGTGCCTGCCCTGGTCAATCCCATTTAATCAGGAAAAGAAGACTATGGAGGGCCTTTGAGGGCAGAGTGAGGGATTTGAGATTCTCTGGGGGTGAAGGGGAGTAGAGGAGAAGGGGAGTCACTATCCAGGAATGCATCCAATCAGAGAAATTTAAGCACTGAGGTCCCAAAGAAGGCCCAAGCTGTGTAGGATTTTCCATTCTATGACAGATGTAGGAAATGCTGACTTTCCTGAGTTGATTAGATGAGTTCTAAGAAATATTCTCCAAACAAAGCTAAAATATATCCAGTCACAAGAAAAGGAAAGTCATTTGTGACTTTTTACTTGAATAAAACCTGACAAGTTGGCCAGTGAATGGGGGGGGGGGAGGGGTGTGTACCTCCTTTCCATCCCAGGTTCCCTCTCCTGATCAAAGGAGATACTGTAAGTGCTTAAAGTGCTTCGTAAACTTTAAAGCAGTTTATAGACGTTAACTATTAATATTATTTAAAAGGAAGAAAAAAGAAAACATCTTAATTTCAATAACTCCTCCTAAGTTATAGAGCTTAATTTAACTGTAAAATCCCATGTTTTAATTTGCTGAGAAAAAAAAAAATGAGCAGATGTGGTATCACAGGAAATAGCACTGGATCCAGAGGCAGAGGATCTCAATTCGAATCCTGGCTTGGCTACTTTACTCCCTATGTGACTGTGCTCTCTGGGACTCAGTTTCCTCTTCTGTAAAATAAGGGGGCTGGACTTCATGATTTCCAAGATCCGTCCTAGCCTTGAATTCTAGGACCCAATACAAATGCATCAGCCACAAGGGAATTGAAATGATGAAAGTGTCTGGAGGTGGGGGCTTTCCTAATCTGACACGAACACGTTATGCTCTGAGTTTGGAGAAAAGGAGGAGGGGAAGGAGAAGGACAAGGAGGGGGAGGGGGAGAAGGAGGACAAGGAGAAGAAGGAGGGGAGGAGGAAAAGGAAGAGGAAGAGGGGGAGAAGGAGCACTAAGTGCTGCCACACCTTTTTAAAAATCTCATAATGGGAACAAGAAGTGGGCTTGTTTAATGGAGGTAGATTGCAAGTCTTAAGCACACTGACCTTTCATCTTCTCCCTGCACAGGATTACAAAAGATGACTCAGGAAAACTCAGAAAAATGAAAAAATTGTGGGCATTTATTTAAAGATGCTGAAATAGGCAATATAAGTCTTTCTCCTCTGCTCGTCTTTACTTATTTCAATGAGAATAAGTTGCCATCAAGAATCCTACAGTCTGGTGGGCAGACGAGAGACAGCATGGAACACCATAATGCAGGGAATCACATGAAAAGGGCATTGAAGAGTCTGGTATAGTGGATAAAGCATAAGACCTGGAGTCTGGGAGACTCTGCCTCAATGTTTTTCAGCTGTGTGACTCTGGGAAAGTCATTTTACCTCTCTGAGACTCAGTTTTCTTATCTGAAAAATGGGGAGAACATTTGTACCTTTCTTTGAGGGCTGTTGTGAAGCTAAAATTCAATAATGCATTTAACATTTTGTAAACCATAAAGTACTACATAAGCGCAAGTTATCATCATTATTAAGCATTTAAAAGCCCCATAGTGCTATACAAATGAAGGTATTAACGTCACTCATATTGATGTATCGTGGTGAAGATTTTGTTCTTGTCTGGGACCAGAATTCATAGGAAGTTAGATGGAGAGCTGGAAGGGACTTTAGAGGCCAATAAATTATCATTTGACAGCTGAGGAAACCAAGGTCAAGAGTGGTGAGTGAGCTGCCCATGGTCACACAGCTAGTTAGTATGGGAGCCAGTCCTTTAACTCAGGTCTTAACTTCCATCTAACACTATTGGCAGTACCATGTCACCCACTACCACCTGCTTTTCATTTTGACTTTGCATCTCCACTGTCTACTACAATGCTTTGCACATAGTAGGTGCTTAATAAATGTTTGTTGAATTGGATTGGGTAGGTGAGCCAAGGAAACCTCGAACAATTAATTCCTGGCGCTTGACCCCTCCTAGCACTTGCACATGGCCTTCTTTGCCTCATATTCTCTGATGATGTCTCCCCATTTCTTTCTTTGAGGCTGTTATGGTCCCCTCAAATATGTGTTTCTTCCAGATGCTTCTAAGTCCCTACCATGTGCTACATGTCTTGATGATAACCATGTTCCTGTGAGGATCCTGGGGTATGGTGGTAGCAGGGAGGTGTGAGTCAATTTCTGCCCACAGTAAGTTCTGGGGGGGGGGCCCCAGTTGAGGATGCTTCTGACGTAAGCTTTCATTGTTGAGAATGGCTGTCATGATCCCTGTAGAGTACATTCCGATACCACCAGCATCTCTTTTAGAAAACATGCCCATTTATGGATGGATGTAGGATTCGGACACTATCTTGGATTAATAATAATAATGATCACTGATATGTGCCTAGCACCTTGAAGTCTGAAAAGACATTTGATGATAGCTTCAAACTAACCGGGAGAAGTGGGTACTAGAGTGGTCAGGGCAGTTTAGTGGAGAGAACTCTGTGCAGAAGGCAGGGCCAGGATGGAAAATGTAAAGTGAAACATTTAGGCTTAATGTTGGGAAAAACTTGCCAGAGCTGAAGAGTTGTCTAAAGTGGAATAAGCTGCCTTAGAGGCAGTGAGCCTGTACTCCCTGGAGGTCCTTCAGTGAAGGCTTTTTGTGTGCACCACTGTGGGTGTTCTCTTCTGAACATGGTTTGATTGGAAGGTCCCTGGAACCTTTTTGACTCTTTCCATGACTCTCCTGTCTCCTGAAGCAGCTCACCCCACTTTGGGTTCTTGTCGCCTCTTAGCAAGCTTCCCCTCTTACACTCAGCCTCAATCTACTTCTCTGCCATTTACAGCCATAGTTCTGACTTCACCGCTTTGGGACACAACTCTTGTATATCCCTGATACTTGTCTTCTTGGGGTTACACAATATGGCCACACCCAGCTGAATCAGCCCTATTTTCCATTATTCCCCAACCCAAGCTTTCTATTCCATATCCTCCAATATCAAATGATGAAAGTGGCATTTAAGGTAATGGATGGCAGAAGACTGAATTAGCAGCAAGTTTCAATGGCAAAACAGACATAGTTGTTGACCTAAATTAAGGATTATGGGTTTATATTTAAATGAGGATTTATATATTATAAGAGGGTATTTATGTGCATATATGCATATATGAAGATTATAGGTTTCATATTTCCTTCTAGAGTAAAAGGAAAATCCTTATTTTACTTTCTCTTGGATGAGTGATTTTCTTTCTTTTTAATGTTTTCCCTTAATAGTGTTTTATTCTTTCCAATTACGTGTAAAGATAGTTTTCAACATTCATTTTTGTAAAATTTTGAGTTCTGATTTTTTCTCCCTCCTTTCTCTCCCCCCTCCCCAAGATGGCAACCTCTTTGATATAGTTTACACATGTACAGTCAGAACAATGATTTTCCAGCATTATTTATACAAATAGAGGATTGTTTTGTTTTGTTTTTCCTTGATAGAGTATCTAGGTAGGCCAGTAGATATAGCAGTGACCCTAGAGTCAGGAAGACCTGAGATCAAATCCTGCCTCAGACACTAACTAACTGTGTGACCCTGGGCAAGTCAATTAACCTCTGTTTGCCTCAGTTTCCTCATCTGTAAAATGGGGATAGTAATAGCCTTTGCCTCCCAGGGTTGTTGTGAGGATCAAAATGGGATCATATTTGTAATCCCAGTGCCTGACAGCCAAGGGCTTTATGAATGCTTGCTATTATAATATTATTATTGTTATGAGGGAAAATGTCTCTTTGGAATAGTTCCCATGAGGTCTTTAGAACCAGGCAGGCATGAAGTATCATGACCCTGCCCGATGAGGGATGGTAGCTTGTATCTCTGTGATCCACATAAAAGTAGTCTGCCTGGTCACCCTACGGTATGTCCTTTTTTCTCTCTTGATGGAAATCTAACACTTGATCTATGTTTCTACACTTTCATTATATGACTATCCTACACAAAACCTTTCATAACACCTTTTCCCTTTTAGCATTAAGCCACTTTTGTTCATTGGAAGAGCTCTGGATGAGTCAAAAGTTTTGGGTTCAAATTCCTACTCAGTTACATACTATCACTGAGATTTATGGGCACATTACTCTCTCACTTCTTCACCTTTGAAATGACATGGTTGGATTACATGTCCTTAAGATCCCTTTATAGTTAAATATTCTAAAAGCCTAAATCTAAGCTCTTTTGTCAGCATACATTTTACCTTTGTCAATGTCTTCTCCTGTAATTACTTTCTCATTTATATTACTGCATAACTAGAATTTCTGGAACCATGACTCTAATATTTGTGGTGAACATAGACTTTATCGTCCTTCCCCCAATGTTTCTCCATTACAACTAATTTTGTTAGATTTGAATCAATATTTCTTATCATGTGGAAGAGAAATCCTTGAATTCTTAAGATTTTTAATTAAAAAAATTGAATGATAAATCGTATCAAAGACTTTCTGGACCTATTGACACAACTGTTTTAAAAATATTGACAAGATATATTATCTGAATTGTTTTCCTAACTGATCTTATCCTTGCGTTTCTAATATAAATGGTACTTGCTCATCATGAATAATCTGAAATATGTTGTGTTTGTTTTCCAATATTTATGTAATACTTTACATTGACATAAATGAGTGATATTGATAATTCTCTATTTTTGCCCTATCTTTACCTAGTTTGTAGATCAAAACCATATGTATCTTATAGAAAGAACTAGGCAGATTTGGGTTTTTCTCTGTTCTTTAAAAGCTTTACATACAAAGAACAATTATTTTAATGTTATCTTTTTCTATATTGTTAACATTAACAATCAGAACCATAAATTTGCCTCTGGGATTTTATATAATTACAACCCACGAATTCCGATGTATTGTGTATTGGCAGTTTGCTTATGCTCTTCCCCACCCCTCCAAACAGGCAAAAATGACCCCCAAACCCACATCACTCTTTTCGTTTTATTTTGCCAAGATGTGCTTATATTCCAGCATCATTTAGATGGCACAATGGATAGAGTGCTGGGCAGGGAGTCAGGAAGACCTGAGTTCAAATCTTGCCTCAGACGTTTACTATCTGTGTGACCCTGGGCAAGTCACTTAACCTCTGTTTTTTGCCTTGGTTTCCTCAATTGTTAAACGGGTACAATGACAGCACCCATCTTCCACGGTTGTTGTGAGAGTCATATAAGATAATATTTATGAAGTATTTAGACTAATGCCTGTAACACAGTAGGCGTTATATAAATG
The DNA here is from genome assembly GCF_011100635.1 of Trichosurus vulpecula. Taxonomy (NCBI): domain Eukaryota; kingdom Metazoa; phylum Chordata; class Mammalia; order Diprotodontia; family Phalangeridae; genus Trichosurus; species Trichosurus vulpecula. The sequence goes on along the minus strand of NC_050580.1, from coordinate 15,552,430 downwards.
GTAGCTATTCACACACAGTTGGCAGGGTCCAGTGTTTATAAATAGAGCTAAGCTCAGAGTCCAGGGATTTGGTTTCAAGTCCTTCGTCTTACATAGAAGGAGCAAATCACTTCATTTCCCAATGCCCCAAACAACCCTTTAAATCAACAAATTGGAGAACAAATGCTAATCTGTATTTATAGAGGAAATGTCTATACCTGTAGTACTCTATGGCAAGAAAATTGCAGATCCCATCTCCCAACCTCCAAAAGTTATGTTTAATGTAATTGTTTTGATGATATATTCTTTGAATCAAACATTATTTAACATTTTGAGTTTCCAGCTACTCCTGTATCTTTTTAATATTCTTTTCATAAATTTCTATATTCATTGCATCATGATATATTAAAATAATATTTAATATTTCTGTTTTTCTGAATCGTTTGTTATATCCTAGATTATTATCTTTTTTAAGTAAAAAGGATATTCCATATTTTCCTTTTATTTTCCAATATACCTATGAAATACAAGTTTTTTTTCAACATTTCATCAAGTCCAGTTTGATTTTTTTCATTTTGCTTGATTTTTTAAAAAAATTGCTTGGGTGTACCACTGTTCCTTCCTCTCATTTTGTTTCCAAATCATTAATTTTCCTTTAAATTTTAGTTGCTATGACAGTATCTCTCTATATATTTAATAATAATATTCCTTCACTCTCAGTGAAAACACATTCACTGTTAAATACAATATAGTCCCCAAGTTTATTTCAATATCTTTTAATATGAGTTTAGCTTTGTCTTAAATAAAGACTGAAACTCATTTTTCATTAGAGTCAGCTAAAACATGGGAAATTTTAGCTCTACAGATTATACATTATTGGCTTGCATTTTTCTTTTATTCTGTAAAACATTTTAGGAGAATTCAATCCATTTGCATTCAAGGTTTAAATTAAATTCAACCTAATATTATTTTTTTCAATAAGTAAGCAAAAAATTCCCCTGTTAGTAGCTAAATTTCAGGCAGTGCATCTCTTTTAAATCATCTTGGGTGATTATTATAATGAAGTATGTTGAATCATTAAATAAGAGCAGAGCTAGAGTTGACTAGACTCCAATGAATACAAGTATCTTTCTGAAGAAAACCTGAAAACTTGAACTTCATTAAATAGGATCTATGCGGAGCCTTTACAATTCAATCTAAACTCCTCAACTCAGTCTTGAACTAACCTATTTCATTAGTACTAAGCCATGTCTAATTTCAGCATGCACACATAGACACATACACACGCAGCACCAAACACAATACCTCTAATTTCCACTCTTAAAAATAGGAATGATTTTTGACAGAATTCTAGTTACTTGTACTTGCTCTTTCCTTGATCACCCACTCTCCTCTCCGCCCCACCCCTTTTTTCCTGTTACTTGGTTTTGAATTTCACCTCAGACACTTATTTCCTCAGTGACCTTGGGCAGGTCATTGACCTCTGTTCCTTAGTTTCCTTCTATGTAAAATGAAGGGAACAGACTTAATAACATTATAATTCCATCTGTAAGATGCTATGATTTGTGATGAACATAATAAAATTATTTTTTTCACCTCTACAGTTTTTGAAAATAATGCTAAAAATACCAACAGTAGTAATAATAATAGCTAACATTCATATAATGCCTACTGTGTGCTAGACACTGGGCTAAGTGATTTACATTCATATAGATGCATGTATATAAATGTATATGTATTTGTATACATGTAATATACATATTATATACATTTATGTTTTATATTATATATAGAAATTTATGATGATAAATATTTATATATGTAAATTATATGTATATACATGTATGTGTGTGTATATATATATACATACATACATACATACACACATCTATCTATCTATCTATCTATCTATCTATCTATATATATATATATATATATATATATATATATATATATATATATATATATATATATATATACGAAAGAGAGACAGAGAGAAAGACAGAGATGAAGAGACATTAGAAGTGTAAGAGAGTAGCTAGAGAGCAGTCTTCAGAACAGAGGCAGGAAATCCTAGGTTCTAGTCCTGCCTCTGACACTCACTGGCTGTATGACTTTGAGAAAGTCATTTAACTTCTCAGTAACTCCTGGGGACTGTCTATGATTCTAGGTTGAAAAGCAGATGCCATCTGCACTAGTAGGAGTTTGTTTCTTGTGATTTTCCTTACTGAGAATTCCCTATACACCAACAAACAAAAATAGATCCAGCCCCCACCCCATCGATCTGCATACACACATATACACTCATTATTTACTTAACTTCGCAGTCCTGAAGTTCATTTGTGTCCATTGGTTTTTAACCCTGACAATTCTATCACTGACTTTTTTTTTCCCTATGAGACTGCAGTTAGAGTTAATCCAATTAATGCTTTATTTCTTTGATGTCCTCCTGCAGTGATTTCATTAAGGTGGTTGTTTATCAAGCCAACAAATATCTCTGCAGCTTTGTTTTCCTCCCTAAGGTGTTTTCAATGAGATAGTCATGGATCAAAACAACATTACTTTTATTTTTCCATACCTCCATAAAATTTAAATTGAGTTGGTGATTAGTCATTCATAGCAAAAAGATTGCTTTGGGTTTACCTTGGTGATATTCTTCACTCTGGATAAACTTGCATCTCATAAACTTTACTGAGGCTGGGCTATGCCTCTGCAAATTGCTGAAACTTTTGTGTTATCTTTAAAGAGAGAGTACAGTGATGGGAAACTACAATCACTGTGGAAGCAGGGGACACAGTTCAAATACTGATTGCCATTTATGGTGGGGCTTTTGCCAAATTATTTTATGTCTCTGGGACGAGATGACACACAAAGTCTATTACTGTTATAAATTGATGGACTTTTGGTCATCTATTTAGCCTTCATAAAGTTGACTGAGTTTTGCTGGGTAGATTATTTTGGGGTACCTTAATTTCTCATGATTTTCTTTAGGTTGTATTGCAGCTCTTTCTGTCATTACTTACCTTGGATGAAAATTTAAGGTTTTATTTATTTATCAATTTATCTATCTATATATTTGTTTGTTTATTTATTTATTGTATGTGAGGTTTCCTCTTCCCTTTCCCCTTCAGCTTCCTGAAAGATCATCTCCTGTTTGATGTAGTTTTGAAGTTTAATAAAAATGATTTTGAATGATATGAATCCAGTGTTCAACCATACTGACATCTCATGGAACCCATGGATTGGTCCTCCTTCCCTTAATTTAAATATTTTTTGCAAAATTTTACAGCCTAATTAATTGAAATATGACAAAGTTTTCACTTTTGGGGGGGGGGGATCCTGACAACTCTTAGATTGCCTCTCTGAGCTCTGTCCTTTATGTCCATCACCCTTGTACAGTTTCAAAGCATTTTTTTAGTTGTAAGCTCTTTTTGGAGTTTGCTATGGTGCCTCTTGTGTTGAGTCTGCCATATCGTCTTGTAGGAGAAAAATTCTATTTTACAGTTAATCCATGATTTTATTTCTGTTTTGCATGGATACTTCCAAAGTTGTTGAGTTTCATTATTATATTTGTCTTTTTTTCTTTTTTACTTTCAAATTTTCATTTATTTCCTTCACTGTGTTCATCACGAAAAATGACGTTTTCTGATAATTTCGAACTTCATCTCTACAGCCTTGGTTGTAATTTTTTTCTTCATTATTTACTCTGGCTCTCTTCTTTTCTATTTCCTTTATTCCATAATATTTACCTACTATTTTGGCATTTCTGGGTTGTTGTGGGGTTTTTTGTGCTTTTTAAAATTTTTTTTGTTTATTTTTGCATCTCCTTGTTTCACAAACAATTTTCTTTTGAGGTTTTTTGGTTATTCTCTTCTCTTCTCTCTCTCTCTCTCTCTCTCTCTCTCTCTCTCTCTCTCTCTCTCTCCCACCCTCCCTCCCTCCCTCCCTCCCTCCCTCTCTCATATTTCTGAGTAGGGTAATTGGAAATCTCTCTCTCCTATAGCATCTCAATTCACCATCGTAAGATGAAGTTCCCTAGCCATAGTAAAATTCATCTTGTATTCAGGCCATCATTCTGTCTTGCTGGGATCTTTTTGATTTTCATTTTATCCAACATGTTAATGATCCCTCCCAATTTTCTGTCATTTGTGAATTTGATAGCGAAGTCATTTATACTTTCATCCAAATAATTAACATAAATATTGAAAATCAGTGAGCCAAAAACATGTCCCTGGGACACCCTACCACAGACATCCCTTCCAAGTTGACATTAATCCATCCAACATCCCTCTTGGAGTTCATTTACTCAATTCGTCCCACGTCATTGCATTACCATCTAGTCTACATCTTTCCCAAAAGAACAGAATAAGACCCAAACAATTCACTGAAGCCGAGGTATGTTATTTCTTTGGTGTTCCCCCATTTCTGATGGCATCATGAGCAGTAAAATACATTTGTCAGAAAAGTAAAGGAAGTGAGTGGATATGTGTGTAACCTTGAACAAGTGATGTTATGTCTCTGCACCCCAGGTGCCTCCTCTATAAAATGGGATCTCTAAGTTACTTGGAGGTTGTGAGATCTGCAATTTTAATCAATAAATCAATAATAACCGAGTATTTATTTTTTGTTGTTCAGTTGTGTTCTACTCTCTGTGACCACATTTGTTTGTTTGTTTTGGCAAAGATACTGCAGTGGTTTGCTATTTCCTTCTCCAGCTCATTTTACAGGTGAAGAAACTGAGGCAAACAGTTAAATGACCTGTCCAGGGTCACACAGCTAGACAGTGTCTGAGGCTGAATGATGAGTCTTCTTGACTCCAGGCCCAGCACTCTCCCCATTGTACCACCTTGGTGCCACTAATTTGTTGTTGACTCATGCCCAACTCTTCATGACCTCATTTGCATTTTTGTTTTTTTTGGTAAAGATACTGGAGTGGTTTGCCATTTTCTTTTTCAGTTCATTTTATAGTTGAGGAACTGAGGCAAACAGGGTGAAGTGACTTGCTCAGGATCAGACAACTAGTGAGTATCTGAGGCCAGATTTCGATTCATGAAGACGAATCTTTCTGACCTCAGCCCAGCCCTCTCTTTCCATTGAACCACCGACCTGCCCATTAGCATTTATTAGGCATTGACTATATGCTAGAAACTGTCCTAGGTTCCAGGGCTAGAAATATAAAGAATGATAGAATCCCTAGTTGTAAGGAGCTCACACTCTACAGTCCAAAGATCAGAGGTGATCCCCACTCCCTGGCAGCTCGCAGTCTAGTTGGGGAGAGAAGACTTACTCTTCTAAGTCACAAACACTCTAAGTCCACATGGAGGCACATCTCACTGTCCTAAGAGGATAGTTACTAAGTTTTTTCCCCCCAAGTTAGTTGTAGGGAGTTCAGAATACATTTAGCATATTAGACATCTAATATCATGAGGGAATGGTAGTTTGAGTGTGGCTCAGTGGATAGAACATTCACTCTTGAGTCCTTCTAGGCACACCTTACCTGTATGAGCACGAACTAATCATTTCCATTTCCTTAAACATCAATTAAGGTGGCTTGACTTAGATGGGCTTCGATATCTCTTCTCACTCTCAATCTAAAATATGATCATTCTTCACTTCTCTGGGCCTCAGTTATACCATCTATAAAACTATGTTGTCATACTAGGCTGCCTTTGTGGTTCCTTATGGCCCGAAACCTATGGTCCTATGATCCTATAGGGCACACAGAGGTGGGACAGATTAAGGCATATCTGGCTTTATTTGTATAGATTATTTAAGTACATAATTTGATCAGCACGGCCACTTCTTGAATCAATCAGTCAGCCAATAGGCATTTACTAAGTAAGGCATTCTTCCAGTGACTCAGATAGCAGTCCCTTTCCCTCACAGGAGAAGTTCCTATGACTGACAGATAATCCCCTTTGGCTTAGCCATTGATGAACTCCTCCAAACTTAGGTAGGATGGTCCATGACAAAGACAACTGATTGCTAAGTCTATACTTGAATATTTTCCATCCAGATCCTGATCCAAAGTCATAGGCAGCAAGAAGCCAGGGCTGACTCCTGTACTAGTAGAGAGACATTGGAGGAGGTCTTGACTTTTTTCTAGGTGTAAATGAGAGGCCTCAAAGCCAGGAAGAGCTGAGTTCCAATTCTACATTTGACCTATACTGACAAAGTATGACCTTGGACAAGTCACATAACCTCCTAGAGACCCAGGCAGCACTTCCAGGCTACTGGTTGCAGAGAAGGTGCTAATCAGCATCAGCAGGAGTTTCCTCACTCAAGTTCTTATGTCAATAAAATGGCAAGTCTAGTCCCCACACCTATGCTACACATGCCCACTGCTGTTAGCATCTTATCAGCGAGGTAGATGGATGGAAAGGCATTTCTTAAGCTTTTGCTGTGTGCTGATCAGTGAGGCCATAGGTTTTAAATGGCTGCCAAAGGTCTTCTTACTGTGTCAGAGCCAGGATTCCAGACCAGATCCCCCTGAATCAAAATCCAATATTCCTTATATTCTACTGTGCCCCCCAATCTCTCTAATTAAAAAAAATGAGGAAACTGAGGATATTTGCCTGAAGTCACACAGAGAGTGTCAGAGCTTGGATTCCAGCCGAGTTTAGTTTCAAACCTAGCACGTGGTGCTGTTTGACATTATGTTCGACCTTCAAGAGACTAAAGCTATCACTAGTTTTCGGTTGTTAGGATTCATTTTAACTTCTATTGAAGACCAAGGTCAAAATGAAGAGTTAAAACAGCTATGGAAGCATCCATTTCCTTCATTTCAGCACTAAACGAAATGTGATTAAACTGAGGAAAAGGTGACATTTGGAGAGGGAAAATCCTTTGAGTGTCCTCATACTGCCTGGCCCTGCCTGGAGGTCTGTGGCTCAGGGTATCTGCTGGGCTTTTCCAACCTGGCATTCATAACTATCATTCACTACACGTGGCCTGAGTGCTGACCCTGTAGCGATTATGTTTCAGGACCCAGAGCTCCTGGCAACCAGCACTCCTGACACGCTCTTTCCTTGCATGGAGTCTCTCCTCCCTGGGAAGTCCCTTCTGTTACATAACAAGGAAACCCATGCACCCCAGCCTGAGCACTAGAGTTAGCACCTAGTTACTGGCAGGATGCTCTTGGTCCTGTTCTATTTTTTCCTCCCTGTTTAAATGGCCTGTCAGGCACATACACCCTATGAAGAAGCAAATTTGCAGAATGCCCCCAGTCATGGGAGGTGGCTTCTTGCTCTGCCTAAAAGCAACAGTTTACAAAGATCAGAGTTTTTCTAAACCACCATGATATTTCTAGCTGGGATGATATAATCTGGGATTAAGAACTAGACTGTGGCCTATGAAATGAAAGACAATGCATGAGTCAGGCTATTTGTGACTTGGTGGGGCTGCACAGTCTAGGAAAGCATTGGAGAAACTGGCTCTGGTTCAGAAGACTGCCCTGTAAAGGATCAACTCCTGGAAAGTCATAGCGTCAGGGTAATCTGTCTTAAGAAAGAGATGGCTAGCTGAGGAGCAGAACTCTTTCAAAGACAGAGAAATTTATCACACAGTTGTCTGAAAGGGAGCCAATCCACATGAACTTAAGTACCAATCCATCAACAATCACCAATCATATATTTAGCACCTACTTTGTTACTCCCCTGCTCAGTCCACTCTGGCCACTATTTTCATACCTTCCCCACTCGAAAGTTCAGCTCCATTCTTGAAACAACCCTGGACATTGACGGACCACCATTGGCCCTGTCTTCCACAGTTCTAGGCCTCCAGAGCACACCAAGAACATATCCAACTCTATCATGCCACCTCCTATTTTCAAATCCCTTTTCCTTTAGAATATGAGCTCTTTGAGGGCAGGGACCACCCATTACGCTTTTATTTGTACCCATGGTATTTAACACAGTGCCTTGAATATAGTAAGTGCTAAATCAATTCTCTTTCTCCTGTATCTATGTATCTCTTATCTATCTCTTTTCTATATCTATCTACCTATTTATCTATCAATTCTCTCTCATCTATTTATCTCTATCTTCATCTATATCTAGTCATCTACCCACCTATCTATTTATCTACCTACCTCAAATTATTTCTCCCTCATCTTGGTATCTCTATCACCTCTATTTATCTATCTATCCATCTCTCTCTGTCTCTCTCTCTCTATCTTTCTCTCCCTCCCTCCCTCCCTCCCCTATCAGACAGTATTCCAGGTTCTGGAAATGTAAAGACAAAAATAAAGCAGGCTCTCCCCTGAAGGTACTTACATCCTACATTCAAATGATGATAAATTGAGACAAAAACTGTTTTATTAGCAGGAGAAATTTATTAAAGACTCTCCCCAAGGCTCATTTTAAGACCTGGTTTTCTTTGGAAACAGAGGGATTCTTATACTCTCAGAGTTCTTGTTGAATTGTTAGAGAAGAGGGAACAGGCATCATAGAAAGCGACTTTACCATCTCCTCCTTATCTGGTGGTTACATTAAGTGAGTAAGTGCGGATGATAATTGTCTGTGTGTGTGTGTGTGTGTGTGTGTGTGTGTGTGTTGAAAACATAGTATAGTGTACTGGACTTGGGGCCAGGAAGATCTGGGATAGGATTCAGCTACTGACATTTGCTTACTGACCCTGGATAAGTCATTAACTTGCTCTGTGCCTCAGCTTCCTCATACACACAATGGATGTAATAATCCTCGTAGAGTCTTGCTCATAAAGTTTTTGTGCAACTCAAAGGAGATAATGTATGTAAATTTATTTGCAAATCTCAAAGCATCCTATCAGTCTGAACTATTCTACTTAGAGAATCTACCGCCATGATTTCTGACTTTTTACTCTCCTAGTATTTTGTCACAAAAATGGAGGTAGCTGAGGCAGGGTGGAGAAAAAGATGGGCCTTGTGAAGGCTTGGAAGAGCAGTTGAGTTGGAATGACTTGTGGTTTCCCAGAGCACTCGGCCTCCCCTGTGACTATATATTAGAATGAGTCAATGCTGAGGCCCTTCTCTAGGCTGGTGGCCTTCCTCAGGACACTCCGACTAACTGATGTCTTTTTTAACCCCTGGTGCTGGCTATGGTGCCCAGATTGAATGGAAAATTCTTGATGTGATCTGACTAGGACAGAGGAAAGCAGGGTTCTCTTCTCTTTCACTCAGAATGCTCTGCCTCTCCCTGCACAGCCCAAGGTCCTGTTCCTGATGCTTAATAGAGTGATCAGTGCTCAGGAGGGCTTGATTTCCTTATCGATCATTGCAATGACCACGTATATAAATGGATAATACTTCTAGGTCAGGCTTCCAAAATCATTCCCTTAAGTCATCCATGTGTTCTTCATGTGTTCTGTATAAAGCTTTCCAAATTCCATAGGAAGGTAAACGATTTATTTCAAAATTAAAATTTAAAGGCTTAAAATGAAAGAGAGAGGCAGTGTGGTATAGTAGATGGTGAGCGAGGCTTAAAATCAGGAAGAACTGGGATCAATTGTGCTTCTGACACCCATTGGCTGTGTGACTCTGGGTAAGTCACTAACCTCTCTTCTCCTTAGGCCACTCTCTAGTACTGCAAATTGCAGGGAGATGCCTCTCTGCTTGGGAGAGTTTCTGCATTAGACATTCCTTCCCTACAGCAATGATGTCATTGGTCTAATCCCCATATTGAGTCAAACCCACTTAAGGATAAAATCATGCTCCTGTTTAACAGAAACAAATGAATTAAGTAAAAAGGGAAACAAAATGTGCTTTGTCTATGGAGATTTATATCCTAGCTGATTCACTAAAGTGGTGCAACAATAACCAGTGTAATTGTGACTGCAGTTTTGTGGTCATCATCAGACTACAAAGAGCCACTTGGGTTTGGCAAGGAGCATGTTGCGCCAGTGGGCCAAACTGAAAGGGTGCTGAAACCGCTCTCAGTTATTCTGCAGCATGGGAACTTCAACATCTAGATAGCAAGAATCATTAGTTAAAATAGGAAACTACCAGATGGAAAGCTTGGATGAGTTCTACTAAACATTTACGTGTTTGCCCCAGGCAGGGCAAGTGGTACTTCCTGCAGTCTTCTCACCATGTCTCCTGCAGGTAACCACGCAGTGACCTTCTCTCTCACTCTATCACCCATTTTTGTGTGTTTCTCTCTTCCAGGAGAATGTAAACTCCTTGTGTGTAGGTATTGTCTTGTTTGGTTTTGGCAATCCCCAGTGCTTAGCACAATGGATGGCACTTATAAGCACTTAATAAAATGTGTTTCTCTGTGTCTCTGTGTCTCTCTGTATCTGTGTCTGTGTCTGTCTCTCTTTTCTGCCCTTCCAGATCTCCAGCATCTCCAAAGTAGATTTAGGAATAATGGTTTGCTTGTCATATGTAACAATCAGGTACTTTGTGAATGATGCTTAGCCCAGAGCCTGGCACATTTTGTTGTTGCTGTCATTTCACAGTTGTGTCAGACTTTTCATGGCCCCCATTTGAGATTTTCTTGGCAGAGATCCTGGAGTGGTTTGTCATTTCCTTCTCCAGCTCATTTTACAGATGAGGAAACTAAGGCAAACAGGGTTAAGTGACTTGCCCAGGGTCACACAGAGAGTAAGTGTCTGAGGCCAGATTGTAACTCAGGAAGATGAGTCTTCCTGACTTCAGAGTTGGCACTCTATTCACTATACCACCTAGCTGCCCACCTGGCCCATAGTCGGTGCTTAATAAGTAAAATATCCGTAGGCCAATCTTAGAACTTGAAGCGAGATTGTTTTCAAAATGTTACCTAAACACCATGGAAAATCACAAAATCCTAGAATCTTAGTCGATCAATCCATCATTTATAAAGTACCTACTACATACTAGACTCTAAGAGCTGAGGTTGCAAAGACAAAAGTCAACGATCTCTTCCCTTACATTCTAGCTGGGCTAGACAACATATAAATAGCACTGGGTGCTGATAATAGTTACTACCTGAAGATGTCACATTCTTCAAGATCCCACTGTATATATCCATTGGGCCGGAACAAAAAGTCACATTTAGGAAATTATAACTTTGGACAGTGTGAATTGAAATTCCTGGGATCACTTGAAGGGATTCATTATCCTCACTATTCTAGCCCTGGCTGTATGTGGAGCAGGAAGCATTAGCAGCCAGAGAGGAGGGTACCAGGAAGGCTTCTTACGGAAGGTAGCACTTGATCTAAGCCTTAAGGGAAAGTGAAAATTCTAAGGGATGGAGCGAAGGGGCGGCGGGGGGCGGGGTGTGTGTGTGTGCTGGAGAGTGAATACAAAGGAAAGGAAGGGAATAAATATTTATATAGTGCCTGTTCTGTGCTAGGTACCATGCGATGCTAAGTCCCTTTATTTATTTATTTATTTATTTATTTATTTATTTATTTATTTATTTATTTATTTATTTATTTTTACAAATATCTCATTTTATCCTTCCAACAATCCTGAAAGGTGGTGCTCTTCTATGGTTTAAAGAAATCAGGGCAATCAGGGGTTAAGTGACCTGCCTAGGGTTACCAGCTAGTAAGTGTCTGAGGCTGCATTAGAACTCGGGTCTTCCCAACTTAAGGCCCAATGTGCTGTCCATGGTAGTACCAGCTGCCTCAGAAAGGCCCAGAGATGTCATCTAATCCAGTACCTAGCCCACCCTCCCTTTCCTAGTTTCCTTGACGGCATTATGTCCATCACCATTCTGGTTACTCTCTTCTGGACATGTTTGATTTGTCTCCATGTTTTGAAAAATGCGCCTCTTGGGACTGAATACAGGACTCCACAAGTGGCTGACCACTGCATAACACACACACACACACACACACACACACATGTATATATACATATATATATATATATACATCAGAATATTTACTTTTTGGACACTATATTTTTTATTCATGAGCCATATAGGCGGTGCAGTGAATAGAGTATTGGTCTTGAAGAAGATCTGAGTTCAAATACAACCTCAGACATTTACTAGTTGTGTGATCCTGGGTAAGTCACTTGACCTTGTTTGCCTCGGTCTCCTCATCTGTAAAATGAGCTGGAGAAGGAAATGGCAAACCATTACAGCATCTCTGCCAAGAAAACCCCAGAGGAAATCACAAAGAGTCAGACACAACTGAAAAACAAATAAAATAAATTCTTAGTGAACCCCTGGTGGCATTTAGTGATCCCTGACTTCTTTTTTAAGTACATACAAATCATCAAGGATCAAGTTCTGGGTAACGTCCACCTAAGTCACTAATTAGATCCTGGCCAGACCATCTCTGAGATGTGCTACTTCTGCTCCAGCTCTTTATGTGGGAGGGAAGGACCCACCCCTCGGAGGCCAGGCTCTGATTGGTGAGCGTTCACTTGATCAAATCAACAGTGCCATTCATTTAGAATTAGAAGGGACCCTAGAGATCCTCAAGTTCAAACTCCTTAGTTTATAGATAAGGAAACTGAAGCACAGAGAAGTTACATGATTTATCCAAGGTCACATAGGCAGAAATGTTTCTGAGGTAGGATCTGAGGTTTTATTGTCTCCATATCTGGCACTGTATCCACTTAGCTGCCTCTAAATTCTGGATCAGGACATGCCAGTCAATGACTCTAATTACCATTTATCCTGACTGACCTGTCCAAAACACCCCTCCCTTCTATGTGGTGTCTTCCTCTATTAGAATGAAGGTCCTCCCTTGCTTGGTTTAGTAAGATTTCAAGGAGGTGGAGAGGGTTCTGAGTGAGAATAAGGTCCAAGATGTGGTTCTTCTGGGGTGGCTAACTCAAGTTGTATCCCTAGAGCTTAAAGGCACAGTGGCTAGCACACAGCGATGGCTTAGTAAATGCTTTTTCATTCATTTATCAATGTTGGTTTTTTTTTCCACTAAGCTTAAGATGACTTCTATTTTTTTTTAAGGCTCCTTTGGCAAATTTTCTTAAAAAGCATACATTAGGAAAACTAATACATCCCTAATTTGGGGTACCAGTAACAGCTGAAATGGCTTTATAATACACAGAGTGAATGAAGTGAGTTATTACCTCCTTGAATGCTTTTTCAATATAAAGACCATGGAAAGATAAATAATCTCTGTTAAGTGTAGGCTAGAGATGAGGATCTAGTTAAGATGCTTTTCAAATGAAGAATAATGTCTCCTTTACTGTAGGTTCCCAGAAATCTTACTGGAAAGAGATCTTACAGCTGGCCCAATTATAGACAGTGAAGTGAGAAATTCAGGGTAAAAAATCAGGTTCATTGGATTGGGTTGTTGTAATGTCAATAACCTTTTAAGGTACCTACTACGTGCCAGGTTCTCTACTGTGATATTTTCCAACCCTGGGATGCTGATTTCTAGGGTCTGTATGAGAGCATTTCTGCAGTGGCTTAGTGTGTGATCCAGGCTAGGTTAGGGAGGTGAAGGGAGCCTGGCCTGGACTGATGGATACAGAGGAAAGGTCCCAGCAGCCATGAAGATGATGAACAATGGATAAAATTGGAGTGAGGGGGGAGGGCAGAGAACATCTGGGGCACAGAGAATTTCTGAGACCTTGGAGGTAAAAAAGATTCTTTGTGGCTTTTCTGGGATGGGGCTAATGGTAGGGAAATGTTCAGAGTCCAAAGAAAATAATGCTTTAGTTTGAAGGAGATTAAAAAAAAATAACAGCTTAAGAGTGATTCTTGACATGCTAGAAGGATGATTCTTATAAACTTAGAACTCAGCGGTCTTGGGGTTTTGGTTGCTTTGGAATGCACAAAATTACTCTAGAATGTAAGCCACTTGAGGGGAAGGTAGATTTCCTTGTTGTTATTGTTGTTTTTGCCTTTCTTTGGATCCCCCGAGCTTAGCAAAGTGTCTGGTATACAATCGGTGCCTAATAAATGCTTGTTTGATAAAACAACATCCAAGCATCATTCTGTGATTCAGAAGAAATTTAGTAAGTTACCAAGACAAGCCCAGGATAGATCCCCTTAGGACTTCTACTGTTTACCCTTCTAAAAGCAGAGGCATCCTCAGACATCAAGTAAATAAACTAGATATTGAATTTCTTATGGGTTTGGACTCTAGTCTCTATCCAGCTTGTATTTCCTTATCTCTCTCCAAACAGTATTTTCTGCCCTGTTCCCTCTCCCAAATATTTGGTATTTACCCTTACCCTGCATTTCCTTGTCAGTGTATATGATGTATGTCCCCAATAGACGGTAAGCTTCCTGAGGGCAGATGTTTTGTTTTTGTCTTTGTATCTGTAGTGCCTAGTACTATCCCTTGCACATTGCAGATACTTAAATGCTTAGGGAATCGAATTGTGTTGACTTGGATACACATATATAATCTGATTAACATTTATTTAGCACCTATTGCATGCAGAGTTCTGTGCTAGGTACTGGAGGAAATATAAAATTTAGATAAATCATGACTTGTGCCATCATAGAATTTCCATTAACATAGATAACTATAAAATGAGCCTTTGCATTATGTGTGCATTAGACTGGGTAGATAGAAAGCAAAATCTTCCTTTGCTCTAGTCTTAGGGCCCTTCTCCTTGCCAATGCCAACCCATCTGCTAGTGCTCTTGGTCCCATCTACTCTCATCTCCTCAAGAGCTTATCCCTTTGATAATCCCCCTCCCTCCTTAATTTTCAATATCTCCTTATACACTGGTTCTTTCTCTCTGTCTATTAGGAAGCACAGATAGCCTTTAGCCTTAAAAATATGTTCCCTTGACCCTTCCACTTTTTCAAGTTGTCTCTCCTCCCTTTCACAGCAAACTCCCAGAAAAAAAAAGTTAACTAAGTTCCTTTCCCCGTTCTCTGATCCACCATTTATTTCTCCCCCTCTTGCCATCTGGCTTCCACTACCACAACTCCAATGAAATTACTTTTTCTAAGGACATCAATGATCTCTTAACTGATAAAGCCCATGACTTTTTTCTTAGTCCTCGTCCTTCTTGAGCCCTCTGCAGAACCTGGCACTTTTGATCAGCCTCTCCTTCAGAATATTTTCTCTTCACTGGGTTTTTGTGAAACTGCTTTCAAGTGGTTTTCTTCCTATGTGTCATTCAGCTCTGAATCATTCACCTCTTTAAGTTTATCGTCCATGCCCTGCCCACTCTGCGTAGTTACATACAAGGTTTCTTCTCTATGCCTTGGACTCTTGTCTCTCTGTTTTCTTTCGGCAATCCCACCAGCTCCTATGAGTTCAATGATTATTTCTATGCAGATGGCAAATTATACATAGATTCACAAAAATGTAGACACAGTGTTTACATATATGTATATCTATCTATCTATCAGTTTATCTATCTATCTTTCAGTCTCTCCTCTGAAATTTAGTCCCAAATCATCTTTTGCCTGCTAAACGTTTCCAACCGGATGTTTCATAAGCGTCTAGGTATCTCAAACTCAACAAGTTTAAAAGAGCATTCATCATGTTTCTCCCTAAATCCACCACCTTCCTAAATGACCTATTTATACTGAGGTACCAACCTCCCAGTCACCTAGGTTCTCAATGTAAGAGTCAGCTTTAATACTTCAGTTATCCCAAATATCCAATAAATTACCAGATCATGTTGACTTTATCTTATCACCATTTCTTACATTTATCCTTTTCTATTTATTCACACCACAGTCACCCTTGTCTGGTCCTTTATCACCTCCAGCGTAGACTATTCTAAGGGTCTCTTCATTGGTCTACCTGCATCTAGTCTCTCTCCAAGCCCTCCTTCACAAAGCTGCCCTATCGATATCACCAAAGCCCAGGTATGACCATATCACTGCCAAACTGGAGTAATTTCTGTGGCCCCCCACTGCCCTTAAGATAAAATACAAAATCATCTTTAGCATCTTTAGCCCTTTACCTCCCTATGGACATCCCTTTCATCTTCTTGCTGTCATGGAGAAACTTCTGTCCTGTGTCCCAGTGACTGGTCACTGCCTCTCCCAGATCATTAGTTCAGGAAAGTCCCAGCCACTGAGCTTGCTTTGTTCTCTATGGCTATCTCCTCCTTGCCAACCTTTTTGCCATGGAGAAACTTTTGCCCAGGGACTCTACTGCCTGGAATGGTGATTGTCTCTACCAGACCACTACTTGTGGAAAGCCCTGACCATCATGGTTTTCTTCACTCCCCGTTCTCCAGGATACTCTTTCATAGTTTCATTCACTACCTTGTTGCTACATAACAATCCTTCCTCCTCCCTCCTCAGTTTTAGGACTGTGAACCATTGCTTTACTACCCAATGTCCCCTTTCCCAATCCCTGTAACTTGCTGGACTAAAGTGCCCCTCCCTGGTCACCATTTCCCCAGGGGTATTTTCTCCAAAATCAAAATCGAACTCCTTGATGGCAGGGAATGTCACTGTGGCCCCAGTACCAAGTGTGTGTTGTTGTTTGCTGTTCAGTCGTGTCTGAGTTTTTGTGATCCCCTTTGGTGTTTTCTTGGGAAAGATACTGGAATGGTTTGACATTTCCTTTTCCAATTCAATTTACAGATGAGGAAACCGAAGCAAATGGGGATAAGTGACTTGCCCAGGTTCACACAATAAGTATTTGAGGTTTTATTTGCATTCAGATCTTTCTGACTCTATCCACTGAGCCACCTAGTTGCTTCATGTGCCAAGTATGGCACTTGGCATATAATAATGACTTCCAAAGAAGCTTGTGCCTTATTGAGACATGATCAACCCACCTCCTCTTGATAACTGCTTATGGAACAGACAGATGTTTATAGCTTGTAATAAAAGCTGAATTTTTGAAAAATAAATCCAAGACACTAAATCTTCTCTAAATAATAACTGCTAATTAGTACTTAAAGTGTTGTAAAGAGCTCAACAGAGATGATCTCTTTTGAGCTTCATAACATCTGAGAGATTCTATGGTGGTAAAATCCCCATTATACAGATAAGGAAACTGAGACTCAGAAAGGCGAAAAATGAGAGGAGGGAATCGAGATCCAGTCTTCCAGGCCTCTTACTATGTTCATGAGACCATGCTGCCTCTTGAGGGAGGCATTACCACGATAATTATTATTACTCATATTTGAAAATAATACAACTGACTAGCAGGGAGGATATGTGACTTGTGATGGGTCCCATGGCTAATGAGAGTCAGAGGTGAGATTGGAACCTGTTTCCTGCCTCTCAGTCTAGAGCTTCTACTGAGCATACCATCTCTCTGAAGACATTTTCCACACAACTCAAACAAAAACAAAGCTTGAGAACTTGGCAGAATTCAAAAGCAGTAATTCTAGTAAATCTGCTTAGATTCATGATAGCAGATTTAACCTTGGAGCTAGAATGGTACAGGAGAATTGTCAAGCATTTTGCACAGAGCTAAGAGAGTGTTTCTATGTAAACACACCCACACACACCCATTACCCTCCCCCCAACACACACACACACACACACACACACACACACACACACACACACACACACACACACAGGATTTGGAATTAAGAGCACCTTGCTTTCAATCCAGCCTCTGACTCTTGCTACTTAACCAAGTGACCTTGGTAATTCATTTCTCCTCTGAGCCTCAGTTCATCTGTTAAATGAGAGGGGACAGTCTCTGAGATCCCTTCTAGCTCTTCATTGATGATTTTAATGTTAATTGAGTAGAACATTTCAGTTAAGATTTCAAGCCCTTGCTGCCTGTTCCCGTCTAAGAGAGATGAAGAACAGCTTGCAGCCAATTCTGCCCTCGGGGACTGAGGCTAAAAACAGCTAGTGACTCCTAGCTTGGAGGGAAAGGGGTTCCTCCATCCTTCCAATAGTAACAGGAACTCTGTTTACTGAACTGTATACAAGTCACAGAGTCACAGAGTCACAGAAGGGCCCAACTCACTGTATTGGTGTCGAATGTCAGGGGTTTTTCTGGCCTCAGCAGAGAGGAAAATGAATCTCTGCTTTCAAATGGAGTCTAGTAGCTTTCGTGGCCCTGGTACAACCGGTAACTCCTAGAATTTTATTTTTGGTTAGTTAAGGAAGGAGGTGTCAGTTACTTAGATCACAGCCTAAGAAATTTGAAATATATCATAACTTATGCTCTCATGCAGTTTATGGTCCATTCATGCCTTTCTTTCCATTAAAAAAAATCTCTTTCTTGTCATCAACGGTGATAAATAATGTTTATGCTTGGTGGAATAGTAGCTGTAAATATAGAAATATTTTTCTCATAACCACTGAGACCCACATATTTAAAACCGTCACATTAAAAGGTGATGAAATCATTGGAGCTACAACTGGAGGGGACCTTGATATTTTAGTATGTCTGTTTTTTTTTATTGGTAATGGAAGCCCAGTGAGGGAAAGTGAATTATCCATAGTCATGCAGGTAATCAGTAGCAGAGCTGGGATGCTAATGCAGGTCTGCCACCTACAAATAAAAAGCTCTTTCCTCATTCAAAGGTCATCTGATGGTGACAAGGAAAGAAGAGGAGCCCCGTGTGTAGAATCAAAAGGGCCCTTTTGGAGATCATCCAGCTCATATCCCTCCTTTTCCAGGGGATTAAGCTGAGATGCAAAGAGGGCAAGAGAATCTCTAACAGTCATGGTGAGACCGTGGGAATCTTGTGTGATTCCCAATGCATCTGATCTACTGATAGGGCATTGTGACATTTTTGTATCTGAAGATCCTGGATGGAGAACCGGGAGGAACCTTGAGCCCAGGGAGTGAGCGTTTTGAGCAATGACAACCTGTAGCAGGCTCATCCTGCCTTAATGTTACAGTGATGCTGAATTTGAAACTCTTTCATAGGATGCCACTTATCTCATCATCCGGAGAGATAATAATTGCAAAGCACCCAGCGCACGGTGCCTAGTACAGAGTAATCGCTATATAAAATTAGCTCTTATAGGTTTTCATTATGAAGACGATGGCTAGCATTCCAATGGCACTTTAAGGCTGAGAAAGCATTTGATAAGTTAGCATTCATGTAGCACTTTAAGGTTTGCATTGAGCTGGACCAATATCATCTCATTTTCTCATCACACCAACTCATATCACTCCCACTTAGCAGAGGAGGAAACTGAGTCAAATAGAGGTTCAGTGACTTGTCCAAGGTGACCCAGCTAGTAGGTGCTTGAGGCCAGACTGGAATTTCAGCGTTTCTGACTCCAGATCCAGCAGTCTATCCACTGAACCATCTAGTTTTGTGATAGCTCTCAGGATTTCCTAAGCACAGGAAAGCTTTAAAAAAACAAACAAAAATAGAGAGGTCCCCTTTTCAACCAGCTTATTTCACCTTTCGATTAGTTATTCTTTTTATTTGAAATATTTCTAATGTAAATCTGCCGGCTCGAGCTATTGCAAACCTGTTGGTTTGAGCTGTCATGACCCTGCGCAAGGAAGGAACCATATTGAAAGTGACCATAGGAGAGTTTTTATTTAAACAAAACAAAACAAATGATGAAACGGCCTCCCACCCCCAATCCACAGCATAAAAAGTCAGAGAACAAAGAGCAGTGAGTCACCTACCAGCTCAACTCTTCCAAAACCTCCAACTCCCAGCGTGTCGATGATGTTGAAATCGGACAGCTTCAGATTGGCGAAGAATGCCCCTTCAGCTTCATATCTGGATTTTTTGATGCGAAAAAATGGAAATTTCTTAGAGGTGCAAACATGAGTGGCCCAGACAGAAGTACCTGAATGATATGACTGGAGGACAGGGTTTACCTGTTTCAATTCCATCTTGTCTCTTTAGAGCCCACCTTTTCTCACACTCATAGTTTGTTTGGTCCCCTTCAAGAAGAATGGCCCTTTTTTGCTTTTCAAAGTAGCAAAGGACAAAGCACCCCCAATACATCAGTCATGCACCTGTCCTCACCTCCAGGTCTCAAGTGAAAGTTACAACTTGACATTTTCTCTCAGCCTTGCTTTTCTTTTGTTACTTTCTCTCTCTTTGCCCCCCTTGACTTTCAGTTTTTTTTTTTTTGGATGAGAGAGTCTTTCAGGAGTTTTCTCTTTTCCACAGGTTGGTAATAGCTTCTATATATTTTAAAATCCCTGAGGTCTCTAAAGAGAAATCATAGTCAGGTTCTCTGAAATCAGGTCCTCAAAGCTGTGGGTCGAGGTACAAATGCCTGCGAAGGATGACTTCAAAAGCATATTAGGATTTCAAAAAATAAATAAAAACCAAAAACCAACTCTCTTCCCTTCTCTCTGGTTTTAATGCTTGTTCAGAGATGACGCTCCTAGCAAGTGAACCAGCATCGTGGCTAGCTTCTTATCTAGATGGTGCATGGAGAAATGGACTCTTGGATTCCAAAGCTCGCCTCGTCAAACATGCACCTCATGCCCATGCTAATGACAGAAAAAAGCTTCCCCTGATCTTACCAGTGAATATGAGCTTCCCAAAATATCTGCTTGCTGGAGGCTCTGGTATTTTTAGAAAGGATAGGAAGGCATATGGATGAAGGGGATCCTCCCACTTACTGAAGCCAGGGCAGGGAGGCATTTAGCTGTCTCACAAGACAGATGGCTTTTCACAGCCCAACGTAACCCATGCCCTTCAGTCCCTGGAAGACTTATTACTGTACATTAAAGGGACCATTGAGAGGACACATTTCTAGAACATGTTAGGGGTTTTGAAGATCTTCCCTTACCATAATTCCATGAGGAAGGGAATATATCTACTACTGTGTCCCTTTTAAAGATGAGGAAAACCAAGAGCAGAAGTGACTTTGCTAAGTTTAGGAATGGGATTAAAATCTTGACTTTAATTCCTTTGGGCTAATCCTGACAAAATGAGCAGGAACATTTGGAGAGAAACTTGTGAGAAGACTCAGTTGGCTTTTTCAGTTTCTAAAACCTAACCATCATTTCACATTTATATCGATTGCTCTAAGGTTTGATCTTCACCATATCCCTGTGACTGTAGTTTTGGAAATCAAGAACTCTCTTGCTTCAAGAGGATAAAACGGCAGCTCTCAGTCCAATGGGTGAGGTACAGAGGATGAAAGGAAGGCTAGACGTTAGAAGAACTTGCCCAGGGTCACATGACACACAGTCAGTGTGAGCAACAAGATTTGAACCCTGATCTCTTCTACTTCCATATCAATAATCAGGAATATTCATGAACGCACATTTTCACCTGTATGACCACCTGCCTTTATAAGGAAGTCAAGCACATGGCCTAGTAGAGGGCATCCCAGAAGGCAAAACACCTTGGGAATGTTGGCTTTGGCATCATTAATAACCTGTTCTTTGCATGTCAACTCTTCCATTTTGTAGAAAGGGAAACTGAGGTCCATAAGGGAAGGGAATAAGGCCCACACGGGCAGCTTTGGCTTTGCCCTGGGCAGTGACTCAGCTTCTCTCTCGACAGCAGAGTTCAGAGGCTTACATTCTTGCTTGGACAATAACATCTGACCATTTGTAATAAGATGAGATTACTTTGCAGTGATGGAATCTAAGCAACAAATGGACATTTCTGGCATTCCAGCTGACTCTGTACTTTTGGAAAATTGCAGACTCCCTCACTTTAGAAGGGGAAAAAATGACAGCCCTCAGTCAAACAGATGCATGTGCAAACATGTTGTGGACATCCAAAGACTCCCACTGCCTCAGACAACAAGCACGCGATCAGGAATATCCTGGATGACTGGAGACATAAACCCTGATTGGCAGTTAAATATTCATCCTATACATTTACTGGGATGTATCCTGTCTTGAAGGTGACATTAACTCTGATGAGAAAAGACTCAATGAATATATTCAGACTTGTGGGACAGCAGACTGAGAACAAAAGCAGTTTAATGTCAGCAGGGTACTAATACATTGTAATGACAATTAGAAGAATAGAAACAGCTACTTAGTACAATGGACAGAGGGCTAGGTCTGGAGTCAGGAAGACCTGAGTTCAAATCCAGCCTCAGACACTTACTAGCTATGTGACTCTGGGCAAGTCACTTAAACTTTCTCAGTTTCCTTAACTCTAGAATGAAGATAAGAACACTACCTAGCTCACAGGGTTTTGTGAGTATCAAAGGCAAAAAGTGTTTCGCACAATGCCCAGCACATAGTAGGCACTATATAACTTATTTCCTTACTCCCCTCCCTTTTACATAGTGCTTTAAGGTTTGCAAAAAATTGTAGAGTATAACACAGAGTGTGTCCCAGGGGACTTCATAGAAGGGAGGGACCACTGCCAGCTGGGGACACCATGGAAGACTTCATGGAGAAGGTGGCCCTTAGTTGAATCCTTTGAGGGAGAATAAAAACTTTAACAGGAGAAATTGGGGGATAGCACCCCAGATAAGTATAATCACCAATGAAAGTTATATTCCTCTCTATTACCTACAAGAGGAAGGGGGCAGGTATGAGAGAAATAGTACCAGAGAGAAAAGAGACAAGCCTGGGACCTCATTTTGGTCTCAGTTTCTTAATCAATAAAATAGAGATAATAATTCGGGAGGACCAAATCAGCTAATATATTTCAAGTGCTTTGCAGACCTTAAAGTGCTACAGAGATGTTAGCCATTGTTATTACAATGATGATAATTTGGAGTCAATCTTTCCCTATTCGGAGGTTTTTTGTTTTTGTTTGTTTCCTTTCTTTCTTTGTTTTTAACTAGACTTCCTAAAGAGCAGCCAGATTTTTATCTCCTCTTCCCAAACTCTCTGTGAGATGAAACACTTGGAGTTTGTCAAATCCCCCAGTTTCACTGTGTTTTGGCTTCCTCATCTACAAAATGAAGGGCTAGATGACCTCTAAGCTCCCTTCCAGCTACTGACCCTACTTAGTGTGGACAGTGACCTTAATCCCACCTCATCATTTTATAGAAAAGTTGAGTGACTTTCCCAAGGTCACCCGGCTAATAAGGGGCAGAGCTGACATTTGGACCCAGTTCTTCTGACTCCAAATCCAGCACACTTTCCATGTGGCACAGCCAATACGCCTAATTATGTGTCAGGTGCTATGCTAAGTACTGGAACCACATCAACAGCATAACAACCTCATGGCAATCAAGGACAGTGGACAGAAGACTAGCCTTGAGGTCAGGTACATGAGGGTTATAATCTTGCCTTTAAAACACAGTATCTTTATGACCATGGGCAAGTCACTTCAACCATCAGTGACCCAGGAACCTCTTTGAGACTACAAGTCACAGATGAGTATCTGATGAAGAGGGAGTTTCCACAGTTCCCTGCACAGGTCTGCTCCTGCTCCCTGGCCTCGTTCATAGCTTCTAAAGAGAACCAAAGGACCTCTTAAATGCCTCCTTTACTGATTCCAGGAAACAAGACTCTATCCATTTGTATTCAGTCACAGAATTTGAGCCTGAAGGGTTCTCAGAGACTCATTGAATTCAACCTGTTCTTATAAAATGATCTCCAAAGCAAGTCAGCTGACTAGTGCTCACCAGTCTTTGCCTGAAGACATCCGATGATGGGGAAGCCATGACACCAGAGGAGGGCATTCCCTCCTGGGGCAGCCCGTGCCACTTCTGGAGATTCCTGAACTTTAAACCCACCTCACCAACTTCTCCCAGGGGTAGGGAACCTGCGGCCTCTAGGCCACATGTGGCCCTCCAGGTCCTCAAATGTGGCCCTTTGATTAAATCCAAACTTCAAAGAACAAATCCCCTTCATAAAAGGATTTGTTGTGTACAACTTGAACTCGGTGAAAAGGCTGTACTCAAGGACCTAGAAGGCTACATGGGGCCTTGAGGCTGCAGGTTCCTCACCCTTGGATTAGACATTTAAAACTGGATATCCCAAGGGATCTCAAACCTAATATGTCCAACATAGAGTTCATTGTCTTTTTCCTAAAACATAGAATCATCCAAACTTCTCTGTTACTATCTTTGATACCATCCCTTTGTCTCCCAGGTTTACAACCTCAATGTCATTCTGGACTCACCACTTTCAGTCCCCCTATAAATCCAATAAGTTACCATATCTTATTATTTCTACCTTCAGAACATTTCTCACACTCATCCCCATTCTCTGAACCCACACAGGTGCCATTCTTTTTCAGGCACTCATAATTTTTTTTCTCCTGGACTATTACAGTAGCCCCCTAATATCAAAAGACTTCATTCCATCTTCCATACGATGTTCAAAAGGATTTTCCTAAGTTGCAGGTCTGACCATCTGTAATGGTAACCGCACTGGCATACCCAGGATAGGTGCTAGCACAGATTCTTAGATCTGCTTTACTGGAAAAGATAGCTGTTTCACGGGTCAACAATCTTCCTTAATTACATAAGATGCAAACGGAGAAAATACAAAGCAGAGAAATAAAGGTCAACAGACAGGGCTCTACTGCCTGAATCAAAAGAATATTGCTATATATACTTTACATTCACCACTGAATCGAGAGAGCCTTTACCTCTGAGCAGCCAGGGAGCTCTGAACATCCAGCCACTCAGAGTCTTGACCAGGGATTCCCAAGATCCTTCTTGTAAGCGAGCCCCCAAAGCAAAAGCTCACATCTCAGAATACATATATTCTTTCAGCTAATAGGCTCAGTGCCTAATTAGAAATTAGCAAAAGATGTGTAAGCCTTCCTACAAGCAAGTAAGCTTCCCTTAATGGGCTCCACATGAGGTCTATTGATGGGCAGGAAAGATCTTATTCCTCACTAACCATACACTATCTTAGTCCCTTACTCAATAAACTCCATTGTACTCCCCAAGTTCTTTTCAATCAGCTACAAACTCCTTTGACTTTTAAAAACTGGGCTTCCATTGTCTTCCCAGCCTTGATGGATAGATAGATAGATAGCTAGATAGATGATAGATAGATAGATGAATAGATAGACAGATGGATAGATGGATGGATGGATAGATAGATAGATGGATTGATAATGAATGATGGATAGACAGATAGGGCATTGATTAAGCACTAACTATGTGCCAGGATCTGGGCTGGGAATACAAAACCAAGTAAGTCAGACAGTCTATTCCCTCAAGGAGGTAACAATATAACAGAGGGAAGTCAACACATAAAGAGGGGAAAATGGAAAATTGGGGGTGGGGGTGAGCATAGAGGCATGGTATAGACTGTGGGATATGACATGAAGGTCTGATCCCAACAAAATAGGCAACAGCTGACTTATCCAAGCTGAGGAACCAGGAGTGGAGTCCAAATGGTTAGCTCTCATCCCCTTCATATACTTTACTATTGGTCTAGCCCAACTGGCCCTCTTACTGTCCCTCCTACAGTGCAGGTGATTTCCCCTCTCCAAGCCTTTGCACTAGATGTATCCTCTGCTTGGAATACACTCCTCCCCTCCCCTTCACTTCTTAGAATCCTGTTTCCTTTGAGACTCAGCTCAAACATCATCCTCTGAGCAGCTGGCATCCTCCCCACCCCCAAATAACCTTGGATCTACTTTGTACATGTTTATATGTATACGTATCATTTCTTTCTATAGAATCCAAGTTCAGTGAGGGCAAGGATTGGTTCACTTTTGTCTGTATCCCCAGGGCCTAGCACAGTGCCTGGAACATAGCCAGAATTGAATAATTGGGTGTTGACCAAATACAGATGGGAACATCAGAGCTGTGTTCTTGGTTCTTTTGCCAATGATATGCCCTCTCCTTGTACTTAATAGATGTCTAATAAATATCTTTACAGATGAATTCCAGGAATAACTTTCCATTACTTCCCTATGTCTGATGGATCATAAAGTTTGGATCTTGAACGGAATTTAGAGGCCATTTAGACTAGCCTCATTTTAAAGCAGAGAAAAATGGGGCCCAGTGGAATGAAATGATCTGCACAAGGTCAGCCAGCTGATAAGGAGCAGAGATTCAAACCTAGAGTCTCTGCGTTTCCACTACCCTTTCGGCCTCCCTCAAACCGTTAGTCGACAAACATTCATTAAGCACCTACTCTGCACCAACACTATGCTCAGCACTGGGGATACAAAAAAAGACAGACAGTCCTTGCCCTCAAGGAGCTCACAACTGAATGGATCCCAATTCCTAATGCTATCCCTCTCCAATTCCCTTATATTAACTGTTGCATATTTATTTGTATGTATTCACTTAATGTTTGCACTTTATATGTTTATATATGCTTGTCTCCTGCATTGTTATGTAAGTTCCTGGAAGGCAGAATTTGTTCCCTTCTTTGTATTAGTTTCCTCAGGGTCTAGCATGGCAAATGGCACATGATGGGAGCTTAATCAATATTTGTTCATTAAGTGACTTCCAGATGCTGCCTACCTACATTAAGCATGATGCTCAAGTGACTGCTTATTTCACTTGGAACATGAAGCTCCAGGGTTTTGTACTTCCACAGAGAGATGCTCCATTTCATAGAAGCCAAACAGTTCTAGGGAAGTTGGGGTCAGGTACAAAATGAACCCACCCAAAGCCTTACTCTGTTGGTCTCTTTGGGGGCCGTGAGAGCAGGACTGTCACAGGTAAACACTTAGTCTTATCCAGGGCCATGTGGCATCCCCATTGACTAGGCTCACTTGAGTTTTACTTACAGAATTCAGGGCTACAGCAGTTCATGACACATTGAGATTCAGATGGATTGAGCAAAAAGAATGCCAGACCCACATGATCTGAAAACAGCAAATAGAATGCTGAGATATTGGGTTTAGAGTTGGAAGAAACCTTACAAGGACCTGAGGCACAGATAGGCTAAGCAGCACACAGCTAGTACGTGGTTAAGTCTGGAATCAAACTAAAGTCTTCCCTCGTTCCACATCCGTTGCTGTGGTCACTGCTCTACCCAGCTACCTTGGTCTAAGATTGGATGATGGAAGTCATGATCGTGTGCTATCTTGATAGTTAAGTAGATACCATTTTAGCTTAAATTATCCTGAAACTAGTATCATTTTTCTACTGTGTTGTATTTGTGGATGCAATCACTGAGCATCTATCTCATCCTCCCTGAAAGCCCTGCAAATGTGTATGCTGAATACTCTGTGACTTCATCATAATTCATCTTTGAAATGGAACTCAATAGATTAACCCCCTCTCCAAAATCTGTCCCTCCTCTAAACTTTCTCTCTGTTGTGGCACCAGCTTCGCAACCTCTGCATCCCTCTTGACACTTCCACATCTCTTCCCCTCTTGCTCTGTCCTCTCCCCATCCAATCAGCTGCCAAATCTTTTCAATTCTACTTCCATGAGTTCTCTCACATTCATTCCTTGCTCTTAACTCATATGGCCTCTACTATAGCTCAGGCTCTCTTCACCTCTCACCTGGACTACTGCCAGTATCTTTTAGTTGGACTCAGGCCTCCATTTTCTACCCTCTCCAACCATCTCTCCTACAGCTGCCAACCTGGTATTCTTAAGTACAAATCTAGTTATGCCCGTACTGAAAAATCTTCAGTGGTTCCCTATGACTCCTCATCATGACATTTAAAGTCCACCCCCGTCTGGCTCCCACCCATCTCTCCAGCTTTTTATTTGGTAGCTCTCTTATTTCACTCACTCTCTTCTGGTCAGACTAGTCACTTCGGTGTTCCATGTCCATGGCATTTATCCTTCACTTCCATGTTCTCCTATAGGGGATTCCTCCATCATTAGAATTTCCTGTCTCTTCTCCTCTACCTCTCAGATTTCCTAGCTTCCTGTAAAGAGCAGTTCAGCTGCTGCATCCCAAAGGAGGCCTTTCCTGACCCCATCCTCCTCCTCTAGTTACTAGTTTTTTCTCTATCTTGAAAACACTTTGTATATTCTTTATACTTATTCATCCGTGTCCAGGTTATATCCTCCCCTTACCCAGGAAAATGTAAACTCCTTGAAGGTAAGGACCATTTATCATTTTGTTTCTTTGTTTCTGCCATGCCAAGCATGGCGTCTTGCCTATGGTAGGTAACTGACAAATGTTTGTTGATTTAAATTGAATTGCATTTATATTGAAATTGTCTAAATTATCTAAGGTCAGGCAGTCAGTGAAAAGTCATTTTTATTAAACACAATCATATGCCTTTATTTTATTTGGAATCGATGATTAAATAATTTGGAGTTTACATTGTTGGAGCTGAGCTATTTCATGCTGAAATGATTGTGTTTTCCATAATTAAAACTGAGTTCAAATACCTAGACAACAAGGAAGCAAAGAACAAACAAACAAACAAAAAACCTCTTCATGTCAAGGGGACCTCAATTCTCAAAAAAATTAAAAAAAAACCTGGAATATTTCTGTTTCTGATAACTATAAATAAAAACACATTGGTGCCATCCATGCTTCCTCTTGTCAGTCCTAGCAGTAGCATAAGAAACACCTAAGTTTTAGAGTAGCTTAATGAAACAAGAGCCTGGACTGTTCTGTAAACATTTCATTTTGTCAATTTTCCCAGACCATGTAATATTTTTTTCAGGGATTGAAGATAACCTGATTTCTGGGACCCTATTTCAGAATCACAGTTTTTAGAGAAATTGACTATTTTCCTTTTTTGAAAAATAGCATCCCAGTTATGAAATAATTCCATTTATTTTTCAAACACCTTCCCTGGAGGAGAAGCAGCTGAGAGGAAAACTCAGAAAAAAAATTGAATTTCTATCATTGGCTGAATACTAAGAAGGCTAACTTTTGAATTTAGAATATACCTTTATTCTGAGGACTCAAAGCTTTTTTCACATTCAATTTATTCTTTTAGATTCCCTGTGAGAATAAGAAGGAAATGATTTTCATCCCTGTTATATAATCAAGGAAACTGAAGCATAGAGTGATGTGTGATAAAAAGATAAAGGACTCAAATTTGGGCTTCCCAGTCACCCAGGATAGAAGCTGACTCTTCCTCACCCCATGGTTTTATTGGACTCTCTTCTTTACATATTTTAATGCATTCATTTTCTCATTTAGTTTAATGAAACAATTATGGATGAGAGGGAGTGTCACATAGTGGATAGAAAGCTGGACTCAAGGTCAGGAGGTTAGGATAGATGGATAGATAGATGGATAGATCAATAGGTATATGGATGAATGAATAGATGGATAGATAGGCAGATGAATAGATAAATGGATGGATAGACAGATGATGGATGGATGAATAGATATACAGATGGCTGGATGTATAGATGAATGGATAAATGGATAGATCACTAGATTAATGGATGGACAGATGGATAAATGAATAGATGGATGGACAGACAGATGAATAGAATGGATGAATGGGTGAATGGATAGATGTATGATGGATGGATAGATAGGTAGATAGATAGATAGATAAATAGATAGAGATAGATGGATAGATAAAATGAGCATTTATTAAATGCTTTCTATGTGTCTGGCCCTGTGCTATGCATTGAGGATCCATATACAAGTCACAAAGGTAGTGCCTGCTCTCAAAGACCTTATATTCTAATAGAGGCAAGAAAACACATGAAGGACATTGGAAAGTGAAGGACAAGGAAGTAGAAATGGTGACTTCCTGTGAAGGCAGGGACTGTTACAATTTTGTCTTTACGTTTCCAGTATCTAGGATGGTGCTGGCACCTGGGAGACAATAAATGCTTATCTTTTGAGGTTTTTGTGATGCTGATTTCTCCTGGTCTTCCTGTCTGACCACTCCTTCTCAGTTCCCTTTGCTTTGTTCTCACCCAGGTGTCAGGGTTGGGGAGCGGAATACCCATATCCGTAGTTTCACCTGTGCCTCTGTCCTGGGTCCTTTTAACTCCTCTCTATGATTTTGCTTGGTGATTTCACCAGCATTCACATGCAATTCTCTTCTTTATGCAGATGGTTCTCAGATCTGTCTGCCTACCCTAACCTCTTTCCTGACCTTCAGTTTCACATGTCCAACAGCTGAATGGACATCTTAAATTTAGCATGTCCAAAACTAAACCCTTCCCTCTTCCAAATTTCTTCCCAATCACCCAGGTTCTCAAGCTAGGCCTCATCCTTGAATACTCACTCTCTGTCACCTCCCGTACTCAAACTGTTTGCTAAATCCTATCAATTCTAATTTTGCGACTTCTCCCACAGAGTTCTCCTTCTCTTCTCTGACATCACCATCACCTTGGCCTCATCACCATGTCCACTACTATCACTCCTCCACCCAGCAGCCAAAGTGATCTATGGAGGTCAGATCAAATCAGCTCCTATTCAAGAAACTCCAGTGACACTATATTTATCTCTAGGATCAAATAGAAAACCCCCTGTTTGGCCTTTAAAGCCCCTCATGACTTGGCCCCTCCGAGCCTTTCCAATATTCTTAGACTTTCCTCCATTCCATTCACTCTGTAATCCAGCGACACCAACCTCCTTACTGTTACTCAAACAAGATCCTCCATCTCTCATTTCCGAGGCTTTGCGTTGGCTGTGCCCAATGCCTGACACTCTCTACCTTCACTTCTGCCTCCTGGCTTCCCTTAAGTCTCAGCTAAAACCCTTTCCCGGTCCCCCATGATGGTAGTGCCTTGCCTTTGAGATTAGCTCCAAATATTCAAATATAACACATATATAGACACATATGTATCATATATATATATGTAGACACTCACATATGTATACATATACAAACAATATAATACATGTGCACAAAAGATTTATGCATACTAAATAAGGTATAACACATATATGTTATATGTAATACATATGTATCTGTACACACGTAATTCTTACATGTTGTTTCCCCACCCTCAATAGAAAGTGAGCTCCTTGTTGGCAGGACTGTGTCATGGCCTTTCTTTGAAACCGCAGGCCTTAGCACAGTACCTGGTGCATTCTAAGCACTTAATAAATGCTTGTCGACTGACTAGCTAACTGAAAAGACTTGAGTTCAAGTTCTCTCTCTTACACATACTGGCCAAGTCACAACCTCCCAAGGGCAACTTTCTCAGACTGATAGGCAGAGAAGGTTCTTCTCTGCATGGATAGAGGAGATTACACAGTAGTGCATGCCCACACTGCTGAAATCCCCTTATCCCAGTCCCAAATAACTAGATATCAATGTATGGATAAAATAAAACTCTGAAGTTTGAGAAAGAGCCCTAGATTTGGTTTCAGAGGATTCTAGATGGAATCCCAGCCCTGCCACTCCCGGGTGACCCTGGCAAATTACTCCCTCACCTCCTGGGTACTCTGTTCTCTCATCTGCAGCTGAGAAATTGGAATGAATGACTTCCAAAGTCCTTTACAGCTTTAGTCCTTACGATTTGACAAAGCTTGAAGAAGTCATACCATCTTAATACAAGAATTTTGCCAAACTATCCTCCCCTCAGTAGAATACAGGTTCAACAAGTGTGGGGACCACCTTCATAGGCAGAGTACCCAGCACAAAGTAGGAAATTAATACGTTTGATGAATCAGACTTTCTGAGAAGTCCGGGCATGTTGGGGCTGGAAGGAACTATACCAATCCAAGAATTAAAAAGAATTTACTAGGCACTCATTATATGCCAGGCATCATGTTAATGGTTGAGGCAAAAATAGTCTCTGCTCCCTCAGAACTCATATTCTAGTGGAAGAAGCTAGGCGCACACAAAACACAAGACATTCTCTTTGGACAGGGAAGGAAAGGACTCTGGCTGAAGGATCATTAGGGGTCATTGACTCCAAGTCCTTGATCTTACAGATATCAAAACTAAGAGGTAGTGTGATGCAATAGATAGAGAGAGGCAGCCTTGGATCGGGGAAATCCTATGTTCCAGTACTTTTTCCATCCCTTCCTCACTGTGTGACAGTCTCCTTCCCACCCTGAGTCATGATGTCTCAGCGCTCTAAGCAGCTCTGGGATTGTAAGATGCCAGCACATGCTGTTCAGGCAAATTTCCATATTAAGAGTTCCTTATACCAATGACATCACCAAAGATCCAGAAAACAAAATACAACCATGACAAAAGACCTAAGGTCTGGAGAAGATAATCATATAGCGCCAAGGTCACCTAGCAGGTTAGCAAGATCATCAGGGCTGATGCTCCGGTGTACCAACGCCACAGGACTTCTCAAACATATGGCAATTTTTCCTTATTTTTGAACATTCAGAAATGAATGGAAAACAACATTAGTCAAAATGGCCTTTTCCTGCCCTGTGGCTAAGCAGTGATGCATGCCTGTCTTTGACATGGCATCAGATTGAGTCAAGGGGAAGGACAAGATGTTGAGCTGAAGGAGGGAAGATGGCAAATGAAGCCATTATATAGAACTATAACTGATGATATGTCATTATATGTAAATGTGTAATATCAACATCTGTATATGTATACATGGGTACATTAACATGTATGTGCACGTACCCACAGGTGTATGGGACACACATTCATGAATGGACACACATAACACATGTGCATCGATGTACACTGGGTACATACAACAATATGCATGTACTCCTGCATGGGTACATGCAACACATACATATATGTGTGCATACATCACTGTAACATGTGATGCATGGGTACATATAGCATGCGTGTATGTACACATGGGCAAGCATGCACAGTGCCACCTGGAAACAAGGAGATCTGGCCTTAAGTCCTGTCTCTCACACACACTGACCACATGCCTCTGGGCAAATCTCTGCCCCTCTGGGCATGCCCCCAGGTAATACTGTAAAACTCTTAGGTTTTAGAGAAAGTGTTGAGCTTCATTGGAAGAACCCTTTTCCTCGCTGAGGACATTGGAACACTGATGAAGTCATGGGCCTGCTTCCCATTCTTCCCCAAACCCCCACTGTATGTGTATGTGTGTGTATGCATGTATATGTGTGTACATGTACGTGTGTGTGTGTGTGTTTGCATTGTCTCCAAACAACCTCCTCTTCCATGCTGTATTGGGCCACTGGAGGAAACTCTGCGTTCTCATAAGCCAATAGACCGCAATGAATGGCCCTGAACACAAGCTGGGGGTGTTGAGGACCAGCCTGGCTCTGTTCAGAAAGCTTCAACTCTGAGTTTGCCCTTGAGTGGCCGATTCTGGACACAGCCATATTCACTGGGACATCTGGCCAGATACAGAGGGTTTGTGGCCTGTGTCACAGGGTGGAGGAACTCAATTACAGCTAGCTGATGACTGGAAGGATCTAAAGGCATGGGAGACTCGACATAGGTCTCAAATTTTATCTTATTTGACTCAGTCCAATGTCCTCGTTGATAGAGATCCATCTAGATCCTGATGGTCTTTCCTTTTTTTCTTTTTGTATCTTCACAACCCATCCCTGTGCTCTGTACACAATAATGTGCTTAATAAAGGCTCCTTGAATCAAGTTCTGTCATCTAACAGGCTTTATGTTAACTTGCAGACTTGCCAAGTGTGCCACTCATGTCTTTATCCACATCATTAACAAAGCACTAAACAGTGCAGGGTCAAGCACAGATCCTTGTGGTCTTTCACTAGTGACAGCATTCCAATTTCACCTCAATGAGGAAGTACTTTTGGTGTCTAGATTTTCCAAAGTCATGAATCCATCAGATCATCCAGCCCCCGTCCCCCAATCCTGTTAAAGAAAACTGGTATTGGAGAAAGACCTGAGAACATTCCCATTTCCATCCCAGGGACAATCTTTGCAAGACTTTAGGCTTCTTGAAACTTTCCCCCTTTTTAATTGTTTAATTGCCTATTTTTCTTCAATTGCTTACATTAAAAAAATGCAGGGCTCTGTGTTTTCTTAAGTGAAAACAAAGTAAGGGAAAGGAAGGCTTACCCACCCATTCCAATATAATCCTCTCAATTCCAATCTCCAATGTCTCTAGGGTTAAATATAAGCCTCTCAGCCTATCCATTAAGGATCTCCACTGTCTGCCTTCAATCTACCCTTCCAACCAAATGAGACTATTAGCTCTTCCCCTGGACTCAATATTCCATTTCTGACCTCCCCGTATTTGCCCAGTCCAGCCTCCTGCATGGGATGCCTTCCCTATGAGGAAGATAGGTAGACCTGGAGTCAAGAAGAATTGAGTTCAAATTAGCCTCACAAAGTGACTAATTATGTGAGCCTGGGCAAGTTATTTAACCTCTGTCTGCCTTAACTTCCTCACCTGTAAAACAGCAGGAATGATAGCACCGAGCCCCCAGGATTGTTGTGAGGGTCAAATAAGAGGGTATTTGTGTTGTGCTTTGGAAACTTTAAAGGGTCATAGAAATGATTGCTCTTGTTATCCTTCTCATTCCGCTCCATCTCCATTTGTCAGACTCTTTAGCTTATTCGAGGTCTCTCTCTGGGGCCACTTACTCCATTAAAACTCCATTGACCTTCTCACTTGCTAATACTCTCTTTAGCTTAGCATTTCATACTATGTGTCCCTTGGGCTTGTTCAATTCAACATACTCAAAAGAGAACTCATTTTCTTTTCCCCAAAATGTCCCTTCTTCCCATCTTTCCTAACTACTATAGATGGAATCATCTTCACTCTCCCATGTCATATTGATTGCTGGGTCTTGTCATTTCTCGTTCTCCAGCAAGTGGCCCTTCTCTCCATCTACACGGCCACCACTCCAGCTCATTCCCTCTTGTAGGGACTATTGTAATGGCCTCCTAATTGGTTTCCTTGCTTCAAGTGTCTTCCCACTGTTACCCATCCTTCCCACACTGGCCAAAGTGATATTCCAATGTCTGACTATGTCACTTCCCTACTCAATAAACCACAGTGACCTCCACAATTGAATACAAATTCTCCTAGCATTTAAACCCTTCATAACCTGGCTCCAACCTACCTACTGATCCTTACTATGGAAAAGTCCAGTCAAACTGGCCTCCCCACTGTTCCTCATACACGATGACTACTTCATCTCCCATCTCTGTGTCTTTACAGCGGCCATCCTTGGAATGCTCTTCCTCCTCACCTCTGCCATTTAGAATCCTCAGATTTCTTCAAGATTCTGCCCAAGCCCCACCCAAGTGAAGACTTTCTCCGTTCTCTCAGCCTTCCCCAGAACAATCACCTAGTACCTATTTTGTATATAGCTTGTTTATGCCTATACACGCATGTTGTCTCTCTCTGTAGAATGCTAGCTCCCTGAAGGCATGGGCAGCACCACACAGGAGATTAATAAATGCTGGTTGATATTGTATCTCTCTTGTAAGGTGTAAACTCCTCAAGGACAGGGTCTGTTTCTCTCTTTTTATCCCTAGATTCTAGCATAGCATCTTTTTATACAATAGGCTTTTCATAAATATTTGCTGAATTGACTTGTGCTGACACTCTACGCTTGGGTATTGCTCTGAGTTATGGTAGTTATGGGGGATAGAAACCCCAGGCAGAAATTAGAGTTTGTGGTACAGGAACAGAAAACTGGTGGGTTACTCAAGACTTAATGTATAGGACAATAGGGTCATAGAATCATATATTGAATGCTTGAAGGGGCCTCAAAAGCCATCAACCCCCCCACTTTTATTTTACAGATGAAAAAACTGAAGAGAGCTTTTGGGACTTGCCAGCATCACATAGCTAGCATGTTTTTGAGGGTGGGATTTGAACCCACTTCTTTCTGATTTCAAATCGAATGCTCTATCCACTACATAAAATGGCTTCTTGACAAAATAAAAAAAGAAGGGAGCGATCAGATGGGTGATCCAGGGCTTCTATGTTTCCAAGGAGAATCTTGGTTTCTTACAGTGAGACCCCTCCCCCCATCACCTTCAT
This sequence comes from Trichosurus vulpecula, assembly GCF_011100635.1. Taxonomy (NCBI): domain Eukaryota; kingdom Metazoa; phylum Chordata; class Mammalia; order Diprotodontia; family Phalangeridae; genus Trichosurus; species Trichosurus vulpecula. The sequence continues at coordinate 15,516,996 of NC_050580.1, read as the reverse complement.
AGAGTCTCTTCTTGAGCTAACCCACTTCCCCACTGCCACCCTGGCCCAACCCCTGTCCTGCCAGGCTGCCTACCTTAGGCTATTGATGAAGGATTCCCCAATTCCATTGCGTGGCAGGAGGAGACTGAGGGAAAGGGCTGCACCCCATCCTACCAGGAGCATAGCATCTGAGGAGAGTTGTTCTGGCCATTCCAACTTGGCATTTTGAATGCACGTTCTTGTAGAAGCATTGTTACCCTTGATAGTTCGGTTCTGTAATACTTTCAGCATGGCACTCTAACCCTAGGTCACTTGTGGGTTTCAGAAGCTTTCTTGGACTGAGCCCAGAACCTCATCACCAAGTGTGTATACCAATGTTTCTATGGGAAACCACATTCCAAGTTCCAAAGCAGCGATTTAGATAAAAACATTTGGAACACAACCCATTCTCATATTCAGGATAGTCAGAGACTTTTAAATCATCATTGAGGTCTTGCTACAGCAGAGCAGAACAAGGAGGGAAGGCAGGAGCCTCTTTTATCTTGCTTCTCTTTCTTGCCATTTTCTACTTTAGTTAAATTTGCAGTGTCAAGAAGCTTTGGCTTCTGTGAGACAAGCTGTTATCATTTTCGACTTGGACCTCCAGCTGTCTCCCTCTACCATGCTGTCTCAGAGAAAGGGATTTCCACCAACTCAGCGAAACTGTAGTATGCACTTTGTAGTATGCATTCTGAAACACATGCTATGTTTCTGGTAATTCCCTGTGTGCACATGGATGGCAGTTTGCTAACCATTTAAATATTCATAATAAATAGTGACTTAAAAATGTAGGGTTCACTTCTGATGGCCTCTGTTGGAGTCTAAGCTATCCTAGGTCATGTCTAAAATAAAATCAAAAGGCTTGGTCTGGGTGGAATTTTGGTTCCATTATTCAACCACTCCACCCATGTCTATTCAATAATGTGTCTTGTCCAATTATGCAACCCAAGCTGATTAAACACCTATTCTGTGCCAGGATAGCTCTAGAGACTGGAGATACAAAGACAGAAAGATAAACAGTCCTTGGCTTCAAGGAATTCCCATTCGGTTGTGAAATTTAAATGGACCTAAGGATGAATTGGGCAGCTAGGTGGCTCAGTGGATAAAGTGCAGGGCTGGGAGTTGGCAAAACTCATCTTCCTGAGTTCAAGTCCGGCATCAGATACTTAATAGCTGTGTGACCTTGGGCAAGTCACTTAATCTTATTTGCCTCAGTTTCCTCATCTATAAAATGAGTTGGAGAAGGAAATGGCAAACCACTCCAGTATCTCTGGCAAGAAACTCCAAATGCGGTCATGGAGAATTGGACACAAGTGAAAAATGGCTCAACAGTAAGAGGAATGAAACATCCTGATTGGCTAGAGAAGGTCGTAATATTGACAAGTCTCTCTCATTATTTTCCTGCAAAAATCATGAGAATGAAAACACAAAAACATCAAACTTCCATGTCTTAATGGGGTTACTTCCTCCCCTTAAAACTCCCTCTACCCCCTATTAGCACAGGCAAAGAAAACACTAACTGAGCTTTTAGGGCTTGATTCAGCAGTCATAAGATCCTGTGACCAACCTACGATCCGATTTCACTTTAGTGTTTCAATAGAAGTGCTGCAAAGAGATGAGTAAACCTGCACTGACCTTCATCCCTAGCAACCCCGTACTACTCACTCTCTTGTGCTTGCACCAAGAGCTTCCTAAAACGGGTTGTTGTGGGGATCAGATTGTGGCAATTAATTTTATTTCTCTCTGCTGGCTGACAGAGCTCCTGACCAAATGCCTCAGCTCTGGCTGCTGGCTGCCTGATGCTCCGCATATTGTGTGTGTTTGGGGGATCAGGTGGGACTTCGTCTTGAGGCTTCGTGGGTTCCATGTAACATCTGTAGGAGGCCAGGCTGTAAGCTACATAGTCCATAATCCCCGATGCTAAGAATCACGGGTATTCCTGTAGCACCTGGAGGTTTGCTAAGAACTTTACAGAAATTATTTAATTTAAGCCTCAAAACAACTCGATGCAGCAGATGCTTACAGGCATTATTTAGCCCCATTTCAGAGACGAGGAAACTGGGGCTTAGAAGTTAGGGTCAATCAATCAAATTTTTTATTAAGTGCCTACTGTGTACTTTGCTAAGCTCTGAGAGTCACACAGCTAGAAAGGGTCAATTGCACACAACGCAAGCCTGGCCATTTCCAAGTAAAGTGCTGTTTCTACCACACACACCACATCTCTGGTAGAATGCTCCTCCTCTCTCCTCTGCAGCTTGTTGTGTGTAAGACTGAGGCTGATCCTGTTTACAAAACTTCAAACTGCCTTGAGTGGATTTTTTCTCCCGTGTACAAAACACTAAATGGCTTTGTTTCTCTTCTCTCTTAATGTCTCCCAGCTGCTCCAATAATTAGAAATTAAACATGCAAACAAAGACATAATGGAATGTTTGTTGGGGGCACAGTTTTAGACCCATTCTGTGTATTTCTCATGCTTCTTGTCAGCAAGAGCTTCTCCTCCACACGCAGTTTCCTTTTCCAGACTGATGGTAGGCATTGCTTCAGGGGAAGTTGGGGCTATATTGCTCCACCCTGAAACCTTGAAGCTTTTTAGCTTCCTCTCAGTACCCAAGCATCCCCAAATTCACCAGTCATCAGCCAGTTAAGTGGTTTTTGCAAGCCTGAAACTGGACATGGGATACAAGCTGTTTTGATCCATTCTCATCTGTGATTTCTCAGCATCTATTGCAGCCAGTCTCACTACCTTGCATCCCAACGTACACCTAGCATGATGCTGATAGCTCAGTCAGATTCCTTCTACCCTTCCAGTTCTAAAGAACACAGCCAAACAGTGGCACTCCAGAGGGGAGAGGACTCTCCCTTTGCCCACATCCCTAATTTTCAGCTTTTGTCTCATCTAAGTGCAGCGTGGCCTGAGTTGTGGAATATGGACACCCACTGATGGGGGTACCCAGGACAATAATGTAACACACATCTATTGAAACTTACTGCTGTTGGAGGGGGATCATGGGATCATTGACTTAGAGCTAAAAGGGACCTCAAAGGCCAACTAGTCCAATCCTCTCATTTTAGAAATGAAGGCAGTGAAGCCCAGGGAAGTCATTTAGGCTTCTTCAAGTTTGCGAATCTAGTAGATGACAAAGGTGAGATTTGAACTCAGGTCATCTATTTCCAAAGCCAGTGTTCTTGACAGTGGAAACACTTCCCAGGAAAATGATGCTGATATTGGTTGGGGCAGGGGTGTGGGGTAGAAGTGGGGCAGAAGAGAAATGGAGTCTGGTTGGTCCTTGCTGTATAAACCATAACACATACATTTAAAAATGGCATCCTTAGTCCTTCCAGCCACTCTGTCCCCTAGAGTCCCCAACTTCTGGCATTGTTCAAGTGCCAGTGTCCTACAGGAAGGCTTTCCCTAGCCTCCTCCCACGTCTATTCATTTATTAATGTTCATTACTTCTTGAAATGTCTTTGTTTTCTATATATAAATGGTACAGCCCAGCCCTAAGCGCCCTGTACACTATGGGATCCTTGAGGCAAGGGACTGTTTATTATTTGTGTGTGTATGTGTCTTCAATGCCTTACAAAAAGCCTTCCACACAACTGGAGTTAATAAATGCTTGCTGAATTGAACTGAATTACTCTTATGGAAATATGTGACCAAGAGTCAAAGATGCCTTCACAAAACAGTGGTGCCTCACTGATCTGGCCACTATGATATCCCATTCAAGAAACAGAAACTTACCTTTTGAAGGGCCACCATGAAGAAAACACTAATAGAAATCTTTCTAAGACATATCACACACTTGATTAGTTTCTTAAGCAGAATATAAAGAAGAAAATTCATGAACTTATATTTAAAAATATGTTTGGATAACTATTTCAATATAATTGGTTTGCTTTGTAAATCCTATGTATGAATTTCAAAATATGATTCTGAAAAAGGGTTCACAGGCTTCCCCACACCTTCAAAGGAGTTCCTGACATAAGGAAGTTAAGAACTCCTGATTTAGGGCCATCATTATGGACTTGGGATTTATAGGTTCAATTTTAGAAATGGAAGGGACCAAAGAGATCATCTGCCCCAATACCTGATTATACAGATGAAGAAACTGGGGCCAGAGGGGTGAAGCAATATTCCTGCGTGTCACTGCAGCCTCATTTTCCGGACTCAGTCACTATTGGAGTTACAACCTCAGAAACAAATGAAATGGACAAGGCTCATGACCACCATCCTCAATGGTCCCAGAGCATTGTGCTTTCTTGTATCATTTTTCTCTCTCCTTTGTTGTCAAGTTGTCAAGAGTCCCTGAATGTCTCTGCCTCTATGAGCGATTGGCAGCAGCCTTCCTTCTTCATCACACTTTTTTTTTTCTATTTGCCTGGTTCTAATTTGTGCATCCTAAGAAACCATCTATCCAAATTTGAATCTCATCTGGAATAGGAATCAAGGAAGGCCAGTGAGGGTTATCCTGTGAGTGGTTTAACTTCTCTACAACTAGGACTTTGTTACACATTTTGGCTTTTTCATAGACTTTGTTTCTCCCTCCTTTAGAGCCCTGTCCAGTGTTCTGGATAGTAAACTGACTAGATATGATTCTCTAGAGATCAAAAAAGACCTCAGAGGCCACCTAGTGTTAGATATTTGTTGCTGTTTAGTCGATTTCAGTTGTGTCCAACTCCCACACTTGAGGTTTTCTTGGCAGAGATACTGGGGTGGTTGGCCATTTCCTTTTCCAGTTCATTTTACAGATGAAGAAACTGAGGCAAACTGGTTAAGGTGACTTGCTGAAGGTCACACAGCTAATAAGTGTCTGAGGCCAGATTCAAACTCACAAAGATGATTATTATACAGTTAATTAATAATGTACAGTTTGCAAATAACTATACTGAAATGTAATTTTTCCTCATTCTCCTTTTAATTTTATTCATTTCTATCATTTAGCTATTTCCCTCAGGCCTTCTCTGCTATGTTTGAATTAGAAGCTATCCCACTTGAAGCTTTGCCATTCACTATATAAAGTTTTGCCATTCACTATAACTTCTCACAATTGGATTTCCTTACTTTATAAAAGTGCCATGTTGTACATTCATGAATAACAGCAAAGATGGATTAAATTGGAAGTAATGAGGTTTAAGCAAGAAGACTAGGTGATGAATGAGGCATTCAATTCCTTCTATATTCTCTACCGATAAAATTCTATTTCTTTTAGATGAAAGTAGATGAGGTTATTTCTTTAAAGCTCAAATTCAACATCATTTTAATCATTCAATCCCCTTGGTACTTTTAGATACTACTAAATTGATGAGCTAGCAGGGTGGCAAACGGAAAAGACGAACTTTTTCTGGTGTTTCAGCATGATAGCAAACAGCCAACCAACAAGTATTTATTAAGTACCTCCTATGAAACCGGAGTTCTCCTAGGTGCTAAGGAGATAATTACAAAAGGCAGGCAATCCTTACCTTCAGCTATACCCTTTATGGGAGGTACCCAGACAAGGGACCATCTTGCTCTGGGTCACATTCAAACAATACTGAATAGTTGATCGAGAGAGCTTCTTAGATTAGAGTGTAGAAATGCCCATTCTTGAAAGGCATTCATGGGAAATATGCATATTTCAGTGTTTTTGTTTGTTTTATGTACCAGATAGAATTTTATCAGTATAGGGAAATCCCAATGAGGAAATTGTCCTTACTGATGGAGATTTGACAGTCTATTCTGCAACTTAGGGGCCATCAAACTCAATCCCTTCATTTTACCTTTAATAAACTGGGGCCAAGAGAAAGTCAGTGCCTTACCTGGGGTCACAGAGCAGGTAAGTCTCTAAGGTAGTATTAGAACTGAAGACAGCACTCCATCAACTATAATATCCTAAGACTTGCAATCCAAGATTTGGCCTTAGAGATTTGCTTGGGGAACTAAGAGGTTATATGACTTGCCCAGGATCGCACAGCTAGGATGTGTCAGAGGCAAGACTTAAACTGAAATTTTCCTTACTCAGAGACTAGCTGTCTACGCACTATGCCCTGTGGATTCTCATGTTTTCTTTGTGGTGATAGATTCTTGTAATATGCAGGAGATCTCTCAGGAAATCTCTTGGTTACATAGCTCTCCCAAACACATCTTTTGGTAGTACACTTAGCCCTTTCTATGTAGCCACCATTTATTGATATATAGGGGAGTCATCAAAGACAGCTAGGGCCACAGGAACAGAAGATGGAAACAACAATGTGTTCCAAGTTAATGTCCAGGATCAGCAGTACCTGGCTGATGACTCCCAATGCAACCAGAGCAACTGAGATTTGTCCTTGAGAAAATAATTGCCTATGTTTGAAACCTTCTCATTACAAAAATCTCATGGTGAAAATTCTTCTGCAATACAAAATATTTGTTCTACTCAATAGTACTTTGCCCAGAAATGTTTCCCCAAATGGAAAAAAAAATTAAAAATTGGAAAGTCTATTCGCAGTCATGTTATGATCAATGATGGGAAGAAAAAGAGGAATACATAAAGAACCTATTGCTTTCTCGTTTATGACTCCATCAAAATGCACTTGCAATGTTCCATTACATCACAAAAGTCACATGTTGGCTGTGGTCTATATCAGTAAAAGACAAAACAAACATGAATCTTGTTAGAAAGGGAAAATGACAGTCATGACAGAGTTTGTTGGTCCCTTAGCATGGTGAAATTATACATTGCCCATCCTGGCTACAGGAGATTTATTAGAAGGCTCACTTCGACACAGTGCTATAGTCAGTATCTCTGGGATTCTGACTATGGTCCTTGGCCTCCTTTAAACAGACGTATATATTTAGCACAACAGATGTGACATGCCCAAGAATACTATTTGAATTATACTTATGATCTTAATTGTTCTCCATACCTCAAGGCCACCAATAGAATCATTTGAAAAAAGAGCAAAAGGAAACCAGACATAGTGAGGAATTAACAATATACCCAGAAAGCATCAGGAATTGGCAGAGAAGCGATCATCCCATTGGTCTTTTGTCTTAATCTTTTTTATCCATGTTAAAAATGAAAGAAGCACACACAGATATGCACAAAGGGAGATGTCTTTGTTTAAAAATCATCTTCTAAGAGAATGAGCATCTAAAGCCTTTCACTGGTTCAGGTCTCCTTCTCCCAGCCCAGGATCCTTCTGAGGTCAGTGGTGTAGTGGCTTTAATTCCTGGTTTAGCTGCTACCCCTTCCTTTTTGGCATTTTATTTTCTATTGAAAATCCAAATCAGAAGAAAAATATTACATTTGTACTTGAGACAAAAGTTGATGAGAAATGAGGTCGGAACGGCTATGGCCCCAATGCAATTGAGAACAGTTGCTTCAGGGACAATTGCATGAAAATGAAAAGCTGTCTATTCTTTTGGGAGATGTCACTGGCACGATGAATTCATCCAACCTACCAGCACTGGAGCTGAAAAGTTACTTGCCTTTAAAGAATTCCAAATCACGAGAAATTGTATACCACCTGGTTTAGATTTTCTAACAGAAAAGGAGCATTTGGGCTGCAGCTAAAGCAGACATTAAAGCTACGGCATCACTAACTTCCTCTGGAAGGGGAAGGAGACCTGAAATCAAGAACATAAAGTTAGAAAGCAATGTTGAAATGTGGACTTTTCTCTACTTCAAAAAACATTTTTCAACATATCGCTTATAGAAAAAGACAAATAGAAATGTTGCCTTGCATAGCACTCATAGACACATAGAGTTCTCTGTTGTGAGGCTCCAAATGGATGGTTCATGTGTAATGGTTATTGTTCTTGGAACAGAATCATGGCATCTCAGTCAACTGCCATCTAGCCCAGCCAAACGCCCCCCACCCCCCTTCCGTCTCCAACATACTTAGCAAGTTTCATACATCCTTTGTTCAATGATATCCGATGAGGGGGCTCCCATTCCCTACTCACTGAGTCCATTTAATTTTTAGAAGTCAAGCCTAAACTTGCCCCATTCTTAAGAAACACACGCATAGTCTAATTCTGGGACCTCTTTGGGCCACCGAGGGAAATTATATTGACAATTATGGGGGCTCCTCAAATTTCCTTCTGTGTACCGGGTCCCTTTTTCAAAGTCCTTCGACCTTATGCATTCTCACATCTCACTTCTGGATTGACTGATGTATCCCAGATGCATAACAGCAATGCTCTATTAAATGAATTACCTCAAAGAGAATCTTACACATTGTGACTAGGTATGGGTTGAATTATAGATAAAGAAACTTCCTTGGTTAAGCAATGTTTGGGGATTTTTAAATTAGTATTATTTATAGGATAGATTTAACAACCCAGCGAAAGAGGTGATGGAACTATTTACATTTTGTTAGGTTCATGTCAAACCTCTTATTGACATAGGTAATTCATTATTCTTTTAAAAAATTGCCATAATTTCAAATCAAATTGCTTACTCTGAGAAACTTGTTAAGGAGTCTTCAGCTAAATACCTATACCACTCATGAACATGGATTTTTTTTGAGAGAAAAATAATCCTGAGGTCTCTTTCAATTTGCAGAATTAGTATTTTGTATTTCACAGGTTTTGAAGCTTGAAGATATCTTATAGACCATCAAATTCAACTTATTTATTTTACAGATTTGGAGACTGGGATCTAAATAGATGAAATCACTGACCTAAGGTCACATAAATGATAAGGGGAAGTTTCAATCTCAATCCAAGTCTTATGACACCAAGTCCGGGATAATTCTATGATACTGCATTGCTGCATTTTCTCTTTCATGCCAATTTTCTCAGGAATTGAAATTTGAAATGTTACTCAGTAGCATCAAGATGCTCTTTAGTATATTTCAGTCTACGATCTTGAGATATTTTCCAATGATTATTTGTTCTGATCTTTTAAATATATTTTAACCAGAGGTCAAATAGAAGTCACTGAGACGTGTGATTGTCCTGAGGAAAGTGCAAAGCTCATGGACCTGTAGCATTTTCTCCTGCAGTTCAGCAGGAATGAAAAACACTTTGAAAATCTGAGACAACATGGAAAGTTCCTGCACCAATAAAGATGATCAAATTGCGTGTAATTTATAGTGTTAGAGAATCACATGAGGAAATGAGAGATGAGAACTTTCCCAGGGTCAAAAGACCAGTACATGGAAGAGGCGAGGTTGGAACCCAGATGTTTCTGATGCTGAGACCAACTTCTATGCATGCTTGTCATAAGGCTACCCATTACCGTAATTAAAAAAAAAAACCTTGCCAAATTAAACTATTGAGTATCGCTCTATGCTCAAGAAAATTGAAGTACAGCCCTGTCTTGAGTGTGATACCAGGAACTATATGTATCTGTGTCCATATTGCTCTCACCACCACTCCTCCACCATCTCACCCCATGCCAATCCCCAGCAGTATGCACATTCCTTGAGGAACGTTTTTGTGTGTGTTTAATAAATACTTTGTTGAAATGAATTGTTGAAAATTCCAATATCTCTTTCCAATTTAGAACTGTGTTATCACTTCTTTATTCCCATGACTTTATTCTATGAAAAACTGAACAATAAAGCCAGTTTTGCTCAGGAGCATTTGATAGCTTGAGACAAATGAACTTGGAAAGTCTGAAATGGAATTGGAAAAGAAATCTTAGATTAGCATATTTTAAGAAGATTGTACATTTTAATCATTTTGGAATTCAAAGTGACTATCTTTTCAACAGTCAGTAGAATGAGAGGGTAAATTACTTTTAAATAAAGCTATCAGCAGATCTGATCTCCACCAGATTTACAGGGCAAACACAGGTAAATAAGGTGGCATTTCTGTACTGCTGATTTACTTCTTTCTTCTGTTTATAATACCCATCATTCAAAGCCCAGCCAAACAACTGCCTCCTCAACAAAATCCTCTCTCACTATCCTAGCCTTTCTTTCGAATCTGAATTTAGGCTTAACTAGAGTCATAACTAGGAATATTTGCAAAGCTATATACATATGTGTATATGTGTGTTTATATATACACATATATAATACACATATAGATACACACACACACATATATATATACATGTGTAGATAGATATAGATATATGCATATTTATTTGATTTTCACAATGATTCTGTGAGGAGGTATCTTTGTAATTTATATTTTTACAGATGAGGAAATTGAGACTTGAACAAGAGGATGCAGCTAATAAATGTTTGAAGATAACTTGAACTTGGGTCTTCCTCTTGAGTCCAAAATTCTACATGCTATGAAATACTCATGTTTGATGTATGGAGCCCCACTTTTGAAGTACGAAAGAGGGAAAGTGATTTCTAAGATAAAGGCTCTTCCTACAAAGTCTTCATTCATTTCACTGACATCCTAGAAAGTCAAACTATGTGAAAAAGACAAGAGAGTTGGACGTTAAAGGGAAATATACCCATGCTAATTTCCTTGTGTTTCTTCATACTCCTACTGTTTTACAAACTACAAACCAATGGTGGACTAAGATCTGTATTTACATTTTGATTCAGTTAATATTCTTCCTTCAGAGATTCTTTAGTTCATGGCCCTGTCTATGGCTGAGCAACAGCTCTGTTTGGGAAAGATCCATCCTGATCATTGTAACCTGCTGTTGCCCAGGGTGAATCATGCCATGACCTATCCTCACCAAGCATCTGAGGTATCATATTTTGAGTCTAGACTTGACCATTTCTCTTCCCTAGGGTTGGTTTTCAATTATTTTACAAAATGAAGGGTAAAAAACAAATAAATCCAAACCATGAAATTGGGCCCGTATAAAGATATAAAAGAGAATCAGATAATTCTACAATCAGAAGAGAGCTCACTGCCCAAGGAATCCAGCATATATACTCTTTTTTTAAAATTTATTTAATATATTTAGTTTTCAGCATTGATTTTCACAAAAGTTTGAATTACAATTTTTTCCCCTTTTCTACCCTCCCCCCACTCCAAGATGGCATATATTCTGGTTGCCCCGTTCCCCTGTCAGCCCTCCCATCTGTCACCCCACTCCCTTCCCATCCCCCTTTCCCTTCTTCTCTTGTAGGACAAGATAAATTTCTATGCCCCATTGCCTGTGTATCTTATTTCCTAGTTGCATGAAAAGACTTTTGTTGTTGTTGTTGTTTTTGAACGTTTGTTTTTAAAACTTTGAGTTCCAAATTCTCTGCCCTCTTCCCTCCCCACCCACCCTCCCTAAGAAGGCAAGTAATTCAACATAAGCCACATGCGTATCATTATGTAAAACCCTTCCACAATACTCATGTTGTGAAAGATTAACTATGTTTTGCTCCTTCCTAACCTAGCCCCTTTATTGAATTTTCTCCCTTGACCCTGTCCCTTTTCGAAAATGTTTGTTTTTGATTACCTCCTCCCCCCGTCTGCCCTCCCTTCTATCATCCCCCCTTTTTTATCTTCTTCCTCCTTCTTTCCTGTGGCGTAAGATACCCAGTTGAGTGTGTATGGTATTCCCTCCTCAGGTCAGATCCGATGAGAGCAAGATTTACTCATTCCCCCTCACCTGCCCCCTCTTCCCTTCCTACAGAACCACTTTTTCTTGCCACTTTTAGGCGAGATAATTTACCCCATGCTATCTCTCCCTTTCTCCCTCTCTCAGTATATTCCTCTCTTGTCCCTTAAATTGATTTTATTTTTTTAGATATCATCCCTTCATATTCAACTCACCCTGTGCCCTTTGTGTGTGTATGTATATGTATATATACCTACATATATACGTACATAGACACACACATATGTATATATATGTATACACACACACACACACACACACACATATATATATATATATATATGCATATTCCTTTCAGCTACTATGATATTGAGGTCTCATGAATCATACACATCATCTTTCTATGTAGGAATGTAAACAAAACAGTTCAACTTTAGTAAGTCCCTTATGATTTCTCTTTCTTGTTTACCTTTTCATGCTTCTCTTGATTCTTGTGTTTGAAAGTAAAATTTTCTATTCAGCTCTAGTCTTTTCACTGAGAAAGCTTGAAAGTCCTCTATTTTATTGAAAATCCATATTTTGCATTGGAGAATGACACTCAGTTTTACTGGGTAGGCGATTCTTGGTTTTAATCCTAGCTCCATTGACCTCCAGAATATCATATTCCAAGCCTTTCTGTCCCTTAATGTGGAAGCTGCCAGATCCTGTGTTATCCTGATTGTTTTTCCACAGTATTCAATTGGTTTATTTCTGGCTACTTGCAGTATTTTCTCCTTGACCAGGAAGCTCTGGAATTTGGCGACAATATTCCTAGCAGTTTTCTTTTGGGGATCTATTTGAGGAGGCGATTGGTGGATTCTTTCAATTTCTATTTTACCCTCTGGCTGTAGAATATCAGGGCAATTCTCCTTGATAACTTCTTGAAAGATGATATCTAGGCTCTTTTTTTGATCATGGCTTTCAGGTAGTCCAATAATTTTTAAATTACCTCTGCTGGATCTATTTTCTAGGTCAGTGGTTTTTCCAATGAGATATTTGACATTGTCTTCCATTTTTCATTCCTTTGGTTCTGTTTTATAATATCTTGATTTCTCATCAAGTCACTAGATTCCACTTGCTCCAATCTCATTTTTAAGGTAGTATTTTCTTCAGTGGTCTTTTGGACCTCCTTTTCCATTTGGCTAATTCTGCCTTTCAAGGCATTCTTTTCCTCATTGGCTTTTTGGAGCTCTTTTGACATTTGAGTTAGTCTATTTTTAAAAGTGTTGTTTTCTTCAATTTTTTTTTCGTATTTCTTTGGGTCTCCTTTAGCAAGTCATTGACTTATTTTTCATGGTTTTCTTGCATTATTCTCATTTCTCGTCCCAATTTTTCCTCTACTCCTCTAACTTGCTTTTCCAACTCCTTTTTGAGCTCTTCCATGGCCTGAGACCAGTTCATGTTTTTCTTGGAGGCTTTTGGTGTAGGCTGTTGGACTTTGTTGACTTCTTCAGGGCATATGTTTCAGTCTTCTTTGTCACCAAAGAAGGATTCCAAAGTCTGAGACTGAATCTGGGTATGTTTTTGCTGCCTGGCTATGTTTATGTTCCCAGCCAACTTACTTGACCCTTGAGTTTTTCGTCAGGGTATGACTGCTTGTAGAGCAAAGAGTACTTTGTTCCAAGCTTGAGGGGATGCACCGTTGATTTCAGAGCTATTTCTATACAGCCAACTCTGCCACACCAGCACTCCTCCTTCCTCAAGAACCACCAACCCGGATCTGATGCAAATCTTCAGCAGGCTCTGCACTCCTGCTCTGATCCACCACTTAATTACTCCCACCATGTGGGCCCGGGGGCCGGAAGTAACTGCAGCTGTAGTTCTATAGCTGCACCTCCCCCGCTGCCCCTGGGGTGGTGGCCAAACTGCGAACTCTGTCCCCTGTAGCTTTTCTCACTAACCTTCCCAGTTGTGTTTGGTGTTTGTGGGTTGAGAAGTCTGGTAACTTCCACAGGTCGTTGATTCAGGGTGCTAGGGCCTGTCCTGCCTGGCTCCTGGTCTGGTTGGTCCTGCTGCCTCCCATGCTGAGCTCTGCTCCCCTCCACTCCGTGTGCAATAGACCTCATCCAGTGACCATCCAGGCTGTCCTGGGCTGGATCCCTGCTTACCTCTGCTATTTTGTGGGTTCTGCAGTTCTAGAATTTGTTCAGAGCCATGTTTTATAGGTTTTTGGAGGGACGTAGTGGGGAGCTCATGCAAGTCCCTGCTTTCCAGCTGCCATCTTGGCTCCACCCCCGCCACCCCCCCAGCATATACACTCTTACAAGGTGACCATTTAGCTGCTGTTTGAATTCTTCCAAAGAGGGGGAACTCATTACCTTCCAAAGTAGCCCACTCAATTTTGTAATAGCTCTCATTGTTAGAAAATGTTTATTGACCTCGGGGAAATGATGGCAGATTCTCCTCATTGTTACTAGTTCTCCTCTCTGGGGCTAAATAGAACAAATCTAGTTCCATTTCCATATGACTACAGTTCAAATGGTCAAAAGCAGTCCTCACTTTTTCCAGGTTAAACATCCCAGGTCCTTCAGCTGGCTTTCATGGAACATACTCATAAGGCCCTCTGCCATATTGGTTGGCCTTCTCTGGGTGTTCTCTAGCTTCTTGGTGGCCTTCCCAAAAGATAGTACTACAGATGAGCATCAGAATCCAGATGTGGCCTGACTAAGACAAGAGCACAGCAGGACCATTGGTCCTTTATTCCTGGAAGATACCGGACTGGTCCTACAGCCTGAAATTGTCTTAAGTTTCTGCTGCCACAGTACATTGTTGACTTACCTAGAGTTTTCAGTCAGCTAAAAGCTCCAGATACTTTTTCAGATGAAGTGCTGTAAGAGCTGCTTTAGCAGGTAAGGCATGCTAGTGAATTCTGGTATTCTCTTTATCCTTGTTATGCCCTGTGTCCTACATAGACTGGCAGTTCTTTGCATACAGGGACTTAGGTCTCAGGTTTCTTGGTATTTGCAGACCCATGACCCACCAAGTGCTCAGTTCACCTCCATCCATAATGCTGGTAGCAATTCTTTTAAGACAGGACTGTTTGTTTTGGTTGTTTTTAAAGGGTGTGTGTGTGTGTGTGTGTGTGTGTGTGTGTGTGTGTGTGTTTGTGTGTGTGTGTATGTGTGTTTGTATGTGTGTGTGTGTGTGTGTGTGTGTGTGACAGACCCCTCTGGCAATCTGGTGAAGAATTCATTTCATAATAAGTTTTTTTTAATAACTGAAGAAAACACTAAATTTTAGAGGTTAGTGAATATAAAAATGTAACTTTTTCCCCCATTCAAGTTCATGGGCCTCTGAAATTGGTCCATGGATTCCTTAAGAATCCTTGAACTCAGAATTTTAATTCTAGATTAAATTGAGGGTATCACTAATATATTTGACAGAAAAACCGCCATCTTTCTCTGTTTCTTATCTATTAATGCATTGGTGCCTTGCTAATGTAACCTGACAGCATGGAATGTCATACCAATCAAGAGAGTTGTGCCTGGCATTCTGGCTCCCCTCTTAGCTCACACTCCTCAACACACTCTTTGTTTGAGCAAGACTGACCTGGTTGCTATTTCCTGAACTTGACTTGCATCTCTGTCCTTTGTGTCTTCCCACTGGCTATGCCCTATGACATCAATGTACTCTATTCTCATGTTTACCTCCTAGAATGCTTTGGTTTCTTCAAAGCTCAGCTCAATGTCACTTTCCCCGAGCATTTTTTCCAATATCCCTATTTGTTCACATTCTCTTCTTTCTCAAATCATACTGTCTTTACTTATCTGTACAGTATACATATTATATTCTGTTCCCCTTCCCAGTAGAATGCAAATTCCTTGAAAGAAGGTATTATTTGCCTTTTGGTTTTGTACCTCTCATCCCTAGCAGAGTATCTGGCACACAGTGGTTGCTTAGTAAATATTTATTGAAACTAATTGACTCAAACTCTGTCCAGGGCTTTATTTACCAGAAGTAACTGTAGGATTCCTTACTGGTAAGTTTAAAAATTTGGTTTATTAAGAAAATGTTTTGAAAAAGCCCACCCTCCTTGTTCAAATTCTCCCACTGTTTGAGTTAAAGGACTAAGAAGAGAGTTAGAGGTGGGAACAGCAAAGAAGAGCAACTCTTCAAGAAAATGTAAGCTTTTCCAGTAGAGTGTAAGCTCCTGGAGTGCAAGAACTGTTTCACTTTTTTCTTTGTATCCTCAGTGCCTGGCACAAACAGTAAGTGCTTAATAAGTGTCTATATAACTGAATTTAATCAAATTGCATTGAAATGCCATTGAAAAGTCATGGCTATTGTCCATGCCTAGAATACTCTCTCTCCTCATCCCCTCCTCCTGACATTCTTCAAGGCTTAACTCAAATCACACTTTGGCAAAGAGACTTTTCCCCGCCCCCCACCAACCCCCAACTAGCTCCCCAAGTGTCTGGTCTCTGTGATCACCTCGCATTTACACCATATTTATCTTCTGTGTGCATAGTGGTTTACATGTCTTCTCCCTTATTAGAAGGAGAGACCCTTGAGGGCAGGAATTGTAATTTAGTCTTTCTTTGTATCCCTAGAACTTAGTACAGTGCCTGGCACACAGTAAGTGCTTAATAAATGCTTATTGATAGATCAAAAGGATCTTTTCAGTTTCATCAGTTTTACTCTTTCCAAACATTCCAAGGTTGTTCTCCAAAATGTTTGCATCAGTTTACAATGTCATAAGCATAGTTATCAGTGTTGGCTCGGACCCAGGTCTGCCAATATTACAGCCTATTTTTTTCCTCTTATTTCTGCTATTCAAGTAGTATGGAGATATCTTGAGATTGCCTTAATTTGCATTTCTCTGATTACCATGGAATATGAGCATCTTTTCATATGATTACTAAGTATATATTTCTCCCTTTATAAATTTTTGCTCATATATTTTGAGGGTGGCTCCACTGGAAAGTGTTCATTGGTTTTACAGACTGGCATCTGTTCTCTATTGATTCTAGACACTCTCTCTTCATTAATACTCATTAATACTTTTTTCCCTCTAATGCACAGGTCTGATCAATTAACTCTTGTTCTCCACTTCTTCTAATGTCCCCTTATTACCTACAAGAGAAAGTGTGAAATCTCTCCTTCGGTAATCAATGTGATTGAATTTCAGTTGGAAGTTTCCTCAGAGGCCTTCCAGGACAAACTATTCGAGATGGAAGACGACTGGTCCCTTCAATATACCTGTTAAATGATCATCAAACGTCACCTGAAGGAATCTATTCAGGGGAAACCTAGTTTCCTGAGCCATCCCAGTCTGCTCTGGAGTAACTGTCATTCTAAGGAAGGTGTTCCCTGCCCCCTCCCCAATATCCAGCCTAAATCCACCTCTTTACAACTTCTGCCTGTTGTTCCTATTTCTGCCCTTTAGGACCAAATCCACTGATTCTGATCCTCTTCTATAGGAGAGCCCCTCAAATACTTGAAGATAGTTGTCTTTTTTCTCTTTCTACCTCACACCTCTCTCTCTGAGTCTTACCATCAGACTAAACATTAGTTTCTTCAATAAAATCTCATATAACATAGACTCAAGGCCATTCTCCATGCCAACCACATTTCTCTGGATACTTTCTGGCCCAGCAACCATTGATACACAGAACTGAACACATACCTCAGATACTGACTGATCTGGGCACAGCGCGATGGGGCTCTCCCTTCTCAAGGCTGCTATGCTATCTTTCTCTTAAGAAGTCTAAGATTAAATGAACTTTTGGGGTTGCTGTATCACACTGTGGACTCAGTCTGCAGTCCACCCAACCTCTCATTTCTTTTGCTGTCTACAGATACTTTTCTAATCTTGTACCTTTGAAGCTGTTTTCGGAACCCAAGTACACATTTTTACATTTATCCTTATTGTATTTAATCTAGCAGAATTAAGCCCAATGTTCTAGCCTGTGTCAAGATCCCTTTATGACCTGAGTCGTATGCTAGATATTCCTTCTGGAATCCTGTTACCTGAAAAATTTGATCCATCTATGCTTTTATTTAAGTCATCTATACAAATGGTCAACTGCCTGGGGCCAAGAACAGCCCCTGGGGCAGTCTACTACAGACTTCTTTCCAATTTAATATCAAATATTGATTATTATTCCTTATTATTCAATGGATTATTATCTGTTATTATCCAGTCCTTCAACCAGCTCTGAATCTATAGAATTGTGATATTACTTAGCTTATATATCTCCATCTTTTTGATGAGAATAACATGTAGAGTTTATTAAACACTTTCCTAAAATCTAGGTGAACCCTATCTATTGCATTGCCTTGATCTACCAATTTGGTAACCATGTTGTTATCATCAGCATCGGTACCACTAAAACTTGTATAGTGCTTTAGGGTTTGCAAAGCACTTTGTACATGTTGTCTTTATCGATCTTCACGACAAGCCTATGAGGTAGATGGTACCATTATCCCCTTTTTATAGATAGGGAAACTGAAGCAAATCAATATTAGATGATTTTCCAAGGTTTATACAACTTTTATGCATCTGGGGCATAATTTAAACTCAAGTCTTTATGAGTCCAAGTACCATGCTCTAGCCACAATGCCATCTATATGCCTCAAGTTAAAAAAGAAAAGAAGAAAGAGTAAGAAAGGAAGGGAGGAAGGAAGAAAGAGAAAGGAAGGAAGAAAGAAAAAGAAAGAATGAAAGAAAAAGAAAGGAAAGAAGGAAGGATGAAAGAAAGAAAGGGAGGAAGAAAAAAGAAAGGAAGAAAGAAATGTGGCAAATCTGACATGACATGTTCTATCCATGTTAAGTCTTTGTTATGACCTAATTTCTTTTCTAGATTTTTCACTAATGATACATCTAACAATATATTCTAGATTCTCTCCAGGAATTGGAATTGAGTTCTCTGACCTTGGGTTTACATACTTTGTTCTCTTGCCACCCATCTTTTTTTTAAAATTTAGACAATATTTGTCTTTGTGTAGTCTTGAAAGTCTTTTTTCTTTCTCCATGATCTTTCTTTTAAAAAAGTAATTTCTTATATTTTATTTTTCCAATTGTCTGTAAAAATACATATATGCATATATATGTATGTATTTAAAATTTTGAATTCCAAATTCTCTCTCCTCCCCTTTCCCCTCCCTCTTCCTCAAGAAGGCAAGCAATTTAATATAGGTTATACATGTACAGTATTGCAAAGCATATTTCCATATTAGCCATGTTGTGCAAAAAAAAAAAACAGAACAAGAAAAATAAAATAAGTATGCTTTGACCTTATCTTGGCATATCATGTGAGAAGTTGGTCTATATATAGTTTTTGCCAAACTGCTTTCCAGTTTTCCCAGTATTTTTTTCAAATAATGAGTTCTTGTCCCAAAAGCTTGTGTCTTTGAGTTTTATCAAACACTGGATCACTATGGTCATTTAGTACTGTGTCTCATGTACCTAATCTATTCCTCTTTTCCACCACTCTATTTAGTAGACAGTGCCAGATTGTTCTGGTGATTACTGCTTTATAATAAATACAGTTTGAGATCTGGCACTGCTAGGACACCTTCCTTCATGTTTTTTTCCATTTATTTCCATGATATTCTTGACCTTTTGCTCTTCCAGATGAATTTTGTTATTATTTTTTCTAGCTCCATAAAAATAATTTTTTGATGTTTTGATTTGTATGGCACTGAATAAGTAAGTTAATTTAGGTAGAATTGTCATTTTTATTCTTTTGGCTTGGCCTAGCTGTTAGCAATGAATATTTTTTCCTGCTGTTTAGATCTGACTTCATTTGTATGAATAGCGCTTTATATTTATGTCCATGTAGTTCCTGTGTTTGTCTTGGCAGCTAGCTTCCCAAGTATTTTATATAGTCCACAGTTATTTTAAATGAAATTTTTCTTTCTATCTCTTCCTGCTGGACTATGTAGGTAATATATAGAAATGTTGATGATTGGTGTAGGTTTATTTTATATCCTGCAAACTTGCTGGAGTTACTAATTATTTCAATTGGTTTTTAGTTGATTCTCTAGGATTCTCTAAGTATACCACCATGTTATCTGCAAAGAGTGATAATTTCATTTCCTCCTTGCCTATTCTAATTCCTTTCATTTCTTTTTCTTCTCTAATTGCTATAGCTAGTATTTCTAATATAATATTGAATAATAGTGGTAATAACGGGAATCCTTGCTTCACCACTGATTTGATTGAAATGCTTCTAGCTTATTACCACTATAGATAATGCTTGCTTGTGGTTTTAGATGGATACTACTCACTATTTTAAGTAAAGCACCATTTATTTCTATGCTTTCCTGTGTTTTTAATGAAATTGAATGCTGGATTTTGTCAAAAGCTTTTTTCTGCATCTATTGGGCTAATCATATAATTTTTGTTGCTTTAGGGTTTGCTCCATAATCTTTCCTAGATTGTTGAGTGTGGTACAATTTGCCAAATCCCACCTGTCTGTTCTCTTTGTTTTGTATGATATAGTTCATCTGGGCCATTCAATCAATAAACATTTATTGAATACCTACTATGTTCCATGCAGTGGGCTAAGTGTTGGGTGACTTGCACTTATTCCAGGGCATCCAGCTGTTCCTTACTTATTCTAGGTATCAATTTCCTATAATCTATTACCATTCATCTTTTCCATTCCAAAGATTTTCCTCCTTAGCAGAAACAAAGTGAGAGTTCACAGGCTTTACCACTTCCCTCTATCTGTTGTCACTGAACTATCCACCCCAATTTATGGTACCATACCATCTCAGATTCTTTTCCCCCCCGCATAGCCAGAGGAAATTCCTTTCCATTGTTCTTGACTTTTCTTGCTAGTTTTTTTGTTATTCCAAAGTCCAGAACTCCTGGGATCATGTTACACTTTTATATTTATGACCCATCTATTTGCCTTTGTCTATCAGTGATCCTTGTGAATACCTGGTGCATTAGGGTCTCTAATTCATTTTCCATGCTATCCAAATAAGGTCCTTTGAGTTCTGGCTACAGCCCATCTTTCCTGATTTATTTCATAATAATTCCCCATCGTGTACTCTGTGGTCCAGCTACACTGAACTGTTCTCCTCATGCTGTCTTCTACCTCCACCCATTCATAGATGCTATTCTGCCATATTTGGAATATAGTCCCTCCATATCACCATCTGAACTTCTCTACTTTTTTCAAGGTCCTATCAAATGCTG
The DNA here is from genome assembly GCF_011100635.1 of Trichosurus vulpecula. NCBI lineage: Eukaryota > Metazoa > Chordata > Mammalia > Diprotodontia > Phalangeridae > Trichosurus > Trichosurus vulpecula. Next base: position 15,496,350 of record NC_050580.1, on the reverse strand, counting down.
CCACTCTCATTCAGCTTTTCCTCATTTCCTCCAGATCTTTTTCTGTTGTTATATCTGCTGCCTTGCTGTTTGACCTTCCCAATGTGCTTTTCTCATTCTAACAAGTATATTTATTTTTGTATGATTCTCTCTTTTTGCTCAACTATCAGTGCTTGAAGCAGAACATAGGATCATTTATGTCTTTGTATCCTCAGCTTTCAGCACAATGCTTTGCAGATAAAAGGTTCTTGGTAAATGTTTGTTTGATTGAACTTAGCTGAATTCCTGGCCTGTGGTTTCTAAAATATCACAGTCCTAACACATTTGTGCAGGTATATTTAAGCTGGGCACACACAAAATATTTTGGCTCTGCTAGAATTTTTTTTGAGTCCTAATAACTTCCAAATAATTATAAAACTTGCATTTCATTCACTCTGGGATTTCCATGGGATTCTAGGTTCAATATTGCTGTTGACGTTCAGTCATTTCAGTCATGTTCAACTCTTTGTGACCTCACTTGGGGTTTTCTTGGTAAAGATACTGGAGTGGTTTGCCATGTTCTTCTCTAGCTCATTTTACAGATGAGGAACTGAGGCGAACAGGGTTAAGGGACTTGTCTAGGATCACACAGCTAATTAGTGTTTGAGACCAGATTTGAACTCATGAAGATGAATCTAAGTATACCACCATATTATCTGCAAAGAGTGATAATTTCATTTCCTCATAGCCTATTCTAATTCCTTTCCTTTCTTTTTCTTCTCTAATTGCTATAGCTAGTATTTCTAATACGATATTGAATAATAGTGGTAATAACGGGAATCCTTGCTTCACCACTGATTTGATTGAAATGCTTCTAGCTCATTACCACTATAGATAATGCTTGCTTGTGGTTTTAGATGGATACTATCCATGACACACTATCCACTGAGCTGCCTTGGGTACAATATTGAGTTAATATATAGCCCAGTCTCCCATCCAGTGCCTACTCAACTAATAATATCATGTAGAACCCATGATTTCAATTGCAAAATATTTAATTTAATTAATTTAATTTAATTAAAACACAATAGCAAAGTAAATAGCAGGGAAAATAAAGCCATTGAATTTTTTTGGATTTCCTCCCCTCATATAAGTGAATGAATACAGTTCTAAAGGGTGGTCATAGTTGAAATCATCCTCATATCTTCCTTTTCTTTTTCCTTATTTTTTTCCTTTCTTTGTATTTTGAGACTATAATAATTAGGGCAATCATGGAACCCTAAGGTTTTATGATATGAGCATTTATTTCTAATTTCTTATTTAGTAATAAGGAAGTGGCTACTGAACCAATGGAAAAGATTACATTTAATTACAAAAATCAGGCATGCCATAGATGCATGTCTGGAGACAGCCATGTTGAAACAAACTCTTAGGAGTTTGCTTAGAATGCCCTTTCTTGTAATCAGAATCTCAACAAACTGAATGGAAAGGAAATCATTTACATTCTTTCAAATGAGATTTGAAACAGTTGTCTTTCTATCTCTATCTGCTTTTCCTGATCTCAGAGAGGACTGGATATCTGAAAGCTATGATTATTTCCATGTTTATAGAAAGAAAGAAACCAAAAGTCATTTTTTGAACCATCTCTGTGCCCCATGAAGAGTTATTGCCCCATATTGATTTAGTTGGGTCTAAAGCGGCCTCAGAGGAACTGTGAATATTCCTTTCAGCCACATTAAAGATCACGACACATCCACACTTTTGCCTTCTATGCTACTCTTGACCTTGTTCTCCCACAGACTCTCAGACAAGCTACCCAATGTGATTGATTCCTTCTTTTAAATTTGTGGTCCTGAACCTTTCTTATGTCATTGCCCCTTTCGTCAGGTCGAACCTGCCCATAGATGCCTTCTCAGAATACTATTTTATAAAATAAAAATAAATGAATAAAATATATGTATGTATATATATATATATAGAGAGACACACACACATATATAATGAAATATATATATATGTGTGTGTGTGTATATATATATATATATATATATATATATATATATATATATATATATATATATATATATATATATGATTTCAAAGAAAACCAAAGGTTAGTAAAAACAAAGATAGCAATTTTTTTTCTAGTTCATTTTCATCAACTCACTTCAGATTCAGGGGATCCATGGATCTCAGGTGAGAATCCCTGCTCTCTCTTTCTCTATATACATACATACCTATATGCATCTACAAAATATATATGCACACACATATAAATACATATACTACATATACACACATGTATATATATATACATACGGATATACATACACACATGAATATATATGTGTATATATATATGAATAAAATTTATTTTTTGCTTTGTGGTACCAGGAGAGTGATTGAGTGGTGGATCTTTTCATGAAGACATCATGCTATTCCTTGGACCACAGGTCAGCAAAGGAAGCATATTTTATTCTATTTATATCAACCAGGAATCTCTGCATTACTTCCAGGTTTGATAGTTCCCAGATTTTGGCATTTCAAGATTCACAACAATACAAGGGCATCAGAAGTAAATTTGCATTAAAAAGAGAGATTTTTGTACTTGGTAGAATCCTATGATTATTGCTGCATTGTACAATTTCCTAAATGCATTCCAGTCCACCCTTCTATTCAATTGTGGGCTAACTCTTTGCTCATTTCAGTGACTGCATTAAATGTATATGTTAAAATACTAATTCAACAAAGTAGTCTCTGGACTACACCTCATAGTTTGGTCAATGGGCATTCTCCATAATTTTTTTTCCTGTATAGACGACTAGGCCAATATCTTTGCAGAAACCATGGTTGTCACATAGGAGCCTGTAATATTCTGGCATCTGGTACAATCTACATAATTTCATTCTCAAAGAGGAGCATCTGGAAGACCTAATCATCTACAAGAACTCCATCTTCCAACTGGACCCTGAATAGAACACCTTCCTTAAATATGTATAGATGTGATAGATAGATATTCATGTCTTTGTGAAATATTTTGGCTGTAAACATTAGGCGGCTTGTTAGCATGCTAGTAATGGAGACTATGTATGATCAATACTATTAGGATCATACTAGAGACCACCTAAATCATAGAAACTAATTTATAGTCACCAGTAATATTGTATTTAAAATATTGTGACAAATCATATTTATTCAGATAATATTGTCTTAGCCTCTCATAAAAATAAAGAACTGACCCTGAAATGAAAGGAACTGGTTTCAAATTTTGCCTCTTAAGCTTACTATCTGTGTGGTACTGGCTAAGTTGGGCCTCAGTTTCCTCATCTCTAAAAGGAGAGGACTGGACTAGATAGCCTGTGAGCCTGTTCAATTCTAGATTTATGACCCTTTGTGCCTAGCAGTTCCAAGTAACTCAGTTCTCTATTTGGCAGTAATACCCTTACCCATTGTTCGTTATGGCCAATTTCTTCCTGAGATTTCCAGGTCATCGATAGACAACGGGGAAGGTGTAGCCCAGATTTGTGTCTCTCCCCAACCTGTCTGTCTCTATGATGGAGTAGTCAGCTTGGCTCTTAGACGTTTTGGAACATTGAGTGGTTGGTTATGTGGTTTTCATTTTTTCTTCCATTTGTTACATTTTAAGACATATGGCAGAGTTAGCTATTGGCAGAGAAATCAGTAAATATGCCCAGTCTTTGATAGCAGGAAGTATTAAAAAAAATTACTCTGTCTTCTGCCCTTAATATTCACATGTAAATTTGCTTGAATTGGTGACAGGTTGTAATAAATGAGAGAATGGAGGATTCAGCCAAATCCTGATCATTCCGGAGCTTATTAGGCACTCAGTGGACATTCCAGGTCCCCCAGATTCACTCCCCCTTTCATTCCACAGATCACCCTTGAGGCACACTTCACTGCCCATTGGCAGGGGAAGCAAAGTCAATTTTGTTGCTTGTTAGTGAATCTGGGAGGAAGACAGAATGGATGCCAGAAACAAGATATGGGGCTGGTGCCTGTAAAGCACTTTGTCACCTTTAAAGCAGGATGGAGGAAAGACACCGGATTTGGAGTTAGATACCCTGGGCCCAAATACTGGTTCTGTTCCCTGTAAGATCTTAAGCTCACTGGGACTGTGTTCTGTCCTCTAAGGTTCTATCCAGGCCTAGATCTACAACCTGCGATGTTAATTACAATTATCATGATTATATTTTTAAATTACATTTTTTGCTTATTATCCTTGCAGCCCTTTCCCCCCAGTATCATGGATGTTTGAGAGTTATCTATGTTTCAAAAGGAAGTGGTATTGGAGTCAGGAGATTAGGGTTTATATCCCACATCCAGTGTGTAGCATCTGTGTAGCAAGCAAGTCACTTAAAATCATTCAGTCCCAGTTTGTTCATCTCTAAAAGGGGGTTAATAATTCATATCTACCTGTCTCACAGGTTACAGGAAGTGCTTTGTATATTTTAAAATGCTATTTTGTTGCTGAGTTGTTTTTCAGTCCTGACCCCATTTTCTTGCCAAAGATACTGGAGTGGTTTGCCATTTTCTTGTCCAGTTCATTTTGCAGATGAGGAAACTGAGGCAAACAGGGTGAAGTGACTTGCCCAGCATCACATAGTTACTAAGTTTCGGAGGCTAGATTTGAACCCAGGAGGAGTATTCTTGACTCCAGGCCAGGTTCTCTATCCATTGTACCACCTTGCTGTCCCAAAATGCTATACCTGTGTAAATTATTGTTGATATCATCATCATTATGATTATAACTACCATCATCTCCCTTGCTAAAATTTTCACTAGTTAATTTTAATTTAATTAATTTAGTTAAATTAAGTTAATTAATTAAGTTTAGGGTACATTACTCTCATAGTATTAGTGAATATCTAAGCTAGTAATTTGGGATGTCATTTAGGTCTATCTTCTAAGTGATCAAATCATCATAAGCCTTTTCAGTTAATGCCTTTCTTCCCTTCTTTTCCCCTTCCCTTCTTAATGGTTTTTCAAATTCTTATGAGTTTATAACTGTATTATACGCTGCAATTTAAAGCCTCCAAGCTGATGATTGATTCATTCAAGTATTTAGATATATAATGACCCACTCATTTCCAGTGGAGTCTAACTCTCCCCCACCTCATCCACTATCCCTTATTCCCTTTCAACTCTTTGTGATATATATATATATATATATATATATTCTGTGATAATATATATATATATGTATATATACATATATATACATATATATATATTATCACAGAAATAACATGATACCACATAAGCCATACACTCCACCACCTTCTCTTTCTGTTCCTATCATTCTCTCCATCCCTACCCTTTTCCCCTCAGCCTCTCTCTCTTTCCTTCTTCACTTCTCCCTCTCCTACTCCTTTCCATTCTCTTTACCTTCCTTCCTCTACCTCCCCTTCTCCCTCCTTCTTTTCCTCTGCCACTCTTTCCTTTTCTATCTATTCCTCTCTCTTCCTCTCACCTTCTCCTTTCTTCTCTTTTTATTCTTCTCAGGAAGAAAGAAACATAAAGATGAGATAGCATGAAGTACTTTTTTATTTGGGATCTATTAATGTTCATCATCTTCTGTTCTTACTAATTTCAAGTTGATCCTCATGTTGACTGAAGGCTAATAGAGGTGTACAATATTGGGGCTGCCATGTCATGCAAAGGGCTCACATTCTAATGAAGGTGCAGCTTGTGTGTAATTAGGTACCTGGTTGTTATACATAGAGCACATGGAAAGTGACCTGAGAGGGAAAGCCTTTGGTAGACGGAAGGCCTGGGAAACACCTTCCTGCAGAAAGTGGCATGTGAGCTGAGCCTTGAAAAGAGGCAGGAGATTCCAAGAGGGCAACTTGAGGAGAGAGAGCATATCAGGCAGGAGTCAACTCATGCAAATATCCTGGAGGTAGGATACCAGTGAGAGCTATTGAGTGGGCCTGTATGGTAGTTTGTTCAGAGGGGAGTAACACATAAAAAGACTGGAAAGATAGGAAGCAGTCAGGCTGAGAAGAGATTTAAGTGCTAAACAAGAAGGTTTTATTAGCTTTGGCTCAAAGTTCTAGTTTCAGATTTTTTAAAATCCTGATTCTGTCATTCAGAACTAGGATTAAATCGCTATCCTTCCTAGTTTGCATCATCTGCAAATTCGATAAGCACATCATTTATGCCTTTGTTCAAGTTGTTGTTTAAAATGTTCAATAGCTCACAGCCCAGCACAAAGCCCTGAAGCCCCCTCTTGAAGACCTCCTTCCACGTTGTTACTGAGCCCATGAATGATGGCTCTGGGGTTGGTCGTTCTTTTGGTTGTCATTTAAGACATTGATAATGAGCACGGTCACTCATAAGATGGAAACACAATTTGATTTTACATCTGAAAATAGCAATGAATCAAAGACTTCTAATGAATTCTGGAGCAAAGTAAATTGACCAGGTCATGCTATCTCCTACAGAGGAAAAGAACATCTTCCAGAACTCCAAAAGAACAGTTAGTATGATTTATAGCCAAGTGAAATCTGCTGTCAGATTCTGAACTAAAATTTAAAAATTCAACATGAAAAAGTCAATTACTTCATAAGCAAAAATTTCATTCAGTGAAGAGAAATCTCACATCAATAAGCTAAAAAGCAACTTCATACATTGCTTTCTTATGGCCCACCATGATTCAAATGACCACATGTGAATGTTCTCAGTGGAAAAGTCAGAGAATCTCAGAGTTGGAAGGACCATGGAGCCATCGCATCCAGCCCAGGCTTGAAAGGTAATCTCCTTTGTACAAATGCTGAGAAGTGGCCCTCTTCTTGGAGACCTCCAAGGAGACAGAGGCCACTGTTTGCTAGAGGAACCCACTCCACCTCAGGATAGCTTTAATGGCAAAAGATATTTTTTACATTAATACTACATTGCTGTCTCTGAAACTTTGTGATCTTGGAGACCTTACTGACTTATGGAATTTGAAGTTAGAAGTCTAGTAGGAAAAAACTGGTCCAATTCCTTTGAGAAAACCCAAAGAAGTGAAGGAATGGGTGTGGGATCACCAAGTAATAATGCTAGCTGACATCGATCTATGGCTGCAATGCTTACAAAGCACTTTATTCTCAATCACCAAGTAAGTTTATATTAAGGGTCAGTTATACACTATGTACTTTGTTAGGCAGCCGGATGACAGTCCTATTGGACAGAGGGCTGGGCCCGGAGTCAGGAACATCTGACCTCAAATCCTGCCTCAGACACTTCCTAGGTGCGTGACTTAGCCTCTGTCTACCTCAGTTTCCTCATCTGTAGAAAGAGGTGGCTGTATTCAATGAACTTTAAGTTGTCCTCTAGTTCTAAACTTATGATCCTATAAGTACAAAGGATGAAACATTCACTGCTCTCAAGGAGCTCGCCACAGGTATAATCGTAATAAAACCTAGCTTTTATATAGCACTTTAAGATATTTCCTATCAGCCTCCCAACAACCCTAGGAGGTAGGTGTTCCTATTATCCATGCTTTACAGATGAGGACACTGAGGCAGAAAGAGTTGAAATGATTTGATGAAGGTCACAAGTTAGTGCCTGAGGCAAGCCTTCCTGACTCCCACTCTGGAGCTCTCTCCATTGCTCCACCCAGATTCCTACCCATCATAGACCCATTTTAGAGGTGAGGACACTCACAGAGACATTAAGTGACCTGCCTATGGACCAATAGCTTGTTTGATGTTGGAGGCTACATTCACACCATGGTGGCTTTTGATACCAATTTCTTTTGCTCTTCTTTACCACACAGGATTTTCCTGAGGAATTTATATCTTAGGATCCTATATCTAGAGCCAGGTTTGGCCTCCAAAGGTCACATTTTTCTGTCCCTCCCCTTTGCCCTCAGTACATGATCATAAACATCCAAGATTTGACCAGAGTGAGCTGCCCAGAGGGTCACAACAGCTAGTAAGGATTTGGAGCAACACTTGAACCCAGCTTCTCCTGCCTGCACTCCCAGGGCTCTAACCACTATGTGATGCTGTCTCATCAGCAGAAACAGTGTTCATTCATAAGCATATAAAGAGATTCCTCTCCTTTGCTCCATCATGGAGTCTGGGTAATGTCAAGCTTCTGAAGGCTAAGGCAGAAGGATTAGGCTCTGGCAAGCTTTGCTACTGAGCTGGAATGACTTCAAGTATGCGTCTGGCTGAGGCGTGGCCATATATCTGTGGTCAGAAGACTAGCCTAGTTACAGGTACAGATGTTCAGAAACAGAAATGTGGCCTTCATCTGTCCTAATCAGGCTTACTTCAAGCCTAGAGAGTACAGTCTGTATGCAGAGGGGAGCTCTGGTGGGACCTCCTTGAAATAAGATGGAAGTATAACACACCAATTCAGTTGCTTCATTTAAGTGCTCCACTTCTATTCAGTTCAACCAACATTTATGAGATGCCTACTATATGGCTCAGTGGACGGAGTGCTGGGCCTGGAGTCAGAAAGACCTGAGTTCAAATCTAGCTTCTGAATTAGCTGTGTGACCCTGGGCAAGTCACTTAACCCTGTTTGCCTCAGTTTCCTCATCTGTAAGATGAGCTGGAGAAGGAAATGGCAAACCTCTCCAGTCTCTTTGCCAAGAAAAATCCAGATGGGGTCAGGAAGAGTCAGACACAACTGAAATGACCGAACAACAATGTGTGACCCTTCCAGGAGCTGGTGATAGAACAATAAAAGCAACAACAAAGGAAACCAACCGCATCCCTTGGGAGCCGACCTTCTACTCATAGGTTAGAACACATGGAGTCAGAGGCACCTGGGTCAGATTTCACCTCTGCCACTGAAGTGACCTGGGTGACTTTCGGGGAGTCACTCCCTGCTCCTGGTCCTTGGTTGCCTTCTTTGTTAAAATGAAGATATAGGAACAGAGGACCTCTGAATGCCCCCTTCACTCTGTCATCTGGACTCAATACAAGGTGTCTACAGGGTAGTTCAAAGTCATTCCCAGAAGAAGGGAATGTGGGGTAGAAGTCCAGAAAGGCTTCCTGTAAAAGGCGGGATCTCAGCAGGGCTTGGAAGGAAGCCACAGAGCGGGATAAATGAATCCTTCGCCCCTCTCCTTATAAACATTGTCATTTTACCAACTGTAACCCTACCACATTCCCTTTTCTTGGAGAAAGCTCTTCCCCTGAATGATTCAGGTCCTGCCATACTGTCCCCTCTCCCACCCCCCAAAAGGAAGGGGGCTTAGTTTTGAGCAGCTCTGTTACTCTGGAAGGGGCTGGATCAGGGGCCTTGGGGATTGCTGGAAGGGCGGGAGACAGGACCTACCCACAACCACCCTCCCGTGGCCTGGGCTTTGAGAACTGCAGCTGACAATGATTCCCACACAACAGCTGCGGTCACTGTACCACCGGCCTTTGAGACAGGAAGCACAGTGGCTAATCTCCTGACATTTTCATGATGCTTTTTCTCCTCATTTTAGAAAGTGAAATAGGATTCCCAGCCTTTTTCATGATGAGGTATTTAAACACTCCTGCCTTCTTCATTTGCTCTCTTGGGGGAGAGGGAGGGATTGAAAAAGAACTTCAGGCAATTTACAAACGATATCACTAAAATTTATTTTTAAAAACTTACTTCTCAAGTCTAGCTTCCTGTTGAGTCCAAAACTTATGAATGCTATGAGTTTTTCAGGTGTCAAAGAGAAGGTGGTATTTCCCAGCACCCACCATCTGGAATCAAGATGAAGGTTCCAACACAGTGGATGCTAAAATTGAGGGAGGACACGCATGAGAGTCACACAGGATGGGCAGGTACAAATGTGTCACCAGCTGCTTTGTTGCATGAACAAATTTATTGTTTATCATTAATTTTAGTTGTGTCCAATTCTTTGTGACCCCATTTGGGGTTTTCTTGGTGGATACTGGAGTGATTTGCCATTTCCTTCTCCAGCTCATTTTACAGATAAGGAAACTGAGGCAAACAGGCTTGAGTGACTTGCCCAAGGTCACAAAACTAGTAAGTGTCTGAGACCAGATTTGAATTCAGTTCTTCCTGGCTCCAGGCCTGGTACTCTATCCACTGCAGCATCACTTAGCTGCAAAAAGCATTTATGAAGCATTTATCATGTTCGTAGCATTAGACATGAAGAGAAAAAAGTGGGATAGTCCTTGTTCTCAAGGAGCTCAGGCTCTAACTGGGGAGTGGGGGGGGATAAGAGATAGCAGAGAGTTCAGCTCCATGGATGGATGAAATAACCCTGAGGTCCCAAAGGTGCATCAGAAGAGCCGATCATATGAGCCAGGGAGGAGACTGTATAGCCACTGGTGTATGGAGACATGATGAACAAACATGTTTTCCTAGTGACCGGATTGAACCAATACAATTCAAAATTGTACAATTCTGCTCACTCGCTTAATTTTGAATTTTAATTGAGAATTGAAGAGACTCTAATTCCCTAAATTAAGAAGGCAGCTTGACTGATCATCTACACCCATATTAAATAGTCACAACATCCCACTTGCCCAGAGACAAATAAGCAATTTTTCCTGGCTGATTGTATCCATAATGTGGAGAAAAAGCACCAAGTGCAGTGGGGGTTATTTGTATTCATGATAGCCATGTTCGTCTTGAAAGCCGTGGTGAGAAGAACATACATGTGAACACATATGGAAACACAGACACATGCACACACACATACACACGCATGCACACACACACACACACACACATGAGAGAGCTGAGGCATTAGATTAATAAGAAAGACACGTCCTAATAAGCCAAAGCAAGGCCTTTGCAGTCTGGACTCTTTAAGTAAGATCATCTCCAGGGCCAAACATGACACAAACCACAAATATTAATCAAGTAACTGCCCTGGGGTAGGCTTCTGGGGTCCAATGACAAAAATAAAACAGTCCCTGCCCACAAGGAGCCTGCCCACACAGAGCATGTGTGTACACTACATGTATACACATTTATATGCGTGTGCTAACTATGCTGTACATGTATAATGGACAATACATAACTATAACGAGAAAAAAGGAAACATGCCTTGCCCTCAGAGAGCTTACAGTTTATCACGGAGACAGTGGGGGAACACTCCCACATATGTATATTCAAACTATAGGGAGACGTACTAGGGTTGAGGGAAATGGGAAAGTCTCATGAAGAAGATCATTTGTTGTTATTTGGTCAGTTCAGCAGTGTCTGACTCTTAGTGATTCCATTCGGGGTTTTCTTGGCAGAGATACTGGAGTAATCTGCTATGTCCTTCTCCAGATCATTTTACAGATGAAGAAAATGAGGCAAACACAGTTAAGTGACTTGCCCAGGGTCACGCAGTTAGTGTCTGAGGCCAGATTTGTGATGAGGTCCTCCTGAATTCAGCACCAGCACTCTATTCACTGCACCACCTAGCTATCCAATAAGGGAATATAGTAATCCCAGACCAATTCATTTGGACCAATGGCAGCCTTGGCACTTGTAGGTTCAGCATTAATGAGGATTCCATATTCTCATCTAAAAGTTGGGCTTCCGGCATTCCTGGTTGGGGAATCTCTTCAGGGGCAGATTTCCACTGGCCGAGCTGATAAGGGCCCCTTGTACTTCAGGCCCAAATCAAGTTCCTCTTATGGTAAGTAAAGAATCACTAGGGAAGCCTAGAGAGAGGACAGTCATTGAATCACAGACACTCCAAGCTGGAAATTTAGCGACTCTAGTCCAACCCTTTCAATTTACAGAGGAGGATTCAGAATGACACCAGGAAAGCCATCACTGCCAGCCTGCAGTGGACCATCTCTGTGATGCTCTCCTGACAGTTTCAAAAATAAAACAGCTTCTTGTGTGAAGCAACCCTGAATCTATCGAGATATCAGAGCACAATAGTCTCTCTCAGCAGTGTGGCAATTCCTCTGAAACTTGGGTCAAGTCATTTTAAAAAATTTCCACTGGGGGGCACAAATGTATCGGATTGCCAATAATAAAGTAGGGCCTGTTTATGCCAATAATCTCCAATTTGGATTAGGTTGAAAATTCCCCAGGAGATTTCCCTTCCATGAAAACCAGGTGCTTTTGTTAAAAATAAACCCCAATTCATACATATACATGCACATTCGTATACATGTCTGGTAATTTAATTAAATTATTGAGCTAAAATGTTGCTTGCAATTTAATGGAAATCTTATTCTCTGAACAAAGCAAACTTTGCTATGCTAAATACCTAGTACAATATACATGCACCTACTGATGTGAGCAAGGTCATTGTGTTATAACTGGAAGGACCTCAGGGTGGCATACATGCATTTCACAGATGATAAAACTGAGACCAGAAGAAGTACAGGGCTTTACCTGGGCTTACCAGGCTGGCTGGGGCTTGGAGCCATAGCCTCTGACCCCAAATGCAGCAAGTTTTCAAGTAGCACTCTGCTCTCTGGGCTCTTAATTTATACTTCTCACCTCGCTCATGTGTATATGTGTATATAGCTTAAATATGTACATATTCCTACCTATCTGTCTATAATTGTAAATTGGTTATACATAAGAGTGCACGGGATCACAGGATCAGAAGTTTGTGGCTGGAATGGACCTTGGAGATTACCAGCTATTTCATTTTCCAGGTGAGGAGATAAGGATCCAGTTGTATGTGTGGGTGTATATATGTATATATACATGTACTATTACTACATACATGAATATGTGTGTATGTATATGCGTGCATATGTTTGTATGTATACATATACACATGCATACCCCTACATATATGTATATATACGTATATAATGTATCTTGCATTTACATACCCTTTAGGGTTTCCAAAACTTGATATGGTGTGTCATGTTACCCTCATAATAAACATGGGAGTAGATGCTCTCATCATCTCTATTTTGCAGATGAGGAAACTGAGGCAAATAGAGGCTAGGCGACTTGCCACAGCTAGGGAATGTCTAAGGCTAGATTTGAACCTGGGTCTTCCTGACTCAAGGTACACTACTGTTTCTCCTAGCTTGTTCTATATTTGCAAAGTTACCAAATTGCATGAAAAAGTATTTCATAGTGGACAGAAAGCTGGCCTTGGAGTCGGGACAAGTTGGATTTAAATTCAGCCTCTGACGTATATGGGCTAAATCGCTTCATTTCTCAGTTGACCAGGCAACTCCAAGATTCTCTGGATAAGTGGTCAATTTGAATTAAGGAGGGACTTTACATACAGGGACATTTTCACATACAGATGGAAGTAGAGGTCTAGCCAAAACCACTCAAATCCCCCAAATTTGAGACCAGTGTAAAGAGTCTTTCAAAAGGCAGTTTCCACACCTGAAAATACATACACTTTAGTTACAGCATAGTAAAAGGTGCTAGTAATGGGATGAGAAAGAGACTATGAGCATAGTTCCGATTTCATTCTCTGCTATGGATTCAGTCATCATCATGCCTATTTGCTTCCCTCTTCCCAATTCCATCCATAAATGACCTCAGTGTAATCTGGCTCAGCTGGGTCTCAAGTCAAGCCTTCTGTGCTCCATTTTACAAAGAAACTGAGTCCCAGAGAGTTTCATGAACTTGCCCAAGGACACAAAGCTAATGGAAAATCCAAAGTTGGGCCCCAAATGTCCTGATTCCCAGATAGCGCACTGTACTATCTCAGGTAGCCAGGCTTTTCTTTCATCATGCTTTCTGGGTCATCAAGATGGCGGCACTGGACTTGGTGTCAGGAAGACCTGAGTTCATATCTGGCCTGACATACTTACTAGTTGTGTGACACCAGCCATGTCACAACCTCTGTCAGACTAGGTTTCTCATTTCTAAGGTGGGGATAATAAATGGCATCTAACTCCCAGGATTGTTGGGGGGATCAAATCAAATGACATAATATAAACAGAGTGCTTTGCAAATCTGAAAGTACTCTGGAAGTGTAAGCTATTTTTGTATTGAAAAGCTTCCCATTAGGAAAATTTGTTTTGTTTGCAATGAGTTATTTTTATAAAGAGCTGAGTTATAGTCGGTTTTTAAAAGAACAACGGAATGAAAACCAACAAGGACAGCAAGAAGGACAAAGAGTTTCTCTAACACAGTCAACCTGACACAACAACCTGGTTATTTGGACCCTGAGTTCATTAAGAGGGCACCCCAGGTTGCCCAGAGAAATGTTTTTTAAAGGAAATAAAGGGTCATGCATCTTGACCTTATAGAGCTAAACTAGTTATGTTCCAGCCATACACATTAAGACTTCAATTGACTGGAGTGATTGGAGAAAGACATATTCTGCTTAAGTGGAGAGTTATGATGCTTAGATATAGCCTTTTGAAGTAGACCAATGTGACCCTCCCCCCTTCACATTCTTCCAGTAAAACTTTGCCAGTCTCAGGGAGGGGGGAAGGGAGGGCTACCTACGTGCTGGCTGTTGTCCTTGGGAATGTAATCTTGCTCCCTCTGAATCTTGGCCTCTATAGGTAGAGGGAAGTCCTTCTTAGAAGACTCAAGAGCTTGGAGTGTTTCTGGGGCATCCATTTGAACAGTGGTTATTTGCTCGATCACACTAACAATATAGAAGGCTGCCGGAGTATGACAGATTCCTAGATCTGAAATCAGAAGACACCTGACTCTGCCACTTAGATCTGGATAACCTTGGATAAGTCATCTCACTCCTTGGGGCCTCACTTTCCTTATATGCAAAAAAGAGGGTTGGACCAGTTGGCTTCTGTGCTCTCTTACAGCCCCAAATCTATGGTCCTATGATTTATGACCCAAAAGTATAACAGAATATGATGAATGGGGCCCATCATATAAAACAAAAACTAAGCCCCTGAATCCCTAATATATTATGTATTTTGAGTTCATTTACTACTTTCCTTTAAAATGGAATGTCAAAACTGATACACAGGTGCTTTACTCAGTGGGTTGCCCAAATGACACAACCTGGGTAGCTTTTGTTCTCTCTCTCTTTCATCTATCTATCTATCCATCCATCTATCCATCTATCTACTCATCAATCCATCCATCCATCCATCCATCCATCCATCCATCCATCCATCCATCCATGCATCCATCCATCTATCCATCCATCTATCCATTCATTTGTCCATCCATCCATCCATGCATCCATTCATCTATCTATCCATTCATTTGTCCATCCATCCATCCATGCATCCATCTATCTATCTATCTATCTATCTATCTATCTATCTATCTATCTCTCCATCCATCCATTTACCCATCCATCCATCCATCCATCTATCTACCTACCTACCTATCCATCCATCTATCCATCCATTTACCCATATATCCATCTATCCATCCATCCATCCATCCATCCATCCATCCATCCATCCATCTATCCATCCATTTACCCATCCATTCATCCATCCATCCATCCATCTATCCATCCATCTATCCATCTATTTACCCATTCATCCATCCATCTATCTATCCATCCATCTATCTACCTACCTATCTATCCATCCATTTACCCATCCATCCATCTATCTACCCATCCATCCATCTATCTATCTATCCATCCATCTATCTATCTATCTATCTATCTATGTCTAGATGCATATACAACTATCTCCTATTTTTCTAATGCTCTCTATGTCTCTATCTCTACCTAGTTTGCTCTATTTCTGTCTATCACCTCTGTTCTATTTTCTACCTCCTTCTATCATCTATCTTAATCTATCTCTATCATCTCTCTCTAGCTGGCTCTATAGATCATATCTGGCTATCTCTCTCTGTCGATCTCTCTTCTATCTCTATCATCTATCCATTTATAATTATAATTATGTTATATATTGTTATTATGCTATTATATACTATATAATTATATAGTCACAGATTTATGGCTAGAATGGACCTTTGCCCAGGATCACCCAGGACCTTTCTATCAGTCATACTCATCTTTGCTTTGTGATTTCCTCCATTCGTTCCCCTCTCTCACCCCAGAGAACAGTGTGGTACAATGAAAAGGATGCCAAACCTGGAATCCCAGGATATGAGTGAATTCTGGCTCAGCCGTTTCCTACCTGTGTGATCTTGAACAAGTCACTTCTCTTGGCCTTAACTTCCTCATCTATATAATGAGGGGGTTGGACCGGATCATCTCAGAGGTCCTTCCTAGCTCTAAATCCATGATCCTATGAATTCTGTGAATACTTTCCCTAAATAAACCAATCTGGGTAATTTGTTGTTGTAGAAGAGACAGGATGATGGATTTGGAGTCAGAGGACATGGGTTCAAATTCTAACTATCATTGCCTGTGTGACAACAGGCAACTCAGTGCCCCTCTCTGAACCTCAGTTCCTTACCTGTAAAGTAAATGGTTTATGATGCCTTCTCCAGCTCTCCATTTATAATCCTACATCTCAGTGACTACTGAGGCCCTCTGGCTTTGAGGCAGGAGCTGTGGAATATTTTATCTGCTGGTTCTCTGAATGCTCATCTTTCTACAGTTTCCTCTCCAGTAATGAGAACATTTCTACTTGACACTCCCTGGAGACCGTTAGTGGCAGCTGAGTTTCCTGGTATTTGCCTTGAGTGCTTTTGAACTTGCTCCAGAAGTTCAGAGGCTCATTTGGAAATGATCTTTCAGGGCAGAATCAGTCATTGAAACTTGGAGCCTCCTACAAAAAAACTCCAGGGCTCTGACATTTCCGGTAAATGGCTTTCCCGTAACATGCTGGTACTGCTTTGGTGCTGTGACAGAAGATAGGATGGCAACAATCTTCCTACAGTTTTTGCAGTACAATTGTTTTTTTTTAAATGTTCCATTCTGGAATGCTCAAGCTGGAAGGGGTCTGGGAGACCTCCCTCATTTTAGATAGAGTGCCCCCACTGGGTGCAGGGAAGTAATTGGTTTCTGACCAGCTCATCGCACCATCTCTTCCCTGACAGAAGATTGTAACCACAGAAAACAAAGATCTGGGAATCAATTGGTCAGAGATTGATTGCCCCACGCCCCCTTTGCACCCATGAGCAAACTGGGGCACAGAGAGGGGGCATACCTCATTTGCAGTCACACAGTGGCTTATGGGCAGAGCTGGGACTACAATTTGCAGACCATGCCTTTTTTGGCTATATGATAGGGCTTTGCATTGCTGATGTCCAGGACACTGCAGTTATTCCTACTCTCTCTCCACTCACATTCTGCTTTCTTGGTTCCTCGTTCATTGTGTCTCCTGTAATTAGCACATCATGTTGTGTTATGTCTTACAGGTTCTCAGATTAGTTCCCAAATGATTATCATTTCTTTTCCTATTCACTGCAACATTGCTATTGTAAACACTCTTTGGCTCGATTCAAAGCAGTGAGTCCAAATCACAGCCATTATTCACCAATGAAGTTCTCAAACAAATTATTTCCCTTTGTACAACAAATATTTATCAGAATGTAAGCCAACTTAATCAAGTAATTATACCCTTAAGTAATGCTATTTCCCCATTTGCTATCTCAAAACTGTATACAGCAGATGTCCACATTTGGTCTATCTCATCTATCCAGGATGCTGGCTGACAGCTGAGATGCACAAAGACATTAGACAAGGTAAAATTGGAGCCTGAATATTTATAATATTATGGGTTCTTTTTTTGTTTTCTGTCAGAGAGAGCTGAGTGACTAGAATGAGAAACTAAGTTTGACTGAAATTAGAAATGGAACAATGGTGAACTCCACATTTCCAGGAGAGTCAGGCACTTCAGGAAGCCCATGGGTTTGTGCACCTGTCCTCAAAGGTTATGTGATGTCATCTGTAGGGACACTCCTGCCACATACACAGAGTGCAGATGCTAGTGTCTATGGTTTTGGGGAGCTGCTATCATCGACAATGTCCATCATCTGGACCCAGCTCTCTAGGAGCGAACATCTCTGAGTGGAGCCAGTCCAGGCTTCAGAAGATAGACACACACAGGTTGATACACACAGAGCCACGGCACACAGGTGTATGCACACACACAGTTTGTCTCAGGGTCTATCCCGGGAGAGTTTGGCTGAGACCAGTCACATCTTACATTCCACTGGCAGAGCCTTCAAGAACCCCTTGTCAGGATGAGGTACTGGGACAGGGGTGTTTCTGTGTGTACATCCCATTTAATCAGTGGGCCACTTTAATGCATTAACATAATGCATCTGTTCTGGTGGCCAGAAAGAGTCAATGTAACTAGTTGGAAGGGAGCTTAGAAGCCACCACTGCCCTCCGCCTTCAACAGATCACTTGGGGAGCATTGTGTTGCAGCAAGTCATTAACCAGCTGTAACACATCCTGAGGGGGATGGTGCAGAGACTTGAAACAGTGTCATGTGAAGAACTCTTGAAGGTAAGGGGGCTGTTAAGACCTTAGAACCACCTCATTTTACAGATGAGGAAACCAAAGTTAAATAATTTGTCCAAAGTCAGAGAATTCTAAGCCCAGGCATCTCATATCAAAACCAGCTTCTTGCACCAAGCTCCCATCCCTTTCCTATTTATAATCCAATTTATGCAAGGTTATTAATTTAAGGCAGAGAATGTGTTACAGTCCATATATTGAGAGACAGCCTACTGGCTGTAAGACCCCGGACAAATCACATCACATGTCCTTGCCCTAAGGAGAAGAGAAGGGTCTCTCACCTGCACTGGGGGTGAGAGTTTCATCATCCTGGAGTGATGTTGCAGGTGCAGTCCATATCCCTCATCGATTTACATTTATGTAGTGTTTCCCAATATGAACACTTTACACACTTTAATTTGATCATCACAACTTTGCAAAGTAGCTACTACAAATATGATATTCCCATTTTATATTTGATAAAGCAGGTTTGGGGAGGTAGGTACAGTATTTGGTCCAGATACTAGTAATGGCAGAGAACAGAGTTGGAATACTGGATTTTCACTTCTAACTTCAGTAGCCTTCTATGTTCACATGCCTTCTCTCTTTATACAGCAAGTGAACTGTTTCCATGTTTTTAATCAGGAACCTTGGGCTGTTTTCACAATAAATAGCTGGATGAACTGTATAGTGATGTGATAATTACCTCTATTGGAGATTCTTGGCTCCTTCCAAAGAAAAAGTCCTTCCACAGCTACTTAAGAGAAAGACTCAACTAATAACATAACAAAAGAACAACCAATCAAAGACATATAGAAGAACTAAAGAGTAATTGCTTAATTCCAATTATCTCTCAATTTCTGTTTCTTTCTCCAGATACATGGAAAAGAAAGTTTTGTGATTTCTAATAAAAGGTAAGATACTTGAGGGTAGGGACCATAGTATATTATCTGAAGTAACTAGGACAAGCCTTTTTCCTTAGTAAACATTTTATAAGTGTTTGATAAATTGAACTGAATCCCTACCCCATGATGGAGCTTCAATTTCTGGGTATTTTATATCCCTTCTAATGGATTCTTGAATTCTAATAGATTCAAGAGGATTCTTGGCTCTATATTCTATCTATTGAGAGCTTCTCTTTGCTCACCGATGTCACCTCACTTTGGGATCCATAAACTGGAGAGACCAACTGATTCTCTGTTTGGTTATTGTTTAAAAACCTTTCCAGCATCTTTGTCCATCATCCTGTGACACCACCAGAACCACCAATCTAATGTTAGTCACTTGGTTCACCAAATATCTAGAAGGGGGACAAATAACACTGTATATTATCTTGACAATTTCCTAAAATATTATCAAAATTTAATGATGGATGTGAAAGCAGAAGACTTAGCGATCAGGGCTTGGTATGTATGAGCTTTACAGCATGAGACAAAACGCTTAACCTTGGGAGGCTTGGTGGGCTGGTGAATAGTGCTGGACTTGAAGTCAGGAAGGCCCAGGTCTAAATCTCTTCTCAGATATTAGTTATGTGACTATAGTTAACTTATTTATCTTTACTTCATTTTGTTATATGTAAACAGGAATACTTTCCATATTATATATTTCCATATTATACTATCATATTTCCATATTATACTATCCAAACATATACTTTCCAAGGTTGCTGTGAATCTCAAACAAGCCAATTTACACAAAGTATATTGAAAATCATAAGGTAACACTAACTATATGACTGTCAGCTACTAATAATAATGATTTCTCCTTCAATTGTATCTACTGTATTTCCCCATGTATAAGACACACTCTTTTTTGAAAGATTTGGGGTCTAAAAACTGGGTACGTCTTATACAGTGGTTGTAGATTTTTTTACTTGCATTTCCTGCTTTTTTGCACTTGTCTTTGCGCTCATTGTTTCGCATCTGTTACCAGTATGTTAGGTTATGTTTTGCCACGTTCTGCCCAGAAATGGCTCAGAAAAGATTTTCGTACAGTGCTGAATTCAAGTTAAAAGTGACCCAGTTTGCAAAAGTGAAAGGAAATCATGCTGCTGAATGTAAATTTGGTCCTTCTTCAACTGAGAAAACAATCTGAGACTGGCTATGGGAAGAAGATACCCTACTGAAAACGCCACGGCAAAAGAAGGCATTGAGAGGCAAGTCAGCAAAATGGCCTGATTTAGAGAGAGAATTGAAGATATCGATTGAAGAGCAAAGGGCAATTGGAACTCCTGTGTCCACAAAGATGGTTCAGCATGAGGCAAGAATTGCTGATGATAAAGAAGTTACTGATTTCTAAGGAGGACACAACTGGTGCTTCAGGTTCATGAAATGGAATGGACTAAGCATGTATATATGCACCAGACTTGCCCAAAAGATGCCTGAAAGCTATGAGCAGATGAATAAAACTTGAGTTCAATAACTTTAAGTAATGCATTTTTTTCAAATTTCGGGCCCCAAAATTAAGATGCATCTTATACATGGGGAAATATGGTAAGTAGGTTATAAAATTGATTAATTTGCCAATGCAGATCCTCAAGCACATAAAACTTTAAATCTCTGCACCAACAAAATGAAAGCAGCAAGATTTAAAAACAAGACATGTGGATTTGGAGAAATTATCAAATATCACTGATAAAATAGCATTGCCGTAAGGAATAAGTGGAAACCAGTATTTTCTGTCTTGGCTATTCATTTCTCCTAGGACTGGTAAGCAAAAATATAGTAAATTAGACCTTTGTTTTCACGTACAATTATCATTGAATTTTGTAGGACCTTCTTGCTAAACACCTTTGGAATTTCTCTAAAACCTTACCTTTCATTACCAGAATCTGTAGAATTGCCCTTCCCGTCCCATCGGATGGCTAATAGGAGCTAATGTATGTATAATGCTTTTCAAACCTTAAAGTGCAATAGCAAAACTAGCTTTCATTATCATAATGATAATTGTTCCAAATATAGCTAATATATTCAGCCCTCATTACTTTAAGGGTTTTCCAAACACTAACCAGACAATACAGCATGCTCATAAGATCCTTTGTTAACCAGGGAAGTTTTATTACTATTATTCATATTTAATTCTGTCAGAAGATTTTATACATGGAGCCAGATATGTTGAACCTTTTGGGGAGGAGAGTTGGGTTATGGGAAGAGAATCGGTTATAAATGCCGCATTAGCAACTTCATGTCTAATTATTACACCACCAACATCTTTGTGAGTCTTTAGAGAATTCCCAAACCAACCTCTTTTTATCAAAGCAAAAACAATCCCTCTCTTGCAATAAATAGCTGGGTTTCATATGACTTTTTATTGAAAAAGTAGATTAGCCATGTTTCTCTAATTTGTGTTTTAATTAATTTCCTTTCCACCTGTGTATTTTATTGTGCCTTTCACATGTTTACAACACTTCTCAGCTAATAACACCTAAGAACTGACCAATAGATTTGCTAATTTCTCTGGCAGATGATTAAGATCTTAAAAAAGGTCCACATTTAGCTATGATTCTTTTGGCAACTCACTCCATGTTCCATCCCCCTCTCCCCGGCATTACATCCACCATTAATATCAAAATGTGTCCATTCACAGGTTGCTGTTCACTTCTCCTGAGCCATGTACATAGCTATGATCCTGTAGATGTTCTCATTTCATATGCTGTAAATATGTTTGTGTGTGAAAAATACATATGCATTATGTTATCTATGTATATATTATTAAATAGAATTTTCAAGAATTTCAAATTCTTAATGAGGTTGCCTAAATTAATATGGCTACGGATTTATTGAATAAATCTATTTTGGTTTAAAAAAGCATACCACTGAAAAATAGCAAGTTGTAGGAAAATAATATTTCATTTTATGAAGCAAAATATTTATGTATTTTATAAGACGAAAGAAATAAACTCATAAGACAAAAATCTTTAGGATTGAAAGAGAAAAAATACGGATGCATCATTGTTCTTGCTTCTCATCCATGTGAAATTTGCTACTTTAATGGATCTTTGCTCTTATTGGTGTGGTTTCTCATTTGCCTTCAATGGTGCAGAATACAACCTCAGCTTCCTGTCTCTGTAACTCGTGTAGATCCTCCCATACAGTCCCTCAAAAGGTCCATCCAACATGAGTAGAGTCTTTCTCTAGGTGTCTTAATTTTGCATGGATAGTGATGAAACACATAAGTTGCTCATGATTCTATCCTTGACCTCACTACATGATCAGTCCACTTCATTTTCTGGTCTTATATTTCCTCTGATGATATGCTAAGCTATTTCTTCTTTGACGTTCTTTCTTGCTGATATATTTTATTCACAGTCATTAACCACCTCTTTATTGCCTTCAGGGTGATTTTCAACTTTAATCTTGAGGAACAATGGATAAAATACAGAATCTGTGGAATTTGTTTTTGATCAAATGCTTCAAATACTTTGTTTCTAGGTATTTGAAAAACCTTACCATCGTATAAACAGAGATCAAGTCTCCTGAGCCACAAGGGAATGGAGGGCTGCACATTTAAATGGCAAACAAGCAGTCTTCCTAAATTCATCCTCAAATATTCATCATCACTGAATTACCTATATTAATTTTTGGCATAGGTGAAATTCTGCTAAACAGTTGGTATTTTCCTTTACTTTTGATCAGGGAGCACAACCTTAGTAAAGAAAACTATACACAAAAGACCATTTTAACTTTAGTGATGCCAGCCTTGGCAAACAAAATGACTGACATCTGTACAGCGTTTGCTGTTTGCCAGGCATTGTACTGAGCACTTTACAAATATCTAACTTTATCCTCATGACGACCTTTGGAGGTAGGTGCTTTATTATCCCCATTTCATAGATGAGGAAACTGAGGCGAGCAGAGGTTAAGTGACTTGTCCAGGGTCACACAGTTAGTGTCCGAAGCAGAAATTGAACTCTTGTCTTCCTGATCACAAGCCTGGGGCACTTTGCACTGTGGTGCCACCCAGCTGCCCCCATAATTCTTTGATATTCTAATGTCAGATCTTAATATTTGGAATTTCTACACGAGGTCTTTGCTGATCCACTCCAGTGTTAGTGCCTCCATTCAAAATCACCTTAGAATTATAAAATCACATTACACATTTTATATGCTTTTATATGCATGTTGTTTCCCTCAAAAGAATATAACCTTCTTCAGGGCAAGGACTGTTCAGTTTTTGTTTTTGTAGGTAGCCACATGGCACATCGGAAAGAGTGTTGAATTTGGAATCCAGAAGACTTGAATTCAAATTGTTTTCCAGAAACAAGTTGTGTATATGACCTCGAACAAGTAATTTAACCTCTCTTAGATTTACTCATCTGTAATATGGGACCATAGTAGCATCTACCTTACAGAATTATTGTAAGGAACAAATTAGATAATTTTATGTACAAGATTTTTACAAACCTTATGGCTCCATATACATGATAACTGTTATCATCATTTTAAAATTATTACGCTTACTTCCAATTTCTGGTATAACACCTGACACATGAAGTACTTAATAGATATTGATTGATTGTAATGTGTATCTTAAGGTCTCATTAAGAAATAGTTTTCATTCATGTAAATAGAAAGTGAAAAGGGAATCATAAATAATCACATCTAATAGTCAAAGAATCTGAGAGTTGTCCGTTAAGGAAAATTCATCCCTGAACAAAAATCCTACTACCAAATACCCACCATGTGATCTCCAAAGATGGGGAACCCATCATTTTCTTAAGGAGCTGAGGCCTTTTTAACCCTTTTCATTATTAAGTTTTGCTCCATATCAAACCTACATTTGCCATTCTGCAATTTCCACACATCGCTTCTAATTCTCTCTTCTACAGTCAAGCATGGTGGGTCAAATCCTTGTAAAATGCTTAATAATGGGGATCATGTTCGCCCTGAGTCTTTTCTTCTCCAGACTCAGCACTCCCAGTTCCTCTAAATGACTCTTATGTGGCACAAACTTGAGACCTTCATCATCCTTGTCCCACTCCTGTGGATACTCCCCAGGTTTTCAATACCTCTGCTACTATTTGACAGCCCAAGATCGGACCATGCTCCGGATGTGGTCTGATTTTGCCCACCCAGCCTGTTTTCTGAACCCATGCGACCTGAGACTGAGTTCAGCAGGACAGTGACCTCCTCAGTACTGTTGCTGAAGCTGAATGATGAAGCTGGGCCTGAAGTCATAAAGATCCAAGTCAAAGCCCAGCCTCAGATGTTTACTAGCTGGCAAATCATTCAGTTTTCTCAGCTGTAAAATGGGGATAACAGCACTTACTACTCAGTCTTGCAGAGAGGATCAAACGAGATAATAATTTTCAAATACTTTAGCACATACTAGGTGCTAGAAATGCTATTATTATCATTATTACAATAGTAAACATCTCACATCCTTTTTTTGTTTTCTCTACACCAGATCCATTCAGTTGTCCTCAAATGCTCTCCTCATTATCTCTCTCTCTCTCTCTGTCTCTCTCTCTCTCTGTCTCTCTCTCTGTCTGTCTCTCTCTCTCTGTCTGTCTCTCTCTCTCTCTGTCTCTCTCTCTCTCTGTCTCTCTCTCCCTCTCTCTCTCCCTCTCTTTTTCTCTCTTATTTCTCTCTGTGTCTCTCTGTCTCTGTCTCTCTCTGGCTCTCTCTGTCTCTGTCTCTGTCTCTGTCTCTGTCTCTGTCTCTCTCTCTCTCTCTCTCTCTCTCTCTCTCTCTCTCTCTCTCTCTCTCTCTCTCTTTCTCTCTCTCTCTCCCTCTCTTTTTCTCTCTTCTTTCTCTCTGTGTCTCTCTGTCTCTGTCTCTCTGTCTCTCTCTCTCTCTTTCTCTCTCTCTCCTTTTTCTCATTCTCTCCTCCTCTCTTGTTCTCCCTTCCTCTGCCTCTTTCCCCAATACCTGTTCATACCATCATACATGCAAATCTGCTTAGTGATGGTGATGGCACACTTCATTTGTCTGTAGCAGGATCAGATAAACATTCATTTATGTCAAGCATTTCTAGGACACTCAAACTGATAAATTAGGACTACTTATGCTAAGTTCATTTTGGAGTTGAAATGACCCACAGGGATTCATTACATCAAGTGACACTGTAAAAGGTGCCCTCAGGAGAAATTTCCAATTATTTCACCTTAATTAGCTCAGTCGGGAGAAGGTTTTACTTTGCTCGCCTTGATCCATCCACATAGCTGATGATCCTGGGCACTAAATTCTGCCCCCAAATTATTCTTTCAAAAATAAAAAATGGCCTTTGCTGGATATGGTCCATTTTGAAAGACTGAAATATCATTAATAGATTTGCCACTTTTGGAGGAAAAATAGGATAATTTGGTGAACCTCTGTTACCCTATTAACTTGATGGGAGAACTGATGGTTTAATTGCTCATTATTTTTGGTTTCTCCATCTTCCTCTTTAATAAATATTGTACTGACCTCCCCCAGCTATTGTCAATACTAGCTTAACTCAACATCAGGTACGGTGTGGAGGGAAGCGGGCAGAAACAAACTCTCACAGGTTTAATTTAACACCTTCTTTTCAAAACTTACAATGCCCCAGTATTAATTCTGGAGTATCTATTAACTGCTGTATAATCTTGGCTATTCAGTTCTGCGATCATTTCTGTCTCTGAATAACTGTCACCCTTCCTTTTCCCTCTGTGGTCATAATTGTCTATGTTTCCATGGAAACAGGAAGAAAGACCCAAATGGCAAAATACAAATGGATAGGTCTGCCCTGACAACAGCGTTTTTCATTAGGAGACTAAATTCCTCAAGTAGGTAAAGGTCTGCAGTGCTTTCTAATAAGGGGCACAAGATAACGGCAGGCTTTTGTAAAAAGAGGAGACTAGATATTTCCAGTAGAAATATCTCTGCAGCCTTTCCGGGAAGAACTTGACATTAATCACTAGCAGAGCACGTCGGTTATGCTTTCAACAGTGTTAGTAAACCTAAACAACATGGCCAATTTTCATGTCATGATTTACTCCTCCATCCTTCTCATCTACAAATAAATGATTACACCTTTGACCTCACATCACCCATAAGTGATTTACTTCCATGTTAATAAACACCAAAATTCTTATATCTGATTATAATCTTTTCATTATTCCATCTTTGTTCCTATGTCTTTTGACCCCTAACCTTAATTTTGTTCTCACCAGGATCTCCAATGTCTTTCCACCCATTAATACTTTCCTAGTTCTTCATTCTTGCTTTGACCTCACTCTTCTCTGTTTTCAGTCTTGACTCATTGATGAAGCAGTTCAATTTTGTATTATCTTCTACACTCCTTGACCCCTCATTATGTTATCAATTACTCCTTGGATTACTTTCATTATCTGTGTCCTTTGCTTCAATTCACATGCTGTTGAACAGTGATTAAGGAAGTCACAAAACCATGCAGGTAATTCTTCTATTCCTCTCTCATTGCTCTTCTATCCCACTCACCACAGTGGCTGTTCCAAAACTCTTTCCTCAAGCATTCCATGGCACCACTACTCTTTCCAACTAGAGACCTTATTTGTTACTTTCCAAAACAATGAATATATCTGTTGAAAGCTCTCTCTCCTTCCCTTTTCCTCATGTCAAGTCCCTCTGCAATCATTTTCCACTATCTCCTCCTTCACTCATGTATCAGATGAAAGGTTGCCTAGTTTTTTGCCAAGGACAACCTCACTATACACATCCTTGATTTTGTAGCTGCTCTAGCATATTATCTATATTGTCAAACCACTGCCTGCTAATCGTCAATCTCTTTCTATACCCTGGCTCCATTCCTGTTGCCAACTAACACATTCATGTCTCCTACATCCTAAAAGAAAACAAACAAACAAAAAACCCTTCTCTTGATCCTACTCTTCCTGCTAGCTTTTTGTCCTGTATCTCTCCTTCCTTTCTTTGTTAAACTTCTTAAGAAAACCATCTACATTTGCTATCCCCACTTATTCTTTTCTTACTCTCTTTTAAATACACTGCAATCTGGTTTTTGACCTTGTCACTCAACCCAAACTGTTCTCTCCAAGATTAGCAACGATCTCTTAATTACCAATTCCAATAACCTTTTCTCAACCCCCATCCTTCTGGACCCTGTCAATCATCCCTTTCTCCTAGTAGATATTCTCTTCTCTCTGGATTTTCATGAAACTGTTCTTTCCTTGATTTTCTCCTAGATATTTGAATGCACTTTCTCAAACTACTGTGCATGCCATTCTCATCACATTCTTTAATCATAGGGCTCCTCCCCAGACTATGTCCTGGACCATATTCTCTTTCCTTTCTATCCTAAATTCCACATCTTATCAGCATTTTTATTGGTTCAATTATCATCGCCATGAAGATGATTCATATCTGCGGCCCAAATTTCCATCTGCCCATTGCATCAGGTGTCCCATAGGAATCTCAAGCTCAGTACTTCCCAAACTGGACCCATTGTTTCTCCCTCCAAATCTTCCATTCTTTCCAATTTCCTTATTATAGTACTACCATTCTCCTTGGCTCCCAAGTTAGCAATCTCCTATCTTCCTTGACTCCTCACTCTTACACTTCCCCTGTGACCTTTGGCAAATCACTTCTCCTATTTGAGCCTTAGTTTCCTGATAGTCCTCAACTTCTAAATCTCACTTATTCCATACAAGGACTCTGTTGCCGAAACTTCTGTGGTTGTAGAGTAAGAAAGGATTGAGTTGGAGAAAGGATTGGATGGAGACGCCTTACCTGATATGGGCTCTTTGTTTGAACCTTGGCAAATAACGTTTTTCCCTCATTGAACTCCAATTTCCTAATCCATGAAATAGGGATAATGATGCTCGTAATAAGTACCTGGGTAGCTGGGTGGCACAGTGGGTAGAGTGGCAGGCCTGGAGTCAGGAAAAGTCATCTTCCTGAGTTCAAATCTGGCCTCAGACACTAACCAGCTGTGTGATCCTGGGCAAGTCACTTAACCCTGTTTGCCTCAGTTTCCTCATCTATAAAATGAGCTGGAGAAGGAAATGGAAAAAAAACACTCTAGTATCTTTGCCAAGAAAACCCCGAATGGGACTGTAAAGGGTCAGACACAACTGAAAAATGACTGAAAAACAAAAATAACTACGTCATGGATTGTTGTGAGAAAATATATTTATGTACAGATATAAGTATATTTATATATATTGTTCAGTAGTTTCAGTTGTGTCCATCTCTTTGTGACACAATTTGGGGTTTTCTTGGCAAAGATACTGGAATGGTTTGCCATTTCCTATTCCATCTTATTTTGCAGATGAGGAAATTGGGGCAGACAGGGTTAAGTGATTTGCCCAGATTCATATAGCTAGTAAGAGTCTGAGGCCAGATTTGAATTCAAGAAGATGAGTCTTTCTGACCAGGTCTGGTCCTCTATCCATTGCACTACCTACCTGCCATTATCTGTCTGTTTGTCTATCTATCTATCTATCTATCTATCTATCTATCTATCTATCTGTCTATCTGTCTTTCAACTTTTCAAAAATTAAAAAATAATATATGTGCACTTTGGAAAGTTTATTATTATTATTATTAAAGCAACATGACATAGTGAATAGAGAGTCATCCTTGGATCAAGGAACTCTGGGTTCCAGTCCTCTTTCAAAGTCACTTAACTGCTCACTGCATCCATGTCCTCATGTGTAGAATAAGAAGAATAATGATGCCTACCTGAGACAAATACTGTGAGGACAAAATTAAATATGAGTGCCTTGAAAACCTTAAAGCTATCCAGAAATGCCAGCTCTTATTATCCATATAAAGTGTGTTGCAAACTTTAGAATTGGTATGTACTAGGCCAATACTCTAGGGGCTCTGTGATCTTATCAATGTGGCTATTTCCTTCTAATTATCCAGGTTATAACTCATTCACCTATTTATCCTAGAAAACTCCTGTGTATGTCTTTCCATTCGCTTACCGCAAACAGGTCCACCGAGATACCGGGGACCTTAATTTCTCTTGACATTATGAATGCCTAATGAATTTTAGCTATTATTATGACATTATGAGGAGAGAAGAAGGACATTTGGTGTTTCTGCCCTTTTTATATTGCTTTTTAATTTCCTTTGAAGGGGTGGGGAGGAGATGGAGTGGAAAATTGTTGGTTTCTTTAGCAGTAATTTTCTGGCAAGGTCGGGAGCTAGGTTTCCTAAAATAGGTGGAATTTGAATTTGGAGAAAGAAATGATTCACTGTGACAGGGAGAGATGTGTTGGATATGTGACATTAAGAGAAACCAAACACTGACTTTTAACCAGGAAGAAAGGCTGGTTGCCAGGCACGCGGTAATTGATGGGAAGTCTTGAAATTTAGGCTAAGCTTTGATTGGCTATGGATGTCATCCTTAACCCAGAAAACAAGACTAGGAAAGATTCTCATGCTTCTGAGTAATGTGGATGGGAATGCCTCTCTGGACTTAATCTGTCAAAGGAGGCTCCAACCATTCTCTCAGTATTCTGATTTTTTTTCTAATTTTGAGAGCACAAACATATTCTCTCATCAGCCTGGGGAAGGCAGATTTGGTGGGAAAGGGAGACACATTCTACTGCCAATGGGATCAGTGTCTTGTGGGTGAGCACACCGGCTTCTCCTGAAGAGGCTGGGTTTGTGGGAAAGTAAGATCAGGTCTCTCCAACTTCTTCCTCAAATATATCAAAAAACATTTATGTGAAGAACTTGATTTTAGCTCTCTCTTTTTGCCTCTACTGGCAAGGCTGGAGTGCTGCTCTCAGAAAAAGATCGGGCAAGGGTCAGGGATATGCTCCTCACTCATCATGCAGCATCAGTCCTTGCCAACCACGGACACTTCCTTTCCACTTGTATGAATCACAGGCCAGAGGAAAGAGGTCTAGAAGTACATGGTAGGAACAATATGGTGGCGATTTTGGCCAGGTCATGGGAAAAATTGGAGCCTTAAGTGATAGGGCTATCAAATGGCTTTTGACTATTTCTCTCCTATCATAGATGGTACCTGGAAAGTGAATCTATGGATTTCACTTTCTTGCTTTTATGGACAAGAACCTGCTGGTTCTAAGACAGGGATCAGAAAAATAAGTTTTGGATCTTTGATTTACTAGCTACGTAGTTATGGGAAAAACATTCCCTCTCTAGGCTTTGCTTTTCCTTGTTTATTAAATGAGGGAGTGGGAGCAGATGATATCCAAGGCTCCTTCTTGAACTAAATCTATGACATTATGACAATTTCAAGCATTCCTTAAAAGAGAACATTTCTTTTCTTTCTTTTTTTTATAGCAATCTTTGGGTTTATCCTGTAAATTTGACTATCTTGGAAGTCTCATGAAATCTCATAGACGAGGAGGTGTTTGAAAATCCATTGGCGTCTGTGAAGAGGCCGACTCCATTAGACTCTTAGAGTGAACTTTGTCATTTGAACCTTCATAGAATGTGTAGAGACTGAAGTGTGAACAGAGCTGGATGGCAGTGCTCCCTGGTCACTGAGGATACGGACAGTAAGAAGAGCAAGCATTTACAAAGTACTTGAGAGCTTTCAAAGCACCTTACCAATAGGATCTTAATTGATCCCCACAACGATCTTAGCAGGCAGAACCTGTTATCATTCCTATTTTACAGATTGGCAAATTGAGGCCTAAGTAACTTGCCCAGGTTCACATAGCTAGTAAGTGTGTAGAACAGGATTTTCGTGTTGTAAATATTCCTCACTCACTCGCTCATTTAGTCACCAAGCATTTATTAATGTTTATTATTTATTAAGTGTTATTAAATGTTATTTTAAATTAAATTTATTATCATTAAGGGTTTACTATATGCTAAGCATTGTGCTAAGCACTGGGTATACAAGAAAGGCCAAAAATCCAGCACCTCCTTTCAAGGAAGTCAAGGTCTAATGAACAAAACCACATGCAAATGGTTATGTGATCCATGTCTGATGCTATCCACGGAGCTGCCTGGATCTGATTGACTGATACAGGTCAATCGGTCAGTCAACAAGCATTTGGGAAGAATTTGCTATATAACAGACACTATGTTAAGCACTGGTGATTCAAGGAGAGGTAAAAAGATAAGGGAACACCCTCTTCCAGAATAGGTCAGGACCTTGGTCTACAACTTGGATGGTTGCCTAGATCACTGAGAAGGAAATGACTTTCCCAAGGTCACACAAGCAGTATGTGCTTAGCCATTTAAATATTGGAACAACTTGATTTGAAATCTGCTAGGAAATAACATACTCATTCTCAATGCCTCCACTAGAGGGAAGAGGAGGCATTTTTTTGCTTGCTTTCTTTACACTCTCTTGGAACGAGAGACATTTTTAGAGACAGCTCATGCATTTATGAAACAAAATTATGCCTCACTAAACATGTGTGTGAAATGTCTAGAGACCCCAGCTGAACTAATGAGGACCAATCAACCCATCAACAAGTATTTATTATGCATATACTTTGTGCCAGGAACTGTCCAAGTGCTGGTAAATGATGAATGATTTCGATTTTTACTTAGCACATTTCTACTCTTTCTCAAAGTCCTATTCTGACATCTTTAGGAAGTGTCTTTGGCTCTAGAAGCCTACACTAGTAAATCCTGGCAGATTCTCACAATTAGGTAGCCCCTTATATATGGGCTTAATATTGAATAGCTTTCTGAGAACTAGAAAATCTGAAAATGGATAGGGTCAGTAGTTAGGAGGCATCATGCTACAAGGAAAAGAACACTGGCTTGGGAGTCTGAGCACCTTGGTTCAAATCCTAATCACAATTGCTATCTCTGTGACCTTGGGCAAGTCACAATTCTCCTCTCATGGGCCTCAACTTCCCCATTTGTACACTGAATCTCCTCTTC
This sequence comes from Trichosurus vulpecula, assembly GCF_011100635.1. Classification (NCBI taxonomy): domain Eukaryota; kingdom Metazoa; phylum Chordata; class Mammalia; order Diprotodontia; family Phalangeridae; genus Trichosurus; species Trichosurus vulpecula. The sequence continues at coordinate 15,464,346 of NC_050580.1, read as the reverse complement.
CAGTGAACTATGATGCTCTATGACTATCCCTCTTATTTACTCACTTCTTCCACTACCTAATTTGAACCTGAGCAGTGACTGGCTTTTCTGTGAAGCTCATGCAGTCTTAAAAAATCTGATAAATAGCATGGGTAATCAGAAGATCTTAAAGAAGATTTCCACTTCTCAGATTCCAGAGGAATGGCCTAAGATAAGGATAATCACAGGCTAAACTCTAGGGAGCTAAGAGAAATCCCTAAAGAATGGGAAAGTTCCTTCATTTTGCTACTACTGCACTTGTGAGAACACTGGGCATCAGGTAATCACTCTTTTGTGAAGATCAACGATTTCTCAGCATTACTTCTGCCAACGGATGATAAATAAACTGGTAGTTATTGAGGCTGACAGAACTGAGAAGGATAAATGATGGCCACAAGGTCACTTACCTCCCCCTCAGAGGGGGTCATGCCCAGAGGAAGATGGCTGGTCCAATTCCTGTCTTTTTTTGGCCTCTCCTGCATATGGGTCTTAAAGCTGTCAACAATCCCACCTTCCAGACCAGTGGGGGAGGAAAGATTACACAGAAATATTCTAATGAGGCATGAAAGAAATCCTCCCCCAGAACAATATGGGTCAGCCATCATTCTGTGGCCAAAATTGTATTTTGACAGACAAGGAAAATGAACCACTTGAAATAGTGATGGAGCACCAGAGAACCACTTATTGAATTGAGATCTCATGAAATTCAAGTCGGGGTGTTTAAAGCCCTGCCAAGTGAAGTCAGATTGAACCTTCCCAAGGAATTCCATTGCTGGGAGCATTTGCCCAGATTTGCAATACTATCAGAGCTATGGTCACGTGTTGCCCACAAGAAGAGAAAGCTTATTTCTGTAGAAATGCCACTTAGCAGTATTCACATCTTTTCTCCATCCTAGACCTTCCCTATGATTAAGGGATCACAGTTCTGGAGATGGAAGAGACCTCAGAGGACATCTAGTGCAATATTATTCCCTCTGATTTTATAGACAGGGAGATACTTTATCAGCAATTTTTAATATTAGGGAGTTGTTTGAGGCACTGAGATGTAAATGTTCTCATGAAATCATGTACCCAAGACCAGACTTGAACTCAAGTTCTGAGGCCAGCTCAGTTCATTGCCATGCTGCCTCTTTGTTTCCTGTCTTAGTGACTGAAGACACCCATATCCTCATCATTCCATTTGAAATGAAGTCTCTCATATACAGGAAAAATCTTGTGAACAATTTACAAAAAATAAAGGTTTTTAGTAGCAACACCAGTGGAATAATTCCTATTGACTCTCTATGATTCTCCTAAGTCTGGGGCATATACAATTAATTAGATAGTTCATAAAAAAGATGAATGCCACTGGATGGAGCTCAAAGGCAGGATAAGGTCATGGAGGATTGTGCTGTTGACTAGGAGGCATTGCAGTTTTCAGTTTTCTTGTTTTCTCTTAGACATCTAAAGTCATATTTGACTGAGTCTCATCTTCCTGCTTCCTATAAAACTCATCTTCAAATCATTTCATTGAGTAATTTTGTTAATGTACATTCCCAAGTATTCATCTCAGCTCCTTGAAAGCCTCCTTTGTCTCCCTGTTGCTTGCCAAAGTTCTTCTTGTTCTCTCTCTCTCTCTCTCTCTCTCTCTCTCTCTCTCTCTCTCTCTCTCTCTCTCTCTCACTCTCTCCTTCCTCCTCCTCCTCCACCTCCCTCTCTCTTCCTTTTTTCTTCCTCCTCTTTCTCTCCCTCCTTTTTCTCTCTCTCCCTTTCTTCTCCCTCCCCTTTCTCTCTCTATTCCTCTCTCTCTCTGCCTTTTTCTCTCCCTCCTTTTTCTCCCTCTTCTCGCTCCCTCCTCTCTATTGCTTTGTTTCTCAAGTGTGCAAGTAAAGTTTTTGATTTATGTTGATTTTCTTTCCTTCCCAATAACTCAACTCCTTCAATCATGTGGACCTATTGATTTTTGCTTTTATTTGCTGATTAATGGAATCCTGAATCTCTGATATAGTTTTGTTTCTGCATTGTAGTCTAGTTGTGTCTTTTGGGTTACCTTCAGTTTAGTGATACAGTGTTCAAGTTTTCTACTGTGTGAACCAGCTAAATATTAAATAAATAATATTTTAATTCCTCTTTCTCTTCTTCTTTGCAGAAGGGAGTATATAATAATGGATAGAGGGCTAACTTTGAAACCAGGAAGAATGGGGTTCAGATTCTGTTTCAGACATAAGTTGTTTGATCACAGGCAGGTATCCTAACCTTTCAGGGCCGCAGACATCTCTCTAAGACTCTTTGGTATGGAGAAATTTCCTATATGCATTTGGAAAGGGAGTCTCCACACTAGGAGTTCCCCAAATTTGTGAAATCATAGGCATGAATTCTCCTACTCTACCCTCAGTAACTATCATGAAATTTACAAAGAATAAACATCATTACCCCAAACTCATTATTCCATTTATAAATAGACTGCTTTTTTTCTTTCCTTCTTGAGAAAAGTGAACCTCGAGGATTACTTGCTGATTCAATGAATCCTATTCTTTCAGTGCCTAAGCTGCCAATATTTTTATATTAGATATCCAGAGGCGTTTGTCTTGCTCTTCCCAGGCCAATGAGGTTACTGCAAGGTACCCTAATCACTACTACTACTGCTACTGCTACTATGACTACTACCACCACCATTACTACCATTCCTCCTCCTCTTCCTCTTCCTTTTACTCCTCCTTCTTTTACTACCACCACCACCACTACCACCACTACTACTCTTAAACGTTTTATGTGATGCTTTATGGCTTACAAAGAGTTTTCCACATGTTAACTCTCAAAGTACTATGTTGCCTTGTGCTAATGATCTAAATGAGTGAATACATTTTCCAAAGCTTGATTTGATAGATTCTCCCATAGTTTGGGGGCACTAAGTAGTAGCTTCCTAATTCCCTAAAAGAGTTAATACAATTTTCAACTCAGTTCACAGCACCATGAGATCATAGCTTCAGAGTTGGAAAGGACTTCTGGAGGTATGTAGCTCAAGCCCTTTATTTTACAGATGAGGAACTCAGAGAGGTTAAGTGATTTACCAGAGTTTGCACAGGTAATAAACATTAGGGGTGGAATTTGAGCCCAGATCTTCTGACTCCAGAGCCAGTCTTATTTCTACTGTTCAGTATATGCTTATTAATAACGATGATAATAACCATAACAATAATGTGCCTACTCTGTGCCAGGCACAAAGGATAAAAAGAAATCTCAACCAGTTCCTGCCCTCAGGAAACTAACTGTTGCACTGGACATTCCAAAGAAGACACATGTTTGTGCCTAATGTCTTGGATAAATCACATTTGTATGCACAAACCTTGTTTCACTGGGCCACAGTCACACTGAAAAAAATGCATGCTCTCTTTTCTTTCTCATACAATAATTTAAAAGTACTAATTGTTTGGAAATCTACCATTCATCTGATTGCAAAGATTGGATCCCATTTTAATTCAGGATTTAAAAAAACATTACTCTCTCAAAAAGGATTTATGTGAAAATATTAGTGTAACATTTTCTCCTTCCAAATGCAGATGATAATTTCCTAATAACACTTTCCTGGAAGATAACCCAACTGATTATCATACTAAAGGTCAAGTCTGGGGGAAGAAATTGTCTCTGTCATTAGCAAAATGGAAACTCATTGGCTCACGCAGCTAATTTCTGTACCTACCAAGATTTCTTCATGGCTCACAGCTCAAGAAAACCCATCGGCCCATGTTTCTTGAATTCAACATTTGGGAGAGTGAATTAATATCTTACATCTGTGTGGCTTTACAAAGGAAATTTAATCAGGTGACCTTTGTGATTTGAGCCTATAAAAAGACTGGTCTGAAGAAACTCTGAAGTGATTCAAGTGATTTAAAATTTCCACAAATCTCATATATATTTTTTTTTTACCAAAGAGAAACTTTCACAAAAATTTACAATGAAAATACAAACTGAAATACAAAGGAATCCCTTTGAAGGCCACTAGATGTTTTATGATTCATAATCCACAGAATACAAAAACCTGGACCTCTGCTTCCCCTCCCCTGATCATCATGAAATCAGATTAAAAAAACAAAACAAAAGACTGATGAGGTCAGAGTCCTCCCCAAACACCAGCATTTTGCGGCTCCTCAGGAAAGACAGATTGAATGTCAGTTCTCTAATCAAAAGCTTGAGTAGGTTCTCATTACCTATAAAATAAAATTTCACCTCCTAATGTGGCATTCAAGGCCTAGACCACTTGGTCCCAAGCTACTTGACTGTTCTTCTCTCATGTCATTCCATTCACATTGTCTCAATTCCAGTCAAATCAGTCTCATCCCCATCACTCATTCGCAATCCATCCTCTCCCATGCCCACGCCTTAATTCACACTTTTCCTCAGGACTACATGATCCCAATATCTACTGAAGTGCCTATAATGGCCCAGGTCCTGCTAGGTGGTCAGAATGTAGAGAACATAAGGAAGCCTGGGGAAGATGACATTCCCCTGAGAATCTGCTTTCCCTCACGGGTTCAGTGATTGAAATCTGCACATTCAGCCCACGATTCTTTCCTGAGCTCCAGCCTCATACCAGGGGATAATGCTGACCAGCTCCAGCTAGATGTCCTGAGGGCATCTCAAACTCCACATGCACAAAAGAGAATTGAATATCCCCCCTTAAACTCTCCCCTTCTTCCCACCTTCCCCCCTTTTCTTTGCAGGGTAGAAGGCAGGGCAATTGGGATTAAGTGACTTGCCCAAGGTCACACACCTAGTAAATGTGTCAAGTGTTTGAGGCCAGATTTGAACTCAGGTACTCTTGACTCCAGGCTCGGTGCTCTACTCACTGTGCCACCTAGCTGCACCCCCCTTCCTTCTTTCAGCTAAGGACTGCCCCCTTCTTTTAGTCCCTTGGGGCCACCCTTCACTTTTCCTCTCATTCCCCTTTTCAATCATTTACAAGTCTTTTTCCTTCTACCCCTGCATCATCTTTCATTTCTGTGCCCTTCTCTCCAATCATCCACCACCATCCTGGTTTAGACCCCTTGTGGCCTCTCAACCAGACTATTGCAAGTACTTTCTGAGTATTCCCTGTCTCTCTCTTCTTCAGCTGTCAAAATGATCTTCCTAGATCCTGTGACCATGTTTCTCTCCTACTCAAGAAGCTTCAGGGGCTCACTGTTGTCTTTGGGATATTATACAAACTCCTCTAATTGGTATTAAAAGCCTTTCACAATCTGGATCCAGCCTATGTTTCTAGACTCATTTACTATTATAAGCTCTTAGACATTGTGTTCCAGCCAAACTATGCTTGACATTCTATTTCCCTTTCCAGTGGCTTTGCCCAGGCCATGCCCAGTGTGTGGAATGCTTTCCCTATTCCCTTCTGCCTCTTGGAATCCCTACATCCTTTGCTCTTGTCTCACCTTTTCTCGTTTTCCTGTTATTCTTCCATCTGCCCTTAACTCCATGAGAATATAATCCTCTTGAGAGGAGGGCCTGTGGTTTAACTCTTATCCCTACCCCTGAAGTCAGGGCACACAGCACAATCTGAAAAAAAATGCTTCTAGTTGCATTGAATTGAGATGCAATTATATTTAACATAGACGAGCTCTTGTTTTCAAAGCATTTCCAGATCCTTGTTTGGGAAATGTCCACGACATTCACTACGCTAATGTTTTTCTTCCCTTGAGAAGACAATGGAAGTACAGAGATGGACGGGCTGGTCAAAACCCACTTAGCAAATATGTAGCATACTAATCCACAAATATCCAAAGTTCTCTCCTCTGCCAATGAGAAAAGTGTGGACACAACTGCATCCCTCATTCTCTATGATGTATGACTACACAGAGAGCTTTAAAAAAGGCCTACTTCTGAGAAGAAATTAACACATGGCCCTTGGGACCTCGAAAGTCTTTTATGAAACTAGGAAAAATGCTTTTCCTCCTGAACATGTATCTTAAAAATAATGGGTCCTACCACACTAACCCTGACATGGTTGAACAAGAAATACCTTGATGTTCTTTCTTGTTAGAGGGAGATTTCTCCCAATGGTAACCTGTTAGCATGGGTAGCCTTAGTACCAGCTCCCTACTTTCTCACATCATCGCACAGCCTGTGGACTAGAGAAAAACCATTCCTGTAAGTCATCGTCTTCATTCAGGACTAGCTATCTATCCAAAGCTCCTACCCTTTGCCCTTCAGTGAAACAAAATCTTTTGGACTGTCCAGGGAATGAAGCTGCCTTTTGACTATGGGCCCTAATATGGATCACTGAGGCCTGATTGCACTTAGAGGGCTAAGATTCACAAGATAGTGCTCAGCATTCTCTTGGTTTAGTTGGCTCATGGGAGGGATTTGGGAAAAGGATATTAGTAAACTGAATCCTCATCATAGAAAACACAAGTCCCTCTGGGCTCATCTCCCTGAAATCCCCTTTTATTGAGAAGAGGATGTTGGTAATAAGTGGAGGGGAAGATGGTGGGAACAGGGTGATCTTTCCTCCAAAGTGCCCAGTGCCTGAACATGACCATAAAAGGTCAAGATTTCAAAGAGTAGAGGTTTAGGAAGTTTGAGTCTCTGTATACTGCAAAAATCTCATGACTCTAAGAGGCATTTAAATATTACAAGAGGCATTACTCAGCTACAGAAACCTCAGGACTAACTGGCACAGCCTCATGTGGATCGGGACACATCAGACAAGCCTCAGTGCCCTTGGCACCAAAAACCCTTTCTCTACTGGGTGAGATGAGAGACCAAAGCGCTGTCATTGAGAATGAAACATAATAGGGTGAACCTCTGATGGATGTTGTCATCTCCTTCATTAGAATGGAGGCTTTCTGAGGGCAGAGAATTTCTTGCATCATTGCATCTTGTATCACTTAGCATAGTGCCTGGTGCATAATAAGTCCTTAAGAAATGCTCATTCATTCATTCACTCCTTGTAATGTGACAAAACACAGTAGCCCCCCGTCCTTCAGAGAACAAGAGTCTTGTCAAATACATATTAGTAGAATTTCACTAATACACTCCTGCATTACAGAAGACTTTCATACCAGGTGCTGTAAATCTAACCTCACTGAATCCCAGAATCTCAAAGGCCATCGAACCTTCTGTATCACAGCCATCCCAAGTGGCTTACACTTCAAAGCCTCTGATGAGGTTGCTTTCTCTCCTTCTAAAGGGCAGTTTTAATGCTTAGGAAGTTCTTCCTTCAGTTGAAGTCCTCTAGCCAGAAATACTTCAGAATAGCTCATAGTTGTCAGCAAATTTGAGCCTCACATGCTACTAGTGTTACCTCCATTTTACAGATAAAGAAACTGACACTCCAAGTGCTTCTGGCCCAGGGTCATCTGTCTGGCAGTGATATTGAAGCCACACCTTCCTGACTCCAATTTCCAACCTCCAGACATGATGCCTGGTCACTTCTGAACCCCTTCTACCCAATCATCCAAGTTCTGCTCTTAGTCACTAAGCAGAGCAGGTCCAATTGTCAATCATATACTTGTCCCCATTAAATCTTTTCCCAGCTAAACACAGGAGGTGGGCAGGTCTGAAGCTGTGATTTCACTGGTGTAGGCAAAGCTTTCTATCAGAAAGCTTGAAAGGTCCTCTGGAACTGGAAGTCTTCACAGCTGAGGGACACAGAGCTGTTAAGTGACATGCCCAAGGTCACACAGATCAGAGGGGTCTGAGGCCAGGTTCATACTTTTATTAGAAGACTGTCATTAGTCTTCCTGACTGTAGGTCCAGTGATCTATTGAATGTGTCACCTAGGTGCCAGATACATACATATGTGTGTGTAATCCACATACAATATACCATGCACATACTTGCACACACATATACCTACACATGTGTACGTATGTGGATGACAGAATGCAGTCATAGAGACTGTCCTTGGAGTGGCACACAGACCTGACACCTCCAGACTGGACAACACTGCACATGTTAGTGACTATTTACCTCTCTATCTGATTTGGGGGGGGGTGCTCTGTAGATGAAAGATTGTTTGTTCATTTAATGGGTTTTATGTTGAACCACTGAAAGCCCAGGTCTAGACCAAAAACACACATACATTTATGAACATGGACACACCAGTTGCAATAGAGCAATGGGCACCAATATGTTTTCCCTTGGGCTGCCTTCGACACTGTCTTCATTTTTCACACTTTATATTTTGGAAACAGAAGCCCAGGTTGGATAATTAAAAGCAATCAAGGGAAGCTTTAACATGTCTCCAAGGTAAAGTTCCTGTCAAGTATAATTTTACATGAAAGAAATTGATCTTATGAGGCATATTCTTCTAGTTCAGGATGGGTGAGTATGCTCAGAAACAAAACAGAATTGAGATCCTGGAGCCGGAGGGAACTTGGGGGGTCCCATATTGCAGATGGGGAAACTGAGGATCAAGAAGTGGAATGATTTCTTCAAGATCACAGTAATGTAAATATCGGACATGGGATTTGAACCTAGGTTCTTTGACTTCAGAGAGATAGCATGGTGTAGCAGAAGGGATGGGTGTCCTAGAGTCAGGAATCTTGGGTCCAAACCTCCCTTCTTTTACTGACCGTCTGTATGATTGTGGGCACCTCATCTAACTTCTTAGAACTTTGCCTTCATTATCTGTAAAACAGGACAATGACATCTATTGTGTCTGCTTTACAGGGTTGCTATGAAGCTCCAATGATCTACCTATCTATCTATCTATCTATCTATCTATCTATCTATCTATCTATCAATCTATTATCTATCTATCATCTATCTAGTATCTATCATCTATCTATCTATCTATCTATCTATCTATCTATCTATCTATCTATCTATCTATCTATCTATCTATCATCTATCTATCCATCGACCTATCTATCATCTATCTATGTATCGATAGCTCTCTCTACCATTTAAGTGTTACTCATGTGGTGTGTGCTATTATGTAATTTTCCATAAATGTGAAAGATTACCCAGTGTTGTCACTATCTGAGAGCATCCAATCACTGATGACATTTCTATAGGGCTTTAAGGTTCATAAAACCTATAGGATCAAATTGGCATAGTTCTTGAGGTAATCCATTCCAAACTCCTCATTTCAAATTTAAGGAAACTGAATCTCAAAGAGTTTATGACCCCGCTTTGCTCTAGATGGAAGAGCTAGTTCTACTGGGGAGAAATTTCTAAAAGGTAAATTTAGGTTTGATATAAGAATACACATCTTAATAATTAGAGATATCCCAGGGGGAAATGAGGCACGGGGCTCCCCCTCATTGGAGATCTCTAAGCAAAGGATCAATGCCCACTCGTCAGGAATGCCATTGATGGGGATTTTGTTCAGGTGTGAGTTAAACTAAGTGATGCCTCTGAAATCCCTTCCAGCTCTGAGGTTGTATGGTTGGTTGGTTGGTTAGTGTTTGTCTTTCCTTCTTGACCAAAATGACATTGCTATGTTGGTGTCAAGGTACTATGTGCTCAGCTGTGGTAGAACAAACAAATATGAGCCTGAAAGGCTCTACCACAGGTCAGACATATGAACAATTGGAGTAGAGATGACTCTAATTTTGTGTATCTCATGTTTCCTTTGAGCTACTGAAATTCTGCTTCTCTCAGAGAGCACAATGCCTTCTTTGATGTGAGAGTGACATGCTGGGTGGTCCAGTGCCAGTGTCTCCCATGTCTCACAATATTGTTCTAAGAAACATCTCAAACAGAATTATTTCCAGTTAAGCCAACCTTCAGGGTTCATCTCTTGAGCAGTTTGACTAAGATACTCGAAATGACTGTGCTTATCCACACCAAGCACAACCTTCCTTACTGGTTTAACTGCCACAGATAGTAGATCATTTTCAGAATCATTCTGTTATCAGGATTCCACAGAAGCAGAACTACTTTTGCCAAGAGGTCATGGATTTTCACAAATAAAGCCTTAGAAATTCATTCTAAATATCTATTAAATGGAAAATTCCAGTTATTTCCTCTCTGACATTCTTCCTAGTACCCAAGAAGTACCCAAGAAGTTTTCGGAAACATAAAACATATCTTTTACATTTGAATCATAGACACATTTAAGCTGTTCTAGAGGACAAGACTAACTTTTTTGGGGGGTGTGGGGGTAGTCAGAGCACAGTGGAGACAACTTTTTAGTGAGTCGACCCTGCCAGGTCTGAGTACCAATCCACTCTCAATCTTATTCCTATCCATTGCCATCCCATGCCATCCCATCCTATTCCTATTCTATCCTATCTTACAAATATTTAGTCAGTTTGGTACAGCGGGAATAGTCCTGGATTTACAATCAGAGGACCTGAGTTCAAATTTATTTTATGCTACTTTTTACCTGTGAGTCCTTGGGAAAGCTATTAAATCTCTCCGGAACTCATTTTCTTTTTCCACAACATTAAATGGTTGGACTATAAAACCTCTAAAGTCCCAACTAGCTCTAAAGTTTGATTCCTGGAATTTAAGTGAAAGGGAATGGAGTATAGTTGATACTGGCAGCTAGGTGGTGCAATGACTGGAGCGTGAGCCCTGGAGTCAGGAAGACCAGGGTTCAAATCCAGCCTCAGACATTTACTAGCTATGTGACTTTGGGAAAATCACTTAGGCTCTGTCTGCCTCAGTATCCTCATGTAGAAAATGGTGATATTAAGAGCCACTACCTTCCAGGGGCTGTTGTGAAGATACTAAAAAGCTCTGTGCCAGCCTTAAAGCACGATGTAAATGCTGTTATGGTTTCTAGCTGCTATCCTCCTCATCTTTAGCCTCAGCTATTACGGAGCGCTGGCCTTGAAGATCAGAAGCCCTGGTCTCTTCAAATCTGGCCTCAGACGCTTCCTGGCTGTGCAATGTCAGGGGATTTCCTTGACTTCTTGGTGTCCTAGGCCGATCTCTCAGACAGTAAATTATATCAGGGTCACTAAGCTGTGATCTAAAAATCTCCACACCTGGAATTTTCTAGACGTTTATGAAATTGCAGGACCTGATCCTCCTCCTCTGACTCTCTCTGTCTCTGGGTATCTCTGTCTCTCTGTGTGTCTCTGTGTCTGTCTGTCTCTGTGTCTGTCGCTTTCTCTCTTATCTCTCTTTTTCTCTCTGTTTCTGTCTCTGCCTCTCTACTTCTCTCTGTGTCTCTGTCTCTGTGTCTCTTTATCTGTCTCTCTGTCTCTGTCCCTGTCTGTCTGTCTCTCTCTGCTGTCTCTCTGCCTCTCTCTCTCTCTCTCTCTCTCTCTCTTCCTCTCTCTCCCTCTCTCTCTCTCTCTCCACAAATCCCTGGGTATTCCCTGCTCTCAAGGAGTTTCTAATCTAATTGGAGAAGGGTGGAAGTCTGGGGGTGGTGACTCAGACCTTTAGGAAATTTCCGTTTCTATAATTACCACGGGTCCGGTTATAAGCTCCAGCAGTCAGGCTGCAGGTCGCTCTCCCTGTGCCTTCCGATCCTGGGAAAGCCCAGAAAAGCCTAGGAAACCTCGGGGAGGGTGATGTGTGCTTAAGAGTTAGAAGGGCAGAGATGACTGACAGCCCGGATGACACGAGAGTACATTGTTAACTTGCTCGGCTGACTAATGAAGCTGCGGCACAGTTTGCTTCCCCCCTTGGGGAGTAATTCACCTAATTTCGGCTTGTTCGGCTTGCTTCAATTCCGGGACTCGGCTCGGTGCTGAAATTAGCATGACAACCCTGCCTAGCTCGCTGTTGCCAGCATGGTAGGCTTTTAATAAATGCTGATATGAGTCAAATTTTGCATGTACCTGCTAGACTACAAACTCCTTCAGGGCAGGGAGTCCATCTTTGTGTCTTAGACAAGGTAGAGGCTCAGCGTTGCCTGGGGCTGAATTGCACTTAATGCATAGCCAGAAGAATCATCAAGCAAGGGGAGGGTTGGTCCGCCTGCCTGTTAGACTTCCAAACAAAGCAATTTTTTCCATAAGAAGCTGATAAGCGATGTCTAGGGTGGGATGGTTGGATTGTACCCAAACTGTTCCAAACTGTTCTGTATATATGAGCCTCCTTCAAATACCCTGCTGACCTGCAGGGGATAGTGCATTCATCCAGGGAATTGATAGTCAGGTAATAGCTATTGGCTAAACCAACTGATTTCTGACACTCATTTTTTACCTACTCTCATTTCAACTGGTTTCATCAAAATAAACGTTTTATTTTCTGGTAATTTGGGGGGCAGCAGCGAGGGGGCGCAGTGGATAGAGTGCCTGGCCTGGAGTCAGAAACACTCATCTTCCAGAGTTCAAATATGACCTTAGACAATTCCTCGTTGTGTGACCCTCATCTGTAAAATGAGCCAGAGAAGGACATGGCAAACCGATCCAGGACCTTTGCCAAGAAAACCCCAAATGGGGTCAGAGAGGAATGGACGTGACTGAACAACAACTCCAAAGTTTTTGGGCAAAGGAAAATAGTCAATATTGACTGGAATTTGGTCTCATTCGATATGATTTTAGATTCATCAAAACAAGGGTTCAATGGGGTCCATTTACTGCTCTATCTAATTTTCCACCAGGGATATATTTTAACAACAAGAAACACTCACTCACATTTCAATAATGCTTTAAGGTTTGTAAAGCATTTTCTTCAGAACAATCCTGAGATTCCTGGAAATATAACAGGTGTCGAAACAGAAGCTCAAACGCCACAAAGTGAGTTGACCAGAGTCAACTCACTTGTCCTGAAAGTTCTGGGTAAATAGAAATCCCATAGAAGGACAAAAGGACAGCTGGCTACTTAAAAGAATAGTGACTTATGTATGAAGGAATGATAAGTCCTCTTAAAAGTTAAGAAAGAACAATCTCCTAATTGATTTATTTTGAAAACCTTGATTTTTCCGTATTGAGTTGGCCTAAGTCAGAGTTTTATGCCTTTATCTTAAATTAACTCATAAACTGGTTCTCTTTCAACAAATTTAGATACCATCTCTTTTCCTCGTCCTGAGAGCACATGCTCACAAACACACACACACACACACACACACACACACACACACACACACACACATTATTTTCAGCAGTGAACAGGAACAAAACTGTTGTCAGCCTGAGTTCATTGATGCGATACTGGGCTGTGTAATTTACAGTTGAATTTAATTTGGCTTCATGCTTCACCTCGTATCAAGTATTAAATCATTAACATGATTCTTAGAAGGTTCAGTAACTTAGTGTGCAGAACTGACACCAAAGCCAATTACAACCAATCTGTGAGAGTGGATAAGTTCTAGGGAGTGTCCTGAGGCCCAGAGATAAGTGATTTGTCCAGGGTCACACAGTCAGTATCTGAGAGAAATGATTATTAATAATCAATGATTTGGGGAGATTCCAATCCCCTCCCCTTTTTTTAGACCCTCATTTCAAGACCTCAGTCTCTGAAGGTTGAACTAACTTTCTCTGTCCAGACCCCACCCAGATGAGGTAGCTATTGTGTTCTATGGGGAGGGAGTGGGCATAAATTTGAATAGATTGCCCACTGGCTGGAGGTAGCTTAAGAAATACATGACATAATCAAAGTTCAGGTCCAGTGTCTCATTGTAATATTCATTCTCTCAGTAATTGTTAACCAATCAGAGTTGATTGTCAACCTGGGGAACACTTGCTCTTTGACGGGCATAAAAACTGTGATCACACCACCGTGAGGCTTTTTGGTCTAAGAAAGAGATAGCCAAGTGACCTTCCTTTTATTGATAACATGTTAGCCTTATTAATAAAATGATTAAACTACCCAGAGATTATTTCTCTTGAAACTTTTTAAATACCACACATCAGATCTCCCCAATTCCAAGCCCGTAACTCTGTCTACCACATCACAGTCATGGTAAACCTTAGGAGCAGTAGAGGAACACATTTGGTGTTTTCTGGTTTTTGTTTTGTTTTGTTTTGTTTTGTTTTATTTCTTTAACCTGTGGCACCTACATTATTTCCAGTTTCAAAAATACTCTGATTAAAAAGAAAACTCAGTAGAGCTGCTAGCAGAGGTATATCAATTTACTTACAAGAAAACATGAAGGCTCTTTGCAAGTTTGAAGAAGGAAAGAAAAGTGAATCACAGCAGAAAAAATATTCTAGTTTAAAACATCTCTGCATATTTATATCAAAAAATTTTAAATAAGAAAAAAATCTAGAGTGTACGTAGCATTTTAAGGTTTACAAAGTACTTTAAAAATATTATCTCATTTATTATCTCAAAACAACCCTGGAAAGTAGGTGCTATTATTAATATCCATTATAGAGATGAAGAAACTGACCCAAGGGAAATGATTCGTCTTGGCTCATGCTGCTAGTAGGTGTATAAGGCTGAATTTGAACTCAGGCCTTCCTGACCCAGGGCCCTCTATCCAAACACAGCACCTTAGCTGTCTCGTAGGTTCTCTGCTGGGAACCCAGCAGAGCAAAGTAGTATGTAAAGCAAGACACAGAAAGGTGACTAGAATGAAGACAGTCACAAAGCCTTAATGTGTTAAAGTGAAACTCATTGCGAATTCTAATTCTAATTCTAAGAAAAGACACCACCAGCAAAAATAAATAAGTAAATAGCTGAATGAATGAATGAAAACAAAATTGAAAAAAAGATAAAATGGCCTAAAGTCATCCTCAAATTAATATGGATAAAGTTGGAAAAATAAAACTATCATTATGTGACATTTGTCATCAGCATCTTCTACATAGACCCAAGCACTCCCTAACATTGGATTCTAATGAAAAGGAGTTATTTTAAAAATGCCGACGATACATTTTGAAATCTCCCTTTTGGATTTCTTTTTTCAATCTGAACAATTATTTCCTAACAATCTCTTCCAATGTTTTAAATCCCAAGTGAAACCAATATAGTAAGATAGTGATATCAACAAATCCCTAGAATTTGGCTTCAAAATCATTGAGTATATTTGACCAAGCAAATTCTGACTCACTCACAGAGGTGAAATGACCTTATTCCCATCTCTCAGTACTCTTTCTTGTTCAAATATAAAATAATATTGTTGCCCTGGTTGTCAGTAACTCTCCCAAGAAGCATGTTCACAAACACAAATTGAGCTCTTTGTGGGTACCTGTGCACACATGACACTGCCTTTTAAAAATTGATTAACTCCTGCCTAATCAACACTGATTTTAGTCCCTTTTCTTCTGGAATGTATTTCCATGTGTCACAGATTCTTGGGGCAAGACAACAGAAACTCTTGCATTCCCTGAGCAAAAATAATCCTGGCTTTGGACTAAGGCTTATCTACATGCTAGCGAAAAGACTGTAGGGTTGGTTTTTAAAAATCAGTCAATCCTCCAGATATCTGGGCTACATGACATTCAATGCCTGAGTGGAATGAAGTGACGGAAGTGTTGACTGGCATGACTGGTTTGTGGGGCTTTGTCATGTCTGTTTAAAATCATACAACCAAGAGTCTTGTGCAGGTCTTTCAGAGAATCCTAACCTTATCATGAAAGACAAAGGTGATTTTCTTTTACAAAAAGCCAAATTACTACAAGTCAAATCTAGTTTTTGTTAAGTTAGGAAAATGCAGTAGGTTTTTATCTTAAACTAATTATTCATAAGAGTTTAGGCAGGCTGGATGAAATCTATTTTGACTGAGTATGTATATATTTATGTGTCTTTCAATCATCTATCCCTGTCTCTCTGTCAATATCATCTATGTATCGATCTGTATCTCTGTATCTCTCTCTCATCTCATCTATCTCTGTCCCCTTCTTTCTGTCTCTATCTAGGTATCTATGTCTTGATCTATGTATATATGCCTCCATTTACCTAACAAACACATTGGTATTCATCTACCTCATATCATTCAATCTGGAAATTGCTTAAAATGTACTTGTGATGGCACCATGCCGTTTAAAATAAGGACCTTAAAAACTCTCATGTGGAAGAAACAATTTTCTCTAGAAGTTACAAATTCTTATAGGATAATTTACTATCTCACACATCATAATTTCTGAAAGTACTTTTCATGGGGTGAAATATTTTATTTAATTTGCTTTGTATTATTTATATTAGATTTTATAGGAATAATTTCCCCTTCCTGATAAATATATATGTAAGTGTATATATATGTATGTATGTATATATACACACAGACATACATAGATGTATACGTGTATACCCACCAACACATCAACATTAACAGCTCCTGTTGGTGGAGCTAGGCCCTCACTCATTTATCAGTCACACTGACTAATATTTACGATAGCCTGTATTTTGCTGTTTTCTTCTTCGCCACTCCCTGTGGTGCCCAGCAGGGTTATTCCCATAATTTATTCCTCTCTGTCAGAAATGCTGTTTTTTATATAATTTTGATAAATTACATTCCTAACGTCTCGTGATTGCCCGCCAACGTTAGAAGAGATCAAGACGGACGCTAACTTACTTTGCTTTGGCCTCTGCATCTTCGTAGGCCTTGTTGGAAACGTCGTCCAAGCCTCCGATCAAGTGCTTGAAGGAGCTGCAGAAACAAAGGGACAAGGATCAGGAAACAAGCCCTAGAAGGAGAAGCTTGTTCACCTAGGGAGGGAGATTGGGATCAGAGATCTCCCTGACAGAGGGAACTCCCTCCACCAATGCAGGCAAGCACCCCTTGGTGACTTGCGATTTTGAGAGCTGAAGGCCTGGGGGCACTGAGAGGTTAGGGGATTTATCCAGGGTCAAACAGGCAGGATTTCGTGGCTCCAAGAACAGCAGTCTATCCACTAGGCAACACTGCCTTTTGTATGTTATATAAATAATAGTGTATTTCACATAAAGATATAGATGTACTTGAGTGTACGTACATGTAGCTTATAAGTGTATAGAATAGCATATTTAATATAAAATGTGAATTCATGTTTATGTGTATAATGTATGTTTCAAATATACACGTGTGTGTGTGTGTGTGAATGTATGTAATAGCGATTAATAGCTAACATTTCTATAGTGCTTACTATACGCCAGGCAGTGTGCCACATACTTCTTATCTCATGTGATCCCCACGACAACCCTGGGAGGTAAGTGCTATTATCACCTCCAGTTTACAGGGGAGCAGCCTGAGGCGAATGCAGGTGAAGTGACTTGCCCAGGGTCACACAGCTAGGAAGTTTTGAGGTCACATTTGAACTGAGGTTTTCCTGACTCCAGGCCAGGGATCTACCTTCTGTGCCACCAGCTGCTCCTAGTAGATATTATATGTGAATACAGATTAGTTAACATGCACATTACATGTATGTACATACAGACTAGTTCACATATATATAATATAGATACATATTATATACGTATATAATATAATTAAGCATAAATGTATATGAACTTATCAATAGCACGTTTCAGATACACATTAGGTTGACATAAATGTAGGAATAATAATAGTACATTATATACATATGTGCCATGATAATAGTACAATATATACATATGTGCCATGATAATAGTACATTATATACATATGTGCCATGATAGTAGTACATTATATACATATGTGTCATGATAATAGTACATTTCAGATACAGATGCAGATATCTTTAAGGTTTGCAAACTACTCTGT
The DNA here is from genome assembly GCF_011100635.1 of Trichosurus vulpecula. Classification (NCBI taxonomy): domain Eukaryota; kingdom Metazoa; phylum Chordata; class Mammalia; order Diprotodontia; family Phalangeridae; genus Trichosurus; species Trichosurus vulpecula. The sequence continues at coordinate 15,446,834 of NC_050580.1, read as the reverse complement.
TCTTTTGCACTGCATTCCCACAAAGACCCAGTGAGGTACTTAGGAGCAAGATGTACTGTTAAATCCTCCTTGGAAGTATTAGGCTAACAAAAGCTTATCTGTAGGTAAATGTATTTGTAAATGGAAAGGAATCTTTAGAAAGTGACCTTTATGCAAATAAGATCTTGGGAAATCGCATTTTGTTACTTCTATTTTGAAATGATTTTGACTGTCCTAATCATAGCTGGGCGTGCAACTTAGTAAAGCAGTCTTTAAGAAGCCCGGGTGGCCACAGACAGGCCATCCCTGGCTTGATCGCATAAAAGCAGTTCCCAGGGACTGTTTACCGCAGCAAGGAGGCAAATGCTCTACAGTTTTTCGTGTCCAAACACAGAGAAGGCATGTGTCTGGCCCAAGGACACACAGCCCGGAGGTATCCGCTGGGGCTGGAAGACAAGCGTGTTTGCCTTCAAGGCCAAATTTTTATACATGACACCATGTTGTCTCTTGTATAGTATGTATATATATACATGTATATATGTTTATATATCTATATATGCATATATATGTATATATATGTGTGTTTGTAAATATACATAAACACATATCTATATGCATGCATATGTGTGTATATATGTATATACAGTCCCAAAAGTCTTAGTGAAGTTTTAATCTCTAATAACTGCAGATATATAGATGCTTCTAACTTTAAAAAGATAATATTTGAAGGGCTAATTATTAAAATCTTAAAACATTGATATTTTTCTTATAAAAATTCAACATAATCACCATCTTCTGTTATATATTGTGTAAACAGATATTTGAACTTCTTCAAAATTTTCATCTGTTGAAGTTCAATGACTGAAAGGATTCCATTTGTAGGCCCAGCCTTGGGAGAACCCAAAGAAGGGGGTATTGAAGCATATGTGATGGTTTTGATGAGACTTCACAAAAAAAAAATGAGCTGATAAGACTGATATGCCCAATAAGAGAAGCTTGCCTCCTAATCCACCAATTTGACAAAGCGTCATCCAGAAACCATAGCACGTGGAATGCATAATGGCGGGTCTATCATGCAAATATTACAAAAATAAATGTAAAGTAAATTTAAATAAAGTTTCAGAGAATTCTATTGTAACTTCGTGGCATTTATAATTCTGAAGGTATTAAAACTGAACTGAGACTTTTGGAACAACATACATTTACACACACACACGTATACACATATATAAAATATTAGTATATTTCAGATGTAGGTTGATTACATATATATACAGTACAGTAATGTATTTCATAAATGGATTTAGATATAGATATATGGTTGTATCTCTATAAAAATATGTATTTCAGATAGAGATTTGTTATAGATATAACTATATAGGCATATAATTATAGTACATTTTAAGTGTAATTAAGTGTAAATACAAGTATCTTTAAGGTTTAAAGATCATTGTTTTTACTGTCATGTAATCCACATCATGAACCTATGAGAGAGTACCACATTCACATTAGGAACTAGAGTTCAATGATGTGACAAACTCCTAGTGTGAGAACGCCTTTCCACTAGCGCAGATTGTAACCCTAGTCTACAACTTAATAGCTAAATTTCTTTCGGCATTAAGAGGTTACTCAGTATCCCACAGCTAGTAAGGGTCAGGAGTAGTCTTTGAGCTTGGCTCTTCCTGGCTCCAAGCCCACCAGCCTAACCTCTATAATTTGCTTCCTGTGTAGACACTACTCTGTGGTCCCATTTTACAGATAGGGAAGCAAGAGAGGTCAAATGAATTGTCTTAGTCCCCCTGTGCTACTCCTAGGAAGGAGGTAAGATCATTAGGGCATTTCACCTTTCTTTGTATCCCCAACATGCAGCAGAGTGCCTGGCATACAGTAAGTGCTTAATAAATGCTTGTTGCTATCATTGATAATAATAAGCAGGGTTGTAGGTTCAGTAAAATCAGTAGGGTGGAAGATTGATTCTGGGTTCTTCCCTCTATGCTAGGTCAATCCATCATCAGATATTTATTATGCACTTACTGTATGCTGGGTTCTGTACTAAGTCTAGGGATGGCTACAAAAACAAAAGTAACACTGCCCCCAATCCTGCCACAGTAACTTACATTTTATCAAGGCAGACAATATGTACACAAACACATCCATACACAAAACTGTACACAGAATACACAAAATCAATACAAAATCGTCGGGCAGTGAGGGTGCTAGGAGCATGCCCAAAAGCCTACTCATGTGTTCCACAACACTGATTTTGCACACACATGTACAAGCCCTGTGTATCCTCTTTGTGGATTTTAGGAGGAAGTATTTCCTTGAGGGCACAGTCCTGGTCTCAGGGAGCTTGTATTCTGCTGAGGAGTATGTGATATTCACACAATTCAATGGAACAAGAGGGAGGGGATGATGAAGCGATCAAAGGCGCCTGGGAATATCTGAGGAGGGACAGAGCACTTTGAGCTCGAGTAGCCGGGAAGATGGAAGATAGCTTCTTCCAACCCTGGCCTCCTTGGTTCGCTGCAAATGGCTTTGCTGAATTCCTCTGTGCTCTCCAGAGAGTTAGCAAATGCCATCCTCCCAGAGGGTGAGTGAGGCATGCTCTGCCAGTGGGGACCACAGCCCTTCCGGAGGCTGATTTCATTCCCTCGTGTCCTGATGACAGTTATTAGTGCACTGAAGTGACCATCGACTAAATTAGAGACTACTAGCGGCTCACAGACATACTGCGGGACGCTTGCGGCTACTGCCACCAGATTTTCAGCTCTCTAGGAAAGCATCTTTGCCGAGTAAAACTGACCATAAGTTTCTGATGGAAATGGGGAGGGGAAGGTCGAAGGAAATGAGAATTCTCTCGTTTTAAGTTGTAAAGTTTCCTGCTTTGCAAATATGTAAGCGACATTAGCAATTCTCTCCCATCAATGAAAGGGGGAAAGTTATGATAGCTGAGATTTGTAGAGTGGTTTGAAGAATGAAGCCATCTATTTGCCTGTATGTTCTCATTTGATCTCTAAGATAACCATGTGAGGTAGGTATTGTCACACTCATTTCATAGACGAGAAAACAGAGTTTCAGGGAGGTTAAGTGGTTTGTGCAGTCACACAGATGCTAAGTGTCGCAACAGGATTCGAATCTAGTGCTTCTGGAGTCTGATGTCTAGCCCTCTATTGACGAAGTCAGGCTATTGCTCATGTAAATACCATCCATGATATTACTGAAATTTGATTTTGGTGGGGGGCGGGGTCATCAGTCAACTAGCATTTATTGAGTGCCTACGATTTGCCAGGCACTGTTCTAAGCACTGGACACACAAAGAAAGGTTCTAAGCAGCTGTCCTCAAGGAGTTTCCATTCTAATGGGGAAAACAATGCATAAAATAACTAGGTACATTGTAGACGTATGGATGGAAGGTCACCTGAGAGGGGAAGGTACCATTACCATGGGGACCAGGAAAGCCTTAATGTAAAAAGAGATTTGAGTTAGGTCTCTTCCTAAAAAGAAGAGACAAGGAAGGAAACCATTTAAGGAGTGGAGGACAGTGCAGGCAAAGGCATGGAGATGGGAGATAAGGCTTCTTTTCTTTGATCCCATAATTCTCCCAGTTCCTTGTTTAAACTTAAAAGAATTTTGAGTTTCAGATGTCAAATGAGCCAATGTTGCTATGTGGGACTGCGAGACAGAAGCAGAAGATCTGGGAAAAATAATAATCTTCTAGTCCCCAAATGGTACATTTTACATTTGGGGAAACTGAGTCCCAGAGAAGTGAAGTGACTCATCCTTAGTCTCTCAGCCAGTTACTAGCAGAGTCTGAAATTGAATTTTGCTACTTAGCCTGGTGCTCTCCCCATTCATTTCAACGCCCTTCTTTATACAAGAAAATATAATTCATTATGAAAACATTACTGCCTAAGAGCATCTGATTCTTTCTAGAGTGTCTTAAATAAGCTGATTTCCCTCTCCAGATGAAGCATAACAACCCCTATATGACTGCACATACATTTACTCCAAACTGTCCCATGATTCAGCGCCTCAGAAACATTTAAAAGTCATAGGAAATAAGAAAAGAATGAGCTCAGGAAAGCTCGTCTCTCTGCTGGTGGAGACTGGCACGGAGGCAGGCTTCAGAGGGTTGGTGAGTTCCCAAAAGGCAACAAAAGAAATCTCCCACCGGCTTCTTATTGGCAGCCAGGCTTCCTGACTTACAGTTTTTGGCCGAGGCCACTAGGCTATGCTAGAACTCTACAGATGCCCTCTGGGAAATCCCTGTTGAAAACGATTACGAGGGAAAGCGGCCTCCACACAGATGTAGAAGGAAGGACCTTATCACTAGGGAACCGTTTTAAAGGTGCCAACATCAGATCGTAAACTTTTGATAAGCCTACTAGGGATGACAATTCTGGCTGAATCCTCACTGTTGGCAACACTGGGCCTTTGAAAAACCAGACCTAAACAGCAGGAACCAGCAAGATTGGAGCAATAAGCCCCTTTATAAGGATGGAATTAGCAAGACCCCACTTAAAATGGGATATCATTAGGCTTTCAAAAATGTTTGCATTTCTTCATGCTCCATTTTGTTTTGTGGTCACTTCTGTCCAAACCTCTAATTTCCACAGCTCCTCTGGGGCTGGGATGATCTCTTGTCACCTCGGGACAAGCACAGAGATTACATTCTTACAGGTCAAATGTAAAGTCCTAGAGGGCAGGGACTGCCTTGTTTTGTATGTGTATACCTCCACCATTTAACACAGGGCAGGCACTTGGTAAGCCTGTATAAAATGTTTATTGAGTATGGCCTCCATCAAGACCAGCACTAAAATGAGATTTTAACTACAATCTATCTCTTCAGGGGGAGACAAGTAGTTTAGACCACGCCTCCTCATTCTGGAATTTGGAGGTTTTCCTCTTATCAGCTTGGGCAAAGAAATATTATGTGGTTTGAGATGGAGGAATGGGAGAAAGTAAAGGGAGAGTCCACTAAAAGGAAAAGGAAAGAATGCAGGAGAAGAGGGAGCAAATAACCATCACACGGCAGCAAGGGGTCAGTGGAAGCAGCAGCAGCAGCAGCAGCAGCAGCAGTGATAAGTAAAACACTTGGGGAAGAATGACTTAATTGTTCCCCTCCTCAAACTCACGCCTTTGGGGACAGTGGAGAAGTGAAAGCCAAAAGTGAAATGACCGAGAGGGGATGGACTTAGGGTGTTGACTGGGCATGGCCAACATGGGAGTTTATTTTCCTGGACTCTTTGTGTTTGTTACAAGGGTTCGGTTTTTCTTTTTTTTCTTTTCCCTCAATGTTGAGGGTAGGTGGAAGTGGGAGAAAATAGATTTCTGTCAATTAAAAAAAAGTTGTGAAATTTAAAGGATCAAGTGGTAAAGCTTTAAGACTGCTTAATAAAATCCTGCTGCTTGTCCATATGTCTGGAAGGCTGAGAAACTGTCGATTTGTAGGGAATGTGATGAACTGATAGAATCCATCGCCTTCTCCTAAGCTTCAGCTGGATAGACTGGCACTGGCTTGTAAGTGGGTCCTCTTATATCTCATTATTGACTGTGATGGGTACATTTCCTTGGGTCCCTTTGTTTGAGACATGAGAGCACTGGACAACTGTGGGAGCTACATGGAAGACAGTGGCCTTTTCTAGCCCAGGGCTGAGATCCCAACCCTCTAGTTCATTGTTAGAGGGGATTCTTCCTCTCACTGGGAACATCATTATGAGCTGTTGGCTTGTTTCATGACTTCATTCCTTCCCAAGCACAGAATTAGTATGAACTTGGAACTTTAAGACTTCCTAATCAACCTAACCTGTTGTTTTGCTTAGAGAAGTCAGGCTGATTTTTTTATGTTACAGTGTTTATTTTTGGTTCTTTTTATCCTTGGTGTGTGCGCGTGTGTGTGCATATGTGTGGCGCGCGCGCGCGCGCGCGTGTGTGTGTGTGTGTGTGTGTGTGTGTGTGTGTGTGTGTGTGTGCAAGGACATAGAATAACTTCTAAATACCTTCTTGCAAAAAGAACTGTTAACTGAGGTTGGTACAACCCATTTAATTAATCTGTTTCCAAGTTTTTCTGAAGTATTTAACAATCCATGTAATTCTATTCAGCAAGGTTTTATTAAGTGCCTGCCATGAGTTAGACATTGTGTTAGATGGTAAGAATTCAAAGGCAAAAAGCAAAAATTTCCCAGTCTTTCAGGCCCTTAATTCTAGTGTTCTGATGGGAGAGGGGGAGTGAAAAGGGGAGAGTGACACAAGTGTGACATTAAGTGAATATAAATTATGTCTGCCTAGATGGTGCTATGGACTAGGGATGCTGGCTTTGGGGTCAGAGGACCTGCCTTTGATACTGACTGACCCTGGGTAATTCATATAACCCCTCTCATCCTCAGTCTCCTTATCTGTAAAATGGAGTTAATAGTAGCATCTACTTTATGGGGTTGTTGTGATGATCAGATTATACGCACACACATATACACACGTAATTTTGTTATTATACACATGTGTGTATATATTCTATGTGTGTATTATATATATAGTGTGTATGCGTGGGCAGTCAGGGGCTGCTGGCTTCAGGGGAGGCCTTGGTGAGGAGATGCTGAAACACCATTGTAAATTAAGGGTGACTTGGGCAATTTTATCTAGCCTATGCTTACATTTCTAAAGGGAAAACGTGGGGGCCCTAAGGTGCTCTCATATGTCATTTGTTAGCTGTCAGTTGTGAGAAAACGATGAATTCTAATTAAGAAAAAGTATTTAGATACAGAAAGCATTTTGTGAACCATAAAGTGGCGTAGACATGCTAGTTATTAATTATCACCCTGATCTGATTCTTAAACAATAGTCACATATTTGTTGGAATGCAACTACACTACTTCTACGACTGAAACCGTGAGTACGACTACCACCACCGCCACCACTACTACAACTACAACAGCTACTACTACTACCACTGCTGCTGCTGCAGCCTACTACTACTAGTACTACCACCATCACCACCACTAGCTAACACGTCTATAGCACGTTATGCAAATGCTTTACAAATAAGCTCTCACTCCATCCTCAGAACAGCCCTGCAGAGGTGCTGAAGTAGGGGAAGGGTGGATTTGATAAGCACCAAGGTCCGTTCACAATGTAAAATTCCACAGTTCTTTTGGAAAAATGATTACTGAATAGCCAAGAACAGTTTAATGGAAACAGGCTTAGAATGGGATTAGGAGGTAATGAGTTCAAATCCCAACTCTGTCATTTCCTATTTGCTTGAACTTGGGCAGATTCCTTGGCCTCAGTTTCTCCCTCTATAAAATGAGCATATGTGAGCCCCTGAGGTCCTTTCTGGCTCTTACTGTGTGACATCGGAACTGCTTGGTGCTTTTTTTGGTCTTTCTCTTGTGAATTCTATCCACTTTTTTGTCAATAACCCTTACTTAGGAAACAATCTTAAAAAGAGGAATAAAGAATCTTTTAGAATAAGAACGCAATCTGCTTTTTCCTTCTCTGTTTCTAAATCCTCGATTCCTCTAAGCTAACCTTTCATTATTCCAGAAATTTAGGAATGAGCAGAATTTCGCTAAGACCCGAGGGTCAGTCAAGTTCACCCATGCCAACTCTAGTAATGGAATAATTTAGAACATTTTGATAAATATAATTGAAGGTCTTCACAGAATTGATCACTCTTGGAGCAAGGCTGAACTAATGAGTTGTCTCCTTTTTTGTTCTTGCAGACACTCCTAGGGAAGTCTGCCATCCGTTTGACCTTCTAAAACAGACATTTCCTTCCAAAGTATTAATCTAGCCCCAGGATGACTTTTAAAATATTTATTTACATGCTGTGACATTTCTTCATTAATGAAGGGTAAGCCTTATAAAAAATCTGAGCGAGCATATTGAACATGCCTTGCAAATTTCAGCAATAATTATAACTGAACACATGGGTCTAATTTACTATGTTGTGACTTATCAATCATAAAAGAAATGAAGGAAAAAGCAGAAAAATTAATTTCTATTGATATAATAATCTTAAAATTTATAGCAGAGCTGCTGCTTTGTCACTACTATATTATCAAATACAATTTATAGTTGTGATTAGAAATAATTGAAGGAAAACTTGAAGTAAAATCATTATTATTTGAGATTTATATGGCACTTCAAGGTTTGCACAGTCCTTGGCATATATTGTGTCCTTTTGGCCTAAACCCCACCTCTAAGTTACATAATACAAGTTTTGTTGTTATTGTTGTTCAGACATATCTGACTCAAAAACCTATTTGAGGTTTTCTTGGCAAAGATACTGGAGTGGTTTGCCATTTCCTTCTCCAGCTCATTTTACAGATGTGGAAACTGAAGCAAACGGGGTTCAGTGACTTGCCCAGGGTCACACAGCTAGTAAGTGTCTGAGGCCAGATTTGAACTCAGGAAGAGGCCTGGCACTCTATCCACTGAGGCACCCAGTTGTCTTACATGTTTATTAGCCCTATTTTAAAGTAGAGAAAACTTAAGATTTAATTAGAGGTTCCTACAAGAGATTTGCTTATATCTGTTCTGTAGGGTTGGGGCCAATAATCAAACCATTTGATGGGTCTTTGGCCTCAAAGTATTGTCCAAACACCAGACGCTCCCACTATTTCCTTAATCTTGGTATCTTTACATCACTGTTAGGAAAACCTCATTTATAAACAGCAACAAAAACCAAGAGAAACTGCTGGGCTTCAAAGCCATCTGCATCCAGGTTAGTAAAAGCAACAGGAGTTTCCATTAAGAAATCGGAGTTAAAAGGGGCCATTCTCTCATTCCAGGAAATCTCTCTGTTGAAGAACGTTATGGTCGCTGGACTCAGCAGGCAGCAATTCGCGTTATTAAGATGTTTGCATGATTAAGCCCAAACTCTTTTCTGAAGGGAGCTGATTACTCAGTGGTACATCTAGAAGATGGGTAATTTGGCTTGCTAGTTGTGAGACGAGGCTTCAATTAGAGAGAAACACTGATGAAAACAGACTCGTTGGAGCTGAGTAACCCCAACACTGAAGTGAGAACCAATGAACATCCCAACTCCCGTCCCCCTGCCTTTTCACTGATCCTCCCCCACATCGCCCAGCCTGTGACTCTTAGAATTCCATGTCTCTTTTTAGGCACATTCTGGGAAGATGGCAGAAGAGGTCCGAATTTTCCAGATTCTCCAAATTGCCTCCACAAACAGAACATCTTTTTTTAAATTTTTTTATTATTTTATTTTTATTCAGAACATCTTTTAAGACTCACCTCAAATGCCTCCTACACAAAGCCTTTCATGATGCCAACTCAGCTGCTGGGGTCTCGATCCCTTTTTGCTTGTATTTATCTTTGTCTATTTTGCGCATGTGTACCTATCTGTGTGTTTTTCCTGATAGAAACCAAATTCTTTGAGACCAAGGTTTGCCTCACTTTGTCTTTGGATCCCAGAACCTAGCATGGTGTTCAGAGCAAACCAGGTGTTGAATAAATGCGTGCCGATTGAATACTTGATCCATCTCCAACAAGTTCACAGGATCACAATATCATAAATGGAAGAGACCTCAATTGTCACCTAATCTAGTCCAAATCCAGACACAAATTCCCAATATAATGCAACAACCAAGGGGACATCTAGCCTTTGAAGACCTCCAGTTCAGGGGAAATCTGATACTGTGTCCTGAGGCAGCTCATCTCGCTTCTCAATAGATGTGATTGTTAGGAAGCTCTTGAACTCAATCCTAAATCTGCATCATTGCAATACAAGTCTAATCTCTGTTCTGTGTGATAGTCTTTCAAATACTTTTCCCTCAGTTTTCTCTTCTCCATACTAACCATTCCCAATTCCTTGTACCAGCCCTCACTTAGCATGGGTCTGCCATCTTGGCTGTCCTGCCCTAGATGCTGTCCAGTTTATCAATGGCCATCCTAAACTGTGAGGGTCAGCTGGTTTGTTGGATGATTTCACTATCAAATGGGTGAAGATGTCAATTTCTTTGGATCTCAAAGGGTGTTGGGAAGCCCACTGTGCCTTTGAGATGTGGCTCTTGGTCTGGGCAGAGATTTGTCTTCTTGGTTATTTTAAGAATTGGCACATGGGCTCTGATTATTTTTTCAATCAACAAACACTCACTGAGTACTATGTAGTACTTCTTTTGGTATTCAGGTTGCAAAAGATAAGACAGTTCTTGCCTTCAAGGAGGTTACATTCTTTTGGAGGAGGGGAGGTATACCATGCACACAGAAAAGAAATCTGAATAATATACAAAGTAATGCAAATTAATTTGGGGCTAAGGGAGCCACTAGCAACTGGGAGGGGATTGGGTTGCATATAAGAAGGAAGGTTGAGATTTCTGTAAGCCAAAAGTAAGGAGGGAATGCATTTTAGGCATGGGGTACAGAAATCAGAAATGGATTGAGGCACATGAGAAATGAATGAAAGAATGAAAGAAAAAAGATTTTTATTTAGCATCTCCCCTGCGCCAGACATTGTGCAAAATTCCGGAGAAACAAATATTTAAACAATGAAGCCCATCTCCACCCTCAAGAACAGTATAACCAAACAGAGGGAGACAATACTGAAAGGAGAATGACAGCCAGGGAAACATATTTAATTTGAAAAGTTTCAAAGATGATGAGTGCAGTGACGTGTTCTCCTTAGCACACCAGACACAGCACTCTGGTTGGACCTAATCACGAGTGAAGGAACATGATGAGGTATACGTCCAGAAAGCTAGACTGGAGTCAGATTTTGAAGAGCCATTGGCCATGCTTAACTAGATTGGTGAGGGCAGAACATTAACTCCCTTCTTATTCTTTAATATTTGGAGGCCATACCATTGAAAAAGGTCATGAGTGGATCAATCCCTCTCATATATCATAATCCAACCCCGACCTGTTACCCTCATGACCAAAGTGATTTCAGCCCACATCTCAACATGCAAGGGACAAGGCCTCTTCTAATTTGCCAAGTATTTTGAGGATAACCAGTCATTAAACTTTTGTGGCTCTGATGGCTGAACTGACCTTTGAAATTTAGATATAGATGAAAAGGAAATTAAAGGTTGAGGCTGCTTTCCCATAAAAAGTGTGGTTCATTAAACATGACAAAGGCCATGGAGAATAGTGACCTGACTTAAAGAGTATTAGGGCACTGAGAACCAAAGGCTTCTAGACCTCTTGTTCCATAATATATTTAATTTTACTTTAAGGAAAGAATGTATGCTTCAATTTTGTCATGGAAGATGCAGCTGGATCTGTCAGACAGAAATGATGCCTGGAAGCCAGGAACTCCAATGGTAATGTTAGCTATATATCTGCCTTGCTCTATGACCTTAAACAAGTGTCCCAGTGTTCTGTATTTATAATCTGAGAGATAAAAACCTCTGTGAATCCCATTGGGTCATGTGGTTAAATGCATTGTTATAATGGGCCATTGCCTAGAAACAGAAAGATAAGCCCAGAGGATCCCTGCTATTTTGTGTAGGAAGAAAACTTAGATGGGTCATAAAAAATAGTTTGGTCTACTGGTAAAAGATGAGAAATTAAGAATGGGTCACAATCTGTGTCATTGGAGGTAATGCCCACATTGAAGTCCTGAATCTATACGTGCTTAAGTCCTTTCTGTACAAAATGGGGGGAGGTATGAAGAGAAGAAATATATTACAGAAACAATTTATTCTGGTAAAATAAGGTGTATGCGACAGAATATTTGCATGACAAACTAGCCTCAAAGAGCAAATATTTAGTTTAAAACATTACCTGCTAAAATTGAAGATTCTTTAACACATGGCTCATTTGGGAAATCATGGCCCATCTATGCCTACCAATTCTTTGAAGAATTGGACAAAATGTTCACAAAATTAATGCTAATAAATATGGTTATCATGTGTGAAAACTGGCCAAGCACTTTGTGGACTTTATCTCATTTGAGCTTTACAATGATCTTCTGAGGTAGGCGTCCCAGGCATGGACACCTCCATTTTGCAGTTGAGGAAACCAGAAAAAGCGAGGATAAATGACTTGCCCATGTGTCATGGACAGAGTTTAAACTAAGGTCCTCTTGTCTCTAAATCCAGCACCCTAGCCACTAAATTACTCCGCCCCTCCAGGAAAAACTGAATTCATGAACTATGCCTCCTGTCCAGGACCCACTAGAGTTGGCCAATGCTTCATATTCCCCTCCAAGTACTTCTTGAACTTAAGGTCCATTTCTTTTTTTAACATCCATCTTCTTCCAATGATTCTGTGGAGCTGAGGGTCATGGAATACCAGAGTGAATGTGACTAATCTATTGTCATTGGTATTTAAAAATTATTGAAAAAACAGCATATCTGGACGTAGGCAAATGTGCCTCTGATTTTAAAAAGAGGAAGAAAGTAGACTGTTCTAGCTTTGAAATGATAAATATGACATGAGAATGCCGAAGGATCGAGGAGCTTAAAGCATTGGAGAAGAGAAGCTTTTCAGGAACGTGGTAGGGGAAGTGTGGCAGCTGATTTTAGTTATCCGAAAGGCCACCTCATTGAAGACAGATTGGCTATAGAAGAAGAGGCAATGTGGTCCAGTGGAAAGAGCAATCTCATATTTGGAATCAGAGGCTGTGGTTTCATATCTGACCTCTGCACCTTCCGACTGGTTGACATTGGGTGCTTCATTTGACCTCTTTTAGTTCCACCCTCTTCATCTACAGAATGAGAGGAGAGTATGCCAGAGTTTCCATCTTGAAATCTCTGATCCTATGGCTCTGCCAATGGGGAGAACTGGAAAAATTGGCCAGGATAAAGAGCAGCAGATCTCAACTCCATGTAAGGGAAACTACCCTCCTATCAGACATGGCTGAATCTGGAATGAGCTAGCTGCCTTTGTATAGAACGAGGAACATAAATATAGATTTAGAGCTAGGAGGGACCTCAGACACCATCAAGCACGACCCTATCACTTTGTAGATGAGGAAACTGAGGCTTAGATAAGTTAAATCCAATCACCTCATGTTCCAGTAGTGGAATCTGAACCCAGGCCTTCCTGGTTCTAAGTCTAGCACTCTATCCACTGCACACCATGGCACCTCTCTTAAAAGCATGTGGCCGGAGTTCTTCAAGTAGATGCTGGATAACCACTTGTTGGGGATATATTCCTGCTTAGGAAGGAGTTAGACTAACTGGGTTCTGAGGTCCTTCTATTATTCCTAAAATGTGACACAGAATGGGTCTTTTTGGAGGAAAGGTGCTAATATACAAGGGTTATGTGTGTCTCCCTGCATGCATGTATGTCTATATAAATAGTGTATATGTGTGTGTGTGTGCACATGTATACATATCCACAGATGTCTGTAAAGGTATACATACGCACATGTACATATTATGCATACATACACAAATATAAACATATACGTATATACATGTATGTACAAATTCTGGAGGAAGCAGACTTTGGATGGTCACATCAACAAGCATTTATTAAGTGTCTACTGTGTGCCAACCACTGTGCTAAGTGCTAGATAATGGAGGAAGCACATCCCTAGCACACAGTAAGGACTGAATAAATGCTTGCTGAGTCACATTGAATTAAATTGATCTGCATGGTTCAGCCAATGAGACTCTTCTTCTAAATTTGAAAATGGAGAGTTAAATGGGCATAATTGAGTAAAATAGATTAAAATATCAAAGAACTTATTGCAGACTGATATGTAGGACATTAATGAGGATAATTATTTTGAAAACTAATGAGAATTACATGCATGAGCCTCAGTTGCAATTATGGGGCAGAGGGGATCTCAAAATGAAGTGTAAATTCCATTTTCAATTACAGGAGGCAGATTAGAAGGCAACTCTAAAGTATATTTTTGCTCTCTTACGTGACAGAATGAGCTATAACAGCAAGTTGCTCTAGGATTTGTAGTAAAGTGGCCAAGATAAGTGCTGTGCCTTTGATTTTTTTCTCACTTCTATGGCCAAAATGTTAAAGACGATGATTTCATTGAGGACTGGGGGAAGGATGGCAGTGCCATATGCCCTTCACTCATTCAGATGAGTAGAGATGTTGAGGGGAGGCTTTAAGATCATCTTCGGCTGGGCATGGTGGCACACACCTTTAATTCTTCCACCACAGAGCCTGAGGCCTGAGGTTTGTTTGGGCTCCAGCCTTCTGAACTTCAACAGGTTAAATCAGTCAGGCTTCCACACTGTCTGGCACCAATATGCAGAGTTCCTGGGAGTAAGAGGTCACACTGCGCCCGGCAAGGTGAACCAGCTCATGTTAGACACTAAACAAGTCAAAGCTCCTGTGCCAATCAAAAGTGGAACTGGGCTTGTGAGTTGCAGCTGCCCTGCCAGCCTGGGTGAGACTGGGAGACACAGTCTCAAAAAAAAAAGCTGCTCTGACACTGACATTGATCCCTGTGAGGCCACCCAACTCTCCTAATTTAGCTGGGTGGGGGCGTGGATGTCAGACACAGAGCCCTTCCTTCCCTGGTCTAGACTTGAAGTCTCTCCAATTTGGAAAGCTTGGGTCTCATTGGCACAGGCTCTGGAAACCCAGGGTCACCTCTGTGCCATGACAGCCCATCAGAGGATGACTGGAGCAGAGGTTAATTTTCACTAAGTGAGACAAATGCCCGCACATGGTCCGTAAATCCAATTCTCCACGCCAGGATCGATATAGCAGCTCCATCACACTTGGCTGACCTGTTCTTCTCAGGCACACACCAGAAATGGGCTTCTGTGCCCTCTGCTCAAGCTCTCCAGAGCCGAGGAGGCTTAAAATAGCCACAAAATAGGGGATTTTACGTGACTATTTCAACCAGTCATTTGCATGGACCAAAAAAATCTCTGCTTTGCCAAGAAAGATAATTTTCCAAATAGGCCCAATTGTGTTCACAATGACACATCATATTTAGTCGGAAGACTCTCACTTTTTAAACAATTAAAATTAAACCACTATTCCCAAACTTTTTTTCAGGAAGACTAATCTTTTAATTCAAAGCTCATTTTCAGTTTTGTTTTTACCCTGACGACCAATCAACCAACAGAAGCCACAGTTTTAGTTAGTCAGCAAGTATTTATTAAGCCACTACGGTGTACCTGGTACTATGCTTTGTGCTGGAGAGACAAAGGCTGTGGGCCTGGGGCTTTGCACTAGTAAGGCTCAATCACAGACACTTAATTTAGCATTCTAAAATGGTAAAAGAAAGTCCCACCTTGATTAATATTACAAAAAGTAACACCCGACATTTCTATAACACTTTTAAGTGCCTTATGTTCATTATCTAATTTGAGCCTCAAAACAACTCGATGACGAACACATTATTATCATCCCCATTTTAGAGAAAAGGAAATTCAGCTTTTAAAGGGAAAGTAACTTGTCTGTCTGTGTGTACTCAGTAAGTGTCAGATAAAGAATTCATATCCCTCTTCTTGACTTCGGGTTTAGGGTTCTGTTTATTACTCCGCAATGCCTTATACAAAGCAGAGTCTTCAGCCAGGGAGCAAACCCAAGAAGTTAAATGACCAGGAACATTTTTTTTTAACTTGAGTCACACAAATGAAGAATCCTGCTGACTTTAGTTCCTGAGGTGGTGTTTTTTCCCTCCTGTGTTGCCTAGGTCATAATTCACTTCCTGATTAAGTCAATGATTTGTGCATTACCATTTAGCAGACATTCAAAAGCTCTACTGACCCTTTTATTAATTATCCACTAGCCATGATTAATAACATGATTAATAACCCAGAAATTATGTCTCTCCAACTTTTTCTGTCATAGTTCTATCCTTTTATTGGTACACGCATTCCCACTAATGTACTGTAGGAAAGCTGGTATATGTAAATCGAGAAACATTCAGGGCATTTCGATGGTGTTTCCCCAATGCTGGAGTGCTGTTGGTAATTTACATGAGGCTCACACAATGGCATGATCATGGTTTCAGCCTCCAGAATGTGAATACAAATGAAATACCTTCCTTTGTTTAGCAGAGTAATGCAGACTGTTGCAGAGATCTATACCATTTGTCCCCCTGGAAAAATGCCATTTCTCTGACATATGCTGAAGAATGAATGGCAATGGGGAGATGTATCTTGCTCATTTCTGCTAATGGATCAATCCCTGTGTCATTCCATTTCCATCTTTGTGGTCACCACGTCATTTGTTGATTTTCCTGCATACAGAGCTCAAAAGTCTCCATGGTGTTTCCAGCTACAGAATTCAGATGATGGGGTAGAGGGGAGCTGCGGATGCCCTTGGCTTGAGGCAGGAGCTAAACACAAGCCAGTAAGAGTAGCTAAATACAAGGGTATTTGTAGCAGGATTCTGTGTTTCTAGTTGAACTTTGAAGTATGAAATGCCCATAAGCAACGAGGAGCTCCAAAGAAGAAGAGTAGAGAATGACATCTGAGAAGCAGACAGAGAAGGCTGGTCGTGTAGTGAGCATGAGGGAAAAAAGGCATAGTTCTCAATGGGCAATACTACTTCTCCATATCTAGAAAAATCAAGGAAGACATCTGGAATGTTGGGTAGATCCCTTGTGGCAAACTTTTGGTAGCATATCTCTACCTTAGTTACATTAGATGGGAATCCATGGCTGGATGGTTGTGTGCCATAACTGGAGCGGACTCCAGAATCAATGAGCCCATAGGCACATTTGAGTATTTGAGTTTAATTTTATGTTGCACTGTCTTACTCCAGTAAAGCTTACTCATTGGGCAATAGGGCATAGTGGATGGAGTTAGGGGTAATGTAGCAAATACAATGTTCAACTTATCTAGGTCTACCTCTGACACTTACTAGCTGTGTGACCCCAGGCAAATAACTTACCCTCTCTGGTTCTTAGTTTGTTCATCTATAAAATGGAGATAATAAAACCCCTAGTATCTGGCTCAGTGTTATTGTAAAGATCAATTGAGATAAGAAAGGCAAAACACTTTGCTGACTTTTAACTGCCATGTCAATGTTGGTCATCATGACTAAAACAACTGTGTTGTGGCATTGACGTGAGGCCAGGCAACTTCCTCCTGGGTGTCTGTAAGCCTGTATTCTCTCCTTCTACAGAATGTGAACGTGAATGTCTCAGGCAAGGGCAGCTTAACTTTGCCTTCAAATCTTTGGGGCTGAGCTCAGGACTAATTATTCCATTAATAAGGGCTTCCTGATGGATTAATTTAAATGACTGAGCATCCCACAGCGTTATGTAAGCATCGTGCAAATCTTCAGAATCGTTACACAGACAGGCAAAATCTTCTGAGCAGGCTTCTCACTAGAGCTGCTATAAAATGATTTACTTTCCATTCTGTTTGATGCCATGTGCCAGCTTTTTCAGCACTATTCTTCAAACACGTCATCGGTTTCATCTTAATGGCTATCGTTTGTATAAATGCTTTTAAAACTTGCAGAGCGCCTTCTGTATATCATCTCATTTCATCCTCATAGCGGCTCATTCCCATTTTACAAATGAGGAAACTGAGGCATGGAGCAGTTAAGTGACTCATCCAGGGTCACACAGTGAGTAAATATCAGAAGTCTCCCTGTACAAAGTCAATGCTGCACTGCATGCCTTCTCCACTCTGCACAAAGGCCCCCAATGTTACGGGGTAGGCAAGCCCACCTACCTGAAATTGCAAGGTCCCCTGGGGGAGAGGAGAGACCAGGCAGGTGCCGGGTAGGTCAAACCACCAGCATCTTGATCATCATCTCCCCTCAGGTCCCCTCCCCCAGCAGAGACAGCCCAGGCCCTTGCACCCAAGAGCCTTGGGAATAGCCATGCTTCCAGACCAACAAGCTGAGCCATGGTCCTGGGAAGCAGCCCCTGTGGAGAGGCAGCCTGGCCACTGCTCCTTCAGGGGCTGTAGCCAGAGCTCCTGCAAAATCAGAAAAGCAAGTTCTCCCGATCCAAGTACTTGGCTCTGCCAAATAGGTTAACATGGGAAACTTGTGATTTTTTCAGTGAAGATGACATTAAAGTCATTCCTATCTGCTTTGCTGCTGTGCC
The DNA here is from genome assembly GCF_011100635.1 of Trichosurus vulpecula. Classification (NCBI taxonomy): domain Eukaryota; kingdom Metazoa; phylum Chordata; class Mammalia; order Diprotodontia; family Phalangeridae; genus Trichosurus; species Trichosurus vulpecula. Next base: position 15,428,893 of record NC_050580.1, on the reverse strand, counting down.
CTAAGGACCATGGGACCTCTCCATCTGATGTGCAGCTTAAACATCCTTATGTGTGGTCTCCCCAGTTAAAATGTGAGCTCCCTGAGGGCAGGGACTGTTTGTGTCACCAGTGCTTAACCCTGTGCTTTGCACATAGTAGGCATTTAATAATGCTTCATTCATTAGCTCATAATGGCATTTTCTGGACCCATTTAGGTCATGCACTTTTCTTTATCTTAATTCCATCTTCCAGTCCCTCCAAATATGCATGTGTGCGCGCACGCACACACACACACACACACACACACACACACACACACACACACTTTTTGAATAGCCTGCTTAACCTGCTTTATCTATTTTGGTCTGGACCTAAACTTTCATTAAATGTGGAGGAGTGTGGAAATTCTCTCCACCAATATTTATAGGAAACACCCTCAACTTATAGCCCTAGAGACTTGCCAGAGGCACAAAAAGGTTGAATAACTCATCCACGGTCCTTATACATTTACATAGCCAGCACGCGTCCAAAGTAGGACTTGAACCCGGCTTTTCCCAACTCCAAGGCTGATGTTCAATTCCCCATGTTGCTTTCTCTGACATAAATGAATAAAAACATTTATTAATCATTTACTGTATGTCTAGGAGTGTGCTGAGGGCTGGGGCACAAAAACAAAAAGCCAGTCCCTGCCTTCAAGGTGCTTCCATTCTAACAGGAAGAAACAGTATATAAGAGAGTATATGTACACACACACACACACACACACACATACACACACACACACACACACACACACACGCACACAACCACACGCACACACCCACAGAAGGTCATGCCAGATAGTTATGCGCTTACACAATGTGGCAGAGAGGAGAGAGTGCTGTCTGCAGAGCCCAGAAGCCCAGGAATCAAGTCTCACCATGATGCAAATTTGCTTGGTGACCTTCTGCAAGCCACTTAAACTCAGTTCCCTAAGAAACTCTCTAAAATGACAACCGCAGGGCAGATGCCAATTTGGACCAATAAAGGGAGCTCACCTATGCTAATGAGATCACATGTCCCATCTCTAGCCTTATATATCAGAAAAGGCAGTGTAGTGTGGTGACTCTCTGTCTATCTGTCTCTTTCTCTCTGTATGTCTCTGTATTTCTGTTTCTCTCTGTCTCTCTTCCTCCCTTCTTGTTTTCCTCTCCTTCCTCTCTCCTCTCCCCTGCCTCTCTTCATCTCTCTGTCTCTCTCTCCATCTCTCTTTGTCTCTCCATTTCTGTCTCTCTATCTCCATCTCTGTCTCTCTATTTCTCTGTCTCTCTCTGACATGCTAGCTGGACATGGCTGGTCCTCTTTGCCCCTGCTCATGTTTAGAAGACTGCTTACCTCAGGTCATTCATTCTTCTTCCCCTCTATCCCCCGGACCCAAGTCTTGAGGTCATGAAATGCCTTTCTGACTCTGGTCTGTCATCACCTAAGCTCTAAATTTCTGAATCTGTTAGAACAATTAGTGAGCTTATAATTCCAGGTCCACCATCCATTACTTTCTTTATGCTTTGGACCAGAATATTCTGCCTTGATTATGCAGACCGAGAGCTGCTCCGCTTAGATCAAGTAGATTTCCTCCACAGTGCTTTCGCAACCTGGAGCTATCAGCAAGAGCAGTACCAGGAGCAGCCCCCACCCTCATTTGTGAATGGCAGACTCTTCATTTGCCCACCCTTCTCTGGTTCTGTGTAAACTTCAAGTTCTAAGGACTTTCAGAGTTCTAGAAGGATGGAAGGGTCCTTTTCAAAGTGGTAGAATTATGGGACATGATGTACAATAGACAATATTTCCCACATATTTCATCCAAATTGTTAGATCCTGAAGCTTTCTCCTTTTGAAATAAACCTTGTTTTCTGCCTGAGGTCTCACTCAGTTAACAAATACCCAGGCTTCTCACTTCTGGGGTCTATGATATCAGTTTCAAAATAGAGAGGAATCATAAGGCATATTAATTGGAAAGTGGAAAGTTTTAGATCTTTAAGGCCCAGCTGGGCCTGTAATGACTGACTCACCAGGGAAGTGTGTCTGCCAAAGCAAGCAAAGCTACTTAACTCTACCAGGAAGCTTGAGAACAATCTACAAAGCAGCCTTCAACACTGGGGCTTGAGCTCTCCACTGTGGATTTTCAAGCAATGTTAAAATCCTGCTGGAGCCTGTCTCTACACCACCTTTCCCTCTAACAAAGGAAAAGACGATGCTTCCAGTGAGCACTAAGGTTCACATTTCAGAATTAAATTGAAGCCTGGACTCAGTTTGGTGCCTTCCTATGAATAATGGATGTGCCGACTCTCAAGATAGCTCTTCTACCTATTACAAGTGAGAGGGAGACTCAGCTCCTCAAAGACCATGGCCAACTGGGGCATATTCATCTTCTGATGGGAGAAAAAAAAAAAACAGAAGCCTGGTTCTTCCCCTCCTCTGAGACATCAGAGAACCAAAGAATTATAGAATCTTGGATTCAGAAGGGACTTCAGCACTCATCCAGTCTAAATCATACCCAGAAAGGTATCCCCACAACAATGCACTTGACAGTGGTCCTCCAGACTCTTCTGGAAGGCCATCAGGCAGGTGGAACTGACCAGCCCCCAGGGACAATGTGTTCCCATTTGAGCAGTCTCTCAGTTTGAAGTGTTTACTCAAACTTCCCTAGAAGGCTTTGTCTGGATCCTGTCTTCTCCCTCATTACACACTATCTTGGACCCAACTTCTCTGGGTACATTTTGCTTTTTCCACTGCAGAGGAATATAAGCTCATTAAGGCAAAGGTACTGTGCCATTTCTCATCTGCATAACCCAGTGTTTAGTACTACGCCCTGTAAACAGTAAGTGCTTAATAAGTGTTTCTTAAGGAGAGTAATGAATTTTCACATCATTTATAAGTGTTGCATCTGGGAAAGGGCGATGTGGTATAGGCAATATCCCAATTCCTGTCTCCATACAACCTAGGGTCATTTTTCTTTAAAATGTATTTTTGTTTTTTACCATCCTCAAGTCTTTCCCAAATGTTCTGGGCTAAGTCTAATTCAGGTCAGTGACCTGGTAGCTTAGATTCCATGTTGAAAACATGAGATAATTGTAGGACATTCAATCGTTAACAAAAAGAGATTTCCTTATTTTGACAGGAGAAGGAAGGATCAGCTTTGGAGATTGATTCATCTGAGTGAAGCTCCCATGATGGATGCCCATTGTGATCCACCAGCCAAGCATCAGATCATACCTGGGGCTCTTGCTGGCTGCTTTGTACCCAGGTGACCAGGCAGTGACACAAACAATCTGAGCGTTTAATCTTCTGAGCCAACCAAGACTTCAAGGTGGTCTCAATATCTTTCAAGGAAAAACTATCCCAGGCTGGATGGCAGTGGGGATTTGGCTATTGCTCCTCCCACAAGCACTAACTCTGAATACAGAGGACATGAGTTCAGATCCTACTTCTACCGTTTACTCCATGTGGGACTTGGGAAATATCTCTCGATATTCTTGGGCCTCAGTTTCCTCATCCATAAAGTAAGGGGGTTAAATTGGGTGGCCTCTGAGGTCCCTTCACAATGAAGTTCTATGATCCAATGATCAGGCTCAAGACCTTTTTACTCAGCAGCCCTCTAATCCACCTTCTCTGAGCTACACATTCTCTTTCTCACAGTTAGAAATTGTGGCTGCACTATCAACCAATTTGATCACACAATCCAATAAGCATTTTTCTAGCATCTTCTATGTATAGACCACTGTGCCAGCTGCTAGGAAAAATAAGACTGCAGTTAGTTCCTCTACTCAAGGGGGCTCACATTTTATTGAAAGGATAAGATCAATTAATCAATCCATTAACAATCATTCCTTAAAAGAAGCGAAAAGAATATCAATAAAACAAAAACAGAAGGAAAGAAAAACAAAGTCCAGATGGAAACCCTAAGAAATATGGTACTTTTTCATTACTGCCCAATTAAATCGAATATGTTATTTAAAAAATATATAAAATAGATCTTCATGGTTTCATTTCATAGGTGTCTTCCTTTGTGTGTTAGGTGTGTTTGTTAATTTTAAAACTACTAATCAAAAAAGAAATTAAAAACAACACATGGATCACCTGTCTACTGTGCCCCAGGATATGTGCTAGGTGTGGCAGCTACACATTTTCATAGGTCAGATAATTCCTGCCCTCAAGGAGCTCACATACGACAGGACAGCGAGTTCCTTAAGGATCAGTTCTTTGAATGATGCTTTTCTAAAGCGCCAAAGCACCAAAGTTAGAGGTACATATTAGGTATAAGTGATAAGCAAAAGGAGAGGGAATTTGGGCTTCCCATCGACTCATCCCACAGAGGTGGTGTCTACACTGCCTCTCCCTAGAATATCCTTGAAAAATCAGAGATGACAGCCTTTATAGGCATTCCTCCACTTCCCAAACTTCTCTTTTTCATTAACCAAATATAAAAGGACCTTTTGCAGATCCTTGTTCACTGGAGCTTCCATCCTTGCAATGGGCATTTAGAAAATCCTTTTCTTGGATTCTTAAATTTTCAGATTAATACAATTTATGAAAATTTTCTTAAATTTACAAGCCTAAAACAAATCATACATGATTCCAAAGTACACAAGACCATTCAGTTTTCAATGATCAGCCAGCCAATGCCCTTAATATTTCCCCATATTTCATTCTGCAAAATGAGATAAAAGAAAAGCTACTTAAGCTGGAGAAGAGGCTGAAGTTGACAACTGTCACACTAATCCCAACTGCCCCTAATTGATAAGCTACTTGCTCCAAAGCATCTGGAAACCCTCAAAGAGCCTTTGTAGGATTGAGAGCTGGACAGGACCTTGGAGAACTGCTAGTTTAGCTCCCTCATGGAGAAGACAAAAGGAATTCATGTCCAGAGATGTTTTCATGAAACACAACAGTTGATGAAAAACTGAAAATGCAATAGAAAGCCACAGGTAAGGTGTGAGCAAGTCTTTACTGACACAAAGAAATGACAAAAGAGGATTGTGGTCAGTGACTTCATAAAAGAAATATACATGTATGAGTACGTTTGTGCAAGAAGGTATGTGGGGAGAGAAAGTCAGTTTTTGTTGATTTAAAAAAAAGATGAAAAAATAAATGCATGAGGAGTGAGGGGAAATAAACACATCTTGGGCTGGTCCTATGATGAGGAGGGATATAGATGGATGAATAAGCCATGTTCTGGTCCCTTGTTATTTTTGAGATGCCCAAAGAAATCAAGAAAGACCCTCAAACTATTTTTGGGATGCCCTGTTGGAAACTCTCTGAAGGGCATGGTTAAGATTCACAGAGGATGGGCAGGAGTGCATAGGTTGGATTTTGTCATTGATAATAATGCCTATAGACATGTGAACACACATTGATTGGGAGAGTCAAGCCCAAGGTTGGATAGTGAATAAGAATCAGAGCTGGGATGTGAACCTTGGCTCTCTGACTCCAAATACACTGTTCTTACCACTACTCCATGCCATATTTTCTCCAAGTGAAAATGGAAAAATGTTATACAAGGAGGAAGACATGAGGGAGAGAAAAATGGAGAAAGGAAACCTGGGAAGAAGAGAGTCTGTGATCTGCTTCTAGAAAAGGAATGCATAGCAAGTTCATTGAGAAGGAGACAAAACACAGGCTGGAAAAGCAGGCTTCCAGAAGGAAGCCATCTATGGTGCTGCCATTCCTCTGTTAAATATCTTCAGACATTTGGGTTGGTCTTAGCATCTCCTGCCCCATGTCATGCCCCCATCTGCAATATCACAGAGGGCCAGCATGGACAAAGGCATTCTTGGGACTTGGTGGAATAGATAGGTTGCTGTTGTGAGGCATCATCTAAGGACCACTCAGAAAATGCAAACATGTCTCATCTGCTACCTGACCATGGCTAAAATGCCACTGTGGGAAAATCATTTCTTTAGGTCTTAAAATACATGGAGTAAAGCAATGACTTGTTATGGAAAAAAAAAAACTGGATTTGGACCTAGAAAAATTGAGTTGGAATTCAAGAATGATACTTAAAGCAAGTTGCTTCTCCTTTTTGGGCCTCAGCTTCTACTTCTATAAAAATGGGATGCTTAGACTATATATTTTCTTAGGTCCCTCCTACCTATGATGTTATGGTTAAAATAGAAATGTCCCTTGATAAGGGACAATAAATCCCCTGTTGACTGGCACCTTGGTGGCAGTTGATTATAGAGAGCACAATGATAAGGAACAGAAATTGAAATCACCTCTGGGTTTAATGAAAGAGGAGAGAGCAAATGCATCCCAAAAAACTCCTTGTATTTGCTAAGGGCTGGTGGGGAGTATGGAAAATTGAATTAAGAATCAAGGAAAGGTTTTTCCCCTAAGTAGATTTGGCCACTGGCTATCTCAGCTCTATTTAAAAACCTCTCTGAGGAGCTCTTGGCATCCTGAGCCACCTTAGAGACCAGAGCTGGTAGGCTGAGGAGTAGCGACAATGAGTTCTCCAAGTAAGGAACTTTATGGTTTGAAGAACAGATGCAGAAAATACCAAGGGTTAGGGTGTTTGCCTTGGTCCTTGCCCCACCCATCCCCATCAACATACTATTGATAGCCATCTTTCCTCATAGACCCTTCATAGTGCTTTATTAGGTACTTTGTTAATGCACTTTCTAGGTATTGGTGCTTATATCTTGCCCCCTTACTTGATCTATTAGGTCAGCAATTCTGACTTATCTGCCTCTATTACTACCTATGTGATACTGAACAAGTAACTTTGCAACCCTGGGGATTAGTTTCCTATAAAGACCCATTTAGATGTGTGCCAAATCTGCTTCCTTCTGCCCTGACTTGGTTTGTTAGAGTGTACGGAGTAGACCTTTTTGCTAAAATTGTCTTTACACTGTAACTCTGACTCAACTGCATCTTCACCCTCCACAGATTTTGTAGTCTACAGACACTGAATGCTTAAGAAATACTTGGTGAATAATGAATAAATGAATGAGTGGATTTTAGGAGGCAGACAATTTAGAAACCAAGTGGACTCGAAAGTCCTTTAGAGGTGCTATACTTTGAGGTCTGGACTAAGTGTTGTTAGAGAGCTAGAATACATGGGGAAGGAGGACTGTTGAGGGTCCAGGATATCTGAGACCTTACAGATATTGAGGATGGAACCTATTTGCAAAGAAACTAGAACTACATCTTACTATCCAGTGCCAATATTCAAGATCAAATCTCTGTGCAAAATCAGGTCTTCCTTCTGCTCCACAGCCCAGGATCTCCCAAGGAGCTTCAGGAGAATCTTTGCCTTATTTAAGCTGTAAAGGTATTTGTTATTGATCAAATCAGAGTTACAGAACCCTAGGATATCAAAACTGGAAGAGAGTTCAAAGGCCACGGAGTCTAATCTGTACTTGACCTAGAGCCTGCTCTAGAATCTGCCAAGAAGAAAGTATCTAGCTTCTACTTTTAGAGGAAACCCACTCTCTTCCTGGTCATTTTGAAGGATCTTGTTATTCATCATCAGGAAATTTAGCTAAAGCGACGGGAAGGGAATAAGAGTAAGTAGGAATTTTTATGGTTGATTAGTCATTTTCAGTCATGCCTGACTCTTCATGAACCCATTTGGGGTCTTCTTGGCAAAGATCCTGGAGTGGTTCACCATTTCCTTCTCCAACTCATTTTACAGATGAGGAAATTGAGTCAAACATGGGTAAGTGACTGGCCCAGGGTCACACAGCTAGTAAGTGTGTGAGGTCAAATTTAAACTCAGGAAGACGAGTCTTCCTGACTCTAGACCTGGCACTTTCTCCACTGAGCCATCTAGATTCCAATTAATAATAGTGACAACATTTTTTTTAAATGGAAGAAAAACAATCAGGAAAGAGGATGAAAACCAAAAGAACATTTTTTATTAAAATTAATATATTTATGAAATAAATTAAAATAATTTCAGGTGTCTAAACTTAATTCCATTTTCAAACCTGATATCCTATTCACAATATTAAAAGAAAAGAAGAGGCCCCCATATGTTGGGTAGATTCCCTGTGATAAACTGATGGGCATGCATGGAAAAGATTTGTGCTGAGGTGGGCTGTGATCTGTATTGTTGGAGAGAATATTCTAATCCATGAGGTCTCAGAGCCACTGGAGAACTTAAATGGAGTTTTGTTTTGATCATATTTAGTTATTTGTTTGATTGCTTTTGTTTCAGAACATCATAGAATTGGAACTGCAAGCAATGTTAGGGATCATATAGTTTTACCTCCTCGTTTGACAGGACTGGTTACACTAAGTATAGAATCTTATCACACACACACACACACACACACACACACACACACACAGAGGAATGTTTTTATTCTTTTAGAAAAGTTCTTATATTGTTATCAAGATATACTGAGAAGAATGGCCTTTAATGTACTGAAAAATCATAGACTTTATACCAAATAAAACCATGTAGATCAATGAATAGCTCCCTGTGCCTTTGAAATAGGGGGAAAGTCTCTCTGTAATTGATTACAAAAATGACAATGTTCATCCTTAAACACGTTTCTAGGTTATCGACTTCCAATATTGGACCTTTCAAAGTTACCCATTGGCTCATTACATTGATGAGAAATGAATTTTTAGACAGATTGGCCCATCAGATTGGGATAATTTTGAGAGCTATTTGGACAATTTCTTTTCAGCAATTTCAGAACCATTGCAGACACTTATCAGAGTCATAATTAAATCACAAGAAAGACATCATCTCCTCCAAGAAGGCTCAGGCTAAAATAATTTCTGTGTTTCTCCTTTTCTCAGTGAGGATTTTTTTTTACTGTAGAAAAGCATGATTAGTTACCATCATGTCCTTTCTTCATCCCCATGGAATGATCGAGCAGAAGGGCTGGCTTATGTAACATGGTACCTTGCTTGTAAATTTCAGGAGAAAGCTACTTCCATTGACAGCCCTAATGGCTACCATCTGTTTGCACTGGATTAAGCCCCCAGTGCTCCTCTAATTGGCCATAAATTAAATACCATACAGCAGGCTTTTGACAGGACATCGTGGTGCATTTACTGAGGAAAAAATATTCTTTGATTTCAATGCTTGCTAAATCCTGTTTTAAAAGTAGAGAAAGACACTTTGGGATCCCATAACCACCCATTCTCTGCCATGTTCTCTTCTGTATTTCTCCCCTACAACCAAGATCATTCAGACTTGAGAGAAACACAGCTAATTCCAGGAACAGCTCTGGATCCTAACTTTTTTGGTTCCTGGAAGAGGGGCAAAGATTGGTACCTCTTCCTATTTATTTTGAGGATAATTTAAGAATATAGATTATAGCTTTAAAAATATGAAGGACTTAAGACTTGATTTTCAGGCTCAACCCCCTCAGTTAATAGATGTGGAAAGTGAGTCCTGCAGAGGTACTGTGTCCTTTCTAGGGTTTTAAAGGGGGAAAGTGGCAGAATTTAAATCCAGATCCTCTGACAACAAATCTAGCACTTCTGTTACACATACTACCTCCACTCAGATTCACAGAGCTTACCAACCGACCAACTTATTAAGTGGCAGTGGTACAGTGTGAACAATGAATTTCGAGTCAGTGGACCTGGGTTCAAATCCTACCTTTATTACATTGGACCTGAGTAACCTTGGGCAAGTCATTGAATGTCTTTGGGTCTCAATTTCCTCCACAATAAAATGAGGAGGAGGTTAAACTTTGAGGTCACTTCCAGCTCTAAATCTATGCTCCTACGACTCCTGTATAGGTCTTGCTGCCTAGACAGAAGGATCCCTTTGTTAGATATTAGTCAATGAAGTGTATGATAGTGTTACCATCATGCAAGAGAAACTCTTGACATGTCAGGCAAACTGACAGCTCCACCATCACAGTCTTGGATCCAGTTACTCTTCCATAACTCCTACTGTCATCCAGGGCTCACCCCTGCTGAGAATTTGACAAAAGGAGGCTTCTCTTTCTCGCCACCCTACTGGGTGGCCCCATTATCCAATGCCACTCCATGTCATGTCCACAAGCATCTGGGACTTGTCATGGTCATGATTTTTTTCCACTGAAGCCAGTATGCTCCAAGTAGGATGTGGGCATCAATTGATTGGTTTGATAAAGTAATCCATATTAAGTCACTCCTGAGAAAAGGCAAGAGGGCTGTACTTCCATAATTTGTACACCTAAAAGGTGTATTTTGTAGAGACATACCACTTCTATTTGCTGTTTATTCCATTCATAACCAAAGAACTGGACCTTCCCATGGATTTTCAAAATTGGAAGGGACCTTTCAGTTTATCTGGTCCAACCCTTTTCCTAAGTAAGAATCCCTTCTTGAAAAGTAGACACACGGGTAGAAGCTGCCTGACCTCTCCTGCTAAAATACCCTAGCTGCTGATATAATTGACACCCCCTTGGCCTGGGAACTCCTTGAGAGCGAGCAGAGACTTTCTTTTGCCTCTCTTGATATCCCTAATGCTTATCACAATGCTGGTATATCGTAGGCATTTAATAAATGATTGTTGATTGAGAGACTAACCAGCCCCTGAGACAACCCATTGCCCTTTGGGATTGTAGTAATTGTTAGGAAGTTTTCCCCAACATCAAGCCTCCATTTTCCTCTTCACAACTTTCCCCCATCTCACCTGTTTTGTCCTTTCCCCCTCACCCACAGGGCCAAGCAGAACAAGTTTAATTATCTAACCACCTAACAGCCCTTCTAATATTTGAGAAGAACCCTTACATCCCTCCTAAGTGTTATATTCCCCAGGTTAACCAAGGCCACTTCCTTCAGCCATTTCATATGACTCGGTTTCAAGTCCCTTCAAAGGAGAGAATTTCAAGTCCAATAATAACGGAAAGTGGAGCCATGGAAATATAGATGAGGCAATATTTTTCATTAAGTGAACTTTTAAGTGGCCCTGGAATCCATCAGCATTTAGGACCAGCCATATCTCCAGAATGTTTCTTTTGGGGTCATATGATCTTCTCAAATATAGACTGTGTTGGGTTGTGATTCACTGTGCAATAGGGAGCTGAGATTATGGGAGAAAAATATAATGGTGTTGAAATAGTCTAATTGGACTTCTAGCTTCTACTTTCTCCCCTTAACAACATCTTCATGTCAGGTATAAAAAGAAATCTCCACAAAGGCTATGTCTAATCATGTAACTCTGCTTAAGAAAGTTCAATGACTCTTTATTGGATTTAGGATGAGATGGAAACTTATCAACTCATTAGTTTGGCTTTCAAAGACTTTATAGGATGGCTTCAGTCAAGCTTCCTGGATTTATTTCATCTAACTCCTCCTCACTCATTCTCCACTCCAGCCAAACTGGCTTATCCACTGTTCTCTGAACTTGGCACTCCATCTTTTCCCATCTTTGTATCTTTACACAGGCTCTACCCCCTACCTGGAATTCTCTTCCACCTCATCTCCTCCTCATAGAATTTCCAGCTTCCTTTAAGCCTCAGCTTGGTTGCCATCTCTTATGGTAATCTTTTTTTTCTGATCTTATTCCATCATCTTCAAATTATTATTTTTGCACTTATCTTTGTACGAGCTGTTTCCCCACAGTAGAATACAAACTCCTTGCGGGTGGGGTTAAGCAATATTTTTTTTCTTTTTGTCTTTATAGATACAATGACCAGCCCATGTCCTTATACATAGGAAGCACTTGTTGGATTTGAACTGTACCCACATGGGAGAGGAGAATCTAATATGGTAATCAATTATTAAATTATCTTTGTAAAAGTGAAGAAGAGTTCCCACAGCAGGAAAACAGCTGAATCTGCCCACAAAATGTGAGACATTGCCATCAATAAATTCTAAGGTGCATCTGTAGACAACATTCCCAAAACACACGATACAAGGATGAAACAGTGGACTTACTCTCTGTCAATCACCAGGCAGGTCACAGCTTCTGCAGCGATGACATTCGCAGTCCTCACGTCTTCCCTAGAAATTAAGATAGAAATGAACCCTTAATCAGGCAGGTCATTTTGGTAAATGATGTCTAATGAAAACATATTTCTTTAATCAAAATATTTGGATTTGCCCCATCCTACAGTTGAATTTTGAATAAATCTGCAACGTTGCATAAAGGAAAGAAAGTTAGTCTTGGATTCAGGAAGACCTGGGGAAAGTTCTGCCCCTGACAAATACTTGCTGTGAAACCATAGTCAAATCATCTAATGTGTTAAGGCATCAGAGAAATCCTACAACCAAAAATTTCAGAACAGGCACTTGTCTGAATTCGGAGAAGGGGTTTCTTCAATAGCGATTTCCCTCCATGCTGGAAATCGCAGGTCTGGACAAGAAAAACAAAACAAAACAAAACAAAACAAAACAAAAAACTCCTGTTTGGTTTGATTTGTCCCAAGGAATAACTTCCACCTAATGCTATGTTCATTTCTGAACATGGAACAAAATTCTTTAATTTCCATAAACAATTGGAATAATATCCAGTTACTGAAGATTAGTTAAAAACTAGAAAGCCGTCATTGATACTGGACCCTCAGTAACAGAACACAGCTGGTGAATGGTGCTCTATCTTCACCTGGGCCTCTGTCTTCACCTGGGCCTCCTTCTTTTGTTATCATGGCATTTAAAAGGAAAGAATGACCATGATTTAGGCACAACCCAGGTACAGAGCTTTGTGGTGGGCAATGGAAGACATACCCAGTTTACATAAGATGATGCCCCTGTGCTCATGGAGCTCTTGGGCTAGTAGAGGGCTAAGATACAGCTAAACTATCTCTCTCTCTCTCTCTCTCTCTCTCTCTCTCTCTCTCTCACACACACACACACACACACACACACACACACACACACACGACAAAGCTTCAGAGAATTACAAAGCAAAATGTCTTATAAGTCCTAAGGAACACTTTTCCCAACCACAAAACTGCAAGGCTTCCTGGCAGAGGTGGTGCTTGATATGGGCTTTACAAAAGAATGGGCAGGAGTTCAAGATGCAGATAGGAGGGAATGAGAATCTTTTCATTTTAGAAAAGAGTTTGGGCAAAGCACAGAACTATGGGAGCAAGGTCTCTATTTGGGAGTGGAGGTAAGTTGCCTGGAATGCAGTGTGTGTGCATGTGTGTGTGTGTGTGTGTGTGTGTGTGTGTGTGTGTGTGTGAGAGAGAGAGAGAGAGAGAGAGAGAGAGAGAGAGAGAGAGAGAGAGAGATGTGAGATAAAGCTGAGGGGGGTGGTGCCAGATGTTGGAGGCCCTTCAATGTTAGGCAAAGGAGTTTGCGCTTTAATGTTGGGGGGCAATAGGGAGCCACTGGAGACTTTTGAGCAGAGAAATGCCACCTGCTTTTCCATGTGTGAAAGATCTTTCTAACAGGTTGTGAAAGGTGCTTGAAAGAGTCAAGGTGGGAAGACCTGTTCGGAATCTCTCCTAGTCTAATATCCGGGTGAAGAGCAGCGACGGTTTGCTCTAGGGCCTTGGTGGGAGGAAATAGAGAATCAAGGCAGGTGGGAGAGATGTAAGAGGGGTGGAGTTAATGGGGCCTGGTGACAGACTGCATACGAGGCGCAAGAATGAAGGTGAGAACTGGGGTGGAGTCTATGTCGCCTCCAAGTCCGGGAGCATGGGGGACGAAGTGGGTGGAAAATCGAAGTCAAAGATTAAGTTTTTGAGACTGGAAGGTGACGACCTCGGCTTTGAGTAGATTCAGTTTTGAAGGGTTGTTGTAACATCCAGGTGGAAATCATAGTTCTAGAGAAGGAAGGAACGGATCTCAAGGGCTACATAATCCAACCTCTTCATTTTACAGATTGGGAAACAGGCACAGGGAAGTTAAGTAATTTGCCCAGAGTGACTCAGTTGGCCTACAAGTATCTGAGGTGAGATCCGAACTCAGGGCTTTCTGACTCCAAATTCAGTGTCCTATCCATTGTACCAAGATCAGTTAATTGATCCACATTCATTGTGTCTACTCAGTCTGTGGCTGGCACTTTGTTAGCCTAGGAATACAAATACATAAACTATCCTTGTTTTTAAAGGGCTTATAATCAGCGTCTTATTGGAGATGCGAGGCCATGGCTGAGAAAAAGGGTCAGGGCTGGAAAGGTAGATTTGAGGATCATTCACATATAGGACGATGAAGCCATGGGAGTGAAGAGCGTTGGGACAGTGAGAGGGCCATCATTACAAGCTTGGAGAGAGGTTAAAGACCAGGAAAAATGAAACAACAAATAAAAATGAGAAGAAGAGGGAAGATTAGTATTTGTTGGGCATGAGAGAATGGGAATCCCTTGTGTGTATGGGTTGGGCTGAATGGCCCATGAGGTCCCTTCCAACTCTTGATGTCTGTGAAGTTCTGATTCCTTGTTATCTTTGAAGTTAATAAAGGAGAGAAATCTTACTAGGAATAGGTAAGGGGTGTGTGTGTGTGTGTGTGGGTGTGTGTGTGTGTGTAGGGGCAGCATTGCTGAAATCTACAATGCAGGCTCCCAGCAATTGAAAGTGGGAATACAATTTCTGTTCAGGGACATCTGAGCTGTTACAAATAGATCATACCAAAAACAAAAGGTATTTCTGTGCCCTTATCCTAAAATCATCTTGCTTTGGTATTCTATGCTCAGTCCTTAAAAATCTGCTTGAAACATCTTTTTAGGAACTGTCAAAGATAAATCTAGTAACAATTTGCATATTACGTTTTTAAGAAGCTGCTCGGCATCTTAAAGTGTTTGCACTATATTATTGGAATAAATGTTTATACCAAAGCTGCAGACGTAACTGTGAAATACTGTTTTCTTTAAGTAGAGGTAATCTTTGAATTAATTCAATTAGTGATAGTTTCCCTAAGGATACTATCATTACCTAAAGTGTCAGGTTCACAGATCATATTTTAGTTACATTAAAAATGCTTTCTACATCTACTATCAAAGATTCACATTTCCCTATAGAAACCGTGGCCATCTAAGATTTTAGAAATCTTGATATCACCACTGGGTGGCTTTATCCATCCATGCATGCATTCTCTCATGTTAGGCCCAGAGAAGAAAGATACCTTGCTCAGAATCACACAGTTTAAAAGTAGCAGAGCTGGGACCAGCACAATCTTGTTTGATCCTCACAAGCAACCTGGGATATAGGTGTTACTACTACTTCCATTTTTCAGTTGAGGAAACTGAAGCAGACTGATGTTAAGTGACTTGCTAATGGACTTGAACTCAGGTCTTCTGGAGTCCAGGCCCAGATCTCTGTCCATTGTGTCACCAGCCACCTTGGTAGAGGTTAGAGAGCTCGGCTCTGAGGCACTGGATAATGAATTTAGATCTAGAAGGAACCTCATAGGGCATTTCATGGATGATGAAACAGGAACACAGTGGTTATACACTTGCCTAAGGTCCCATAGCTAATAAGTATCTGAGGCCATATTTGAACTCGGGTCACCCTGATCCCAAGTCCAACACTCTATTCTCACTTGGTCTCTTGCTCTGAGTCCAGGGAGAACAAGGATAATCCCGTCTCCACGTGGTGGCCCTGCAAAAGTTTGAAAACAGTTATGCCAGTCAGTCAATAAGAATTTATAAATAGGCACCTACCATGTGTCATTCAGTGTGCCAAGCACTGAGGATGCAAAGAAAGTTTGGTGTTTTGCTTTTTGTTTTTTGCTTTGTTTTAGCAGTTCTTGCTTTCATGGGGTTCACAGTGAAATAGAGGAGGAAAAATGCAAATGATTTTATACAAACGAGATACATACGGGATAAATCAGAGATAACCCACATAGGGAAGGCACCAGCACTAAGGGAGATTGGGAAAGGCTTCTTTTCTTTTCTTCTCCAAGCTAAACACAGCCAATTCCTTCAGTCTTTAATTTCTTCCTGTCTCTTGGTTCCTTCCCTGCTGCCTTCAAACATGTCTATGTCTCCTCTACCTTGAGTCTGTCATCCCTGCTAGTCATCACCTCCTATCTCTTCTCCTCTGACCTGCTAAAGTTCTTAAGAAAACTACCTCTACTCTCTCTCACTTCCTTCTAAATCCTCTGACTTCTGACATCATCATTTAACTTAAATTGCTCTCTCCAAATTTCCTAATGATTAATTGTTGGCCAAATCTAATGGCCTCTTCCCACTCCTCCTTCTTGAATTCTCTGTAGCACTGGACACCGTTGACCACCTTCTCCCATTGGACACTCTCTCCTTTCTGCCTTTTCATGACACTGCTCTCTCCTGGTTTTCTTTCGACTTGTCAGACCATGCCTCAGTCTTCTTTTCCTGGATCATTCATTACCCACGATTCACTGAAAGAGTACCCCAAAGGTTTTGTCCTGGGTTCTCTTCTCTTTTTTCTCTATACTCTCCTATCCTCATCAGCTTCCAGGGTTCAGTGATCATCTTTATGCAGATGACTTCCAGATCTACATATGCAGACCTAACCTGTCCCTTGACCTCCATTCCCACATTTCCAGCTGCCGATTGTACATTTTGAACTGGCTGGCTGGTTGGAATTCAAGCTCAACACGTGAAGAATAGAACTCCTTGTTTTTCCACCAAAGCACAGCCCTCCTTTGAACTTCCCTGTTCTCACAGAGGATATCATCCTCCATTTTCCCAGGTTGGGATTCACTGCATCATCCTCCATGTTTCACTCTCCCTCATCCAGCATATCTAATTAGTTGGATCTCTACACCATCTCTCCTATGTCCATAGTCTAATTCAGGCCCTCATTACTTCTTTCTTTCATCATCGCAATACCCCTTGAGTTGGGCCCCATGTCTCAGGTTTCCCTTCATTCTAGCCTGCTCTGCACACAATGATTTTTCTAAAGTGAAGGTCTGGCTATGTCACTCATCTCCCCCTATACACATACACACATACATTTAAATACATACACACATACATGCACACACACACACACACACGTACACACACACCACCATCACTACCACATTGACTCCCTAGTACCACAAGAATAAAATATAAAATTCCTTATGTAGCACTTAAGGCTCTGTATAACCCAGTCCCTTCCTACTTTTCCAGTCCTACACATTACTCCATGAACTCTAGAGGCTATTTGCTGTTCTATACACATCACCTGCCATTTCTCATCTCTGTGCCTTTGAGCTGATTGTCCCCAAACCACCGATGTTTTCTCTCTTCATCTCTGCCTCTTACTATCCCTGGTGTTCTCCAAATCTCTCAAGCACCACCCCTTTCACACCACTTTTCCTAACTCTTCAGATTCTAGTGCCTGCTTCCCCGGACTACCTTGAATTCATTTTGTTTGTATTATGTCATTTTAATAATTATAATTAATTATATACATAACTCACATTTACGTAATACTTCAAAGTTTGCAAAGTGCTTTAATCTATTATTTTGTTTGAGCCTTGTACATTAATACACATATAATGTAATTATTCAGATTTAATATCTAAAAGCTCCCCAAATCATATATGTTTATATTACCCTAACAATGGAGTTCCAGTTATACCAAAGAATAGCATATGCAAAAAATACACTTCTTTCTTTAAGTTAAAATATTATGAATTGTGTTTTATTTGTGCAGATAGACAAAGAAACAGTTCCTGAGAGTTGCTGTCTCTCCCCGCCCCCCACCAGATTGAGGTGTTAGGTTACCATGGAATTGTTTATTTGAGATTTTATGAAAGTAGTATTGGTCAACACGGAAATTTATAATCTGAAATTGCCACAGAAAACTCCTATTTACAAGCAATGCCTCTAGATTCTCTAAATAACAAACTGATGAAAATTATAAACAGTAGACAAGTATATAAAGTAGCTGCTGTCCATGGCTGGTTTGCACTTCATGCCTTGTCCCTGTTGCAGTCTTACATGATAAACTAGATGTACATCTTCGATTTCCTAAGAGCAACGCCAATTGGATTATTGTTCATCCTTTGCCTTTATCATTTTCGGAGTAACCAGAGTTCGAAGGTATTAACAACTTTTGTCCTTAAAAATAAGCTACTAACTATTAATATCACTAATAATTATATCCCAAATTTCTTAATTTAGTAATCAAAAGCACTGTTAGAGTTAGCAGGTTAGAGAATTCTGGTAATAATACAGAACACAAAGATATTTAAAAACCTATTTAGATGCTATATTTCTGAGTACTGACTCTGAGAATTCCTTAATGTCATCACTGTCATCACTGGAGTCTTCGTCACCACTATAGCCCACAGTGGCACCATGACAGGAGTCTTCATCATCACTATACCCCACAGTGGCACCATGACAGGAGTCTTCATCATCACTATACCCGACAGTGGCATCACTTTCAGAGTCCGAATAATCCATAGGCAGGTTTTGTCTTCACTCAAGCTCCTGTTTTCCCTCTACAGAGCTACATCTTATCCTCTGGCCCAATGGTAGGATTTAACCAGGTTACAACGACCTGACTTGGGAAAGGTCACAGCTGCTCAGATCTCTCTGGGGCAGCTGGGATCCCTGAGATATAGGCACAGGGAACATGCGTCTGAGCCATCCCTCTGAATCCAGTCCATGTGAAGTGGCTGTCAGGGCTGTCCACTCCCCGTCCAGGTTGGGAGCAGTGTGCCGGCTGTCAATATGGTTCCTAGCACTTCCTTTGGGCCAGCGCTGACCGAAACTGACACCTCTTAGCTTACACGTGAGGTGAGACAACATGCAGCAGACAGTAGGCTGGACACAGTGTCAAGAGAACTGGACTCTAGACTCCCACAGCTGACAGCTGTGGGATCTCAGTGAATTCACTCAACACCTTGGGGCCTCAGCTGCTTCGTCCATAACCTGAATTCATTCAGAATATATGAGTTCCAGTTGGAGATTTCCCAGAGCAGTCTCAGGGGGAGGACAGTAGCTAGCTAAAGCAGGGCTTCTTAGCCTAGAGTCCGTGGACCCTCAAAGGGTCTCTGCACAGAGTTCAGGGGTCTATGAACTGGGATGGGGGAATATAACTCTTTATTTTCACTAAGCTCTGGTTTCCTTTACAATGCTGTATATTTTATTTTATTCAATCATCATTCTGAAGAGGGGTCCATAGGATTCACCAGACTGCCAAAGGGGTCCTTGAAGAACACAAAGAAAAGGTTAAATACCCCTAAATTAGAGATAGTGATTATTTGGGGGTAGGCTCCAAGATTACATTTGGTTTGTGTGAGCCCCAAGCCAGAGAGCGTGGGTGGGAGTGGGGAAGGACTGAGGCAATGGGATACATTTATTTCTTTATATTTCCTATTCACTTTTCTGTGGGCATATTGTTTCTTGTTCATTCCCTGAGGGTAGAGACTAATTTCAAATTTTTTTGTACCCCTACTACTTAGCATTCTGCTTGGCACATAGTAGGTGTTAAATGCATGCTCATTAAATGTAATTAATTCAATAAACATTTACTAATTATCTATTGTACTTAGATACTAGCTAAATGACCCTTGGCAAGTCACTTTATCTTGTTTGCCTCAGTTTCTTCATCTGCAAAATGAGCTGGAGAAGGACATAGCAAACCACTCCATTATCTTTGTCATGAAGGGTCAGATATGATTGAAATGACTAAACAACAATAAATTGTATTCAGACTACTATGTAAAGTGTGAGGGAAAGATAAAATTTAGATACGATATGGCTTCTGCTCTCACGAAGCTTATAGAGGAATAACCAGAAATAGCTATAATATACAATATTACACTGCAGACAGTGCGTTAGAAAGTTATGAAGCAACGTGCTTTGAGCGGTCTGCTCAGGTCAAGAAGGTGATCACTTGACTTTTACCAAAATAAAGACAAACATAAATAATTGGGGGAAAAATTGCTCATGGACAGAACGCTCCAATACAATAAAGATGGCAATGCTACATATATTAATTTACTGAACACTATATCAGTAAAACTACTAAAGGATTGCTTTGCAGAACTAGAAAACATACTATGAAAATTCATATAATGGAGGGAGGCTGGGGGAACACAGAGACAGAGAAAGAAGAGAGAGAAAGGGAGGGAGAGGGTGGAAGGAAGAAGGCTGTGGAAAGACAGAGACAGAGAAAGAGGAGAGAGAGGGAGAGAATGGAAGAAGGAAGAAGGCTGGGGAAAGACAAATAAAGAAGAGAGATAAATAAAGACAGATATAAAGATAAAATAAAAAGAGAGAGAAAAAGAGACAAATGAGACAAGAGAGAAATTGAGACAGAGGGAGACAAAGAGAGAAACATACACAAACAGAATGAATGACATTATGCTGGCAACTGTGTGAAAGATAATTTGAAGGAGAAAGCTAATAGAGACAGAGGCTCTGGAGGAAAGCTACTGAAATAGATCAAGAGGGTGGTAAGGATCTCCCAAATGCTTTTGATTCCCTGCCCCATCACCTTTTATTTCTTTTGCATATATTTTGCACATTTATTGCAATTCAATAAGAAAATATTATTAATTTATTAATAAATTAATATTTATTATATAGAATATATACACATCTCTCCTCTCTAGAATTTTGGGACTTTTTTTCTCCTGGTTCTCCTTCTCCCTCTCTGATGGCTCATTCTCAGTCTCCTTTGCTGGATTGTCCTCCAGATCACGCCCTCTAACTGTAGGTGACACTCCTCTCCTCCTTCCATAATACTTCACTTGGTGATGTCATCAGATCCCATGGATTTAATGACCTTCTCTATGCTGACAGTTATCAAATCTACCTCCCCTGCATCAGCCTCTCTATTGACCTTCAATCTGGCATCTCCAAATGCCTTTCAGATATCTTGAAGTGAATGTCCAGTAGACATTTGAAACTCAATATGTCACCCTTGGAGTGTGGATCAAAATTCCTTCCCCTTTTCCTTCAAAATGGGCAGTTAATTTAGACTAATTCATTTTTTTAGTGCCACAGTGATGTAAATATTCATTAGGTTTCTGTGAAGAGAGTTTTTGAAACTTTTAAAAACATCTTGAAAGTGAGATTTTCAAACCCTTTCCCAGGGGTCATAGAGAAGTTGTGAAATAAGAACTGTGTTAGTATCAGGCACTAGGCCCCTCTCTCCTCCATGCCTGGAATGCTCACCCCACCTGTGCCTTCTAGCATCCCTGGCTTTCCACAAAGCCCTGCTCAGAGACCACCACCTATGCGGGGTGTAGATTTTTCTGATCTCTAACCCCTGTTGCATGATCTCTCCTTCCTGGACCATTCTGTCTATACTCCCCAGTTACTGATTCATGGCTGATTGGTTCTGTCTTTGCTCCTTCCATGTTTACTGTGGTGATGTGCACAAAGTAGGGCTGCATGTTTGTGAAATTAAATTGAGTTATGGACACATGGGAAGATAGTGCCTAGTAGAGATACAAGGAGAAAGAAGCAGGCATCTTGCCATCAGAAATTCTAGGCTATGATCACAGACTCACAGAGCTGGTGCTAGAAGGAACCATGGGGCCATCTAGGTAACTCCCCTCATTTTACACCTAAGGAAACAGAACTAGGGAAAGGAAATAACTTATCCCAGGTCGCACTGATAGGAAGCATGAGAAGTGGGCTCTGATAGACCCATCTCCTGGGAGATTTGGCTATTGTTTCCCACTGCTGACTTGTATTGAGTTTGGGGTCCAATAAAACCCCCAGATCTTCATCAAAATGTCATGCCTCTCCCCTGTCTCACTTGTGACATTGATTTTTTAAAAATTTTATATCAATCCCTATTAAAATTCACCTTACTCAGTTTGTACCAACATCCAAACTTTTATAAATGTTGGCTGTCATGCAGAGTATTGGCTGTCCATCGTGGCATGGTGTTATCAGAAAATTGTATAATCTGGCCACTTAGTCATTGGTAAAAATCCAAAAGAGCATAGAACCAAGAACAGATCCCTGGGGCTCTCCACTGGAGAATTCCTTCCAAATTAACATCAAACTCCTTGGTTCCAGCCATTACACTAGTTCTGAATCAACCTCATTACACTATTGGCCAGTCCACAGTCCTCCATCTTCCCCTTACAAGAAGAGCATTTGAAATTTGATAGACAGTTTGCTAAAATTTAAGTTTCCTAAGTCTCTGCCTCCTCTCTGCCTCCTTACCTGAGTCTCCATATTTCTCTTATTAATTTTAAGGTAAAATATTTGAATACACAATTTAAGCTTAAAGGAGAAGCCCCATAGGAGTTAGAGAGCCAACCCTGGCATTCAGATAACTTGTGTTCATGTCCCCCTTTTTGACAGTCATTACCTGTGTAACACTGGGAAAATTCAGTTAACATCAGTCTGTTACTTAGAACTTAGCTCATATATTGTCAATAGGTTGTGATCTGTAATGGTGGAAGGTATTCTCATACAGGGAGTCCCCTCCCACCTAGAATGAATCACATCTTCCATATATTTACATATAATCTTAAGGAATTTTCAGTCTTTCATTAAATATAGCCATTCCATGTATTCTTTGATGTGTCATTTACCTAGTACTCTTATGTGTATGCATGTACATGTGTGTACATACAAATAAAATGTATGCAACTTTATGTGCTATACATATAGAGCAAATATTTGCATATTTAGCCACTTAGCTCTCATACACTCTACATTACACTTCTATGTACATAGGTACTGAATATGTAGATATTACACATAAAAATAAATACATGCACATATTTTATGTCAATGTTGACAGAGTTTACATCTCTCTATTAGGTTATAAAAACAAAAGCCTCTTATATTGCTTAAAGTCCCCAGGGAACCCCATAGACAGCTGCACTCTCAGGAGACCATCAGTCATTCTTCATGGATCATAATGACAGTATTTCCTATTACTAGAATGTCACATAAACCATGTCTGATGTTGCCTTCCTGATTGGAGAATCAAAATATTTCTCTATGGTGCCCAGTAGACAGAATAAATTAAACTGGCAATTTCCTGTGATAGAGATATGACCACACTGACTTTGGTGCTTCATTTTCCATTGGTTATTTTGCTGATAATAATCACTCATTTTTTATACAGATTCTTCCCAGGTTTATAGCACAGTTTATGCCCATTACCTCTCATTATCCTCCCTGCCAGGTGACAAGTATAACATTGCTCCTATGTTATAGAAGATGAAACAGACTCATAAGACTTTCCCAGGATCACACAGCATTTAGGCGCTAAAATGAGATTCTGATGAATCTCCATTTCCACAACCCCTTGCTTCCTCCTGAGGTGCAGATACATCCCTAGCTCAGAGACATAGTTTTACGTATATAGTCCAGAGAGTATGGATTTGAAATCAGGAAGACTTTGGTTCACATGTTATCTCTATCACTTAGGTCTCTGATCACGGGCAGGTTAATTAAGCTCATTGAGCTTTTTTTTTCCGAGTCTGTAAGACAAAATATCAGCCAATCAACCAATATGTATTTGTTAATCACTATGTGTCAGGCACATAATAATAGTTATAGTTTTGACCTCGCAGGGTTCTTATAAGTATCAAATGAGGTCAGTGCTTTTGCAAACCTTATGTAAAAATAAGTTACAGTTATACATAAAGTCACTGTACGGTCAGAACGGGATTAGTCTTTTTTCCATTATCCCCTCCAGCAGTTGTCGTTTTCCTTTTCTGTCACGTTAGCCAATCTGATAGGTGGGAGGTGGTACCTCAGAGTTGGCTTAATTTGCAATTCCCTAATCAATAGTGATTTAGAGCATTTTTTCATGTAATTATTAACAGCTTTGATTTCTTTTCCTGAAAACTGCCTGTTCACATCCTTTGAGCATTTATTACTTGTAGCCCTGGATAACTTTAAATAAATAGAGGAGTGATATGACTTAATTCAGTATCAATTTTTAAAATTATTTTAAGATCATAGCTTTAGAACAAGAAGGCTACTTAGTTAATACCCTTATTTTTCAGATGAGGAAACTGAGGTCTAGAGAGTTTACACAGTCAAGGTTGTACAGGTAATAAGTGGCAGAGGCAAGATTTGAATCCATATCCTCTGATTTCAAAGCCTCTTGGACTCTTGTAGTCAGCAGTCTTCCATGCCTGGCCTCACCTCACTGTTTATTCTTCTGCTCTATAAAGACCCTGACCATCATGATCTCAGTTTGCACCAGGGTCAATTTCACCTGCTATCTAAGATTGTCCTTCACTTGTTCTGGGTGTTTGGGGTCTTCTTCTCATATGTTCTTAAACTTTTGTCCATCTCTGCCTGGGTTTCAAATTCAAATCATCCTGTGCCAAGGTCAGATGACAAAGCAAGGGTATGACCCTAGATTTGCCCCACTTTCACCCCATGCTCTCTTTTCACATGGAACTACGTGATCATTCCTTGTCAGACCTGAGGATCTTGGGGTGGACACTGAGGGCAGTCTATAGTTTTATTATATTTTAAATCAAGGAAGGAAGAAGGAGAAGTAGGAAGAGAATGAAGAGAGGCCAGTGTCTTAGAAGTGGTGGAAAAGAGAGAGTACAGGAAGAGACTGTGGTTAAAATCCATGCATTCCATGGAAAGGCCCAGTCTATAGCCATATCAAGCTTCCATTCTAAATCCATGAAGCCCAGCTGAATTAAATTCTTCCTCATCCCAACAACAGATTCATAATGAATACTTTTACTTTTAACACATTTAACAATATTTCTGTCCTCTGTGTTAATGCACAAGCCCTGCTTGCCCCAGTATTTTAATATCTTTGGCAATCCCTAGCATTCTACTAATCCTTTGCCCCTTGTCACTATGCCCATTTCATAGATGTGAAGGTACTAGTCCATGGCTACAGCGCATGGAACTAGTGTTTTATATGAGATCCAGCAGGTCACAGCCAGAGTAATTAGACTGCTGGCTAGAAGAGACTTCAAATTCTCTCTTACAAACAAGCAGGGAACCAATCAGTTCAGACATCTTAGTTGTGACTCATCTAGATCTTCACTTGACTGACCACTGACTGTTCCATCTTGTGATTTTGTCTTTGTAGGAAATGCGGAAAGATTGTGATGGAAATAGCTTAAGGCAGCCTGTGGAGCTGAGCCGAAATCAAGGCCATATGAGTCTCCCACAGAGTCAGTAATGGAGGCGGACCTTCTGAGTATTAAAATGAATTATGAAGCAAATTCATTTGGCTCTGTTATTTAGAAAATAAATAGAAGAAATTAGCAGAATTGAAGGTGATATTCCCAGAATGCATCTGATGGGAATAAAGGGTACAAGTTGGTACAAAAACTTCAGAGACAGGAAAATCAACAATATTCTCCAAATTGTGATTAAGAAGGCAATGTTGATGGGCTCATCTTTGGAGGCAGCAATACCTTGTAATTAGAATTACTAGATATCTTAATTAATATCTTAACATCCTATCAAGTTGTCATGTAATTAGTGGGCTAGGGCACAGTATTTTCTTATTTATTCATCACCTAAATGTGCTGTTTTGTTCCATTTCCAATCAAGAAATCTTTTTTCTTATAATTGCAAAAGTAGTTGGCATCTGCAAGAGTAAATTTTGAAGTGGAAGTCCATATCCTATTCCACACCTGCTCTTGAGGACACATTGCATCAATCTCTTTGTTGCTGTTGTCGAGTCATTTCAGTTGTGTCCCACTCTTGGTGACCCCATTTGGGATTTTCTTGGCAGAGACACTGGAGTGGCTTGCTGTTTCCTTCTCCAGCTCATTTTACAGAAGAGGAAACTGGGGCAAACAGAGCTAAGTGACTTGTCCAGGGTCACATAGCTACTATGTCTGAGACTGTATTCGAACTGAAGATGATGCGTCTTCCTGACTCCGGGCTCTGCCCTCTATCCACTGCATAGCCACCTAGCTGTCCAAATATAGCATCATAATACACATATTAAGTGACAACTTAACAGGACTTTTAATTATGATGTATCTGCACCATCAAACCTACAATTGACAACGTTACTTCTTCCCTTCTTGGTTCTAGTCTGTAACAAGCCAACCTGGTTATCTTAATTAGACAGCCACTGCCAACATTTCTCATGCCCATTTTCTACCGTTCAGCATCATCAGCCACAGGTCAATTTCATTTTCAAAGTCAGACCACTACTTCCAGGTCTTCTTTGATGGATTGTTATCCATCGTCTGCCCCTTAAATGAGCAGGTCCTTCAAGGATCTTCCTCAGCCTTCTTTGATGCTTCTTTCTGTCACTGAGCTCATCTATTCCAATACGTTCAATTATCCTCTTTGTAGATGACTCTGAGATTTACATGGACTCATGCCCTGAGGAACACTTTCTGCATGAAGCCTTCCCTGATTCTCCAGATGTTGTGTCCTGAAATTACTTTGTATTTATTTTTATTTGTTTTGAATTTATTTTGCATATCTTTTATTTAGATTTAGATGTATCTGTGTTGTTTTCCCCACAGACTCTTTGAGGGCAGGTACTTCAGTTTTGCCTCGGTATCCACAGTACCTGTCAATGTTTGTTTTTTTTTATCAATTGACTATCTATTGGCTATGTATCTATCACCTAAAACTCAATGCAACCAAAGCTGCACTAATGATCTCCACTGATGGTGCAATATTTGTCTTAGTCCATAGGCTGAAAAGACACTTCATCACATCACTTCCTTCATCCTCACTCTCCCCTGCCACATTCCCGATCCAGAGCCCATCAAATGTCAAGTTCTACAGGGTCTCTGTCTCTCACAATTCTCACATCAATCTTCTTCTACTCATGTGGCCACCACCATGGTTTAGGTCCTAATAATTTATCAACTGAATTGTTATAATCCACCATGAACTATCCTGGCTGCCTCTAATCTCTCCTCTCTCTGGCTGGTCCTTTGCAGAGCTGTCAAAATATTTTTGCCTTTTAACTTTCCTGCCCACAAATCATCAGGGGCTCCCTACTGTCTATAGGACAAAATGCTAAGTCCTCTGTGTGACTCTTAAAGTGACCTATATTGTGGTCCTGATTCATTCAGCCTTATTTTCCACAATCTATAATCCAGCCAGATTGGACCACTAATGATCCAGGGATCTCCTTTTGTCATCTCCTTTGTCTGAGCATTTGTTTCTGCTGTCTCCTACTCCCTTTCTCTGAAATGCACTCAATTGTCCCTGCTAAATCCCTTTTCTTCAGATGTCTGCTTCTCTAAGACACCCTCTAATCTTATGCATGAAAAGGGTTGTTTCCATTCCTCAAATCTTCCCATAGCACTTTGCTGGAATCTATCTTTTCCCCTTATCATACTACATGGAATCATATTAATCTATGTATGTTTCACATCCTCCCATGCCTAACCCTACCAGACTGCAAATTATTCGAGGACAGGGACTTATTTTTCCTCTGTATCCTCAGAGCTGAGTCCATGGCCTTGCATATAGTAGATGGGAAATAATTATTTGTTGAATCGAACTGAACTATATTGTGAAGAAAAGTGCTAAAGCAATTTCCCCCACCCCCAAAAACATACTCAGTAAGCCTATTCACATCAATTTGACTGCCTAGAGTATCCATATAAAAAGTAACCTTTGAAAAAATTATCTTGTCTTTCTCCCACTATAGCAGCTTCCCTGGGAAATGTCAGCAAACTCATTAATGATCTATCAGCTAATCAGCTACTAGTTTCAACTGTGACCCAGTTGGAAGTTGCCTCTTAGCCTCTAACTTTCAAATGCTATTGGATATCCTGTATACTTTATGTTCATAGGTATTAGGTTGAGGGGTTCTGCTTTTGGAACAAGGGCTCTTCTCTGGCTGGAGGTTATACCAGGGACAACAGTGACATCTTGTCTGAGTGCCAAGGACACTTTCCACACTACTCATAGTGTCTAATGGAACTTTCACCTCAGTCTCCAAGAATGGCTATTTTTATCAAGAGAAAATCTAAGATTAGACAGGATTAAAACACACCCATAAACACACCCATGACACAAACAAGATCATCTGTCAGCCCCTCACTTCCTAGACCTTGTTAAGGCCATCTCTCAGGGTCAAAGGCAATCCTGGGACTAAAGCAAGAAGGAATCCTAGCCCTCACTCAGATATTTAAGGCTGCCAAACACAATATCAAATGTCCTCTAATCTGCAGGCTCCCTCACCCTCCCATGCCTACCATGTGTGCTCCCACAATGCTTATAACTTCAAACCAAGGGACTGAAAAGCCTACAGCAAAGCAGTGCATGCAATGTTAGCACAGTACTCTCAATAGGGAATTGCTTTGGGGAAAATGTATAAGTCCCAGCAGCTTCCTTCCCACCTCAACTTGTCGCATCTAGCCAGTGAACAGGGGCTAAGCTGAGCATCTATCCTGAATCCATGTGATTTCCAGCACAAACTGGAGCTCCCTTAGGGATGAATTGACATCCCCTCTGTATGTAAAAGACTAAGTGGAAGAGGGATTGGCCTTAAGGAGAGAATCAGGGGCCTTAGGCAGAAGGTGCAAAAAGATGAACTTAAGGATTGATGTCAAGAAGAACTTCTAAACCATTAGTGGCAAGGACTGTGTCAGGAGTGAGTGAGTGCGTCCTCCATCACTAGAGCTCTTCATGTGGAGCCGTGTTGACCACTTGTGGAGGCAGCTAGTGCAGTGGAAGGAGCACTGGGCTTGTAGTCAGGAAGAGCTGAGTTCAAATCCACTCTCAAGTACTAACTACTGTGTGATCCCAGACAAGTCATGGCACCTGTTTGCCTCAGTTTCCTCAACTGTAAAATGGGGTAATAAAAATAGCACCTACTTCCCAGGATGATGAGGATCAAATAAGCTTATATTTGTGAAGCACTTATCACAGTGCCTGACATAATAGATACTTGATAAATGCTTATTTCCCTCCTCTATCCCTTCTTTCCTTCCTTCCCTCATCTCCTTCCTTCCTTCCTTCCTTCTTTCCCTCCATCTTGCATACAGAAATTTTCTAATACTTTTTGAGAACTGAATCATTGAGTTGCTCCTATCCCTGCCCATGTGGGCCTCATCTGTGCATACTTCATTTAGCAGACCTTCCCTGAAATTCTCTTCCAATAAAAGCATCATAGACTATTATAATGCCACTCACTGTTTCCAAGCCCAACAACCAATCCAAGAAGGAAAAGGAAATTAGATGCCATAATATGTGCCATTTCAAATGACAGCTCTCAATATTGATCAGTATTCTGCCACATGGACCATGGATTTCAGTGCCAGCTCTAATAACTATAACATCATTTTACTGGCACATCATAAAATAACCCTACCTGCTTTACTCCTTTATTTATTTATAGTTCTGTGAAGGAGAAATTATCAGTCATATTCCATATGACGAAGCAAAATGTGTTCTGCTTAGGGAGGGAGAGACTTTTGGACCTGTTTCTATGCATACAATGCTTAGAGGACTTTGATAGGTCATTTAGTTGTCCTAGGGCGGGCAACTAAAGCTTACTACAACCATGGTATTCTGGGCTACAGTGGGAGGTGGGCAATCCCAGGAGCTGGCACCTCTCCCAATGATACACCATCAACCCTATAGAGGCTTAACATGATAATGGAAGGGGCTTCTATACGAACATTTTAGTAGCTGTTTTATATTCCTGATTTTTATTAATCAGAGGCCATGCAGCGCAGTGGATAGAATGATAAATTTGGAATTAGGAAGCCATGGGTTCAAATTCTTTCTTTGACACTTCTTAGCTATGTCATCACAGACAACCTTCTTCACCTCTCTGAGATTCAGAAAACTACCAAAAACTTAGGTGAGGTAGTGGGGCTTAGTACATAAAATGCTGGAGCCAGGAAGACCTGAGTTCAAACATAGCCTCACATATTTACTAGCTGTATAACTATACTCAAGACGCTTAGTCTCTCTGATCCTCAGTTCCTGCACCTGTAAAATGAAGATAATCATAGATTTAGACCTAGAAGGAATTTTGGTGGCCAAGGTCAACTAGGCCAATCTCCCTCTTTTTATAGAACAAGAACTAAGTCCCAGAAGGATTCAGTGATTTTCTCGAGGTCAAACAGATACTGATTGCAGGGTCAGGGCTTGAACCCAGGTCCCTTGACTCCAAATCCATCTCTCTACTCTTAGATCACCTGCTCCAAAGGGCTGTTGTAAATAATAAATGAGATAAGGTGTGCAAAGCACATTGTAGGCTTTAAAACATTATCTCGAGGACTATGATGATAATGTATTAAAGTAATAGGTTTCAATATGCTTTGGTGGAGTTTCCACACTGATGAGCTCACACGTCCTTGATGGATTTTACTCATATATTAAAAGTTTACTGCCATGACTACTATGAACATCGAGGTGACTTTAGATCTTTGACAGCTTTGCCAGTAAAGCCCAGTCACTGGGAGCATCAATCAAATAATGAAGAGTTCAAGGATGGACCTGGCAATGGACCAAATGTCTTTGGTCCAAGACCAGAATAGCTAAGCGCAGAGAGACTCATCAACAGGTTGACCACCAGGGGACGGTTTTTTTTTCAATGACTCTAAGTCACAAAAGCTTGTAGAAGAATTGTAATCTCCACTGCTGGATGGAGTGTTGATGGTTTCAAATGATGAAACCAGAGATCCTTGTGATATTGAAGCAAGTATGTTACTACTTTAAGCCTGAGTTTAATACTAATATATAGAATTATGGCTTTTAGGGGGCAGAGCCAAGATGGCGGCTGGAAAGCAGGGACTAGCGTGAGCTGCCCGCCAAGTCCCTCCAAAAACCTATAAAAAATGGCTCTGAACCAATTCTAGAACTGTAGAACCCACAAAACAGCAGAGGGAAGCAGGGCTCCTGCCCAGGACAGCCTGGAGGCTCTCTGGCTGAGGTCTATTCCACACGGAGCTGGGAGCAGAACGGAGCGGAGCAGAGCAGAGCCCAGTGTGAGCGGGGTATACCAACCAGACCAGGAGCTGGGGGGAGTGTGCCCTAGCGCCCTGAATCAGTGAGCTGCGGCAGTTACCAGACTTTTCAACCCACAAACACCAAAGACAGCAGAGAAGGTTAGTGGGAAAAGCTGCGAGAGTGGAAGGAGTTAACGGTTTGGCCACTGCCCCCGGGGCAGATGAGGTTGGGCAGCTACAGACAGCTGTAGTTGCTTCCAGCCCCAGGTCCCCCTGGTGGGAGGAATTAAGTGGCGGATCAGAGCAGGAGTGAAGAGCCTGTGAAGATCTAAGTCCAGTCCGGGTTAGGGGTTCTTGGGGAAGGAGGAGTGCTGGTGTGGCAGAGCTGGCACATCCTCCCAGGCATGGAACATAGTTCTCTAAACTCTACAAGCAGTCATACCCCACTGAAAAACTCAAGGGTCAAGTTGGTTGGGAATATGGCCAGGCAGCAAAAACGCACCCAGATTCAGTCTCAGATTTTGGATTATTTCTTTGGTGACAAAGAAGACCAAAACATACAGACAGAAGAAGTTAACAAAGTCAAAGTGCCTACAACAAAAGCCTCCAAGAAAATCCTGAACTGGTCTCAGGCCATGGAAGAGCTCAAAAAGGATTTGGAAAAGCAAGTTAGAGAAATAGAGGAAAAGTTGGGAAGAGAAATGAGAAGGATGCAAGAAAACCATGAAAAACAAGTCAATGACTTGCTAAAGGAGACCCAGAAAAATACTGAAAAATATACTGAAGAAAACAACACCTTAAAAAATAGACTAACTCAAATGGCAAAAGAGCTCCAAAAAGCCAATGAGGAGAAGAATGCCTTGAAAGGCAGAATTAGCCAAATGGAAAAGGAGGTCCAATGGACCACTGAAGAAAATACTACCTTAAAAATTAGATTGGAGCAAGTGGAAGCTAGTGACTTGATGAGAAATCAAGATATTATAAAACAGAACCAAAGGAATGAAAAAATGGAACACAATGTGAAATATCTCATTGGAAAAACCACTGACCTGGAAAATAGATTCAGGAGAGATAATTTAAAAATTATTGGACTACCTGAAAGCCATGATCAAAAAAAGAGCCTAGATATCATCTTTCAAGAAATTATCAAGGAGAACTGCCCTGATATTCTAGAGCCACAGGGCAAAATAGAAATTGAAAGAATCCATCGATCGCCTCCTCAAATAGATCCCAAAAAGAAATCTCCTAGGAATATTGTCACCAAATTCCAGAGCTCCCAGATCAAGAAGAAAATACTGCAAGCAACCAGAAAGAAACAATTTGAGTATTGTGGAAACCCAATCAGAATAACCCAAGATCTGGCAGCTTCTACATTAAGAGATTGAAGGGCTTGGAATACGATATTCCAGAGGTCAATGGAGCTAGGATTAAAAGCAAGAATCACCAACCCAGCAAAACGGAGTATCATGCTCCAAGGCAAAATATGGATTTTTAATAAAACAGAGGACTTTCAAGCTTTCTCAGTGAAAAGACCAGAGCTGAATAGAAAATTTGACTTTCAAACACAAGAATCAAGAGAAGCATGAAAAGGTAATCAAGAAAAAGAGCAAGAAAAAGAAATTGCAAGGGACTTACTAAAGTTGAACTGTTTTGTTTACATTCCTACATGGAAAGATGATGTGTATGATTCATGAGACCTCAGTATTAGGGTAGCTGAAGGGAATATTCATATATATGTTTATGTATGTATATATAAGTGAATGTGTATGTATGTATATTTGTATGTGTGTGTGTATATATATATATATGTATATATATATATATATATAAGCACAGGGTGAGTTGAAGATGAAGGGAAGATATCTAAAAGAGATAAAATCAAATTAAGGGATGAGAGAGGAATATATTGAGAGAAGGAGATAGGGAGAGATAGAATGGGGTGGATTATCTTGCATAAAGGTGGCAAGAAGAAGCAGTTCTGTGGGAGGAGGGGAGAGGGCAGGTGAGGGGGGAATGAGTGAATGTTGCTCTCATCAGATTTGGCCTGATGAGAGAATACCATACATACTCAATTGGGTATCTTACCCCACAGGAAGGAAGAGGGAAGAAGATTAAAAAAGGGGAGGGAATGATGGAGGGGAGGGCAGATGGGGGTGGAGGTAATCAAAAACAAACACTTTGGAATGGGGACAAGGTCAAGGGAAAAAATTCAATAAAGGGGGATGGGTTGGGAAGGAGCAAAAGGTAGTTAGTCTTTCACAACATGAGAATTGTGGGAGGGTTATACATAATGATACACATGTGGCCTATGTTGAATTGCAAGGAGGGTGGGTGGAAAGGGAAGAGGAAAGAGAATTTGGAACTCAAAGTTTTAAAAACAGATGTTCAAAAACAAAAAAAAAAGTTTTTTCATGCAACTAGAATATAAGATACACAGGCAATGGGGCATAGAAATTTATCTTGCCCTACAAGAAAGGAAAGGAAAAGGGTATTGGAGGGGAGTGGGGTGACAGAAGGGAGGGCTGACTGGGGAACAGGGCAACCAGAATGTACGCCATCTTGGAGTGGGGGGGAGGGTAGAAATGGGGAGAAAATTTGTGATTCAAACTCTTGTGAAAATCAGTGCTGAAAACTAAATATATTAAAATAATGCAAAAAAAAATTATAGAATTATAACCCTTACATGGCATTAATCAATCACTCAGCAAGCATTTCTTGGGCATTATATCCTAGGCACTTTATTTAGGACTGGGGATAAATATAAAGACAGGTAAGAACAAGGAGCTCATACTCTAACTTCTATCAACACCAAGACTTCAGCAGTTCCATGTGAACTTCCTGGTGCTCATGAGACATTTGGTCAGTGTGTGGCTTCAAAGAGTTCAAGTGACTTGCTTGACAGCTAATGAGTGTCTTGAGATGGGATCTGATGTCAGGTATTATTATGTTGGAGTAGAAATTGGGTCTGAGGCTCTCCCAGGCAATAGTAGTTAATATTGCCAACGGGGATCTCATGAAAGTCCGTACATATCCATTCCCTTAAACAGCAAGCACTGTCTGAGTAAATCTCTAACTACTTTTCAGCCTCTCTCAGGTCTGTCTTATTCCAGACATTGAGTCCCAGGATAGAGGAAAAGCTGAAAAGGTTGGAAATATTAGTGAAGGAGCAATCCTCTCTGAAAAACAAAAGAAAACCAAAAAAGAAAACAAAATGTCCTGATCCCACACATGGCACTGGGAATATGTGGGGACATTATGGATACAGGCAAAGCAATTTCCCTAATGGCTTCTGTGCGCAATAGGTTTCAGTGAGAAATGTCAGCACTCACCGATAAGTTGGTTTGAGAATTCAAGAATGTGGAATGAACATTTTAGATTTCATTGTAATCTAGACCTTGACTTTTTACTTAGTAACTGAATGGAGAGCATTGCAGGATGAGGGACAACGGCTTCGCTGTTCCCTCTGGACATACTACATTTTCCTTTCACATAGGCAGTTCTCGTCCAATGAGGCCCTAGGATCATAGATTAAATCTGCATGGTGCCTTATACAAGAAGGAAACAGGAAGCAAGAGAAGTCACATGACTTGCCTGAGGTCACATGGGTTGTATCCAATGCAGAATCTGAACACTGTTATTTTAGATATGAAGAAACAGAGATCCAAAGAGCTTAACTAACTTCCCCAAGGAGATACGTACATATATATATACACACATGCACACAAACACGTATATATACACGTGTATATATGCATATATACACACATACATATATTTGCATATATGCACGCAACTCTCTCAATATTACATATATATATGTATATATCTATATGTATGTAACTTTCCCAAGGTTATACAGTTATACACACACACACGCACAAGCATATATATATATATATATATATATATGTATTTATCTATCTAGATGTAGATATACACACACTATCACACTATTGTGGAAGGTATGATGGATTCAGTGCAAAGACCTTGGAGAACTTACATAGCCTCTCTGGGCCTCAGTTTCCTCATCTGTAAAGTGAGAGGATCAGCTCCGATGACTGTGAAGGCCTTTCCAAGTCTGATCATGTGACCTCAGGGGTAGAGCCAGGATTTGAACTCAGGGCATCATCTCTGCATCTCTCCCACTTAACCCAGTGAACAAGCATTGATTAAGCAGTTGTGGTGTGCGCATCATTGTCCTCGGTACTGAGGATACAAGTACAAAAAGCATTTGGTGTCTCCCTCAAGGAAGGGAGGTGGCCATGGTTATGTGCAAAGTGGGTGGTCTTATTTCTTTACTGCAAAGACTAGTCATGAAATGACTGCAGTACTAGGACAAGGACAGGCAAGAAAAAGATCTGTGTCTAAAGCCTTCACGGGCCTCCAAAGACTTAGGAAATGGTGATCACTGTTGGGAGCCTCACATGTGAAAGGGGATTTTAGCTGGAAAGTAAGTCTAATGCTTTTGGACTTATGTCTTTATGTCGATGGTTTATAGATAATTTAAGAACTCTGGAGTAACTAGTTTGCTCAACATTCATTCAAGCAAGATTAAGTACTGAGGTGATTGGAGCATGTGTTGGCCCTGAGACAGATGCCAAGTTCAGATAAGTCCTGGCCCTGGCCTTCGTGGAGCTTGGCAGACTTAGAGCTCATAATTCCTGACCTCAGTTTAGACATCTAAAGGTATGATGCCAAACAGAAGAGCCTGTTCTGATCTGCAGCTTTAAAGGACTGTTCTCTTTCATCAGGTATCTCTGGTATTTGTTGTATAATCCTGTCACAACAACAAGCTAAAGAGGGAGGGCTGATGTGAGATTTAATTGAAAATCTCATCAAATGGAAATAAAATAACACTTTATTTTCCACATAGTGTTTTCTTTTAGACTTTATTTTGTAAGAGGCTGGAGGAATGCTGAGTTACAGTTATAGAGAGGCAGATGCATAGTGGCCTGGAGTAAAT
Organism: Trichosurus vulpecula; assembly: GCF_011100635.1. NCBI lineage: Eukaryota > Metazoa > Chordata > Mammalia > Diprotodontia > Phalangeridae > Trichosurus > Trichosurus vulpecula. The sequence continues at coordinate 15,393,284 of NC_050580.1, read as the reverse complement.
GACACCGTATCCCAAGGTGCCAACCACAAGGAAGCATGAGTCCTCCCGGACAGCACACTCCTTTGCTATGCCTCACTTCAGTCCTCCACTAGTTCGTGCTGGTTCATGGTGGGGCACGGACTTCTTGCTTGGGGGTTTCATCGATTCTTTTAGGGTTTAATTATCTCTCTGCAATAATTCTCAAAGTTCAAAACTCTCTTCTGACTTCCAGTCTTATATCACCAACAGACTACTGGACATGTCCAGCAGGCATCCCAAATCTAATATAGCAAAACCAACTCATCCTCTTGCCCCACCCCCTTCCAAATTACTTCCCTATTATTGACAAGGTAGTGTCGTCCTCGACTCCTCATCTATACTCATCCCACATATTGAATCATCAGTGAAATCTTGTCATTTCTATCTTCACAAAATCTCCTGGATATTCCCTGGCCTCTGGTGATGTCCCTGCCCTGGTGCAAGCCCTCATCACCTCACATCTATACTGTTGTCATAGACTGCTGGTTTTTCTCTCTGTCTCAAATCTCTTCCAACTTGTCCATCCTCCACTCAGTGTCAAAGTGTTCATCCTAAAGTGACCATTCACTCCCCTGTTCAATAAACTCCAGCCCCCCCATTACCTCCTGAATCATATGCATGGACCTCAAAAATTTTAGCAAAGTTTTACATTATTAAAGCTTCAGACTGCACTAAGACTTTTGGGACAACCTTATAAATCCCCTGGCTTGTACGTCCTGGCCCCTCACTACCTTTCCAGTCTCCTCACAGTTTTTCTCCTACACATATGCTATGGCTCAGTAATTCACATTGTGTCATGACATCCAGCACATGTGCTTTGTCAATAACCCCTCCATACTCTAATCAGAGCCAAAGATTCGGCTGCTACAGACCAGCCTTGTGGCTGTTCCTCACCCAGGACACTCCATCTCCTGACTCTAAGACTTGTTTTTACTGGCTGAGACCCACGTCTAGAATGCTTTTCCTCTTTCCTTCCTGTGTCTCCTGGCTTCCTTCAAGACTAAGCTCAGATTCCACCTTCTTTGACTTCCCCAGTCTCTCCCCCAACATTGGTACTGCCTTCCCTCTGAGATTACCTCCCATCAATACCGTAACTACTTTATATGAACAGAGTTGTTTTCATGTTCTTTCCTCCATTAGTTTGGAAGCTCCTTGATGGTAGGGGCTGTCTTTTGCCTTTCTTTGTATCAGGCAGTGCCTGGCACACAGTAAATGCTTGACAAATGCTGGTTGACTGATTTAGGAGCACAGCTGCCTGGAAGGGTCCTCTTAGGTGTGTGCCCATGTTCCAACCCACCATTTTCCCATAACCTACAGTGTGAGGCACCTCAAATCCCTCCCTTACTCCTTCCACTCCCAGTCCAGGGCTCCAATACTTCATGGTCCCTCTTTCAGGCTTGCCTATCTCTTCCACCCCTGTGGGGACACAGGCTGGGGCTCTCCTTGTAGCCTAAGTAAACCTCTCCCTCCCTCCCTTATATCCCACCCTACGCCCTGAATCAAATCAACTTTGTTTGTTTGTTTTTTTGCGGGGGGAAGGCATGGCAATTGGGGTTAAGTGACTTGCGCAAGGTCACACAGCTAGTAAGTGTGTCAAGTGTCTGAGGCTGGATTTGAACTCAGGTCCTCCTGACTCCAGGGCCGGTTCTCTTCTCACTGTGCCACCTAGCTGCCCCAATCAAATCAACTTTGGAAGGCCAAAATGAAGACAACATATTCCTCAGACAATGAGCAGAGCGACTTCTTTGGTGTAAATGGAAGGGGATATGTCATTAATCATTCCTGCTGATTTCCCATATCGTAATTCTCATTGTGTCAAGCCATACAGCACATGTGCTTTGTCAATAACCACTCCATACTCTAATTGGAGCCAAAGATTCATCTCTTGACATAATGTCCATTTCCTAGCTTTTGATGAATAAAAAAGTATCTATTCCCAAAGGAAGGTGTTTTTATTGTAGGATTCTTACACACTGTCCTAATTTACTCTCAAATTCCACACGAGGCTCATCAACTTGTCATAGTACTCAATGAATTTGAGAAAAGAAAACAGAAATCATCTTTAAAAGGCAATTATGGAGGGAAGCATTGAGTCCAGCTTATCAGCTATTATGGAGAAAACCTGGTTTTCTAATCTAGAGCTTTAACTATAAAGGAGCAACCATGGCTGTGTCTAAAGCCACTGAAACTGAAGAGGTCAAGAAGTGAATGCCTTCAATAATTCTGCCAGAAAGTATGATTTAATTATTCATCATATTAGTGTCATGAGAAGCCATAGGATGTTGATAGAAAGCTAGTCTTGGAATCAGGAAGTCTTGGGTTCAAGTTCAGACTCTCACACATATTGGTCATGTGACCCTTAACTTGCAAAGATGGCACTGATCTACACTGTGGTAAGGAATTTCCTCCTCTGGAAGTTTTCTTGCACTCATGATATTCTAGGTCAAATAAATCAATATATAACATACCTAGTAGACCTTAAGGAAATATTTATTGAACATTGGGAGCAAGATGGACGTGCAAGCATGTCAGCCGTATTTGTTCAGTGCTATGACGAGGGTGAGAAGAGTAGCAGGTTTGTAACACAGCAGTGGAATTTAGAGGGCAAAAGGAATTAACACAGATATTCCTCCAGTAGCCTAGAAATACTTCATTGTCAAAATGGCATTAAGCTTATCAGCTGAAGTAGGAAGGTACCAGATCATAGGCGTAGTGACTAACTCCCATCTGTGAGTCTCTAGACTAATTCCTGCCCCCACACAACTTTACTTGTCATAATTGCTTGTTCCATTGGTTTCACATCCAGAATAATAGGGTTGATTTGAAGGCACTTTTCTTGCTACTTGCCACAGAATGCATTTCATTCTGCTAGCCTGGAGCACTAAATTGCTAGTTGTGGGTTTAAATTTGTTGGGTTGGATTATTTGGTTGTATTCTAAAAATAAATAAGTGATTTTTTAAAATTGCAATAAATATTATGTTAAGCCATTCTAAATTCTCAGAAAAAAAGCAGGTGAAACACTGTGATTTCTTAGCCTGAGAACTTTTTTTCCCCTCACTGTCAAAGAAACTAAGAAATGAATTACTTCCTGTTTCCTAATGAGATGACATATCTTTCACCTATTTTGTTTAAAAGGTGCTTTTGGAGCATGATTTAAGTGTTAAGTGGGCAATAAAATGGTAACATATCCTGTTTCTAAGGAGAAAGCCACAATCCCTTTTTTTATGGGGAAGTGGAAAGAGAGTACGGTATGAGGAGTGAGAAGACCAGGGCAATGTTCTCAGGCTCAGCAGTGAACCAGCTGCCTGGACTTCAGCAGGAAATTTAATCTCTCAGATCCTGGGTTTCCTCCTTTAATTATAGGCCCCATTTCTATGGATCTTTCATGGTTATAAAGCACTTTTGTCATAACTACCTTGTGAGGTGCATCCTGGAGACATCCTGACTTGTCCAAATTTACGTAGATAATAGGTGATAGAGTCAGGATCCGAACTCAGGTCATATGACTCTCAAGTCCAAACACTATCCAGTGTGCCATACTGCCTCTTTACTCCATGCTCAAAGAGTTGGATGATCCAATGAGATAATATATAGAATGTTCTCTTAAGTAAGGTAGTGGGAAGAGTGTTGGAATGAAGGCTAGAGAACATGGCCCCCAGGCCCATTATCTACTGTCTGCCTGACTTGAAACAAGTCCATTAACCTTGATGGACTTCAGTTTTGTTCTGTACAAAATGAAGTAGTTAGATTAGATGGCCCAAAGGTCACTTCCAGCTCTGAACCTTTGACACATTTAAAGGTATAATATTCTCTCTTCGAAGGATCAAAGGTTTTATATTTAAATCTGAGTTGAATCAATAGCAAGGGATCCAAAAAGCTTAGGAGAAAGGACTTTTCTTACTTCTTCCAACCCCTAAGATGTTATTAGAAAAGATTCTGAAGCCCTTTTCCCAAGCCACTTGCAGTATTCTACTAAGAACTAGAAATTGGAGACTCAATTAACTTCAGGATGGAGATTTTTACAGATAGGCATAAGTATAAATCTCTGGTGGAGTAAGTGTGGAGTCATAGGATGTTGCTGGAGGAGAAGACCTTTGACACTGTGAAGTCCAACCCCCTGCAGAGGAGGACCGTGCAGCTAGAGAGCGTTTTGCTTTGTTTTTCACAATATATTTTAAACATTGATATTTGAACAGTGATTCTACATGGCCATGATTCACCAAACACCAAGATCTCAGAAGATTTAAATTATTGGTGGTCCAAAGGACCATGGAGAAGTGTGTGCTGGTTATGAGTTAGCTGCAATGCACTGCCAACAAAGAATTATGAATGAGAAGCAATATAAAAGAAAGAGAATATAAAATATTGAGAACATAAAAAGAGAAAGATCCATCAAGATGAAATGGGCAGTTCATGTGATGAGAACAAGGGATCATGGGAAGATGATTAGTGTACTCATTGTTATCTGTGCAATGTTAACAGATCTAAGGAAAGACATCGCCATCATGAATGGATCTATGGTGCAACACATACAAAAACCATATATAAGATGGCTAAACAAATTGTTGTTCATGTGTGTAATGGAATAGTATTACTATGATGTAAGAAATGATGCGTGTGATGAATACAGAGAAGCATGAAAGGATCTCTATCAACTGATGCAGAGGGAAGCCAGAAGATCCAGGAAAGCAATAAACATAGTATCTCTAACAATGTAAATGGAACACCAAAATAAATCAAAAATAAATGTTGTTACCTTATAAAAACAGTTCCCAGGGAAGAGGAGGAGGCAAGTGTGTTAGAGGCAGGGAAAAAGCTTGATAATTGAAAAAAATAACTAAAAATAAACAAAAAAGGATAGCTTATTCAGAGGAGGTGTGGATGAATCAATTCATCAACCAAAACTTTACAAATCAATGGCATCCTTGGAACCTGAATGTTCTGATTACTCTTAAAATGCATGAAAATTATTCACAAATAAAAGAATAATGATTTTAAACTGAAAAGAGTTTTGGACTAAGAGACAAAGGACCTAGGTTCTACTCTACCATTAAGTAGCTCTGTGAAATTGATGTTTGCCACATCTTTTGGGCTTCAGCTTCTTCATTGGAAATGACTGATTTGGACTGAATAATCTCCAAAGTATTGGTAACATCTAAAATGTTGATATAATAAGTTTATGTTATTTGATAACTGCACTCACTCAAAAAAGTCTTCCTTCATATTCTTCTACTTTGACTTTAACCATTAACTAAAAAAAGGTCTTTGGAAGGCATTTCTTCCATCATAGTAGCTGGGACTGTGCTTATTAATTTATCATTTATTAGATTTCTAAAATTACACCCATCACTGAATCCACCTCTGAGCAAACAGAGTCAACAATTTAACGAGAGAGAGATATATCAAAAGAGGCACCAGTAGAGGAGAAAACAGTATGGAAATTAGAGATAAAAATAACAACCATCATTAAACTAGCTTTTTTCTTCAGGGCAGGCCAGCAAAAAAAAGGCATGATACATAATTAATTGCAAATTCATTCTGAGGCTAAAATTAATTTGATTAAAGTAATAGTTTGGATTCTTTTTAAAAAGTCAGGATGGAAATGACTTTTAGAATTAAAAAAATTAATTTGTGTTACATTTGAAAAAAATACTTTTCCCCCCAACACAAACACTTAATATGACTTTGTAATCCTAGAATTTACATTTCACTCACTGGTAACTCCTCTTCATTTCAGGGTTTTCACTCTTAATTATTTTCTATTTATCCTGTATGCTTTGAATACATTTTTGCGTGTTGTCTCCCCCATTAGATTGTAAGCTCCTCGAGGGCAGGGACTTTCTTTGGTCTCTTTTTGTATCCCCAGTATTTAGCAGACTGCCTGGCACATTGTAAGTGCTTAATAAATACATATTGATTGACTGTAGATTATAAGTTCTCTGAAGGTAGAGACTTTCCCTTTTTTGAATCTCCAGCCATCAGCATAGTCCCTGGCATGTATTAAGTGTTTGCTGAATTGGATGTGTGGTGAAATAGAAGAGAAACTAAATTAAACAGGTCCTGGGATCTGGGTTCAAATCTTTGTTTTGCCACTTCCAACCTGATTGAAAGTGAGCACCTTATTTAACTCCCTGTGCCTCAGTTTCCTGAGATGGAAAATGAGGGGGTTGGACTTAATGATCTTGAGGTCCTTTACAACCCAAAGTATCTATGATTGTATAAAGTGGATGTTCTTAGCCCTCTCTTAGCCTAGAGCCCTTGGGCAGACAATCTGGTGAGGCCTGTGGACCCAGTTTTGGAATAATATTTTTAGATGCATGAAATAAAATATAGAGACTCACAGAGGAAACCAATTATATTGATTACAGCTAGGAAAATATTATGGAAGCTAGGTGGCATAGTGGATAGAGCTTGGGCTTGGAGGCAGAAAGATATGAGTTCAAATCCTGCCTCAGACATGTACTAGCTATATGCCCCAGAGTTAGTCACTTAACTTTGTTTCCCTCAGTTTTCTCAACTGTAAAATTACCTGGAGAAGAAGACGGCAATTCACTCCAGTATCTTTGCCAAGAAAACCCCAAATGGGGTCACAAAGAAACAGACATGACTGAAATAACTGAACAGAGCAAAATATTAAAAGTAAATCATATAGCTCAGGTTAAGAAACTCTGCATAAAGGTCCTTTCTCTCATCCATCCAGTCATACAATTTTCACCTTTCCATTCTGCTATAAAAACTACCAGTGATGCATTTGAACTCATTAATCTTTTTCAATTACCATTAAGTCTACTGAATATACGCACATGGACGAGGGGTTATAAATTGAAAATTTTCTTGTTTCTAGCCATAGGCCAGAATCATAATAAGTAATGTTTGGTGCCTGGAGCAAGTGAGTAGCTTGAAACCTGGCCCCAGACCAGCAGTTCATACTGTACACCCTCAAATCAACTTTGGGATTCATGATGTAAAATAGAGCTGTGCTTACACATTCGATATCATCAGTGCAAGAAAACTTCCAGCTGAGGAAATTCCTTCCACAGTGGAAATCAGCACCACCTCTGCAAGTTAAGGGTCACACGGCCAATACGTGTGAGAGTATGAACTTGAACCCAAGACTCCCTGATTCCGAGATCAACTCTCTATCGACATATAGCTTCTCATGACACTAATATGATGCATAATTAAATCATGCTTTCTGAAGGAATTATTGCAGGCATTCATTTCTTGACCTCTTCAATTTCAACGGCTTTGGACACAGCCATGGTTACTCCATTGTCGTTAAACCTCTAGACCAGAAAACCATGCATTCTCCATAATAGGTGATAGCCTAGACTCTCAGTGTTTCCTTCCATAATTCCCTCTTAAAGATGCTTTCTGTTCTCTTTCTCAAACTCATTAATTACTGTGACAGGTTGATGAGCCTCGTGTGGATTTTGAGAGTAAATTAGGACAGTGTATAAGAAACCTAAAACAAAAACACATTCCTTTGGGAATCCATGCCTTTTTGTTATTCACCAAAAGCTAGGAAATGGACACGGTGTCAGTGGATGAATCTTCGGGTCTGATTAGAGTATGGAATGGTTATTGACAAAGCACATGTGCTGGACGGCATGACACAATGTGAATCACGATATGGGAAATTGGCAGGAACGACTAATGACGTCCCCTTCCATTTACACCAAGGAAGCCGCTCTGCTCATTGTCTGAGGAATATGTTGTCTTCATCTTGGCCTTCCAGCCAGAGCTCACACAGGTCACCCTGACTAGGACTCCATCCTTCTGGTGACTGACTTTTTAAGGGGATAGAGAGAAAGGCCTTGTTTTCCAGGAGCTTACAATCACATGGTTTGTCAACATCCTCTAGGTATTGGTGCTGTGGATCAAAACCCTTGTAGCACTCAGCTAGTTTTGACTGTTGAGAAGTAAAGACTATTTCTAGCAAGATGTGAAATTCATCTTGCTTTCGTGTTATGTGAAATAGCTATCTAGATTCTACAATATTCGTTTTATCAAAAAGGATTGGGAGAAGGAGAGAAATTTGTAAGGGAACTCCATAGGATCCTATAGCTAGAGTCAGAAGGAGGAAGGGGAAGGGGAGGGAATAAACATTGATTAAGCACCTAGCATATGCCAGTCAGAGGCAGCTAGGTGGCTTGGTGGATAGAGCACCAGGGCTGGAGTCAGGAAGAACTAGGTTCAAATCTGACCTCAGACACTTACTATCTTTATGACCCTGGGCCACTTGCCCTCTATTTACCTCAGTTTCCTCAACTTTAAAATGAGCTAGAGAAGGAAATGGCAAACTGATTTTACGAAGAAAATCCCACAGATAGTGTTGGTGTGCTATGGCCCTCGAGGTCACAGAGACTCGGATGCAGCTGAATGACTGAAAATCAACATAAGTCCAAGCACTACACTAAGTGCTTTATGCACATTACATCATTTGATTCTTACAACAACCCTGGGAGGAGGGAGTTATTATTATCCTTACTTTATAGTTGAGGAAACTGGGCCAGACAGGTTAAGCGACTTGCCCAGGGTCATTCAGTGAGTAGGTGTCTGAGGCTGTATTTGAACTCCAGTGATCTTGACTCTAAGCCCAGTGGTCTGTACGTGGCTGTCCAGAGGGGTTAAGTAACTGGCTCAAAGCCACACTGGCAATAAGTGGCAGAGACAGGATTTAAATTCATTTACCCTGACTCCAAATTCGACATGCTTTCCGCTACACTTCTCTAGCTAGAGGCTGCAGTATGTTGAGGGTGTTACTGTTCATCCTTCATTTTCAAAGAGGGTCAATGACATCACGCAATGATATCTTGAGCCTTGCATGAACTGGATTTAAGTGAGGTGGAGTTGCACAAAGTCATCAGCCTCTCTTTCTCTTCCAGAGTCATCAAAGTCCAATGGCAGGCCAAAAGTCAAGATGACTGGTGATGGCCTGGGATGCAGTGGATGACCTTGGTGTGTTTGATGCCTCATCAAGCTCTAAGCACTCCCCAGCCCTGGCTTCAGCTGCCTTCATGGCCATCACAACAAATGTTCTCATCCACCCATTCAGCTGGGGGAGGCTGGGGGAAGTTTTCACGTGTCTGGGGTAGACACCCCCCAACTCACCAACAGGCTTGAGGTTTGTTAGCTACGCTGGTTTAGCCCATCTGATGAGATGGTTTTATTGGGATGTAGCCACTGCACATGCTCCACCTTCTTGGAACCACAGATAAAAGATGATGTTCCACCTTTTAGGAGATCATATATAATAAATGAGAGTTTGCAAATCAGAAATGGATCAAATCTATAGCATGGATGCTCTGAAGGGAAGCTCCAATCCACGTGTCTCTCAACCAATTCTAGGCCTTCCAATGTGAAGAAATTCAATGCAAGGTGAGCACCTGTCTCCAGAGTGTGGAAAATATTACAAGCATATTAATAATATTTGAATTTTATCCTGTTGTCAAATTAAGGCAGGAAGGTAACGGCAAACAAATATGTATGTGTATTTAGATTATTTTTCAAAGCTGTTTATCATAAACACTGTGTTGGCATAAATACCCTGACAAGGAATCTGAAAATTAAGATAAGGAGAAGCATTCTCATAAATATGAATGAAGTTTATATGACTATCCCCAAGTGGTGCGTGTTTGCATATATCCATCAACTGTGCTGACGAGAGATCGCAGAAGGAATTGTTTAGACAATTGCTAATATGCACGTTCTGGGCCATCGAGCAAGAACATATGAAATGAAAGAAAATTGAGAAAGATATTAAAAATGCCAGCTCCTCCTGGTTGCACGTCTCAGTGAAGAAAATCAAGGCTCCCAACTCGTTTGGGGTAAATTCCTAGTTAGGACTAAAGTGGGTATCGATTAAGACATCAGAAAGAATCCAAAGGAAGCCAAGATGATCCCGAGATATGAGCTGCAGCTTATCAGCAACTCCTCTCTCTAAGCCATACAGGCCAATTATCCCTGGGAAATGCCCTAATATTTTAATATAATTTTCCTTAAGATAAATTGCGTACTTGAGAGGCATCTTCGTGCTATAGAGAAGCCAGACCGGACCTGGGTTTGAATCCTGCCTATGACAGTTGATAGGTGTGTGTCTTTGGGTAAGTGACATATTCTCTCTAAACCTTAGTTTCATCTATAAACAAGGAATGATATTATTTATAGCAGGGCTGTCCAACCTTAGGTTATCTTAGGACCGCACTAAAATAAAATAATTATTCGAGAGCCTCACCCGGAATAAAAAATACAGCACACTAATAGAAAGTAGGAGACAAGTGTGTCATCAATATGGCAGGTAAAGGCACGATGCACAAAGGTAAACACAAAACAACAAAGTGACAACACAACAGCATAAAGGTAGGTGCATACGGACTAGTCTGCCTCCTACAGATGGAACACATCCCACAGATCAAGAAAATTCCATGAGATATGTTCTGTCTGTAGCACTGCTTAAAAACACCGAAGAAAATTAATCTCAACTAGATTATTTGTTAGTGGTAGAATTAAAACTAATACGCATTCCATGCAAATCGTTATTTTATTTTTTCGCTCGTGAAAATTAAAACCCACAGGCGGGCCGCATAAAATCACACTGTGGGCCTTCACACGGCCTGTGGGCCGTATTTTAGACAGCCCTGATTTATAGCACCTATGTTAGAAGGCTGTTGTGAAAATCATCTGAGACCACTTCCGTGAAACACTTCTTAAACTTTAAAGCACTTCAGAAATTAGAGTTTGTTACTTTTATTCTGTCCATTGTGTGTGTGTATGTTGGGGGGGGGCAGTTTAGAATTGCTTTTTATGTAAAGTAGAAGTAATTCCCTTTGTGGATTCCTATCCCTGAAAAACTGAAACTTGCTGTGGGTAGGGACTAACTAGTTCAAGCTCTTTTTTTTTTTTATATCCCCGGTGCCTAGCACAGAGTGTGGCACATAGTAGGCATCTAATAACAATTTGCAGATTAATTGCTGCATGGGGATAGAACCTGAAAAGTATGGCCCAACAAGCTTCCTTCAGGTCTTCCTGAGGTTTCCCGTATTCTGATACTTTAATGGATGGGGATATTCCCTCTCCTCTTGGCTGTCTCTCATCTATGTCTTCCCCTACTCGTCTCATACACTGGAAGTACCTCATTGCTCTGCCAAGATGCTAATGGAGGACGTGGGCTGTCCATCAGCTGTACCTTCTTTGCCACACACACAGGCAACAACCTCCTTTTCTATTCATACTTCACTCTGATGAGACTCACTCCTCTTGGGCAATTCTTAGTCGTGCAAGGGGTATGGCCACCTTCCTCCCACCATTGCCCTATTTCTAATTCTCCAGAGGCTGTAGCTCTCTATAACATGGAACCACACGACAGCTTCTGAATGACATCGATATTGTTCTGTGTTGGTCAGGAAGGAAATGGAAAAGTCATCACTAACTTAGGGTTTCTTATTTAATTGTTTTCTCTCCCTCTGTTCTGCCACTTCCTATTTGTGTGACCTTGGCTGGCCACTTCTCTCAGCTTCCTCATCAGCCAGATGAGGGGTCTGGGCCAGATGACCCCTAAGGTCTGCTGCAGCTCTAAATTTGTGATGCTCTGAATACTTTTATTGGGATATGGTCAGAAGGAGAGCTCAGACCTCTTGATTGTCAGTCTAGTGATGTCTCCCTCATACCATGGAGTGGAATAGGCTGCTCCAAAATATTACGCATCTCCAAAAGGAAGAAGTTGGTCCATGCTTACTATATCCCACTGTTAGCCTTTTAGGAAGAGTTTTACAGAGAATAATGGGACTATTTGCCAACCTAAGAATATCTAGGGGCAACTAGGTGGCTCAGTGCATAAAGCACTGGGCCTGGAGTCAGGAAGAGTTATCTTCTTGAGTTCAAATCCAGCCTCAGTTACTTACTAGCTGGGCAAGTCACTTCACCCTGTTTGCCTCAGTTTCCTCATCTGTAAAATGAGCTAGAGAAGGAAATGGCAAACAAATGCAGTATCTTTGTCAAGAAAACCCCAAATGGGGTCATGAAGAGTTAAACACAACTGAAAAAAACTAAACTAAATGAACATCTAGAATGTTGTCCCATTAACAATAAAGGAAATTCAGAAGATGTAAATAGGAATAGGGACTAGACTCCTGCTTTTGTTAATAGAAGGAACTCTCTGTGCCAATGTAGGTCTGCACCTTCTCTGGGATTGATAGTCTTAGACAGCTGTAATAAAGTAATGAGAGGGTTAGTTCACTTTCCCAGGGTCACACAGCCAGGGCCTATGAAGGCATGACCTGAGCCAGGGTAATCTAGACCCTGAAGACATGTCTCTCCATCTACTATGCCATGCTGCCTCTTACAGTTTCCAGAAAAAATGTAAATTTGAACAATTTATATATTTCAGGCATTTCTATAATGTAGATGCAGTTGACCCTTGGACTTGGTTACTAAAAGGATAACTATATTCAGCCTATAACTTTCTCTTCTCGTTTTTGAATTCTAAGAACATTTATTTATTGTGTGATATTACAATGAACAATATAAGTTCTTCATGTTGTTTTCTGATTTTCATGTATGTACAAACTGCAAATTCTAAGGGATAAGCTCAGTTCCAAGGGTCACACCCCAAAATCAGTTTCACTGCTTTCTAATCACTGCTCAGGGGTCTTGATTCTCCAGTTGGAAATTAAGTTCCATGAAGGCAGGGGCTGTTTATAATATTTTTCATATACTTATTTTCCACATGCCTAATGGGCAGACACAATGACTCTCTGATAGAATGTAAGCCCCCTGTGGGGAGGAATTATGCAATTTTGTTTTTGCATCCTGAAAACCCAGAGGCATGCCTTAGTAAGAATTTGTGAATTGAAATCATGTTCATGAAGATACACAGCAACTCCAAACTGTTGTTAAGGAAGAGTGTGGCTGGAAAATGGAAGGTTGCACCTCCTTTAACACATAGATGGTTAATAAATGCTCATTGATTTTATTGTTGTTCAGTCAGGTCTGACTCTTCATGACCCTATTTGGGGTTTTCTTAGCAGAGATAGTAGAGTGGTTTACTATTTTCCTTCTCCAGCTTATTTTACAGATGAGGAAACTGAGGCAAAAAGGATTAAGTGACATGCCCAGAGTAACACAACTGATAAGTTTCTGAGGCTGAATTTGAACTCAGGTCTTCCTGACTCTAGGTCCAGCACTCTATCCACTGTACCACCTAGCTGCCCCACCTCAACTGATTAATTCTACTTATATTGAAATGGGGCTGATGAGGCTAGGTGGCAATCCCAGCTACTAAAAATGTGGCCAGGCAATGGAAGTTTGCCTCTATCTTAACCATAAATCATCAGAGATCAGGATTCATAAGCCAGATGTATGAAACTCACTCTTTATTGGATAATTAATTACCTTCAGAACATGTTGACACTTAACCTTGTTAAGACATCAAAGAATTTGACTAGAAGGGAACAAAGCCCTATTATTGGAGAATCAATTAGTTTGAAGAACATGTTAATGAACTGAGTTTGGTCTAATTAAATACCATGAAGAAAGTCTCAGATGAGAGGGTGGCTAATGGAAACAGATGCTGGGCTGATTAACTTCTCTCAGATCAGGCAGTCAGGTTAAGAAAATTTGCTTTTGTCCTGAATTTGTTATAAAATCTGCCATAGAGTAAACCAACAGAGGACAAGTTTAGAAGTGGAGGGGTCCATAAAGGTCATCTGGGCCAGTCGCATCATTCTATAGATGAGGACACGGAAGCCCAACGAGATTACCTGATTTGCCCAGATTCACACAGGCTCTGACTATAAGAATCAGGATTTGAAGCTTGGCTTTCCACTGCACCATGTTGTCTCATCAGCAAGGACAATTAACAATTATTTAGTAAATGGAATAATACAGAAAGAACACAATGCCTTCAAATGAGTCATAAAATGTTGAGCAAATATTAGCTAGAATTTGAAAAGAAGTATTCCACAGAAATAACTTCTAGAAATCACCTTTCTCCTCTAAAGACTCATTACTTTCCAAAAGGCTTAATTCAGAGGAAAGGGTTGCCATACTCCCAGCTCTGACCGGAAGGGAAAGATGGTTTCTGTCTCTAGGTTGGATTCCAGGATCATATAAAGACAGAACCTTTATTGATCTAAAGCTAGAAAAGCCCCAAGAGGAGCTAGTCCAAACCCTTTACAGATGAGGAAACTGAGGCCTAGGGGTGTTAAATTACTTGCCCAAGGCTACACAGATAAGAAGGGTCACAGATAGAATTTGAACCCAGGTTCTTGGACTCTAGAGCCTCTAGACCCCACACCCCAACACTGCCTCCAATGAAGTGGGTATTAGACATTAAAAGGAAGAGGAATGAGATGATCCTGTCACATCTCAGATGTTTCCATTTTAAACTTTGGCCAAAATAGACATGAACACATAGGTGATGCCATTCCATATCTCTCAGTTGCTAGTTCCTTCCCTTCCAGACTACCTTGTATTTAATTACTTTGTGTTTATTTGTATTTGTTCTCTACATACTTATGCTTTTTTATTAATATATGTACCAATTGTCCTCTCTATTAGAACATAAGCTTCTTGTGAATTGGTATAATTTCATTTTTTTTGTCTTTGAATCCCCAGTGTCTAGCACAATGCCTGGCATATAGTTTTTTATTTGGTTGTTGGTAAGTGTGAATGTATGGATGTATATAAGCAAAGGAAGAATTTAATATTTCAACAACACGGGGAAATTCCATGTTGTAAACTCTCTTCCTCCATACAGATCACGACTTGTATATGACTTAGTATATACGTCCTAGGAAATTGTTCCAGGTGCATGGAAACTAAGTGGCTTGTTTAGGGTGTCAGAGACAGGACATACAAACAGGTTTTTTCCAATTCTAATATGACACACCAAGTTTCCACATAGGTCTGCATATAAAATGCCTGATCAGAAAAGAATGTTGGTCAACATATAGCTAGAGTGAGCAATAGGAGATTAAAAGGCAAGATGTTAAAAGACAAAGAAAGAAGTCCAGCATGTCAGATGACCTCCCTTTGGGGCAGTCATGTGAGGACATGGACAAGTTCTGCACCAGATGAGAAGGAAGGGATGGGCTGCCATCTGCATTCTTAGTCATGAGACCTACATAGGTGCTGAAACAAAACCATACAAGTAAATGTATATGTCTATATTAAAAAAAGAAGACAGAGGGAGGAGAGGAGGAAGAAGAGGAGGAGAAAGGGAAGAGGGAAGACAGAAGCATATTGATCTTAGATTGGAATCATTTTTATAGACTTATCAGGGTAAAATTAGTGTTTCTATAGCTCTCGGTGTACAGAGCCTAGTACATAACACGTGGTGAATACTTATTTAATGAATAAATTAATGAATGACTTCTCAGCTTTTGAAAACTGATGATGTAAGTTGAGGAAATGGATCAAATATATTGGAAAAATCTAAGTAAGCAGCACAAGTCATTTAATTGAACAAGTAAAGGATACATTTATTTTTTTAAAGTAAGTAAATAAACAAAAAATCCTGCAATGACCTATATCCTGAAGGAACACTGGTTAACTGTTTAATTGGCAGTCTTAAAGACCAAGAAGGTTGTTTAGGCCTTGGATGTAAGGGCTTGGGAATCCTGGCAATAATCTGAAGGCAATATGTTTCCTCTGCATCACCCCTAAATATAAAGTACTCAGGAAGAAGCCACCTTGGAATTTAGCACTAGTAAAACATCAGAGAAATTATTCGATGTGAAATGAAAATTGAATATTTCAGCCCAAAATATCATGTTAAGTTTAAGTGAATACTTTTTAAAGCATGGACTTATCTCCCAGCACTGGTCTAGTGCCTGGGGATACAAAAACAAAATCAAAAAGACAATCCCTGTCCTCAAGCAGCTTACATCCTGCTGTGGGGGAGATAGGCAGTGGTAGCTGGAAGACTTAGAGAAATGCAGGGTTGTGCACGGAGTTCAAAATGCAGGTGAAAAGAAGCATTAGGCCCATGGTAGATGAGTCATGGAATAATCCCTCAGCCTTCTCCCCAGGCTGCCTGGCCAGTGGGATGTTAAATCAAAAAGCATTTAATAAGGGCATGCTATGGGCCAGGCAACACTCTAAGGGCTGAAACATCCACCTGTCCATCTAGACAGAAGAGGAGAACACAACTGGAACCGTGAAGACGATCTGCAGAAACTGCTGAGTGTGTTAATACCCCCCCACCGTTGGAAAGTATGTTACATACGCAATCCTATTGGGTCATCACAACAACCCTGTGAGATCAAGAAGACCTAAGTGCACTTTCTGTCTCTGGTCAGGCCTGGGTTCAAGTCCCACCTCTGACACCTATTTCCTGCATAGTAACCACAGAAAAATCTCTCAAACTCTTGGTGTCCTCGGGCAGTTCTCTGATGCTATAAGATGCAAAGCAAGTACAGTCTGCATTAATACAAATATAAACAATCAATTCCCTGATGAGAGAGGGGTTTTTTTTTATTATTCCTGTTTTGCACCTTGGGAATTTCTGTGAAACCCAGAACTAAACTTCCATCAAATGCACCCCTAGCCTAGGTATAATAAGTCAACTGGATATTGACAACACCATGGCTGAAGGACACAACATAGTAGATAGAGCACCAGGCCTGGAGTCAGGAAGACTCATCTTCCAGAGTTCAAATCCAGCCTCAGACACTTACTAGCTGGGTGACCCTGGACAAGTCACTTCACCCTGTTTGTCTCAGTTTCCTTATCTGTGAAATGAGCTGGAGAAGGAAACGGCAAGCCCTTCCAGGATCTTCGCCGAGAAAACCCCAAAAGGGTTCACGAAGAGGCAGACACAACCATAATGGCTCAATAACAACAGAAACTTTTCTTCCATTTGTTCACTTAGTCTCATATTTGGACACATAGGAACCCTCAACTTATATTTTGCACATTTTCTAGGGTTTCTCGGTTTTCCACTGACTAATCAAAGCTCTCAGCCAATGTCTGAACTGTTCAAGTAGGATCTTCCCTTTACTTCATCTGGAGCATCTTCTCAAATCTTACTGGACGATCCTTTCTTGTCGTCTCCGCCTAACACCAGCTGATAAGGATCTCAAAAAACCTCTTTATTTTAACAATGGGATATGTATCCTGTAGTGAGCCAGGCCTCTACCACCCAAAGGGAAGGGGTAATTGTGGCAAATATTTGGATGATTGAGGACAACAAAGAACAAGCAAATACCTTTCTCAGAAACATCCAGTTTCAAGATGCAAAAGTGGGTTTTTCTGTGAGTCCTCAGAGCCCTTTGATGACTCCCCTTGATGAGAATTTATCCTGGGGTCTATGGGCTTAAAAAAATATGTCAACATCCATATTTCAATCTAGTTGGTTTCCTTTCTAATCCTGTGTTTTTTAAAATTATTTTTATTTTATACATTTAAAAACTTCATCCTGGAAAGGGGTCCATAGGTATCAACAGACAGCCAAAGAGGTTAAAGACACAAAAGATGGTTAAGGATTCCTGTTAATACATTGTCCCTCCTTGGACAATCCTATTATTACTTATCAGTTTAAATTCTGTGTCCTGCCATTTGAATGTCATTTTCTTGAAGGAAGGGGAGCCCCCTTTTTTTGGCTTTTAATGCCTGGTGTCTAACATATTGCCTGACACAGAACTCAATAAATGTTTCATTGGCATTAGATTGAAAAGCTTTAACTTTTCTAGAAATGTAACTTACTGTTATTAATAAAGACCCCAATTATTCTCCATTTTCTATTGCCTGTGGAGGTCTAACCTCAGGCCAGAGCTGTTCATCACATAGGACTTGGATCTCTGTAAATTGCTCAAGAATAGAACTGCTCAGGGTTGTCATTCAATTTCCTAGCTTTGCTTCAAGAATCTGCTTTTCTTTTTTGTGTCGATCGTTTTGAAAATTTCTGTCTTAGCATAAAATATTGATGGCAGAACAACTGTTCTCCTCAGGCAGCTTCAGACAGATGGAACTGACTCAGCCTCTAAATCATTTTGTCCAGCATGGAGAAGGAAAAAAAATAACTCTGAAAAGTTAACAAAGTGGTAAGGACCATTTTCCCTGAGAATAATTTATAAATCTCCCTTTGAAAAGGTGGAAATGGAGAAATAAAAGAGAAAAAATTCTATCAGGAAGGATCGATGTTTGTTTCACAATTTCAGGTGAACCGTTCAATACCCTGAAACATACGGAAGCTATGATATACAGACAGCTATAGAGGAGAGGAGAAGATAGTCAATCTAGAGCCATGTGACCCAGGATGGAAGCTTTAATCTTCTGCTTACTGGATGGTTGACCTTGAAATTTTTTCTTCATTTCTCTGTGACTCATTTTCTCATCTGTAAAATGGGCAATGATAAATATTGCTTTCCTCACAGGATAGTGGTAAGGAAGGAACTCCAGTGCCAATCTCTCTTCCTGGGATATAGTAGGTACTTAATAAGTGTTTGGCAAATTGCAGTAAATTAAATTTGTCAATGTAGTCACAGTTTTAAGGAATAAGCTTTCTTATTAAAGGGAGTTGAAACTTTCTTTGTTCACATTTTTACTAGCTGATTTTCAGTTGAGCTTCCTACCGGAAATAAAACCTGTCTTTCCCACTTTCTGGTTTTATTTATAAACCTTTCTTTAGAGAGGGAGCATTTAAATTATCAGGTAACCCTTAAACCCTGTCCTTGAGGCAAGAAGACTCCAGGCTTAAAGCAAAGGGTCTGTCGGAGAACATTCTGGATTCTCCCAGGATGCTTGCTCCCTCTTTCTCAGAGTTAGTTAACCACAATATGATGTTATGCAGTACTTTTTTCATAAGAATATTCGAAGCATTCTTCTAGATAGAAGAGACAAGCAAGTTCAGTGTATTGATAGGGCCTGTACTAATTTTCAAATAGCTTGTGATGGTAAAAAATTTAAAATACATTATATGATTAGCCTAATTGTTTCATAGCCTCGCCTGCCCCAACAAGTACTCACGCACGCTATAATTGACATGTGCAAAGATGTTCATCCAGAATAAAACAAAGTTCCAGTTACCCTCCACCCCCAGGTGCGTATAGAGAAAAGTGAAATTATGTCGGCCTTTGTGTAGAAGATGATATGGCTGGGAGAGGGAACCTAGGGAAGAGGAGACTTTGAGAGGACTTGTGGGCCATTCTAAAGCACTTAGAAGTCCATCCTGTGGAAGAAAGATTCATCTGGCAGAAGCTTCGCCCCAGAAGGCAGGACTTAGAACATACATGGAAACCGAAAAGAGAAAAAAAAAACTGAAACTCGAGGTAAGAAACCCTAAGTCCCAATGAGAACTGTCCCTGAGAGGAAGGGGCCGCTTGAGGACGTGTTGGCTTCCCCCTTGGAGGTCCACAAGCAGAGCCTGCAGGACTGATGGGTGATATCGGACCGGTTCAACCACAGAGAGGAATAGGGCAATGTTATCTCTGTGATTCTCTGCATCTGGTAGACTGAGATTTGTTGACCCACAATGGCACTGGTAGAACGTGTACTTTGTAGTTTGGGGATTTTTGTGTTTTATTTTTCCCCTAGCAGTAGTGATAGATGTAGCCTGAGTCATCCACACTCTCCCCACCTCCCACCCCCACCACAGCTGCCTTGTAACCAACAGTAAACAAAAGTAAAATTATATTTTACTTTTCAAACAAATCACACCATTTACATGCTGGAGGACTGGCTTGCCATATGCTTACATTTGCTTTTCCCTCTTCCCCTAGGAAGGAAAGGAAACTGCAAATAGAGGGGAAAAGTGCTATTTCACTGTGTTTACATCTCAAAAACATTATGCCACTTCATAATTCTGATTTCATTTTAAGTGGGTCAAATAAAGTAAGTGGGTAGGTTAGTGAAAACAAGATGGCGAGGTGTTAGAGAAGCAGGGCACGGATAAATGGAGAAGCAGAAGCATGGTACTGAGGCAACTGGACCTGGGGAACTGAGGCAGCTGGCTGCTTTCTCTCTGACCGGCATCCCTCTGGCCTTGAAGGGGAGCAGTCTTAAAGGGGACTGGCAGAAAATGGCTAAAACGTTCAGAGGATGAGGCTTAGGGAGTCCAGGGGAACAGGTTCTGGAGACCAGGCTGAGAATCCCAGATAGTTCTGAATAGAGCAGAGCCTTAGGATGGCAAACACAGGTGGGATGCTAGATCATCTCAGAGCCAGCCAAGAAAAGATGGAATGTCTTTGACAAAAGTGACACCACCTGGATGTGATGCTGAAGGTCCTCAGGGATTCCTCATAGGGTCCAGAGAGGTTTCAGAAAAGTAACAAAAGTTACTTGTGCTGAATGGAAGTGGTGGCTTTCTGCTCATTAGTGGAGGCTTGATCTTTTTCTAGACAAAACTGACCCCAAGAGGGCAGAGCTGCCTTTTAACATGAGAAGAAGAAGAACTTTGCATTCTAGGAAGAAGGCTCAAGAACAGAAACATTTGATTTGATTAGACAGAAAGCGGTAGGTTTGGTTTGGGACAAATCTGCTGGGGTTTTTTCCTTTTGACCTTGTTTCATTCCTACTGACTCCAAGAACCCTGACCTCTGGATTCCCCTCCTCCCCACACCCAAAGGTCCATCCTTCCTTCCCCCAGCTCCCTGGGGGCAGCAGCCTCATGGCTCTCTGTTCTCATGTGTCTCTTTGTTCAGTATTTCTTCTTCTGAATGAGGGAGGGAAGGAGCTGCTCTCTGGGCAAAGGCGGATAGGATTCAGTAGGACAGAGGAGTCATATTTTCCTCCTCTTTCTTCTCTTTTGCTCTTTCTCTTTCTGCTAGGAGCTGGAAAATCTGTGTGGTCTCACAGTCCATATGGGCCCTGTTGGACTTTAATCAGCTGCTGATCCCCCTCCACCTTCTTTCTAGGAATTCTTGTATATTTTACTTATATAGGAATTCTTTTAAGGTATCACTAGTTGCCTATTGGATATTTTAAACTCGATGTCCCAGGGATATTTCAAATTTAAAGTCTAATGGCTAAAATGGAACTTACTATCTTTCCCCACAAACCTTGCCATCTTCCAACTGTTTAAGGCATTACCTCCATTTTTTCTGGTTTCCTAGGATTGTGACCTTAGCATTATATCCTCCACACCTGACTCTCCCTCACCCTATATATCTGATCAGTTCTCAAATCTTGCCATTTTCTCTCCAAATCTCTTGGATCTGACCCCTTCCTCACATTGGCGCCACTAATCTCTCACCCTCAACACCTTAGCTCAGGTTTTTTCCCACCCTGCCTAGACTACTGTGATGCCCCTTTAGCCGGCCTCCCCTCTTCCCCTGTCTTCTTGTCCTTCCTCTATAGAGCTACTCAAGGAAATTCCTTAATATTAATTAAGGTGGGACTTTTTTTTTTTTACTGTTTTCTCTTTTAGCACTTATTTAATCAAGTGCCCTTGATGAGTCCAGCCTTTGCTTCTTTGATTAAATTAGGAGTCTTTGATGACCTCCTTGCTTCAAGGGAAAGCCTGGTTTGCATTGGTTTGTTCCAGGTTTGTGACCCCTTTAGGTCACATGGGTAAGTCGCATGTGTGACGCCCTTTGACCCTGAATAGACTATATAAACTTAAGAGGTTCGTGTCTTCCCTTGGGGATCTCAGTCACTGGAAGAATGGTGTGGGACTCTGGGCAGCTATTTTAAGAGCCCCCTGGCTTGTAAACCCAGATGTTGATGCTTCCCTGGTAACTATGAATTATGATTTGTTATATTGTGTATGTTTGTAACTTGCTTGTATTTGCTCTGAAGTTCAGGGTGCTGGCTTTTCCTCCTGAACTAAGTGAATGATATTTGTTCGTTTGATTAAAGTGAGATTGTTAACCCCTTAAAGTTGCTTTCCTTAGTAAAGCAGATCAAAGAACCTGTGCTGACAGCTCTTGGTGCTGGTCTTGTTGGGTCTTACACCTCAACAGCTGCTACCAGCCGCATTTTTGCTACAAGGACTCAGCTGGCTCCATGACTCCCCTCCTTAAACAACCTTACTGGCTCCCTATTGCTTCTATTAAATCAAAATTTCTGTGTTTGTCTTATGAATCGCTCCAACCCAGTGTTCCAGACTCAGCAGACTTTCCTCACTTTCTCACACTCTGGGATCCACCCTTCTCTCTTTTCCTACACACAAGTTTCCCTCTCATTCCTACCACTGCAGTGGCTCTCTCCCATGCCTGGTATGCCTTCTTTCCTCACCCTACTTCACTGAATCCCTCCCTTGCTTTATCATGCTCCACTTTTTACAGGAAAGCTTTCCTGATCCAAGGGACCCCCAGGTGGTACAGTGGCTATAGTGCAGTCACAAAGACCTGGGTGATCTGGCCTTAGACACTTACCAGCTGCGTGGCCCTGGGTGAGTCACTTAATGTCTATTTGCCTCAGTTTTCTCATCTGTACAGTGGGGATAATAATAGTGCCTACCCCTCCGGGTTGTTGTGAGGATCAAATGAAATGTCTGCAAAGCACTTAGCACAGTTCCTAGAACATAGTAGGTGCTACATAAAT
The DNA here is from genome assembly GCF_011100635.1 of Trichosurus vulpecula. Classification (NCBI taxonomy): domain Eukaryota; kingdom Metazoa; phylum Chordata; class Mammalia; order Diprotodontia; family Phalangeridae; genus Trichosurus; species Trichosurus vulpecula. Next base: position 15,370,780 of record NC_050580.1, on the reverse strand, counting down.
GCTTATTCCCTTCTCTTCTATTCCCTAAATGAAATAATGTTTGTAAAGCACTTAGCACAGTGTCTGGAAAATAGTAGGCACTTAATAAATGCTTGTTTCTTTCATTCCTGATTTCCCCTCTAATGACTAGTGACCTCCCTGCCAAACTATCTTGTATTTAACATAGTATCTGCACATATATATATGCCAATATACACATACACATACTTATTAATTTTATATTTATGTGGTCTCTCTATATCTTAATATTTATTTATATTATTTATTATATATTATTATTATATTATTCATATAAATATATTATATATTTAATATGTATTTATATATTTCTCTCCAATTGAAATGTATGCTCTGCGAGAGGAGGGAGCCTTTCCCATTTGGTGCTTGTATCCCTAGAGCTTAGGACACACAGTGCCTGGCTCTCAGTAGGTGCTTCATAAATGACTTTTTATGATTGATTTTGGGTGGATTTGGATGTTCTTCCTTATTCAGTTATTACCGCTGACTGTCCATGGACTTTGGGATTGGCTTAAAGTGGCATTTTTCATTACTGATCTGATCAAGCTGATGTGGCTCAGAGTCGTTTTCCAATCTCTTTCTTGAGCCAACTTGAGGTTCTAGAGTTCTACTTTACAAACACTCTCTCCCCAATATTTTGAATATGTGGTGACTATCAGCCTCTTGTTAAATGGGGAGTAAAAATGATTCATCTGGACAAGGGCGGGGCAGAGAAGGTGTCTTCCCCAAGACTTCCCTCATTCCCAGCAGGTCATATAACACGGTCCAGCTGAGCAGATGTCATGAAGCATATTCACAAATATTTTGTCAGCCATCATTGGCATCAGAATGCCAGGTAGGCACAAGAGGGGCAATACCACATCTCTGCTGGACCCATTGACTTGGAGCAGCCAATGATGACTTCTGAAACCACCACAATTCTGCCATCCCTGTGACCTCTTCCTCAAACTGTCTTCCTCTGCTGTGTGCTTAACATTGGGGGCCTGAGCTGAACAAGTGACCTTTCATCGATGTCTCATTACCGAATCTCTTAATCACATCGCACAAACATCTAAAGGGCCAATTGAGTCAAACATGTAATGGTAATGAGAGATTGAAATATGCTTATTGGAGGAACATTTCTGCATGTTCAACACCAAATTGATAGCTTTGTTTATTAAATGCCTACACAGGAATGGTCCTTCATTTAATGGAATCTACTTGTTACCGTGGTCCATTAACACTTCATTAAAACCATGGTACAAATCAGAGAATTTAGAAAATGTAACTGGTGAAGCCTTGAGGGAACAGGACCTAGCCAACACAGATTTCATAGGACCTCAGGGGACATAGTATAATCCATACCTAAGAATCTTTGGCACGAAATTAAAGCAAGTATCCATGAGACAACACTGAATGACAATGCTAGGCCAGGAATCCAAGTGCAAGATCCATGAAATCAATGGGTACAAGACAGTCTGGGACATCTGGGGGGACAGGATAGTAGATCTCCATTCTTAATTCCTTGTCTCTAACTCAGTTCTCCATTCATGACAGTATGTCCTGCCCTCTCTCCTCCATACTCTGACTTCATTCATTTCTTCACTGAAATCCCAATAGAGTAAAATCAAGGAGGTAATTGTTTCCTTTATGTTATTGTATTCACAAATGCTCCCAAATGCCCAGCACACACACTGAATAAACACTTCTTGAATTCAATTGAAAGACGGTGTGGTATAGTAGACTGTGCATGGCACTGGATCTGGAAAACCTGGGTTGTCCAGACTGCTACAGATACATGCTAGCTTCGTGACCCTGGGGAAGTCCCTTAAACTCCTTGGACCTCAGTTCCCTCATGTGTAAAATAAGGAGTTGGATTCAATGACCTCAAAGGTACTTTTCAACTATAAATCTGTAGTCCTGTGAATTGAAGCAATTATGCATGTATGTACGTATGTATGCATGTATGTATGTATATGTTGTAAGGCAAGGTACTGAAAGAGTTGCAACTAAGGTGGGGCAACTGGGGTTTTGCTCCTGTGCATTGAAATTTAGAGATGTCTGACAGCAAATGTCTGCCAGCAGCATAGACACAAATGATGTAAGTAGCTAGTTAAGAATAATAACTAACTAACACCAGTATCCTCCAGATCCTCCCTTAGTTCTCCCTCCAGGTACTTGCAAATCATCCAAGCTCCTCTTTCAGCCAGCTGCTTTTTGTTCCAGTTGCCCTGGGAACAAAAATTGTTAGTTATGGCTCTGGATGCAAAGTGAGGTAAAGGCCTAGTCTCTTTCGTAGTTTATAGTATAGTGAAAGGAAGGATGCCCCCTCAAAACTACGATACCCACACAGCTTAGGACAGGAGGTGATGAGTCACCGGGACAGAAGAAAAGAGGTCAGGGAGGGCTCAGAGAGCCCAGAGCCCCAGGCTTCTGCTGCTTTGTTTTAAACCAACCCTATTGAGTGGTTTTTGAAAGTTTCAATACATAGTTTCCAGTATTCCTTTTTAACTCTGTCTGTCATTCTCCTTAAGGAACTCTGGTAGATGAAGGAAACTAGCTTTTCCTTTTAGAAGCCATGTTGCCCTCGTACACCGTCAGTCTGCCCAGCAGTGAGGGCCAGAAGCATGACTGCTCATCCCTGCTCTTTGCCAGTGACATCATTGTTATGGGCAGACTTTGGCTGAAGGCCAAGCAGGGCAGGAGAGAGAAGCGGGAAGAATGGGGAATTATTCTGAGCTCAGGCAGGGGCCCGCAGCCTAAAAGGGAGTGCTGGAAAGCAGGGTAGAAGAGTTTTCATTTCTCCTAAATTCTGGCACTAACAATACAGTGCATGTGATCCTCCCCCTTCCTCCAACAAGAACAGAAAGCAAGATGGTCCCATCAGACAGCGCATAGTAAGTGCTTAGATGTTTGTTGAATAGATTAGAACCCAGGTTGCCCTTGACTCTGGGAACCAGCTCTCTCTACCCTATAATGTTGTTGTTCAGTCATTTTCAACTCTGTGATGCCATTTGGGGTTTTCTTGGCAGAGATACTGGAGTGATTTGCCATTTCTTTCTCCAGCTCATTTGACAAATTAGGAAACTGAGGCAAACGGGGTTAAATCACTTACCCAGGGTTACACAGATAGTAAATGTCTGAGGCTGGATTTGAACTCTGTAAGATGAATCTTCCTGACTCCAGGCTTGGAGCTCTATCCACTGTGATGCCTAGCTGTCCCCTACTCTATCATACTATCTCATTAATGTGTTAAAAGTTGTTTCTTGTTAAGTGTACTGGCTCTTGGACTTAGAACATTAACCATAGAGTATATTAATATATGAAACAGTATATTAAGTACAGATATAGCATATGAAACATTGATGGGGTGATTGAGAGTCAGGAATTTATTCAAATTCTTTCTCAGACTCTAAGATTACTTCATCCACTTCTGCCTCAGTTTCCTCATCTATAAAATAGGGTGAATAGTCACAACCACCTCTCAAAGGTTTTGTGAGCATGAAATGACAAGATGAATACAAAGTCCTTTTCAAACCTTAAAGCTCTTTATAAATACTAGCTATTAAGAATGATTAATTTTTGAAAAAGAGTTTTGGAAGTGATAGCCAGATGGAATATTTATTAAACATTTACTATATGGCAGACACTATGCTAAGTGGCTGATAATAAAAGGGAGCAAATATAAGCCAAAAGAAAAATAGCCCCTGCCCTCAAAGTGCTTATATTTTAGTTAGGAAGGACAACACAGAGAATGGAGGTGGAAAAGGTGTGGGACACCCGTGGGGGGCAGAGATTTCCAGGAAGTAGTTTGTAGGAAAGATAAAGTATGAGCTGACCCATCAGAGCAAGAGAACCTGAAGTAGAATCCAAGTGCAAGGTCTGTCGGATCAGAGGAGGAGGAGGAGGGCTACATGCGGTATATGAGGAAGGATGAGGAGACAACTAGGAAAGAACAGACATCTCTTACCATATACCAAGTAAACTAGCCATCTGCTTTTCCATGGGGAAAGCAAAGGTGAATTCCATTGCTCTGAACTGTAGGTTTAAAAGCCAGTTATTTAATGAAGTATAGGTGCATTTGTTCATTTGTTTATTTTTACCATGTTGTGTGCATTAATGAATTATATGAACAAAAAAGAAGCTGGATTGGTCATGTGGCAGGTGCAAGGGAAGAACATGGGTTCTGCTGGTATTTTGAAATGTCAAGAGAAAATGAGGCAGGTCCCTAGTGGACTTTCTGCACCAAAGGTATAGCAGGATATGAGTAAGAGTCTCCCAGCGGGGCAGGCATGGATGGATTGTCATGTGCATCATTGAAGGGAAAACCCACATTGAATAGAGTAGATACCCACAGCAGCATTCACTGTTTTACAAAAAGCCCTTCCCTACCCAGAGTCCATCTTCAACTAGCTACTGCTCCCTGTGACTCCTGAAGGACAAGGATGCAGAGGACCTGGGTGATGTCACTTGAATAGGCAATTCCCAGGTGAGGAAACTCCCTCTACCAATGCTGATTGGAACCTTCTTTGTATAGTGTTAGAGAGTTGCCTGGAGCATTAAGAGGTTGCCCAGGGTCACAGTCTGGATTTGTGTTAGAAGCAGGATTTGAACTATCGGCCAGCCACTCTACCACACCATTTCTAGTACAGCCATCTTGGTTTCTTTTACATTCCAATGGATGTACTGAAGCCTAGAAACAATCCAGTCTGTAGCAGAGAAAACCTTTTTTTCCTCCTCTAAATCTTATGGGACTAATTAAAGCTACTTCTCTTTAAAAAGTAAACAAATGAGCAAAGGAATCTGGGGGTGTTAATGCCATTAACATATAGCAGCAAAAAACAAAAAAAGGAAGTTCACTTCTTGTAGTAGTGTCTAACATTTCTACAGTACTTTAAGGTTTGCAAAGTGCTTCACATATGTCTTTCATTTGCTATAACAACGCTGTAAGGTGGGTACTACTATCTTCCTCATTTACAGATGAGGAAATCAAGGCTGAGATGAGTAAAATGAATTATCCAGGATCACACAGCTAGGAGATCTCTGAGGTAGTCTTCCTGACTCAGGTCCAGCACTCTACTATGCCACTTAGCTGCTTCATTGTCATGAATGAAGGAGAGGGAAAAAAATTACAGGCAGATTTAGTCAGATTTCTTCTGTCCCCAAGCCCTTCATTCTATGTGGGTACTTTGAATCCAATGAAATTTCAGGTTAGCAGGAAAATGAAAGCTGCCACTACATTGGATTGACTCCTTGTGGTAACTCATGGCAGGGCATGACCAACAGTAACATGAGATGAGAAGGCATGGGAGGGTGGGAATATGCATAATTGGAGGGGAAAACAACAAATCCATTGTGGTGGTAGACTAGAATTGGGAACCTGTCTACTCTATATTACAAACTCCATCAACTTATGAACAGAATATTACCCCATGTCTGGTGAAAGTATTTCAGAAATATCCATTAGCAGCAGGAATTTAGGCTGCCTACATGATGATCTACTCCATATCTAGAGCCCAACCATCCCCAATTTCTTCTTAGGAATCTCTTGGGCTTTTGAGAGGAGTAGGAAAATGGGCAATAAGAGGAAGAAAGGAACAAGGAGGGAACAAAAGAAGAGAAGGGGGTGTTTTCTTCCCCAGCACGAAAGGAAGATCTGGGTTGACCATACTTCCCCCAGACTGTCTCTAAATACCCTCACTACAGGCTGACCCTAATGATCTAGTGATGCTTCTAAGGTTTTCAGATGGTACAAAAGAGCTGCTGCTGATTCAGATTCTTTTGATGCTAGATGTAGCTGGCTGTCAGGTTAACACCATACCAATGCCTGTTGGCTAATTTCAGCTAGATGGAATGTCATGGAACCTCATGGAACCCAACATATTTGAGAGTGAGGCACTGTCAACCTAGAACAACAGGACACACTGATGTATAATGGCTCAACTTCCTGAACATATCAGTACCCTTGTAGACTGCTAGATCATGGTGGTGATAAGCGGGCAATTTGAAGAATTACCATATTTATTCAAAATTCATTTAATTCAAATGTTTTCCATAACCTCCAAATCTTTTTGTGCTTTTGAAAAGGACGTGTATATTAGTTTTCTCAAGGTGATTTTTCTCCTCCCTATCCCTGTGGTTACTGCGGAAAAAAAACTTGCCTATCTTTTCTACTGAAATAAAAAGCCTTATTTAATAACTGATCTAATTTCTTCAACTACTCTTATGAAATCATCAGAGGCTCTATCTGGGAAAGAATGACTGATGCTCCCATTTGTAGGGTTTGATTTCATATCAACTCGTGGCCATCAGGAGACATTTACTGGAACATATAACCACATATCTTTACATACTCTAAATATTGGTGGTAAATTATTTACTTGAAAAATTGGGAAATTATACAATGATGGTATGGTACAGTGAAGTTTTACTGTGCAGCAGCTGTTTCTAGAATAGCTCTGAACCTTGTTTATGAGTATGTATACATTCTGGACTTATCATAGGTGATTCTTTGTTTAGAGTGGTTTGACATCTGTTCATGTCTACCATGTATTAGCCATGGGTGTGTGTATGTGTGTATGTACATTTGTGTGAATACATGAAATATGAGTGATTTCATCAGTAAGAAGTAAGTACTTCTAGTATGAGACTTCTCTCCATCAACACAACTTTTCTCTGACTTAATAGATAAATCCTAGCAATTGCTGATAGTCTCAGATAAGTTAAGTGACTTAGCAGTGTAAGGAAAGAATAAAGGAAGGAAGGAAGGAAGGAAGGAAGGAAGGAAGGAAGGAAGGAAGGAAGGAAGGAAGGGAGGAAAGAAGAAAGGAAGGAAAGAAAAGAAAGAAAGGAAGGTAGGAAAGAAGAAAGGAAAGAAAGAAAGGAGGGAGCTGGGTTCAAATCCAACTCTGGCATTTGCTGTTTGTATGACCTTGGACATGTTACTTTGCCCTTCTGGTCCTCACTTTTCTTGTCTATAAAAAGAAGGGGTTGCATTAGATGGCCACTAAGGTCCCATCTGCCTCTAAGTATATGATCCTCTGGCTCCAGGTTATACAAACAGCTTGGTGGTGCAGTAAATAGAACACTGGGCCTGGAGTCAGAAAGATCAGAGTTCAAATCCGACCCCAGACACTTACTAGCTGTGTGACCCTGGGCAAATTACTTAACCCCTGACTGCATAAAAGTATAGAAGTAAATGTAAAACCACTCCAGTATCTTTGCCAAGAAAACCCCAAATGGGGTTATGAAGAATCAGATGTGACTGAACAAAAATAAAAGCCAAATATAAACCTAACTCTTCCTTATTCTCATCGATCTACTACATTGGGCTGCCTCTGTAGACACATAATTGTCTCTACCAAAAAAAAAATTGAACCACAAGAAGTTTTGAAGTCAACAGATATTATGTACTTTTATCCAATGTAACAATCAGTTGCTGTAAATGGATTAACTGTCAATAAAATTTGCACTTGTAAGAATTTTCATTTCCTCAGACTTAGAGGGCTTTATTTTAATTGTTCAGATGTTCATATCACTATGTTGTAGAAATGAAATGGCTTTTATCCAATTCTACAGCGGTAAGAAAGCTTACGACTGCGTATTTAAATAAGGCATATATCAGTTATTCAGGCATCTGTAATGTACTTCTAATTATCTTCTAATGGACTCCTTGTAAAGAGGGTTTTATGAGGAAATCCTATTAAAAGCAGTCTTTTTATTTTCTCCTGGAACACCAAAAAGGTTTTGTTCGGGGAATTTCTATCTGCAAGATTCTTCATAGTCCAGCAATATCAAACAGGGTTTTCATTATTATGCATTTTATGTAAACATGGATTTGAAATGCAAAATGGCTATTTGAAATTCAGCCCAGACACAAGACAAGAGACCAGCAACAAAAGATCTCTGTCTGAGTGTCCACTGATCTTCCAGCCCCAGCATGCATTCAGCAGCTCTTTTTACTAAGAGCAATATTTGCGAATGTCACTGGACTGTAACATATTCTTTTTGCTCAGGATTAACACAAAATAAATCTACATCTAATTTCCTAGGCAATTTCACATCCATCCAAGAAGTCTTGAGGCAAAACGCGTTGGTTAGGTCTGTGCACTCACTGAAGAAATATATTTTGTTTTCCGCTTGCTGCTCATAAATCTCATACTTGAGCCTGTCAGGCAGCCCTTGCTTCACAACAACAGAAAGTGGAAATTTTACATAATCAATTTCAACTAATCATTTTTGACAAAAAAGAGGGGGAAAAGCCAAGGAAGAAGGCTCTGGCTCTCTCTCTCTCTCTCTCTCTCTCTCTCTCTCTCTCTCTCCCTCTCTTTCCCTCTCTCTCTCTCAGAATTTTCTTAGAATTGGTTCATTTGTGCCTAAATAAAGTGTGCAAGGTTACATCTTCCCATCTTCCAATTCAATTCACCCATTGCACGTTTATTAAGTACTATGGTACACCCAAAAGAACAGGAGATTTAGTCAGAGAGAGGTTCTGGCTTCAAATGCTGGCTTTGACATTTTCTACTTGAGTAATTTTCTTTACCTCTGGTTCCCAGTTTTCTAATAAAATGAGGAAGTTGGAGAAAATGGATGCTGAGGTTCCTTCATGGTCTTAACATATGAGCCTAAGACCACTAAGATGGAGGTCTCACGCAATGCATTAGGAATATAAAAACCAAACCAATAAAATAGAGCATATCTCTACCTTCAAGAAGTTTCTATTCCTTACATTTGGGGGATGGGAGAAACATATATCATGGGGTAACACAAGGTTATGGTTGATGGATGAGGCAAAGAACATACCCAGATGAAGTGCTCTAAGAAAATCTAAGGAGGGATAAAACACTTTGAGCTGGGGGAATCTGAGAAGGAGGAGATAGCACAAGGTCTTAGCTATAAAGACAGAGAAAGATTCTAAAACGTAGAGGTGAGGAAGGAACACACATATTCCTGGCATGGAGGAAAGCCCAAGCAAATCCATAGAGGTAAGAAGTAACATGCTGAGTTATAGGAACAGCTTTGAGTAATTTAAGCAGCAGAGTCAGAATTAGGCATTTTACTATGGCAGTTAGACTAGGAAGGCAGTGGGATGTAAAAGAAACAGCATTATGAATGATGATGATGATGATGATGATGGAGATAGAGGAGGAAGAAGAGAGTAAGAAGAATAAAGAGAAAGAGAAGAAAGGAAAAGAGAGAAAGAAGAGAAGAAGAGAATGGTGGAGAGCACTAACAATGTTTCTGTAAGAGTCAGAGGCATTTTAAGTGAGTGGATGGAGGGCTGAGCTTAGAGTTAGAAAGACCTGGTTTTCAAAGCCTTCCTTGAACCTTTAACTTCCTAGCTGTGTGACCCTACATAAGTAGTTCAACTCTCACAGCTTCAGGTGCCTCATCGGTAAGATGGGGATAATCATTCCAGTAGTACAAACCTACCTTTTATTGAATATGAATATCGAGTAAAACATAAAGCAGGGAGATGCAATGTTGAAAAAAAAGTCATCATCATAGCGGCCAGCCAGAGCAGAGGTTAAATGGAAGTTACATTGTTTTCAGATGCCCATTTGCAGATGATACCATATTAATTGGACCAGCCAAAGAGTCTCCTAAATAATGTTTATTATCACTACCCACATGGGGAAAATGAGATTGATGAAGAAGATTATTGTCCAGCCTATGATAGATGGGCAAGCCCTAACGTTGTCCATTGCTCCACAGATCTTGGTCAGACAACACACAGGGACAATGAGTTAGACCCAGAAATGAAGAGGTGGGGAGAAGGAGGATGCATCGTGATGGAGAAAGTGACTTAAAAAATGTGCCCAGGCTTCATTTTGACCCATATAGTTAGCATTAATATTCTTTTACTGATGGGCTATGTTGGAGAGTCAAGGATTACCCAGTCTCTAAGTAGTTGACATTGAGAATCAGCCAAAGGGTAGTGAAAAGCACGTGGTCGGCACATGAATGGTCTGTGATATTTTGTAAATTAGGAATTGATCAAGAAAATTGGGGTAAAGTATAACATTAAATAAACATGTGATCCGGGAAAGAAAAAGGTAGGTCAGGTATCAGAAAAAAAGGGTAAGCAATGGACAGACTGTGGGTTTTCTTGGTATCCGCTGATACCAGGAGATCTAGAAAAAACTCTTCAGGGTGGCGGAAGGACCTTCTGAGGCACAGGTATAGGAGAACATAGACCGGAGTCACATGGAGTGGGTAGGTATGGATGGGCTGCAATCTGCATCATTAGAGGGAACATCCATATAATAAATTAAAGTATTAAATAATTACTGTGGTGGCTTGTGAGGACCAAACAAGCTAACCTATATGAAGAACTTTGCAAACTTTAAAGGGCTTATATAAATGGCAGCTAGCACCATTATAAGTAATAATATATACATTTTGTAAAGCATTTTAAATCCATTGTCTCATTCAACCAATTGAAAACGTGCTTAGTGCCAATCAATAAATCTATCAATAGATATTTATTAAGCATCTGCTATGTCCCAGGCACCATGCTTCACATTGCATTAGTTGCTCTGGGGGATCATCCCTCTCCAACCCTCCATTTGTGATTTCATAAGTGTAGAGAGTACCCCACTGGGGAATCCTTCCTCTGAGGCAGGTCAGAGACTTCTCTCTAATTTATAGTCTTAGTCACTGATAGCCTAGAGACATTAAGTGACTTATCAACAGTGGTCCAGCTAGTATGTGTCAGAGGCAGAATTTTCACCTCCATGCTCCTGCCCTCATCAAAGCTGACCCTCTAGCCATTACACAACACAACTATTGTCATCATGTAGGAGGTTTAAGGATGAATAAGACCTAGCTCCCTACCCTTGAGGACCTTATGGTCTAAGAAAGTGACTCATAATCTTTCTATGACTTGCCTTTGTTGGAAGAAACAGTTTTTGCTTCACATCTACATTTCACTCAGAAAGAGATGGGCTTATTTTCCTTCGAAGAAGATTGATTAATGATCATCAAGCAGCCAGTGAGTAAGAAATGACCCCCTGCAGCCCTCTGCTCTGAGCACAGAGAAGGAGGCCAAGCCTGGGTCTTGGCTCCTGGTCTCCCAAGGTAGGGCTGTGACTTGAGATCGGAGAAATGCATATGTCACCAGAAACCAAGAAAAGAGCATACGAAATAGCTTACGAAAATAATATTTAGAGTTGTGCTTCTTAAAATGAGAGACTTAAAGGATGATCATCCTTACCAAAAATGGTTCAAGTGTTTATTTCATAAACCTGATCACAGTTTTTTGTTATTTTGATCAGACTTAGGAAGCTGCTGTAGACACTGAACCAGACTCAAATTGTTTAGTAAAGAATATTTAACAAATTTTTGACAAAATAAATAAAATATAACATAGATAATGTTAATTGGTGGTTTTCTAAGTCAATATCCAGCCCACAGGGATGGGTTTCTATTTGAGTTTGGCCCTGTTGCCCTACTTGGAGCAAATCGGAAAAGGAAGGTAGAAGCCATTCCTATGACCTTGAGGCATCACTAGCCACTCTCTCCTTCTGAGTCTTCCTGCATTGTTATTCAGTTGTTTCAGTTATATCTGATTCTTCGTGACACCATTTGCAGTTTTTTTGGCAGGGATATTGGGGTGGTTTGCCACTTCCTTCTCTGGCTCATTTTACAGATAAGGAAACTGAGGAAAATAGAAAGTAAGTGACTTGCCCAGGGTCACACAATTAGTAAGTGTGTGAGCCTCGATTTGAAGTCAGGAAGATGAGTCTTCAGGACTCTAGGCCCAGCATGCTATGCACTATGGCACTACCTTTCTGCCCCAGTCTTCCTGTGGAGAGCCAATAAAAGCAGACCTAGCCCAGCTTTCTGGTCTGGTGTTGCTAAACCAATCCATCTCAGTGCATCATGCACTGTGTTGGTGGGAAGGAGATCAAGATTTCCTTGGCTTCTTGTCTGGGTGGCCTCTGGGCAGTAAAGCAGCACAGTCATAGAAATGGGTAGGCACACCAGCATTAGTTCTTCTCTTTCCTTCACTGGAGGAAAAGTTGGATAATTCTGTATAGAAGGATGTACCAGCAAACCTCCGACCTTCTTCTGTACTGTCTCTGTACGCCTGTGATGGCACCTCTGGGAGCCTATTTAGTGGGTGGCTTTCCCTATGCCTTTCTGTTTATTGTCCTTTTTATTCCCTATTGGCAAATGAGGATTTTTTTAGGGCAGACACTATTAATTGTCTTTCTGTCTTCAGTGTTCAGTGTAGTTCTTGGCACATAGTGTTTTTTTATTTATTAGTTAAACAATTGATTGCATATAGCTTGGGGGGAAGGTCTCTGGCCCTGGGCTATAGGGTTAGGGGATAGAGACAGCAAGGCACCCGTTCTCCTTCTTGCCCAGTCAGCAAGCCCTGAAGTATGAGTATGGGTTTAGAAACCCTGACCCAAAAGCCTGGATTGGCTCTGCTTTTCAAAGGTTTCTATGGACAGCCTTAGAGCAGAAGAGGAGCTGGTGCCCTTGAGAGGGTCCTTTGCCTAGCTGCTGCCTTCCTGCCCCCACAGAACAGTTCCTCTGGTTTGATGATTGTGGTAGGACCTATCCTAAGTTATTATCTAGCAATGGAGAGAGGAAAATACATGACTACTTCCAATGCGAGGTAACAGGTAATGTATTCAACATGATTGATGCAAATTAATTATTAGAAGGCCATACAGGAGATAAGAAGGGCTTAGTTTTTACAGATAAGTCCTTTCTTGACTTCTTTTGTCTCCTACTTCTAGGCACCTCAAATATTTTTCTTCCTATGTTATATCTGCTACTTACTTTGGCATCTAGCTGGGTAGATAGAGTCAGGTTTCTTTTGTTTCTTTGTGTGTTTGTTTTTCCTTCCCCCCTTCTCCCTGAGTTTTAAGTCTTTTTCATCACATTCACAAGACTCTTACCAACCTTTCTTTGGGGTACTACATCCCTAGCCAAAAGCCCATAATTACTATAGATTAATCCATGGTCCAGAAATTCAAATCCTGTTCTTCGGCACCACTTTCTAACTAGCCATTCCCTTCCCAAATCTGTCTTTGTCTTCTAAATTCCATATCTGTGATCATCGGTAGTCATGAAAAGACTTCCTGGGCCCCTAAAATTTTATTTTATTCCTTTTGTGTCAAGAACTAACTCCACGTAAGGCTTCCAAGGGCTCTTCAGGCAGGATCATTTAGCCCAACATGAATCACCAGAAGTGGGTGGCTGGGAGATTCCCTATCATACTCAAGATACATGCCAGCTTGATGGACAGCTGCCTCAGTACCTCTCAGTAGGTCACAATGACCACCACTCACTTGTCTTCCAATTGTCAAAAGTGTTTATTTCCTGACCACATGGGAGTAACACCCTTATCAACATTCACCACACAAGCATCTATTTCCTCCTACGTGGGCAACTGGCAAAATACTTGTTTGTTGACTGAACAGAAGAATGAATGGATGGATGCCATGACTAGAGTCTCCATACAGCTGAGGAAACAGCATCATTCCTAGATGCATTTCATCCAAAATGTTGACCACTCTTTTTCGCTACTTAAAAGAGGTAGAAAAATTCAAACAAGCCAAAAAAACTAGCACCAGCAATTTTGGGCTTGGAATCAGAAAACTGGGTCAGAGTCCCAGCTTTGGCACTCACTAGTTGTATAACCTAAGGCACATCACGAAACTTCTCCGGGTGCCAGTTTCTTAGTCTATAAAATGGGCACACAAATGCTTGTGTTATCTATGTCATGAGAAGTAGCAAGATGGTGGATAGAAAGCCAGCCTCAGAGCCAGGAAGAACTGAGCCAAGGGCCCCATCTGACACCTATAGGCTATGAGATCCTGAATATACCACTTAACTTTTGTGTCCTCCTTCCTCCCTCCTCTCTCTGTCTTCTCTCTCTCTGTCTCTCTGTCTCTCTGTCTCTCTCTGTCTCTCTCTGTCTCTGTCTCTGTCTCTCTCTCTCTCTCTCTCTCTCTCTCTGTCTCTCTCTCTCTGTCTCTGTCTCTCTCTCTCTCTCTCTCTCTCTCTCTCTCACTTTTTCTGTCTCTCTGTCTTTCTCTCCCTGTCCATCTGTCTGTCTTTGTCTCTCACAGTTATCCTAGTACAAAGCCCATATTAGGTATTTAATAAACTCTGCTTGATTGGTTCAGTCACATAATTAGGATCCTATAGCATCATACACTTAGAGCTAAAAGGGTCCTAAGGGGTTATCTAATGCAACCCTCCCACCCTCTTAATGAGGAGCAGCTCTGAGATCCAAAGTCACATGGTAATTCAGTGTTTGAGGCACATGGTGGGCCCTTGGGAAATATAAAAATTGGGCTCTAGTCTTGCTTAAAACATTTGCTAGCTACATGGTCCTTGGAAAGTAACTTAACTGCTATCTGCCTTGTTTTTCCCATTTGTAAAACTGGATGATAATAATATTCTTATTGCTTCCCCAACAGGTTGTCATGAAGAACAACTGAAATGACATATTTAAAGCACTTTGCAAGCCATTAAGCATTATAAAAAGGTTAGCTCTTATTAATGGGTCATTAACAAGAAGGTTAGTTTTAACTGGGACACATTTAATGGTCCCTATTTTCAAGAAGAATTCTAAGCACCCCTTACTTTTTCCCTTTTCTGTAGCACCTGGAGAATTTTACATTGACTGAGTGACAAGCTTTGTAAATGAGAATGTGGAATCCCGTCTCCTTTGTACTTTTCCTCAATTTCACCGTGCAAAGTGACCTGATGCTTGTGACTGCAGGGGATGGGGAAACCACTTAAAGAAAAATGCTCTGACATCCCGATGCTCTCCCTAGCCGCTGAGGAAATGTTAAGGCTTTTAAATGATCATTCAAGTTCTTGTTACCCAAGTCCCATCTCTAATAGAAAACATAGACTATTTCTCAATCCCCATGAACTCAGAACGTTTTTAAGGCAATAGCTGTCACCACCATCACCTTCATATTCTGTGAAGCTGATGGAATCAAAAGCCCTGACGGATAAGACAAATTTTGTATCTCACCGGTCTGTTAAGTTACTGATTCTGAAACTGTTCCACACAGCAACAGGCAGTAAAGAACCAAGGATGCCATCCAGATAATATGTCTGGGCCTCAATGTCATCTTTTGAAAATGATGGTCTTTCAGGTTCCTACTAGCTCTAGAGCTATGCTCCCATAATGCTGTACCTTTAAGGGATCCAGACACAGCAGGGCCAGAGGGACAAAGAAGAGAAGCTTTAGGGGGAGAACACAATAGCTATTTTCAAATATCTGAAGGGCTAACCATCAGAAGATGGATTAGAATCATTCTCATTGTCCCCAGAAAACAAAATCATGAACAATGGGTGGAAGCTACAGAGAAACAGGTTTTATCTTTCTTTGAGGAAAACCCTCCCAACAATTAGGATCCAAGACTAATGGACTGAAAGCTAGAATGGATCTTAGAGCTCTTCCGGTCCACCTCTGATTTTACTGTGAGGAAAACTGAGGCTCACAGATATGGTGCTCATAAAGGTTAAAAGTGGTGGAGCCAGGATTTGAACCCTGGTCCTCTGACCCCAAAGCCAGTGCTCTTCCCACTGTGGACACCATCTTCTACCGTAAGAGCCATCTCAGAGGAGAAAGGCTGCCTTACGAGGTACTGGACATCTTTAATCAAGATTGTACAATGTCTTGTCAAAGGATCGTAGGTACCTAGACCTGGACACAAGACAAGTCAAGCTCCTTCATTTTATAGGGGAGTAAACTGAGACCCTGATAGGCCAAGTGGCTTTCCAAAGGCTCACATGCAGCAAACAATCAGAGGCAGGATTCAAATCCATGCTCTCTGACTTCAAAACCAGGATCCTGTCAGCCCCACCTGACCCCCTGCTGGATCAGGGATGATCAGGGATGATTTGGACTCAATGGGGTTCAAAACTCCCAATCGTCTCTGAAATTCTTCACTTCCACTTCTCAGATTTCCCCTTTATTATGTTCTTCCCTGGGAGGAAATACTACCAACCTATTTTGTAGCATATATAAAAATGGCTTGGGCAATAAACATAATAATAATATGGTCATAATCATCACTTTCCTAAAAACAGAAGCCAGGTGTGTAAATTGACACCAGCTCTGGGCTCTCTTAGACTAAAAATAACAGGTAAAGTTACATTCACTGTGCAGGAAGTTAACATCAGCGGTCCCTCCCGCAGTGGGAACTGGGAATCCGATTCCCCATTTGGGGCTATAAAAGTACTCCTGGATATCTTGAAAGGGTTTTCAAAAACCATTTCCCTGAGAGATACACATTTTATATGTGGAAAAACCATAATTTGAAATATTAGGTCCTGAATAATGAGGGATCAGTCACTGTAAAATTCAAAGTGCTTAGATGCTCAGAAAGGCCCAAGAGGCTGCAGGTAACCTAAAGTTTAGGCTCTCCAGAAGGAAACCAGAAACAAATTACAATTTAAAAGAGGAAAAGTCAAGTCTTTTCTTCTGTCAGAGCAATGATGCTTGAGAAAAAGATAATAAGTGAACATGAAGACATAGGATGAAGTAGGTCAAATGTTTCAGTTCACAAGATTATAGAGTCGGAAGGGATCTTCAGAGGGTATCTAATCCAACACTCACATTTCTACAGAGAAGAAAACTGAGGCACAAGAAGGTCAAGTGACTTGCCCAAAGAAAGCAAGGGGCAGAGGTAAGATTTGAAATCAAGTCCTCTGATGTTAGAGACATTGCTTTGGTATCAGAGTGTCTGGGTTCAAATCCAAATGAGGACATTGGGCTAAATGAGGGCTCCTTAACCTGGCTACTATAATTCAACATAATTGCTTTCCTTTTTAATATTATGCATTTAAAAATGTTCTGCTGAGCAGGGGTCCATAGAGAATATCCCAGAGGTCCATGTAATCAAAAAGCAAGAACCCCTGAACTACCTGACCTAGATGGTCCCTCCCAACTGTAAATCTATGATCCTATGATCCCAAATTACAAACCAGGACTTCAAAACTTCAGTGAAAATTCAAAACCTGGGAATGGTAGAGACAGCATAACATAAACTACCAACCTCTTGAAAGTGAGTATACAACATGAAGAATCTTTTTAAGGGGTAACATGTGTGTATAGTCTACCACTGTCAGGCACATGATGCTTAACTTCTACAGTCCGAAAAGAGGGGTAACGTGAGATGTGTTCAGTGTGAGCACAAGAGTCCTGGGCATGGCCGCACCTCCCCTGGCTCAGTTCTTACAAACAATATCCAAAGAAGAAATTTCTGTGAAGAAGGAGCCAGGCATTCACCAACTGCCAACCAAGAGCCACAGGGCAGGCAAGTCAACCTTGAAGCTACAAGACACTGAATCAGAGGGAGGAGACTGCATTGCCATGGTAGTCAAATCACCACCACAACCTTGACCACCATCTCCTTTCAGATTGTAAGGAAATTGAGGGGATGCATGACAGTTGGAGAATGGCTGAACAAGTTGTGGTATACAATTGTGATGAAATACTTTTGAAAATGGGTTTTAAGAAATGCTGAGAGGCTTGGTTCAGGAAAACCTGAAGGCTTATGCAAACTGATACAAAGTGAAGTGGGTAGAACCAGGAGAAAATTGTATCCTGTAGCAGCAATATTGTAACAATGACAAAGTGTGTGCGCGCGCACACGTGTGTGTGTGTGTGTGTGTGAGAGAGAGAGAGAGACAGAGACACAGAGACAGAGACACAGAGAGAGACAGAGATACACAGAGAGACAGACAGAGACAGAGACTGAGAGAGAGAGAGAGAGAGAGAGAGAGAGAGAGAGAGAATGAATAACAATACTTCCATCCCAGTGCCCTCAGCTTTCTCCCTGAAAAGCAGCCCGTGGAGATGCAGCCTGGCCATGGTGGCTGCAGGTGCTATAGCTGCATCTACTGAAGATCCAGAAAAGAAAATTCTTCACACCAAAGTCCTTGGTTCAACATTCGTAAATAGTATGATTTTTATCAGTGGAAATGACATTAAGTAACAGACATTCACATCTCCTTTGCCATGACACCCTAACGATCATGAGACCTCTCCATCTGACGTACAACTGAAGCTTTGCACATGTGTTGTCTCTCCCTTAGCACAATGCTTTGCACAGAGTAAGCACTTAAATCTTTTTTCATTCATTCATTTACTCATTCATTGCTTCATCATTTCAGGAAACTTGGTCCTGTGTGAAAGAGGGTAGGGTTGGATGTGGAAAAAGATGAAAAGACCACAGAAAGGCAGAGCCAAAGGTACAATGTGTAATTTGAGGAGGGAAGCTGCTGGTTGGAAGGATGTCTGAAGTGATCCTTTTCCCACCTCCATTTTCCTCACAGTCCTTTCTCTGAACTATCCTTTGACTGATCTAATTGTGCTCTGCCTCCTTTTATACATATCTTGGGTGTATCATATTCCTCCAATAGAATTCCATGTCCTAGAGGGTGGGGCAGTTGTCATTTTTATCACCAAGTAGTGGGATGCTAATAGATCATTTGTCTCAGGACCATACTGGAGAGGGTCCCTCATTCCTGGCAAGGGTTTGTCGTTTGCTTTAGTTCTGAACTTAAGAAATAAAACAAGCATTTCCATGACTTGGTAGAATAGAAAAAAAAGATAATAGCGCATGAAACTGTAAATCTATTATGGATAACTTGCTATTCCTGTTAAATATATAGTAAAGTTATCAAACAATTTTCTTTTTTTTCTTTTCTTTCCTCTTCCTCCCCACATAGAGACGCCTTCCTAATGCAGATGGCTAATATTACACACAAATATGTGTGTGTGTGTGTGTGTATATACACATACATACATATATATACATATATATATATGTATATATACATAAACCATTCTATACATCCTACTGTTTATCAGTTCTTTCTCTGGATATGGAGAGCATCTTCTTAGGTCCTTTGTAGTTAATTTGGGTATACATTATAGTCAAAATGGCTTAATCACTCAAATTGTTCTTAAAACCTTATTGCTGTTACTACGTAGAACATTCTCTTGGTTCTGCTTATTTTGATATTCATTATTTCATCCAAGTATATCCATGTTATTCTAAGATAATCGAGCTCATCATTTCTTATGGCACAACAATAGTCCATCGAGATCGTGTACCACAACTTGTTCATTCATTTGCCAACTGATGGGCATCCCTGAAATTTCTAGTTCTTTGCCATCACAAAGAGAGCTGCCATCAATATTTTAGAACATATAGGTTCCTTTCCTTTTTCCCTAATCATCTTTGGAAACAAACCTAGTAGTAGTATTGCTGGATCAAAGGATATAGGCAGTTTAATAAGTTTTGGGGCATAATTTCAGATTGTTCTCTAAAATGATTGGTTCAGTTCACAGTTCCAACAGGGAATTAATGTTCCAATTTTTTCCACATCCCCTTCAACATTTGTGGTTTTTCCCTTCAATCACTTTAGCCAATCTGATAGGTGTAAAATGATACATCAAGTTCATTTTAATTTGCATTTCTCCAATCAACAATGATTTAGAGAATTTTTTCATATGACTATAAATTATTTTGATTTCTTCATCAGAAAACTGCCTGTTCACATCTTTCAACTATTTATCAGTTGGGAGTGACTTGTACTCTTATAGATTTGACAAAGTTCTTCATATACTCAACATAAGAGAACTTTATCTGATAAATTCTCTATAAAAATGTGTTCCCAATTTTCTGCTTTCCTTCTGATCTTAGCTACATTTGTTTTGTTTGTACAAAACCTTTTTAAATTAAATGTAATCGAAATTATCCATTTTGCATTTTACACTGCTCTCTATCTCTTGTTCATTCATAAATCGTTTGCTAGCAGGGAACCACTGAATGCTTTGGAGTCATGGAGTGATATGATCAGAGAAATTCATTAGGAATAAGGCAACATGATGTAGTGGAGAATTCCCTGACTCTGGAATCAAATCCTGCTTCTCAAGCATACTACCTGTGTGATCTTGGTGAAATCCTCTCAGCATCCTGGACCTTTGTGTCTTCATGAGCTGAAGGGTGGGCTTGGATGAGACAGCTCTGCGGTGCCTTGCAGATCAAGCTCTATGTGCCTATGATCCAAAATGGGCAGGACATATTGACCAATGACTCTAATAGGGAGATATTTTTGTCTAGCTATTTGACTCTGATTGAAAGAGACTATTTGTAGCAGAGGAAATCTTCCCTGGTTTGTTTTATTCCCCTTTGGAAATCTAGCTTGTGCAGCACAGAGAGTCGTGGGCCAAGGGAGATACACCTTTACAGACTCCCTTGCCCAAGATACTTTCTGTTGGTGCCCTTCTTTGGGAAATATTCTCCCTAACGTTGCTCCAGATTTGCCACATGAAAAGCAGAGGACAAAATAAGATATCAATTGGTTCACATACAAAGCCACGGAGGATCCGGCACATTTATGAGTGTGTTAGTTGGAAGGGATGCGACAGCAGGCAGGGGAGCAAATGATCAATATGTGCTATCACAGTTCTCTCTGTTACCTTGGAAAGAAGGAAAAAGACCACGCCCTCTGATTCTGGAGGGGGAAAATGACAAATTGCCAAGCTGTGTTTGTTTACCGAACATGATGGCCAATGTTTTATGATGCAGCTTTTAAAATTGAGCAGAAATAGAAACTTGTTTCTATTCTGAACCATTTTGAGGATCAGTAACCCCCTGTTGCTAATTCTTCCAGATAAACACTCTTACACCTGGAATTAAATACCCAAATCTTGCCAGCTGTCTGTTTCCTATTCAAGGGGGTTCTGGGACTGACTCTAACAGATTAACAACTTGGATGGCCTGGGCCTCAGGCACTATCAAATGATGGGCTTAGGCCTCACTTCTGACATCCAATGTCTCTGGGATCCCAGAGGCTCAAATGCAGTAATACACTTTTGCCAAAAAGGTATTTTCTCTGACTTCACAGTAGGGCTGAAGCTTATACCTTATGGCAAAACTAGAGATATGAAATCACATGGCCTTATGCACTCGACCTCTTAATAACAACTAATTAAAATATTTCAAGCAATTTTTCCTGAGAATTGTTTTTTTTGATGGCACATATATTTATCTCTCTTCATCCCAAAGATTGCATGTTGAACTCACCAACACATTGCATGTAAAAAACACCGCCGATGACCTCTTATCTCATTCTCATGTCCTCCGTTGAGTCGGATACAAGCCATATCTACCGTCCAGTCAGAAGCTCCATCGTGACTTGTCCTGAGTCGCACTGATAATAACTTAAACAAGATTCAAATCTAGGTCTTCTTGACTCCAAGCATAGTATTCTACCCAACATGCCATGGTCCTCATTAAGAACACTCTGTGAGCTCTCAGGGGAATGTGCAAAATCTGGCACAAGGCCCAGAGAGCCAGCCTCAAAGTCAGGAAAACACAGCTTCAGGTCATGCTTCTGACCCACACCATCTGGGTGACCATGGGCAAGATACTTAACTTCTCAATGGCCCAGGAAACTGTCTAAGAGTACAACTAGAGCAGAGTTGTGGATCAGTATCTAAGTAAGTGCACACACTACTACCACTGGAGAGATCAAATACACCATAAAGCAAGATAAACCGAAATCATAAAGTAACTCATTGTCCAATTCCCACTGGGCTCTAGACGTCTCTTATTGGCTGGATGCTGCCGTGTCTTAATCCTCACCCCTACCATTCCCGAGGTAACCCAAAACTGCATTCCAGCCCATCCTTCAGCCCCACTACCTCTTTCCTAATAGTCAATGGTCAGAGACTACCTGCCCTGCCATTGCTCCCCAAAGTCTCCTGCTGCTAAACCTGCCTCCCCTTTGTCTCCTCATTAGAATGTGAGGTCAGGTAATCTTGCTTTTCTATCTTTATCTTCAGAGCTTGACACATAGTAAGCATTCAACAAATGTTTCTCCTTTCCATCCAATTCCATTTCTATTTTCAAAGAATCTTTAGAGATATTCCAATGCATGAGATGTAAAAGGAGAAATTCTCTCTGTAAAGTGAGAATTTCAGAGGATCTGAGTTTTAGAGACAGAAGGAACCTTAGACATCATAAGTTCAACCAAGACTTAAAATTGCTTCACACGCTGCCCAGCACATAGCAAGCTTTATATAAATGCTGAGTCCTTTCCTTTTCCTCTTCCCTTTTTTAGTTGATTATAGGTCAATGCTTTATCCATTCTATGCCTCTGGAGGCCCACATAGGTCATCAGTACGGAAATCATCAAGTGTTCAGTAAAGGTCTGTTTGTATGTGAGACTCCATTGGAAACAACAAAAGTGAGTGATGCCATGATATGTAATTCTGACCTATCCGCAGCTTACAGTGGAAGGAAGAAGTCATTATTACTCTCAGTTTAACAATGCAACAACAATCTCTACTTACCCCTGCAGGGCCTTTTCTCCAAACCAATCTCCTTTCCCTAAAGTACGAAGAAAGATTGGGTCTTCACTTGGGGAATCTTCTCGAGTGACATTTACCTAATGGGGGAGAGAAGAGAATGAAAATGTTAGAAGAATAAAGCCTTTGTTCCAGGTGCTGGTGGGTGATGATGACTACCTTGGGTGGTCACACACTTGCATTCATCCTTCAAGGTGTGTCTCCTCCATGAAGACTTCCTGGGTCAGGAAGTGATTACTCCTGTCTCTGAACTCCTCTAGCAAACACACACACACACACACACACACACACACACACTCACACACACACACCAAACAAACAAAAAACCCAACAACCTATCTTTCATAGGACCATATATTTTGGGCTGGAGAGCTTACAAGTAATCTAGCTCAAACCCTGTCATTTACACGTGAGGAAATAGGGCCAGAGAAACTTAATGAGTAGCCAAAGCTGGAACTTGAACCCAGATCTTTTGACTCCAATCTAACATTCTTTCCACTGTAAAACACTGACTCTTGGAACAGAATTAAAGGACCCAGAGGTCAATGCTAAACAATTCTGGGTCAAAGTGTTTGTGACTCAGACTCCTGCCAGTTTGATGAACTGGGAGGTGGAGGTAGAGACTGAAGTTATTTCAAAACACACTGTCACTTATTTCTCTGACTATCGAGAGGAGAGTTTCTTTATAGAGGCAAAGCTGTTTTCTGCTTGAATAAACGGAACTAAACAAAGAAAGGGAGGCCTGTTTGGAGGGCCCCCTACTGCCTCTCTTACTGCATTTTCTGGAAAGAAAACAGGTTTAGTGGCCCAAAGAAAATATCTTCCCTAGGGCACTGTTTTTACATTTAATTTCTTTAATGTAGGGAAATCACTTGTTTTCCTTTTCGTTCTAAGACAGGCTTATTAATATGCTAAGTCCTGGGGCTTGCTGACATCCCACCATACCTTTCCATCCTGTTCCTCATCTTTGCCTGTATGAACGAGGCTGCTTCACCTTTTTCCCTTTTGTACAGGAATCAGCACAGATCAGTACTTACTTTCACTTTTTCCATGACTCCCCATGACAGGCTAGGGAGGATTCTTAGCTGACAAAGACCCATAAGGGTGAGGCAAAGATGTTGTTGATTCTCCTTTCTCAAAAATCTCTATGGCCTCTGGGGAAAACTATCAAAAGGCTGGGGTCCTTGATTTAGAACTGATTTCTATAGCATCCCCCTTCCAGTGACTCATCTCCAAGTTCCCAAAGGCTCTGACAATGTAACACAAGTCCTGGAGATGGGATTCAGAAAGACCTACATTTGAATCCCACATCAGGTACTTACTGTGTGTCCTTGGGTAAGTCACTTAACCTCTTTGTTTCAGTTCCCATATATAAAATAAAGTATAAAACTGGCAAGCCTCTAAGGCCATTTCCAGGTCCAAATTCACTATCTCTCTTCTGAAATGTTTTAGGTATGTGGCCTGGGTATGTCACCTAACCTCTCTGTGCCTCAGCTTCCCAATTTATAAAATGGCTGGGATGAACTTGATAATGATAAATAATAGGTGGCATTTGTTTAGTGCTTTAAGGTTTGTAAAATGCTTTGCAATATTGCCTCTAAACTAACTGAGTCCTTCCAAGGCTCTTCTGGCTCTATATCTATGATTTTGCTTTAAGCATCCTACCTGTGTGACCCTAGGCAGATCACCTCTCTGCCTCAGTTACTCACCTGTGAAATCACGGGGTAAGACTCCATGATTTTGAAAATTTAGAGCTAGATCTATGACCTTGTGATCTAGAAAGGCCTTGTGTCTTATCCTGGGGACTAAGGATTCTGGCCTTCGGAGAACCAGCTTGGTTAATGTGGACAGTATCTTTGTCAGCAAGCTCAACACAACATGGTTAAGTTTTTGACCACAGAAATCCAGGAAACCAAAGCTTCTCCCCAGACTCCCATGGTCCTCAGAACGGCCAAGGGATGAGAATGCCGCATTTATCATTGTCTCCGAGTTTCTTCTTTAAAAGACTCCAAAACTGGCATCCACATGAATATCCGTTCACCTGAGTTTGGCCCCAAACTTTTGTTTCTTTCAGGGAGTGGTGAAGACTCCTAAACACAGTGTGCCTCCAACAATGCAGATCATAGTAACAGCAGCTCTGTCAGCAGCGCCCATAAACGTTGCATGAAGTTTGAAAAAGACCCTGAGACAGTTGAGCAGGCAAAGAATCTCTGGGACCAAGAGCATCAGTTGGGTACATTCAAATTTCAATAGACTTTCTGTCCATTTTCAGCCATGGAGCATGAGTTACAAAAATGCTAATTGATTAACCTCTGAATAAATGGTTTTACTCTGATTAATTTTCTTCAGTTCTGGAAAATCTGAGATTCAATTTATCAGACTCTTTCCCCACCCCCAGTCTAGCTCCTGTGCTCAGGACTCTTACACATTCTGATTGACCACAGATAATGCTCCCCTGTCCTGCGACTGACATTGCCCAGAAAAGATCGATAAGATCAGGAATTTATAGCCGGGAAGGATTTGAGAGACCATTCTCCCCACCCTACTCCTCATCTCCATTTTCTAGATAAGGAAGAGCACAAGGAAAATAAGTGACTTGCTTAGGGTCACACAGCTATTAGTGTCAGAAGTGAGATTTGAATCCAGGACCTCTGAGTTCAAGTCCAACATCCCATCTACTACATCATGCAGGCACCTGACAAAAGGGGCCTCAGGAATTACAAATAGTTTGTCTCAAGCGTCCTATCGCACTCCTTTCTCTGTGATCTGATCCCTCCCATTCCCTGATTCCTTTTCTCCATGAATTATCCAGTATTTATTTATATAAATGCTGGATTTCTGTAGTTCTCCCTCACCCTCCACCCCTATTACATAAGCTCCCTGAGAGTAAATAATCTTAATTTTTGTTTCTTTTTCTCAGGCACTATCATGGCGCCTGGTACTGGGTACTTAATAGATACTCATTCAGTTGTTATTGACTTGATACTGACATGTTGGGTCTTGACCTTGGTCTTGGATATGAAGGCTGGTTTTTCCTGTCTTGGCTCTTGCCTCTGGCTGGCAATGGGTCTGTCTGTGGGTTGGTGTAGACTTCCTAAGCGGAGTTCATGAGAGTTCCCTCATTTGTCTCACCTGATTTCTGTTTGTCTCTCCTCCCCCTTCTCACCACTCCTTTGCCGGTATCTTCCGTGGCCTTGTCTCTTCCTCCAGATTCCATACATGTGCTGTTCCCTGATGCAGTGAAACTGGAGCTAGACCCTCCTGGCATTGTAAACGTGCGGGTATCTTGTGTTCTGACAGCTGACCTCACCTAGGGTCTGCTTCATTACTGCTCCATACCTTGCCCTGGCTCTTGACTGCTCTCTAGTGGCTTATTGCAGCATAAACCCTCCTGTAACAGGTTAACCCTTGCAGTGGGAGCAGATGCCCAGAACTACCACAGTTTTAAAAAAAATAGGTTCAGAAGCTGCTTCCAAACCTATTCAAGACTATGTGGTTCCATGTTGCTCATAACAAAGTCAGTCCATTTTCTGTATTTATTTTTCAGGTTCTCAAAGGTGAATCAAAAGGAGAAATGCAAAGACAATGTGGATGTTACTTTCATCACCTTGTTAACTGTTTCCCTTTTCAGGGTGAGACAACACAAGGACTCATACTTTGTCCTCATACTAACATGCCTGGGGTCACATCACAACCGTTTACTTTTCCTCTCCCACTTTCTAAACAGCCTCAAATGGAAACCAAGGTACAGAGAAGTCAAGTGACTTGCCCAAGGTCACACAGCTAATGAAGGCTTGGTCCAGGACTCGAGTGTGACTCACATCATATATAGTAGGGGTTCTTTGCCCTGCTGGATCCCATCTCTATCATATGGCCACAATCACTGGGCACCCACTGTGTACCTGGCAGAATTCTGTAAGAGTACAGAGAAGTCATAGTATTTGGATACAACAATGTCCGCTGGTCTCTGCTGGTTGATCCAGGGACACAGTGACAAAGGGGACATAGAGCAGAGCAGCTCTGGGAACCTCAGAGTCGTAACTAAAGTGTAACCACTGGAGCTTTACTTCAGGGCACCAACATCTGTTAGCGGATTTCTAGCCAACTGCCTTAGCACCTGATAGGCCTCCACTGGCCTTGTGCCATAAGGTGCCTCTTTCCCATTCCACTACTCCACCCCATGCTTTCCTTTACTTCCCCCAATTTATTTTATTCTGAGTGTATCTGACTAGGGAGGATTTACCTCTGTGAGCCCCACTCAAAAGAATTGTCCTTAGGTCCCAGAATTCCTCCTTATGGTTCTGAGGGCTTTTTTTTCCTTTAAAAGCTACATGGAGTTTTAATTCTTATGAACTTTTATAATTTGACAGTAGTCTTCTCTTTCCTCCTTTCCCTTATATCTTAGTATCTGAGTTCCTTCAAAATCCAGGTCAAGCAGTGCCTTTTACATTAAATCTTTCCTGATCTCCTAGCTGCTAGAGTCTTCCCTTCAAAAATTACCTTGTATTCATTTTCCATATAGTTACATATATATGTTTCCATTAATAGAGTATAAGCTCCTTGAGGGCAAAGACTCTTTCCTTTTTGTCCTTGTATTCCCAGTGCCTAGTACAGTGCCTGGAACAGAGTAGGCACTTGAGAAACACTTGGTGATTAATTACTTGGTTAATTATTTTCTTTCCTTTTAAAAATAGGTGAATATAAGTTTACCCTCCATCTTCTCCCTATCCCTTGGAAGTGAGTGGAGTGGCCTCTTCTTCAGTCAATCACTCACTCATTCCACTAGTATTCATTAAGTACTTCCTATGTACCAAGCACTGCGCTAAGTGCGGGTTTGATTGTCTTAAAAATGATAGGTTCATTTCTTCCAGAATTACCTCCCTGAAGCCTAGCTTCTGGTTGCCCTCTCCCAGCGATGGAAGGTTTGAAAAAGTTATGATGGCATCAAGCATTTTACATTCTAGAGTCTTTCTAGAGAAAACCTGGCTAAGAGAGGGTGCCCCAAAGTGATCACTGTTCCAAGTTCAAGGGTCATCAAAGAAACTTACCGTTCCTTTGCTGATGATGAAGAAGGTGTCCCCTCGGGCCCCTTGCCTGATGATGTATTCCCCATTCTCATAGTGTGTCTGAAAAATATGAGAAATAACAGAAAAACTGAGAAACCATCACCACCAAAGAAACTGACCAAAGTACAAGACAACCTGTGACCAGGCAGGAAAGTTCATCAATTCTGGAATCCACAAAGATTATAGAATTGTCTTAAACCAAGATGCATAATAGCTATGAATGAAGTACTTCAACCTCACCCTTTTTTCTTAGAATTGTGGTTATAATACCCCCTCCCCACTTCTCCCATCCCAAGAAGTACATCCACATTCCCCTGACTATTTTTCTGAATTGGATGAGAGGGAAATATACATTTTCCCCTTCCATTGACAGAAAGAGGACAAAACAAAACTGCAGAAGTTCTCATTAAGTTGGAATTTCTCTGATTTTATTTGTCGATCTCATCTGGTAATTCTATCATCCTCAAAATGATACACATGCTTATTGAATCCAGTATAGATAGTAAGATAGCAGGTCTTAGATTAAGTTTTGGGGGCCCATTTTGTGTTTTATTATGCAGGCTTCAGCACTTCATATTTTGATTGTGCCAAAGAGAATTCCTTAATTTTGTGAAGCCAATTCGAGCTCAGTACCTGCAGAGCCTGAGACAGCCATTCTAGGATCACAGGAAGGCTACAAGCAGACCGATTATCCTAGTTGGGGTGTCAAAATTCTGCCTCAGCTGCAGGCACTCGACATATTCCCAGAGCACAAATTATGCCTTCTAAGCCTAGAAGTAATTTTTCTCTCTAAGGGGAGGTAGGAGAAAGCTCATTGCTGGGGCAGGAGGCATACAAGCTGAAAAATGAGAACCATACCATCTGGCCCTGAGTTTCTTTGTACCTTAGCAGGGAGTCATAGTTGGGGACAGAAAACACTGCTGTCAACTGTTCTTATGAGACACAGATCATGATGTGCATATAATATCCATTAGATAGAGCACCATGATATATCCTCGTAAACTCATGCTGTTTCTTCTTGCAATCTTATTCATTCACCATTTTGCCACTGAACTTCCTATAATACATTTTCATTATGATTTGGTTTTCATTCGAAGTTGGACAATCACTCCTTTGCTTCTGAATTGTGTTAGTAGACCAAAGTCTTCTTCAGTTCATTCATGAAGTCATTCATTCACTTACTCACTCAACAAATACTTACTGAGTATCTTCTGTGTACAAAACAAGGCACTGGCGACCATAGAGACTACAAGAATGAAGACTATACTAATGGCCCTGTCTTCATAAAGCATCTGATCTAAGAGAGGAGTTAAGGAGTGGGAAGATGTTTGTAGTTGATTCATGACATTCCTTTACCTAAGAAGCCGCACTACCATGGAATCACCTTTAGTGTAAAAGACGACCTTGCTTGTTTGACACTTAAAGTGTCTTGAAATTTGGATCCAACCTATCTCTCTAGACAGATTTCACATTATTCTTCCTTACAAACTGTATAGTTTGTTAGCTGTTCCCAGTATATGACAGTTAATCTCCTGGTGATGGGTCTTCATACAGGCTGTCCCCAATGTCTGGAGGGTTCTGTCTCTTGGACTCCCTAACTCTTTCTGAAGTTCAGCTCTAGCACCACCTGATGCATGAGACCCTTCCAGGCTGAGCATTGTTTCAGCTCCTCCCCCTCTCAAAAATCAGCTTTTTATATATTTTGTATTTATTTATCTCTGTACTTATTCCCCTCCTCTCATTAGAATGTAAGCTCCTTAAGTGAAAGGACTGTTTCATTTTTGGTTTTATATCCCTATTATCTAATACAATGACTAGTACAAGAAGGTTCGTAATAAATGCTTTGCACATTTTAAAAAGTGTATATTGATGTCATCATTATGGTCAAGTCCAGATGCTAAAGTTTCAGAACTCCCAGACTGAGGAGAAAATATTGCAAGCAACAAGAAAATAAATAAATAAATACTGAGGAAATAGTCAGGATTTTACAAAACCTGGCATCTTCTACTCTAAAAGACCATAGGTCTTGGAACATTATATTTTGAAGAGCAAAAGAGCTGGGGTTACCCCCAAAAATAACTTATCTAGAAAAATTGATATAATCCTGAATGAAAAAAAATGGATATTTGACAAGCTGAAAGACTTTCAGGGATTTGTGACAAAAAGACCAGAAGTCAATGGAAAATTTGGTCTGAAAACATTAAAGACTAATTATAAGGCACTCATTAAAGTCAAACTGTTATATCTGTGTCTAAGCATGTATATGTATGTATATATATAGGAATATGTATATATATAACATATATGTACACACATATAGAAATATCATCAGTATTCTTAAAACTGTCATCATTACTAAGATAGTTCAAACAAAGGTTGGGGTTGAGTTGTGTATGAAAGGGTGATTCTTAAAAAACAAAATTTAGGAAAAGGTAAAATGGAGCAATTATATCGTAAAAATGGGGCATGAAAGGAAGAACTAACACAGCAGGTGAGGGTGGAGGGCTGATAATGTTGAAACATTCCTCTCTTCTGCATTGAAGAGGAAACAATGTGTACATCTGGAAGGGTGCAGAAATCTTCTGAATATGTAGAAAGGTGGGAAAACTCGGGGACAGAGTGGGGGAGGGACTTTTGGAGGGGCATGTGGATTGTGAAGGTGAGAGGAGATGGCAGGTGGGACTCAGAGGGGTGGATGGAATTAGGAGTGGGAGGGCAAGGGGAGAAGATTAGATAAGGTAAAAAGAGAGGTTGAGAATCAAAATAGTGAGTAAAAAAGGTGGAGGGTAAATCACACATAGTAATTATAACTTTGAATATGAATGGGTTGTTTATAACAGCTCTTTTTGTGGTGACAAAGAAATGGAAGTTGCAGGGATGCCCATTAATTGCGGAATGGCTATACAAGTTGTGATGTATGATTGTGGTGGACTACTACTGTGTTATAAAAAATAATGAGTGCAATGATCTTAGAAAGGCGTGGAAAGACTTGCAAAAAACGACGAAGAGCAAAGTGAGCCGAACCAAGAGAACATTGTGTACAGTAATAGCAAAATTGTTTTAAGAACAACTTTGAGTAACTAAGTCATTTTGACTATTATAAATGCACAAATTGAAAATAAAGCATATATGAAGAGAGATGCTATCTGCATCCTGAGAAAGAACCAATAAATAGAAATATATATAATATATTTTTACATATACATAATTTTGCACGTATATACATACGCACACGCGCGCGCACACACACACACACACATATATATATATATATATATATATATATATATATATATAGATGTCTAACAGTAGCCATCTCTAGGATAGGGTGGGGGGGGTTGGAAGAAGAAAAAGGAAGAAAAAAGGGAAAAAATATGTGATAATTTTATTATATAATTTAAAAGTAATAGCAAGTTGTGCATAGTAGACTTGTGGTTTTCTATGCAATTATTTTTTAAAAATATACTATGTAATGGAAATGCTTATTTTATTCCCTAAATTAAAAATAAAATAAATTTTAAAAAATTGCCTCCAGCACTTAGCACAGTGCCTGCCATAGAGTAGGTGCTTAATAAATGCTTATTGACAACTTCACTGGAAATGATAATAGCTAGAATGGTAATAGCTAGCATTTATGTAGCCCTTTCTGGTTTGTAAAGCACTTGCCAAATACCATCCCATTTGATGGTCCTAACAGCCCTGGAGTGTGGGTGCTATTAATATCCTCATTTCATAGACAAGGAAATGAAGACAGGCAGAGGTCAAGTGACTGGACCACAACTACCAATGACATCTTGACCAGGGAAGTTCTAACACAACACCATAAACAGACAGTTACTTAGCTTCTGATTGGCTGATTTTTTTTTCACTTGAAATAACCAGACTCTTATCTTTGGATGCTGAGGTTAGAACACAGAGGCCTGGCCCACAGCAGCAAACAGCATTACCCTGCACAGAAACCCCACATATCTCTGTGGGGAAGGAAGGAAATGTGCTAGAGAAATAAATGACTCTTGACCCTGAGGAGCTTTGTTAATACAGCTGAAGACACAGAATATAACATGAGCCAAGACTACTTAGAAAGCAAAATATCAAAAATCATGAATGATTACAGGGAGAACAATACTGCCAGCAGACTACAAGTGCTGCAGGGAAGCAGACAGGAGGTGATTATGACTTATCTAATTCAGTCACATAGTCAAGGCCTTTTTTTCAATTTTTTACTCATGTTCACTGATGGAAAATATGGCCCAGAATAATGAGATTCAGTGTGTGAAACACCTGATGACAAAAAGATTCTGAGAGGGGACGGAGGTCACTGACTTGAAGCCAGAAGTAAGGAACAACATGGAATGAGAGGAAGCAACAGAGTCACGTGTAAGCTCCTTGAGGGTTGGAAGAAGGTCATTTAGTCCTTGTCCCTTGTATCCCCAACACAATATCTGGTATGTAATGAGCACATAATAAATGCTCCTTAAATGAATGTATGAATGAGTAAATGAATGGTGCTGCTTCATTTTGCTTCCCTGATATGTGATGGTATGTCTTATTCAAAAGGAAATAAATAGAAAGAGGAAGTCCAATTCCTTTTTCTGTAAACAATTTCTGCCTATTCCTCTCTACCTGCCCTGCCCGCCTTGCCCCCATGGGACAGCTGTTGTAGTTATGTTAAAATTAATAGTTGAAGTCTCAAAGTAGAGGTTGTAGCATTTTATTTAATAACTTTTTTCTTCTGTTTATACTCTCTAGAGAGATTTTTTTCCTGTTTTTTTTTTAAATTACATTTTGGATTTCTGTCTCATGAATTTAGGAAGCAGGGAATAGAGTTTTACCATGGTCTGTGTGGAAAGGCCCGGTTCACTCACATTTCACAGTTGCTATCTGGCCACGATGCTAATACAGCAAATTGGTGCCGACTGACACTCACCAACTTGTGGCTTGGCTGAGGAGGGACTGAACTGTGGCCAAGATCCACCAACTTGAGACCAATCACCTCTGCCATGGAGACTGTCTTCCTTGAAAGCCACACACTCAGCCAGGTGCAATCAGGATTAGAAAAAGCATAATAATGTCTAGCATCCTTTCCTTAACTCTCTGAATGTGGCAGTGGTGTGTGACTTGGGATCAGAGGCCATGCTAGGCATAAGGAACAGCCAATGCAAAGGCACAGAGTTGGGAGTGGTGTACAAAGACTATTGTTGCTGGATCACACAGTTAGTGGAGGAGAATAAAATGTAAAAAGGATGGAAAAATATGAAGGAATCAGGTTATAAATATATATATATTATATATATATATATATATAATACTACATGTATATGTATATATGTGTATATATACATATACACACACACACCACACACACATATATATATGTATATATATATACACACACATATATAATAGAAGAGCTTATATAGATCCTGGGAGAAATAGGGAGCCAGTGAAGTTACTGAGTGAGAGGCAGGGTAGGAAGATATTTGACATGGTCAGATCTTCACTATAGGAAAACCACTGGCAGCTGAGTGGAGGATGGATTAAGCGAGATTTGAGGCAGGGTGAAGGTGGGCATGACTGTATGACTAGAAAGAAGGGGGCATAGAGGAGAGTTTTTGGAAAGGTAGATGCAATGAGGTTTGTAGGTAAGTGAGAGTGAAGTATTGAGGATGACACTTGTCACCTTAGGTGACAAGAAAGATCCTGGTACAGTCAATAGTAATAGGGGAGTTCAGAAAAGAAGTTCAGAAATCCAAAGAAGGGATGATCATGAGTTCTGTTTTGTTAATGCTGAATTTGAGATGTTTGTAGGATATCAAGTTTGCTAAGTCAGGTGATGGAGGCAGGGTGTTAAGGCAGAAAACGTACAGGATTTGACATTAGAAGACTGGGTTTCCAATCCCCTGTTGCCTGTGTGGCACTGGAAAATTATTTTTAAGCTCTTTGTGACTCTGTTTCTTCATCTGCAAAATGAGTAAATTTAGGTTAGATGGCTTCTGAGATGGTACAACTCCATCATCATAGTGATTGAAAAGGATGAAGCATATATGTGGATAAAGAAATACTATGAATATCATAGGAATTGCTAGAAGAAACAGACATCGACAATTAAGAGGATCAGCAAAGGCCTACTGTAGGAGGCAGTCCAACCACCATGCTTTTTATTGGATGAAGATTACCTTCTCAGGCATTTACAGAACAGATTTCACCTTTGAGTTCCTCCCATGGAAATGGCCCATGGGTTCAGTGATCATTGTTATGTTTATGCTTCCTAAGTCTATTTATCTACCTCTAAGTTTTCTCCTGAGCTCCAATCTTGCATCACCACCTGTCTCTTGGACATCTCAAAGCATGTCCCTGAATCATCTCAAATTTAACATTTCAATACAAGCTCATTATCTTTCCCCCAAAACAGCCCTTTCTTAGAACTTCTTCTATTGCTGCTAAAGGTTCCGCCATCTTCCTTGTCTCTCAGGCTCATAACTCTACTCCTCTCAGCATATATAATCTGTTGTTAAGTCTTGTAGTTTCTACCTTCACAATATAATTTGTGATCCTTATCCTTATCCACTCACACAGTCTCCACTCTTCTTCAGGCCTTTGTCACCTCTCACCAGGACTGTTCCGGTGGCTTCCTAATTAGTCTCCCTGACTTAGGCCTCTCTCCCATAATCCAGCCTCCACTCAACTGCCAAAGGGATTTTTTCATCTAAAATGTAACCACATCTTCCTTTTACTCAATAAATTTTGGTGACTCCATATTATCTCTAGGATCAAATATTTGAATCTAGGATTCAAAATATTCTCTATTTGGCATTTAAAGGCCTTCAGCAACTTGGTATTTTTCTATCTCTCCAGTCTTACCTTTTCATCTCCTCCATACACTCTGTGAGTATGCTAGCAACATTAGCCTTCTTGTGATTCCTTACACATGGCACTCCATCCCTCCACTTCTCACCTTTTCACTCACTGCCTAAGCCCCCTGTCTGGGAGACTCTCTCTCCTGAAGGTCTCTTTTGTAGCTTTGCCTTCTGATCATTTTCAATTCAGAACACAGGCTGGACATTGGGCAGGGTGTGCAGTTTACCATATTTCTAATACCAACAACAAATCCTTCAAAAGACTGTCAATCTGTGTTCAAGCCAGTCATCTCCATGCTCTCCCAAAGCTGACTCACTCCTTATTCTAAACACGAACATGTGGTATCTCTGGGGTTTTAGGCCTCATCAATATTACACAAGGTGTTTCATTCAGATGATGCATATTCTTTATAAGGAACTTTTTTAAACATTTGTCTCATTAAACAGTGAATAATTGCAAGGTCCACCTTTCCTCAATCGCCGAGATTGCTAATTTTTTTTAATTCATCCTATTAAAAATATCCTTTATGACTGACTATTCCTATTACACACAATCACTACAAAGAGTCATCTTGGCCGATCCCATCCCATTCAACGGTGGGTCTCGTTCTATCCTATCCTGTGCCAATACTGGGACTCTACTGATCCCACTCTTATCCTAACACAGCCTTAATTATTCCCTGTAAATGTGTCCAGTTATCCCCCAGTGTGGATTCATTGCCCACTGAGAATTGGACACAAGCTTATTTCCACTGCTTATATTTCATGGCAAGGACTCTCTCAGCCACTACTCTCCATAATAGGGCAGAGAAAAGTTTTGACTGAGCTTGAAGTCAAGACTTTGTATTTTTCTGCTCTGAAATGCAAGATATGAAAATTCAAATATGCAACCAGCTGCTTATCAGCATAAATGGCCATAATGAAGATAATCTAGTTTAAAACAAAACAAACAAAAAGGAAAACCTTACCAACTTAAGCAGGAGACAAAACTCTAGTGAATAAATGAAGGCTTCCTCATTCCCTTGTACATTATTACCAGGTGGGCTTCTTTCATGCTAACCTTGCTGCGTTTCTGTCTCTAAGCAGCTTCAAGGATGTCATCGTCATTCATAAAAAAACACCTTTTTTCATAACAGGCCACACATGTAGTGATATTTTTTTTAAACCATTAGTTCCTCTCTCTAAGTTTTCACAATAACTGATTAAGATGTTTCTTTGACCCTTTGTTTCATCTTTCTCCTCTTATGGCTCTCCTTCCTTGTTGTTCCCACCCCCAAACTTTCTGGCTAAAGGAAGAAAGAATCTTCCTTTTCTGCTTTCAAATTCATTCTTTTTCCTCTGGCTTCCCCCAGCTAACCTTTGGCACTCTTGATAATGCCAGCAAAACTCTGGAGGCCTGGCTAGTCCTGCCTTTCTCTGCTGGTTTTGGTCTTTGAAAACCTGGAGTTCTTCACATCTTAGGTGGCCCAGATTACACCCCATCCTTTAATCCTCCCAAATACCTTTACAGCTTAAGATTCAAAAGCAGTTGTTGACCCAGCAGTGGCAGCCCAGACTTGCTAAATCCAGACTCTAACTATCAAACAAAGCTGGAGAAAACCTTATCTGAACCTCCACAGACAGAATTGGTCTCCTGTTTGTTGGAGGCTTTCAAGGATTCCGACCATTCTCCAAATGGATTTTTCAGTCCCCATCTTTTACTCTCAGAGATTATCCATTTGAACATTCTCATCTAGCACACCAAGACATACAGGAGGCTGAATACCACTGACTGGGATGCTTCATTTCATGCTTAATCTTCTTAGTAGAAAATAAAATTGCATAGCTGAGGCAAGCCAGCATTCCCAATTCACTTAATTTAACACAAACTCCAAACTGAGTCTGATCTATCAATACCTGTTAATATCTAAGGAATTTATTAAACATTTGCCATTGAACAATTGTAAAATGTAAAGATATTCTTACAAGAATCCATGGCTGACAATAAATCATTCATTCAAGTATGAAGGATTGATTATATAGCAGGCACAATCCTAGGTGCTGGGGATACAGCAACGGAAAAGAACATCATTTCTGTCCTCAAGGATCTTGTACTCTAATGGGGAAAAAGCATGTACACATATTCATTTTTACCAAATACCTAAAAATTATGAAATGATTTGACAGGTGAGGGGATGGGGGTGTTTGACGTTAGAGGGATGGTGCAGTCAGGAGTGGGACCTAACCTGTCCGCAGGTGAGAAGGCCCATTGGACTTCATGGAGTAGAGCACAGGAATCTCATAGATACAAATAACTCCAAGGCCCTTTGAGGTTGTCTATAATCATCCCCTCATTTTCTAGACCAGGAAGGGAGATGAGGGGAAGTCGAGTGACTTCAATGTCCACTAAGCCTATTGAGGGGGGTGAGCTCCATTCAAGACTTTCTGGGCCTCTCCTCCATGTTATAGCAGACTCTTCTCTCCAGAAGACACTGCTGCCTCTGTGCATTCTTCACCCAGGGACAATTTCTCTCCTCCTGAGGCTCCATCCCCTGGTTGGCAAGTCTCTCCAAGAATCTCCTTTTCGAGGAAGTGCCCAGGCCAGCCCTATGCTCACACCTTGTCTCCTCTCCCAACTCTACTCCTGGCTGTCCAGACCTCTCCTCCATGACTCTACATGGCACCTTCTCCTCTCTTTCCTCTTTTCAGCTTTTTTTTTATGTATTGTCTTCCACAGTAGAAGGGAAGCTCTCCGAGGGCTTTCTTTTTTCCTTTTATTTTTATGCCCAGGGCTTAGTGTAGCACCAGGTACACAGTAAGAGTTTAATAAATGCTCAGTAACAGTTGACAAACTGTGAGTTGTTGTCAAGACCAGAAGATGAGTTTGTAGTTTATCCTAGAGGCAGTAGGGAGCCATTGGAGCTTCTTGAGCAGGGGAGTGACACGAATATACCTGTGCTGTAGAAATATCAGCTTTCTCAGAAGTGGAAGTTCAAGGATCTCTTTATTACCTCTAGGATAAAATACCAACTCTTCAGAACTTGGGATGTAAATCTCACCCTAATTCCCACCTACTTTTCCAGATTTATTTCCCATTTTACCTTTTATACACTCTCTAAAGCACCTGCTGTTGTCTAAACTTGGCAGTCCATCTCTTGCTTCTCTGTATTTACCCAGGCAGTTCCTCATGCCTGGCATGCACTCTCTCTCAGCTCCACCTCTGAGAATGCCTGGCTAACTTTGTACCTGTCTCAGGTGTCACCTTCACTGCCATGTTTATGTGCTTCTGCCTACACCTCCAATGAACTGCCCTGGGACTCTAGGCTCCTGAAGGGCAAAGGCTTAATATAAGTGAGACCCACCTCTCTATCCCACAGTCCATTTCATGCCATGCTGCCGTGCTCACACCCCATCGCCAATGCTCTTACATTTGAACATAGTTAGCAAATAAATACCACCAAAACCCTCTTCTCCGGCCACCACACCCCACTCATATTATCCCCCCCCCCCATTAGAATGGAAACTCCTGGAAGGTAGGGATTTTCTTGCTTGTATTCATATTTCAAATGCTTAGTTCAGTGACTGACATGTAGTGAAGGTTTGAAAAAACACTTTTCCATTCCACAAATTATTTGGATTTACTTGTCTATTGGTACATTTCCTCCTCAGTAGAATATAAGCTCCTTGAGGGCTGGTTTGTTCTTCATTTCACCTTCATGTCTCTGGCTCCTAGCACAGTGCCAGACACATGGAAGGCTCTGGTAAATTCTTGTGGATTGGACTGAACTGTGTCACAGAGGACTATACCTTGCAGAGTCACACAGCAACTACTTGTAAAGCTATTTTAAACATTTTAACCAAAGGAAGCACAGCACTCAGTTGAGGAAGGGTGTGGGGAGAGGGGAGACATCATTCATTATTTCTAGGTTACCCACCACCCAAACCTAAACAGGACAGAAACAGTTGAACAAGTAAAAGAAAATGCCCATTTTCCTAGTTACATAAAGCTTTGGTGTTTTACCAAAAATTTTCCAGCCTTTGCCAATTGATAGAATGGCTCCTATGGAGGTCAGGCCTATTCAGTAAGGGATGGGAGGCTATCCTGGGTCTCCATGGCAGACAGAAGAGAAGGGAAGAGAATGCATTTTGATGAAGTACTGTCCCACCTACCATGATTTTAGCAATGGGGGAGGCTGCTAGTACACAGCAGCTTCTCCTACTGACGCAAGCAGAAAAGCCAACTGAAACATTATATGAGAGTTAGCGGGGGCATTGACCACATCATCATAACTGAAAGGACATCAGAGGCCACCCAGAATAACCTCATCCTCACTGTACAGCTGAAAAACTGGGGGAAAACTAGAAAATGGAGGCCTCGGAGGTTAAATTACTGTCCGGGGTCATACATAGCAGGTAGGTGTCGAGAGAACTTGCCAGGATTTGAACCTAGGTCTTCCTGATTCCATGGCTGATCCTCTGTCCAGGATGCCACTCTGCCCAACAGGAAGAATGCTCTATCAGCCAAAGTGGTTCCTGTGGAGATCTGGGATTTGGGGGGAGGGGGATGTTCCTTCTGTTTTCTTGAAGGACTGTCAGTAATATCAATGAAAACACCAATCAGCAAACATTTATTGTATCCAATCTGTGCCAGGAAAAATGATGTCTTGTCTTTGAGCTCTCCTCATTGTTTTAGCCTGTTCCTTTCTAAGTTGGGGGGATACTATAAAACATCTCAAGATCCATCCATTTTATGATTCTATAATTAGTAATATAACCAACATCCTATCTCTATTCTATCTCCAGTGTTTCTGCAGAGGCATCAAGGTCTAACTCAGGTGACAACTCCTGTGTTAGGCTTTCCTGATCCACAGTCCTGCAACCCGTGCTCCTCCCCACCCCCCAGCCCCCAGTTATTCATGCTTGGTGTCTCTTGAGATGACTTTGTATATACTTTGTAGTGAGAGGGGATGTGGACAAAGAGTCGGCCTTTAAGGAAGGAAGGTCCCAGTTCAAGTCTTGACTCTGATATGTACTGGATGTGTGACCCTGGAAAATCACTTGACCTTTCAGTGTCCTAGGCAACTATCTAAAGCCATAAGCTGCATTGGTAGAGGGAATTTCCTCACTAGGGAATTCTCTATAAACACAGAAATCACATGTCTAGTCTCTAGGCTTTATATTGACTTAGCTGTGTAAATGTCACAACCACCCGGTAGAACGCAAGCCCCTGGTATATTCAAGGCCTTAACACAGCCTCCCACATTATAGGGGATTCTTAATTGGTGAGTGAGTTGAATTAAGACAAGAAGTGATGGAGCGGGAAGCATCTCAGCAGATAATCAGATATCATCGCATCTAGGAGAAACATAAAATTATCTTGTCATGGACTGAAAAGAGTGAAGGAATAAACATTTATTAAGAGCTCACTGTGTCAGACGGCTGTACTCAGCGCTGGGGACACAATTCAAAATGGAGACGGTTCCTGCTTTTCAGGAGGTGACATGCAGGGACTGAGAAATGTAAGGGGGCTTGGAAATCAAAGCAGATGCAGCCTCCTCGTTTCACAGACAATGAGACTGAGACTCGGTGGGATTAAGTTATTTCCTGAAGGTCACGCAGAGGGCAAGTGGCCTTTGGGACATGGGGCACAGAACTCAAAGTTTTCCTCCTCCGCGTGGATATCCCTTTCCTGTTGGCCTACTGTTTGGTCACAGCAGCGTTTAATGAAACTACTTATTCTAGGGGGCCTGGCTGCAGACCGGTTTCCTTATTTCCATTCCAATGAGGCTAAGAGTGCTGCAATGACAATTCTTGTTTTTCAGATTGACAGAATTCTTTAATCAAAGTTGGTTAAGTTTATTTTGACCCTTTGGATTAACTATAATCAATCTGAATTTTAAAAAAGTCAAACTAGGAGAGAACTACTAATATTGCTGGCATCCTTCCCATTTTCAGCAGTGGAGAGAGGGCCACCGTCAAGATGAACTCAGTAACTCTTCTTTGGGTTTCTCTAGGCCCCTGCCCACCTCCCTATCTAGACTGACAAAGAGCATTTAGAACAACCCAGCCCCTGCTCCTGAATCCTGAAAAATCTAACTTTTAGTAACAGCTTTGAAAACTCGGCCACCTTTGCCACATTTCATCTCAAGAGCTGTAGTATCCAAATACCACCACTGATCCTTTTATTACCAAATGATATCATAACAAACAGACTGATGTTATGAAAGTTAGACTGAAAACACAAAGAGATAAACATGGGGATAGATAAATAGATATACATATAGAACAAACGGTACATAGAGACAAATAAAGATATAGAGAGATGAACAAGATAGAGATATGTGTATACATATATTTGAAATATATATATTATATATGTATATATACATGTTTGTTCTGTATACACGTCTATATGTACATGTTATCTCTCTGTTAGAGTTTAAACTCCTTGAGGGCAGGGACAATTTTACTTTTGTTTTTGTAATCCCAGTGCTCAGCACAGAGCTTTGAACATAGTAGGTCTCTTATTAATTCTTGTTGACAGAGTCATTTATTCACTCCCTCACCTTATAGATGGTGGGGAAGGGACTTACCTTTCCACTTTCCGAAATCTCACTATTAGAAATTTATTTCTTTGACTTAAAGCATTGTGAGTACCTAACAGTTCTTTTCGAAAATGCAGAAAAGTCCAGAGGGAGTAGCACACTAAGATTTTAGCAGTGAAGCACTGTGGCCTAGCGTGAACTTGTTCATTAGAAATGGATAAAGAAAAAAGCAAATAAATAACTTTAAAAATACTCATTAACTGCATGCTATGTACCAAGGACTCTGCTCAGCTCCAAGTGTATGAATGCAAAGGCAAAAAAATGAAGGACAGTAGGAAAGCAGGGAATGGATTTTCTCAAAGGAGCAGGAGGAGGGGAAGAGCAAGAGATGCAATTTGGAAAACGGTGATAGGCTCTGACCACTAAAGAACAAAGACTCGGAAGTGTCTGGGAGGAGAAAGCCACCAGGCAGGGAGAAAGAAGAGCATCAGAAGTTTACTTCTTCATTCTACGCAGGGCACTCCGAGGTCATGAAAGGTTTGGATAAGATCTTTTTTTCCTTTTTTTAATAACCAAAGAGGGAATAAACTCGATCAGAATTGATGGTAATGAGGGCTGATGCCTACCTCCTGTTATCTTAATGTAAAATTTAGTTTTCCCTTCTATTTCAATGCCCAATACTTAGTGGTTTTTCTTGCAATCCAATTTTCACTATGACTCTGGGAAGAATGAACAAAGAAATAAAAGTTCCTTTCCTTGTTAGAAAGAAACACGAGGATGACGGCCACAGGGGACTCGTGCAGCATCATTCTCTGCTTGTGACAAACAGTGGAATTCAACAGCGATAGGCATATCTCCAAAGCTCAGTCAAGGGCAGCCAAGGAAGCGTCCTAGAGTTTCGTCAAGTAATTCAGAGGGCCATACATGGCTACTCAGGCATGTTCACATGAGCCAATCTATCTTAAAATGCAGTATCATCATCGCTATCATCAGTTACCCCTCAGCTTCTATACAAGGCAGTGATCGCTATTTTTCTCAAGTAGGCATAGAGTACAGGGAGATTACACAGAATCACAGAATGGAAGGAACTTCCAAGGTCTTCCATCTAATTCAACCTATACTTAAATGAGAATTCCCTTGACAAAACAACAGACAAAGCTAATCAAGCCTTTGTGTACCATTCCTGATAATTTATATGCCGGCCTACTTCCCGTTCTTCCTACATGTAATATCCTATCTCCCATCCATGCACAGGTGGCTCCCCATGCCTGGAATGCTCTCCCTCCTCATCTCTGCCTCTTAGCATCTCTGGCTACTTTCAAAGCTTAGGCCAAGAGACACATCTTCCATGAGGCCTTTCTCTATGACCCCAGCTAGACCACCCCTCCAAATGATGTTGTATTTACTTTGTATCTACTTCTGTGTATACATGTTGCTTCCTCCAGTAGACTATAAGCTTCTTGAGGACAGACACAGTCTCATTATTGAATGCCTTCCTTGCTAGTTCTTTCCTTCTGAGATTACTTTATTTCTCTATCTACTTGCAAGTATATGTCTGTGTGTGCATCTATCACTTAATAAACATTTGCTGATTGACTCTCTTTGCATTCTCAATTCACTGACAGGGTTCCTGTTACACAGTAATATAGTAGGGGCTCAATAAATTCTTGTTGACTAAATTGAATAAAAGACTTCGAATGAAGGGGAGCACACCATGTCCAAAGATTATCCATTGCACTTTGGGCAGTGCTACTTACTAAGAAGTTTGTCCTTTCATCCAGTGTAATTGGCCTTTTGTAACTTCTACCCAAAGCTCCTGGTTCCACCCTCCGGGGTAAAGCTCTTTCCAAACACTTGAACACAGCTACCATGTCTCTGCTGAGTCTTCTCTTTTTTTAGGCTAAACATCTCATGTTCCTTGAACTAATTCTCCAATAGACTGAACTTATGTGTCTTCATCATCTCTCTCCCCCAAGACGGATGCTCACCAGTTCTTCAATAAACAGAAGCACCCAGAATTAAATACAATATCTACACCTGGTCAGATCAGGTCAGAGTATCACAAAACCACTGCCTCCCAGATTAACCTATCAAAGGTTGTGTGACCATCTATGACCATCCCTTCCACCATCTATTTCCATACTGACTGCAACATGAGGGAACAACCAACACCTAGTTTAAAAGGACTTTCTTTCTCTGGCCTTAGTCAAAGGGCACACACAGCTATATTCACACACCTCAAATGAAGTGTGATGGAAGCCCTTTTCAGACCTTTCAGGATTGTATAAATGAGCTGCATGAATCTGTTGATCAACTCAAAATTAAGCAAGCACACCTAGAGCTATCTAGGTGGCACAGTGAATAAAATATCAGTCTTAGAGTTGGGAAAAAAGGTTGAATTCTATCTCAGACACTTCCTAGCTGTGTGATTCTGGATAAGTTCCTTGAACTCTCTCAGAC
Source organism: Trichosurus vulpecula (assembly GCF_011100635.1). Classification (NCBI taxonomy): domain Eukaryota; kingdom Metazoa; phylum Chordata; class Mammalia; order Diprotodontia; family Phalangeridae; genus Trichosurus; species Trichosurus vulpecula. The sequence goes on along the minus strand of NC_050580.1, from coordinate 15,327,504 downwards.
TCAGTTTTATTAGCTATAAAATGTAGACATCAAATTAAATAATTCAGGTTAGATATTTACTTATTAAGAGCCTAATAAATGTAGCATATGGTTCTAGGAGCTATAAGAGATTAAAGGTTGGAAGACAAAACATGGGGTTTACCATCTCTGACGGGGTGAGATGACACAAACATATATAATGATAGTATAAAATAATTTGTAATAAATGCATAAGAAATGTATAATCAAAGAGTGCCATTTAGTCCATATAGGAAACGATTTTTGCATTGGTCATGCTCCCAAATGTGTCTGCTTTTGCACCTGGGAATCATAATTCCTCTTTAAGGATGTGGGCAGTGTGTTTCATCACTGGTCCTCTAGAATCATGTTTGATTGTTGTGTTGATCAGACTTCTTAGGTCTTTCAAGTTGTTAGTGTTTATAATGCTGTTGTGACTGCATAAACTGTGTTCCTGGTTCTGCTCATTTCACTGTTTCGGTTCATACAAGTCTTCTCTAGTTTCACTGAAACCATCAGGGACCCTGTTTTTTTTTTTAATTATCTGTTTTGTTTTGTTTTTTGCTATTTTTTGCCATTATTTGTACCTTTAGCATTTAGCACAGTGCCTGGCACATAACAAATGCTCAATAAATGTTTGTTGAGTGTCTGATTGACCTGTGATTTTTTTTTTTTGATCCAGACTCTATCAGTGTTCTAGCTGCTCTCTCTAATGCACCATAAAGCCCATTCCCAATCTTCAGGTAGCCTGAACATCACTTTTTACCAAGTCCTTGATAAACAGTTTAACCAGTAGAGGGCCCAGGCTAGCTAAAGAGATAAGTTTCTTCAGCTCCCTAAACATAAAGACAAATTCTGGACAGAGATTTAAACTTTGCTGAAGACAGCCAGCCTTGGGGTTAAAATAAACTAGATTTCTGAACAGCACACCAGGGCTTCATTGAACACATCCGGGCCAAGAGTAAACCTAAGTCACCAGTTAGAGAAAACAACAGCATGAGCCCATTTCCTCTCTTCCCAGAGGGCATGCTTAAGGGAGAGGGATTGATTTTTTGATATGGATGCCAACAGAATTGGACAACAAATAAGCATGCTTCCTAGAGAAGGTGTCTCTTCTATCTGAGTATCCAGGTGGAACGGTGAATTAGAGGGCAGGATTTGGACTCAGGAAGAGAGGAGTGTGTACCTGCTTCAAACGCTCCTTAGTTGTGTGACTCTGGGTGACTCAGCTTGTCTGTACCTCAATTTCCTCATCTGTAAAATGAGGGGTGATGTTAACACCTACTTCAGACTTGTGAGGAGGAAATGAGTTAACATATGGGTGAGTTTACATATGAGAAGTGCTTTGTAAGCCTTAAGGCACCATATAAATGCTAGCTTAGTATTATTATTATATAGCTGTTTTTAGCTATATTTTGCCAATGGGGAAGCTGAAGTTAAGGAGTCACATGACTTGTGCAGAGCCGTACACCTAGTATCTGAGTCAGGATTCATACTCATTCGTACTGTTCCCATCTCCAAGGACAGCACTTAATCCACTATTCCATCGAGCTACCTCAATTCATATCACATTTCCAGCCTCAGTTTCTTCATCTGTAAAATCAGGTAGTTGGTTTAGATGGTCTCCAATGTCTCTGCCCACTCTGAAGCAATGATTCTATTATCTTATTCCTGCCAAAAACCATCACCAGGAAGATCACAGGACCATTTTTTACCATTACTTGTAAGGACCAAGTAATTAAAATGACTTTCCAGTAAAAACTCGAGATGACACCTACTTTTATTCCTCTAGAATGCTGGCATAGCACCTTCCTTAGGCTCGAAGGCCCATGAAATCCTGAGCAAACACTTTAATCTTTGCTCATATCCCCCAAGGAAAGCTGGACTCAGCAAAGCAAAGGCTTCAAAGACGCTGGGATGTTTTATGAGTAGCGGACATAAAATGAATTTAACCTAAATTAAAGGATTACTTTTATAAGATGAAAGATAAGTAACCCACTAATGACTCTCTGTAGGATAGAAGAGACACTTCAAGCATCAGAACTGAATGTTTAAAAACTGTGACTTTTCAGTATGAACAATCACATAAATACCCATTGTTATCAAATCTCCAAATACTGCTTGTTGTTAAATACATAAGTTTCGTGGAGGAAAATGAACAGATCGGCCAGGATTCCATAACTGTGTCTGACAGATATTTGCCATTTTCATTTTCCTAAATATTGGATACTCATTTTTATTTAAAATGTCAGAGTTCAGGAAGGTTCAACTAGGAATACTTTAAAATATACTATTTGAACACTAATTTACCAATATTAGATATTTTAGGAGTTTCATTTACTTAAGAAAGAATTTATAGAAACAACAGATCTTCCTAAAACTTATAAAGAAAAGCTGTTTTTAATGATATTCATATTACCTAAAAAAATTTTATTTTCTTTGGCAAAAATGACTCATTACAAAGAAACTAGGGAAGACTTGTATCAACTGATGACGAGTAAAATGTGCATAACCAGGAGAACACTTTGTACAATACCAACAACATTGTATACACAAACAGTCTGGGAACTCTAATTGAATCAATGCCAAACTATGAGACCAGTGATGAAGTATGTTCCCAGGAGTATGTAGGTAAATGTTTAACAACCAACTGTCCAAAAAAAAGTGTGTGCAAGGCATAGTTTTAGTTCACTTTGTATTATTAAGATTTTCTCCAATACTCTCTTAAGTCTAGACAATCAACAAAACAAACAAGCTTTGATTTGTAGGCTTTGCTGATTTCTGAGGTGTAAATGCTCACACTGAATGTTCAACAGATCAGCTCCAGAACACCCCTAAGTGTTACCTATCTCTACAGAGAAGACATTATTGGTATTTTTTGGACATGGCCAAGGTTTAATTTCTTTTGCTTTGACTATGCATGTTTCTTATAAGAGTTTGGTTGTTTATCTCCCCTTTCCCCCCAGCCCCACCCCTGCTTTAAGTAAAGAAAGGAGAGGGAAAGAAAAGAAATGTTAATGAAAAAAAGAAAATTTAATTCAGAAATTAAAGTATAACAAGCAAACAAGAATTAGATTTGGTGAAACTCCCAGGTTAGTGTTTCCTGTGTCTCTGTCATTCCCTGGAATCAAGGCAGCAGTTGGATCAGTGTAGTGGGGAGGAAGAAAGGTTGTTATACTCAAAACAATCTCTTCAGTTCAATTGTGCTTTCCAATTTACATAGTGATTTCTGTGTAGGGCTTCATGTAACTCCCACAACAACCCCATCTGGTTGTTATTACAGGTGCTAAGGCCCCGGATGAGGAAAGGGAACCTCAGACACATATGCTCATTTACACGTGGTCACACAGCTAAGTGTCACAGAAGGCATTCAAGACCAGGCTTTCTTGACTCCACACCTATGCCTTTCATCACTACTGGATGGGCATGTCCAGTATTGACGCTTTACTTGGGAGTTTACAGTGTAGCATCTGGACAGAAAAGGCACAAGGTTTGGAGTGAGGAGACCAAGGTTCAAATTCTGTCTTTGCAGCTTATTAGATATAGAAACTGGGCAAATCAATGAGCCTCAGTTAGTCTCATTTTTCTCCTCTGTAAAACAGAAACAATATCCTTCATCATACTACCTAGCTCATAGGTTGTTGTGAGAACTGTAAACTGTAAACTAAAAAGAGTCTATCATCGCCATCCCTTATCAGCATAGTCCAGTGGAAAACATATTGGTTCTGGAGTCCCAGGGCCTGGTTTCAAATTATGGCTTTGAAGTTTACTATTTTTTGTGATCTTGCACTTTACCTGGACTCAGTTTACTTATTTGTAAAATGAGAGAGTTTGACTGGATGGCCTCAAGTCCTTTCCAGCTTTGGAAGTGATGCCATAACCCCACACAGGACTTTGGGGAGGTCAGCTAACTCTTCAGGCTGTCAGTTTTCTCTTCTCCAAAAGGAGAGGGTTGGCTACATCGAGGGTTCTTCTGCTTTTTTTGTCATGGACCCCTTTGGAAGTCTCGTAAACCTGATAGACCTTGTTTCAGAATCATGTTTTGAAATATGAAAATAAAATATTTAGAAGTATAAAGAAAAACAAATATATTGAAATACAGGCAGCTAGGGGATACATTAGGTAGAATGCAGGCCCTGGAGTCAGGAAGAAGAGTTCAAATCTGACCTCAGACACTAGTTCTGTAACCCTAGGCAAATCACGTAACCTTGGAGAAGGAAATGGCAAACCACTCCAGTATCTTTGCCAAGAGGCAAACAAAAAACCCTAAATGGGCTCACAAAGAGTAAGACACAACCGAATAACAACAACATTGAAATACAGCTGTCAAGATATTTTTAAAAGGTAATGGACCTTTGGTTTGGGTGAATTCTAAGATCCTTCACAGTTCTACATCCATGAGCTAATGAGTCTATGAGCACCATAACTACTTATGATAATTGCTTTATGGATGTCACTATAGCTAGAAGTTATTCACTTATAACTATTCAGCCTAAAATCAATTCTGGCTCTAAGCTAAAATGTAAGAGGGGAATTTCTTTTAAAAATCATGAGTTCCATAATGTTAGAATAATTATTTGGATTTATATGGTCCTTTAGGGTTACAAAATGCCTTCTGACTATTATGTAGATAAATATATGGCAGAGAGAGAGAGAGAGAGAGAGAGAGAGAGAGAGAGAGAGAGACGGAGACAGACAGAGAGAGACAGAGACAAAGAGAGACACAGAGAGAGAGAGAGGGGGAGGGGACAGAGAGAGAGCAAGAGAGAGAGAGAGACAGAGACAGAGACAGAGAGACAGAGAGACAGAGACAGAGACACTGATAATAGGATTAAGAAAGGCCACTGGTAGTCTCTGGTACCTAAGCTAGTCTTTGAAAGACACTTAAGAGCCTATGAGCCATAAGAAAGGAAGGAAGGAATTTATTCTAGGCATGAGGGACAGCTAGGACAAGGGCAATGAGTCTTCTAACTCTCATGTCCTGTGCTCTTTTATCAGTTTATTCTGCCTTCACTATATACTTAAAAAAATAAATACATATAAATTATATATACATATATACACACACACATATATATATATATATATATATATATATATATACACACATATACGTACATATATACACCCATATATTTTAAAACCTGATCCAAACCATTGTGAATTTGTACATAAGGCATATATATTCTGTATTTGGAACTATCTCAAGTGCTGTAGGCTTGGATGTCAATGCAGGAGGACTCATCCCATGCCTAGGAATGGGCCTGTGGCCCTTAGGACTCCTTATGACTAGAGCTACAGTTCTGCCTTGTTTCTTCTTTCCTTTCTAATCTTCTTTCCTGTTCCTCACATCTTGAAATGTTTGTGATTATTGAATTGACAAGAGAAAAATAAAGAAAAATTCAGCTTTCTCCCTTCTGGTATTCTCCCACTGGTATTCTTTTGGGACACAATTAGTTCAGTTTGTCATTAGAATTCCTGCAGTGGGTTAGGAGATTTCTGCCCCTCCCCATTTCCTCCCTCACCCCCAGCAGTCATGGTGGTCCACAGCAAGCAGTACCCACTTCCTCTTGCAGTAAGCTCAAGAAAGAACTGGCCTGGGTGTGCCCCTAAAGTGCTGGCTCATCCCCAGGCAGGATCCATGGCACGGTCCCCATTATACTTGTGTCCAAACCTAGAGCACTTAGCTATAGTCCCAAACAAATTGTGTGCTTTCGCTAAATACTCACTGATGGATCTCATTAAGTTTTCATGTAAAAAGGAGCACACAAAGAAATCTTAAACTTTTTTTTAAGTTAATACTGACTCCTACAATGTTAGAGCCCACAGGAAGTGAAATGGAACAATGCAGTAGATCTCCAGACCAGGGCCAAAGCTATTTCTGGACAAGTGCCCTCTGGACTCCTGTTATCTTTTTCCTCATTCCCCGTGGTCTAGCTCATAACTTACTATGTCTTCTCTTCCCTTGAAAGCTAATGTAATCTTTGGCTGCATTAAAGGGAGAGCACATGCCGCTAATGAGGAGCTGGGGCTCTCCCCGTCCTCTGTCCTGCTCCTACTACAGCTGAAGGACGGTGGTCCATTCTGGGCACTTCAGCTTAGGAGGACATTGATAAGTGGCAGTACCCTCACAGGAGGGCAGCAAGGGATGAGAGATGTCTTTAGTCCAAGCCATCTGAGGATTCACTGAAGGGTCAGGGCATTGTGGCCTGAGAAGAACAGACTTTGGGGGCAGGGGCAGGGCAGGAGATGGTGGGAAATCTGTCTCCAAGGGTGCTTATGTGGAAGGTTGCCCCATTTGTCTCCCAATCAAGAGCAATAAGGAGAAGCTAGAGCAAAGCTAAGTCAGATGCCAGGATGCAAGGATGCCAGGACAGGCTTCCTACCAACAAGCGCTGTCCCAAAGTGACAGGGATGAACCCTGGAGGGGGCGAGCTCCCTGCCCTTAGAGGTCTTCAAAAACAGCCTGGTAACACGTTGTCAGGTGTGTCATAGTTAAGATTGTTTCCGTTGGTCATGGTTTGGACTATATGGTGCCTGAGGTCCCTTCCAACTCTTGAATTCAGTGATCCCAGAAAGCATTATCTGAGTGTTAAAAGCAGCCATGTAATCATTATCCTTTCCTATTTTTTCTTCTATGTCTACATAGCTCTAGCGCACAAAGAATCCCTGGGTCTTTGACATTCGTGGAGAATCAATAAAGGCTAGAAATCTGAGCCAATTAGCCCTTAAGAGCCAGGATGCTCAGGAAGACCTTCTACTTAGAGAGTCGTTAAACCCTCAGGGGGTCATTTGCTCACCTAGAGGTCTTCAGCAGGACAGGTCTGAATGATGCTACTGGCTCCTCCATTAGGCAGACTAAAAGCCCTCAGAATGGTCTGCTGCCTACATCTCCAGTCTTTTGTTGTAGTTGTTGATACGACCCTTTATACACTCTACAATCCAGCTGGACTTTTTGTTGTTCACAGATGGCACTACATTTCTTGCCTCTACACTTTTGCCTTGGCTGTCCCTCATGACTGGAATGTCCTCCCTCCTCTCCTCTACCTCTTAGGGGCCAAAGTTTCTTTCAAAGCTTAATGTAAGCACTTTCTTCTCTATGAGGCCCTCCCTGATCATGCAAATGCTTGTGTGTCCCCCTCCAAATCATCAGATATATATATTTTGATTTTAGTTTTCTGTTTATAGGGTGTTCTGTCCCCAATAGTAAGTGATTTCCTAGAGAACAGGCACTTTCACATTTTTTTTGCCTTTGTATTTTCACTAGTTAGCACAATGCCTTGCTCACAGTAGGCTCTTATAAATACTTGCAAATTGAGTGAATTCTATCATGGGCTCTTTACTCAAAAAGAGAAAGCTGTGAAAGAAGTCAATCACCCTGAGAGCATCATCTTAATATAAGACATCATAGCTCAGGGTAAGGATATGCAATGAGGATTTCCTTGTCTTGTCTTCACGTGTTGAAATGTTTGTGGTTACCATCTTGGTGGTGTTGGAGGTCGTGGAGACGAGGCTGAGTTGGCTTGTTCTGTAAATGGCTGAGTATATTTGCACCTAATGGGACCGTGTACTATGCCAACACTGCAAATCACCAACAGGCGTGTGGACGTTCCCCGTCTCTGGTGAATATAGAAGCAAACAACATTTTTCTTCCCATTTCTAAGATCCTCTGAACACTAGGACTATGATGAGAATTTAGTGGAGCAACGTCAGCAAAGGAGCTAGCTATGCGAAGAAAGCCCTTGTCAATATTCTTTCTACTGAGAATGCACTTTATCCTCTCATAATTTATTCTATTTTGCTAGCAGGGGACCAGAAATTGATTTGTAGCTTTCTGTACATGGGAGTTGGGCATATTGCTGCTTTAAAATATTCAAAAGCTTGGCCAAGATATCCCAGGAACTCCAGGGCACTATACAATTAACAATGTTTGTGCATCTCATGAATCTAATCTACTTTATGGTTTCGAGTAGAGCGGTTTTAGTTTTGAAATATTGAAAAAAACACAAAAAAGTGGTTGAAGAAAGTAGCTTCTATCAAAAATATTCAGTCTCTGCGTCACTTCTCACTGGATAGGAAGGAAAATATGAAGGCAGTCTGGTACAATGGAAAACAACGCCGGGCCTAGCTTTCTCTATCAGTGTGACACTGGGCAGGTCACTTCACCTGCCTAGGTCTCAGTTTCCTGATCTGTAAACTGTGGGTATTGCACTGCCTAGCCTCTGAATTCCCTCCTGTCACCATATCTTTGATACTGTGGAGCCCTTTAGAACCCAGAGAAAACCTTGGGTTGATGAGAACTTTCTGGGGCCAAAGGACACTGAAGATCACAGTCGGTCATTTCAATATCAGCAAGGCTAGAGGCATTTCCAGTTCTGATACAAACTGATCACTAGTCATCTTGAAAATAAGAAAGGAGAGAAATGCATATTAATGAAGAAAATGAAGAGCCAGCAAGAGGATAATAGATTTGGGTGGCCTGGGGTTCCTGAAGTAACAGAGAATAATTTGTCAGGTTAAAGGAAGAAAATGTGTGTTGGATTCCTCAAGTACGCAGCTATTTGGCATGGGGGCAAGGAAGGGGGACTTTGTAAGATACTTCAATAAAATTGAGGACCAAATGATGATTTCTAGGGAATCACTAAATGACCAGAAAATCACTGAGATAAGACCTGTGGATCATTTGAAAGATACTCAATAAACATTTGAATTGAAGGGGCCTCAGGGGGCCAACCCATACTGGCAAGGAATCTCTACCATAACCTCATCATTACTATAAGTACCATCAAGAAGCAGTTTTTAGCACTTACTGTGTACCAAGAAATATGCTAAGCAGCAGAGATACAAAGAAAGGAAAAAACGATAACTTGTGTCCTTAAGAAGCTCAGTGGCTGAGCTCTAAAAACATAATATGTGATGAAAAGGACATATTTGCTTAAGGGCATCATGCTGAGAGCCCTTCGAATATGGGAAGCATCTTCACGTGGAAGAGAGCTTTGACTTGTTGCTGTGTCCCTAGGGGAAAGAACAAGAACCCATGAGTTGAAATTACGGGTGTGGGAGTTGCTGGGGGTGGATTTTAGCAACATGTGAGGCAAAATTTCCTAACAATTAGATATCTCCATACTTCAATGAAACTGGATTTCATCAGAGTAAATATTCCTTCTGTTGGTACAACTTGCAACCAATTCATGACTCCTCATCTTATATGATTCTTGTCTACAATATTCTAGAAATCATTCATAGAAAATCTACCCAATGCTGAGGAAAGCACAAGCAAGGCACTCGGCCAGTTCATCTGCTATCTCTCCCACTTTCACCGTAGCTCTGGCCCATATTCTCTTCTGTTTGTTGGTGTCCCAGATGACATATTCCATGCTACTTCTTGACTTAGCACAATGCCTGGCATATAGCAGGTGCCTAATAAATGCTCATTGATTGACTGACTTCTTGAGTTGTTCAAAAAATAGAATAGACTGCTTCAGGAAGTGGTGACCTCTCTCATCTCTAGAAGACTTCAGACAAAGGATGAATAACCACTTGCTGGGAACATGAAGGAACTAATAATTTCTGAAATCCCTTAAGATTATAATTTTATTCTAAGACTGAACAAAGTCTACTGAATTTGGTAAATAAGAGGTGACTGGACTTCTCAGAGAACAGTTTTGGCAGAATAGGAGCCATGTTGTAGGGAGTTAGAAAGGGAGTGGAGACAATTGTTATAAATTATGTAGCCCAAGAGTTCGATGTCACTAAGGAGAGTTGGGAAAGGATCGGAAGTTGCAGAGAGCCAGAGTTAGTTCAACACCAGGGGAAAAACATCTTTCTAATAATTAGTGTTACCCAAAGTGGCATGGGCTAGTCTGAAGGGCTCCCCTTCGTTGGAGGTCTTCAAGGAAAGGACAAATGGTCATTTGTTGTACATGCAGAACATGGGATGATTATTCAGGGATGAATTGGACCACATGTTCTCTCAAGTCCCTTCTAGCTTTGAAATCTTGGCATTAGGTGGAAGAATGGGCTTTGGGATATAGATCAAAACTGCCAATGGCTTAAGAGAAAAAAATATAGATTTTACAAGCATCTCTTCCCCTCTCCCCCTTCCCTCCATATTGTCCAATTTACAATCACAGCTTTTAGATACAGCTCAGGTGTATCTGGTGTATTTTAGGTGTATTTTAGATACAGGAAACGTGAAGTATGAGAAGGTCAAGTTTTTCCAGGCAAAACTCATTGGGTTCCATAAAACTGACCCAATTAGATACCAAGAACACTATTGAGGCCAAAACTCTTCAGCCTGAATAAATGAGCTCAAAACATAAGCCTTCAAATGTCTCTCATGACAAGCAGAGTTAAAGGGGGGGGGGGGGAGCAGGGAAGCTCTTGGCAAAAGATAGGAATTATATCTGAGCTCTTTGGCAAATCAGAACCTCAGCTCTGTCCACCCACTCCATTCTAACTGACAAGACATTTAATATTTTACTCTGCAGAGTCAGCAATCTAAAATTAAGTTTTTGCTCCTCTCTTTTTTTTGCCAAACTTAATTAACACTCTATGGATTATCTAAGCATTGGCAAAACTGGCTTTAAAAATGCTCTTTAACTAAGATCAGTAGTCAGATAAAGAGAGGTCAGAAAGTGCTGCCAAAATGATCAAATGGTCCATAGTCTGGACATTTCCAGGCATTAGCTATAACTCCCTGGGGGAAGACTTCAGGCAGGGCCTTTATCTCTTCTATCAATTTCCTCTTATGTGCAGGAGGGAGCTGGACCTGATGGCCTCAGAAGTCCCTTCCCTCCAAATCTATGATTCCTAGTGACTTTGGGCCACAAGGAGAAAAAGCTACTAAATCAAGTATAACTCTCAACCCAACTCAGCACTCGAGGCCTATGCCCCAGAGATCAAAGACAGAAGAAAAGGCTCCATGGCTATAATAGGATCTGTAGGAGCTCTTTTGTGGTGGAAAGAAAGTGGAAGCAAAGAGGGGACCCAACAATCGGGAAACAGGTGGACCAAATGTGACATATGAAGGCAGCAATAGGAATAGTGGTGAATGATCATATAGTGCCTGTAATGTGCTCACAACAACCTTGGGAAATAGGTGCTATTATTATCCCATTTTACAGAAGAGGAAACTGAGGCAAACAGAATTCAAGTGACTTGTTCAGGGTCACACAGCTAGTAGGTATCTGAGGATAGATTTGAACTCAACTCTTCCAGACTCCAGGCCCTGTACTCTTTCCACTGTGCCATCTAGACTAGTCTTATTGTGCTGTGAGTAAAGATGAAGGACGTTGTTTCAGAGGAACCTAGGAAGATTGGTATGAACTGATGCAGAGTGAACGGAGCAGAACCAGGAGAACAACAAGAACACCGTAAAGGAAAACAGCCTTGAAAGGCTTAAGAATTCTGATCAAAGTAATGACCAAGCACAATTCTAGGAAGCCCTGCTACTCACCTCCTGCCAGAGAGGTGATGGGTTCAGGGTGTATATCGAGGCATATAGTTTTGGACACTGTCAATGTGGCCACTTTGTTACGCTTGACTTTGTGTATTTGTTATAAGGTTTTTCTTTTTCTTTTTCCAATGAGGAGAGAAAAAAATGATTTTTTTTGTTCATTGAGAAAAATATTACAAATGCTTTGGGGAAAATGGAAGAGAAATAGGTACTGAGATTAAGAATGACTTAGATGAACATGGAGCAGAGGAAGAAGCCGTAGAGGTTTTTTTTTTGTTGTTGTTTTTTTTTTGTTGTTGTTGTTGTTGTTTTTCTTTTTTGTGCGGGAATGCTGGGGATGCAGGTGAAGCGTGCATTGGATGCTGGGAGAGCAAACTATTTTCTCATGACAACTCTTCTGCCTGAGTCTTTTTGACTGTGTTCTTCTTAGCAGCCAGCTCACACCCATTTCTGAACCCCAGCTCCTGGAAGGAACAGACAGGTAGAACTTGCTAATGGACGTTGGACAGGCAAGAGGGGAATCAGAGAATTTTCTTTTTAATCATATAACTGCAATGCTGGAAGCATCCTGCATGTCAGTACCCACAGCCAGATTGATGGTCCTGGCTGGGAGCCAGCTGAGCTCCCGGGGCTGTGATGGATGGCACCACTGGTACTCACCCCTCCCCCACACACAGCTGGAGATATTTGGCCAGACAGCTATTCTCCCTTTGCTAATCATTATTGAAGCCAATGCTGCCCGTATGGCCAGCATGGGCACCCTAACCCCATTGCCTCTTGTTCGGCCTTCATATCCAGAGAGCTAGAAATTACATGAATCTTGATCCTTCCCAGAACTGTTGTCATTGGTCTAGGGAAGGCATATCTCATACTTTATGATCTTGGGAATGAGGACATTCTCTGTAAGATTTCACTAGTCTAGTGTGCTTATGAAACGGAAGAAACTGAGAAGATTAATTGGTCAGGGCCTGTGATAAAGCCCTTCTTTCAAATCAGTCTTTCCTTAAATTCCTACCCTATTTGTAAAATTCTGAATTTGAGGGGTCTGTCTTCTTCCTAGTTCTCCCCCCAGAACATCCCTCACACCCGTTGCCTTCTTTCCCTTTATATAGCCCCTGAGGACAGGGACAGTTTTGTTTACATCTTTGGATTTCTAGGACCTTGCACAGTAATTGGTACGTGGTAGGTACTTAATAAATGCTTAGTGAATTAAAAGGAAATCCTGAAAAGCACTTTGCCAAATGGAGACTATTATGCAAATGGTAGCTATTGGGATTATCATTACATTAGTACCATCATCTTCAGCATGACTACTATAATTACTACAATTCTGCATCTACACCGAGTGAATCAGAGACAAGTGAGGCATTGGCTAAAGTTCAGGTAGATCCAACTGGGTTCTGAATGATAAATGTTACCAGAATTCAGGGCCCTGACTAAAAGGGAGAGGAAGATGAAGTAAACAGATGACAGAAATGAGAAGACACAGGTCACAAACCCATAGCCAAATAAACACCATGAAAACCTACGCCATGAATCCTGGAGGTTCCATTCAATCTCTATCAATAAAAATTCAGAAATAAAATTCTGTTCTAAGGGCACTTAATCATTCTTTGTCTGGATTACTTCTCTCCTCTACACATATCCTAAAAACATTTTAAAGATGGATAGTGCTGGAAAACAGTGAAAGCCATATCAATCGACATTTAAAGTTCTTTATGGCAAAAAAAAGACTCGATAAAAGCACCATGCTCAACTGCCTCAAGGAACTAATTTAGCTAAGGAGAGTAAACCTAGAGGGAAAAATAAAATTGGTCTCAAAAATTTCACACAGATAAGAAGCTGATAAATGACAGCTATCTCAGGGACCAAGTTTGGATCGAATTGTAAAGAAAAAATTCCTAAGTAACAGTCAGCAAATTGAGTCATAGAATCATAGATTCAGTCAGTCAATAAACATTTATTAAGCTCTGACTATATGCCAGGCACTGTGCAAAGCATTGGGGATACAAAGGTCAAAAAACAGCTCCTGTTCTTGAAAAGCCCACGATCGAATGGGGAAGAAAACATAACAAACAAATATATACAAATAAGCTGTAGACCACATCAAATGCCAATGGTCACTAGGAGTAAGGCATTAGAAGGAAGGGGAATCAGGAAAGGCCTCCTGTAGAAAGGGAGATTTTAGCTGGGGCTCTAAGGAAGTCAGGAGGCAGAGATGAGCAGGGACAGTGCTCCAGACATGAAAAGCAGGAAATTAAGGGTCTTGTACAAGGGCTGTCAGTGAGTATTGCTGGATCCCAGAGTATGAGACTGAATACAAGGTGAAAGAAAACTGAAAAAGGGGTGTGTGTGTGTGTGTGTGTGTGTGTGTGTGTGTGGTGGGGTGAGCAACTCGTGGAGAACTTTGAATATCAGATAGAAGATTTTATACTTGATCCTGGAGGTGGCACAGAGCCCCTGGAGTTTATTTGGTGGGGAAGTGCACTTAAGGAAGATTATTTTTTTTAAATTCTTTTTTTTAAATTTTTTAATTTTATTTTTATTTTTTTAAATTTATTTATTTAGCATATTTAGTTTTCAGCATTGATTTTCACAAGAGTTTGAATTACAAATTTTCTCCCCATTTCTACCCTCCCCCCCAGTCCAAGATGACGTATATTCTGGTTGCCCTGTTCCCCATTCAGCCCTCCCTTCTGTCACCCCACTCCCCTCCCATCCCCTTTTCCCTTCCTTTCTTGTAGGGCAAGATAAATTTCTACGCCCCATTGCCTGTGTATCTTATTTTCTAGTTGCATGCAAAAACTTTTTTTTTTGTTTTTGAACATCTGTTTTTAAAACTTTGAGTTCCAAATTCTCTCCCCTCTTCCCTTCCCACCCACCCTCCATAAGAAGTCAAACAATTCAACACAGGCCACATGTGTATCATTATGTATAACCCTTCCACAATACTCATGTTGTGAAAGACTAACTATATTTTGCTCCTTCCCAACCCATCCCCCTTCATTGAATTTTCTCCCTTGACCCTGTCCCCTTTCGAAAGTGTTTGTTTTTGATTACCTCCACCCCCATCTGCCCTCCCCTCCATCATCCCCCTTTTTTTTAAATTTTCTTCCCTCTTCTTTCCTGTGGGGTAAGATACCCAATTGAATATGTATGGTATTCCCTCCTCAGGCCAAATATGATAAGAGCAAGATTTACTCATTCCCCCCTCACCTGCCCTCTCCCCTCCTGCCACAGAGCTGCTTCCTCTTGCCACCTTTATGCAAGATAACCCACCCCATTCTATCTCTCCCTATCTTCCTCTCTCAATATATTCCTCTCTCATCCCTTAATTTGATTTTATTTCTTTTAGATATCTTCCCTTCATCTTCAACTCACCCTGTATCCTCTCTCTCTCTCTCTCTCTCTCTCTCTGTATATATATATATATATATATATATACACACATATACATATACATATATACATACATGCACATTCACTTATATATATATACATACATAAACACATATATGTATATATATATATGCATATTCCTTTCAGCTACTATGACATTGAGGTCTCATGAATCGTACACATCATCTTTCTATGTAGGAATGTAAACAAAACAGTTCAACTTTAGTAAGTCCCTTGTGATTTCTCTTTCTTGTTTACCTTTTCATGCTTCTCTTGATTCTTGTGTTTGAAAGTCAAATTTTCTATTCATCTCTGGTCTTTTCACTGAGAAAGCTTGAAAGTCCTCTATTTTATTGAAAATCCATATTTTGCCTTGGAGCATGATACTCAGTTTTGCTGGGTAGGTGATTCTAGGTTTTAATCCTAGCTCCATTGACCTCTGGAATATCATATTCCAAGCCCTTTGATCTCTTAATGTAGAAGCTGCCAGATCTTGGATTATTCTGATTGTGTTTCCACAATACTCAAATTGTTTCTTTCTGGCTGCTTGCAGTATTTTCTGCTTGATCTGGGAGCTCTGGAATTTGGCGACAATATTCCTAGGAGATTTCTTTTTGGGATCTATTTGAGGAGGTGATTGGTGGATTCTTTCAATTTCTATTTTGCCCTGTGGCTCTAGAATATCAGGGCAGTTCTCCTTGATAATTTCTTGAAGGATGATATCTAGGGTCTTTTTTTTGATCATGGCTTTCTGGTAGTCCAATAATTTTTAAATTATCTCTCCTGGATCTATTTTCCAGGTCATTGGTTTTTCCAAGTAGATACTTCACATTGTCTTCCATTTTTTCATTCCTTTGGTTCTGTTTTATAATATCTTGATTTCTCATAAAGTCACTAGCTTCCACTTGCTCCAATGTAGTTTTTAAGGTAGTATTTTCTTCAGTGGTCCATTGGACCTCCTTTTCCATTTGGCTAATTCTGCCTTTCAAGGCATTCTTCTCCTCATTGGCTTTTTGGAGCTCTTTTGCCATTTGAGTTAGTCTATTTTGTAAGGTGTTATTTTCTTCAGTGTATTTTTCAGTATTTTTCTGGGTCTCCTTTAGCAAGTCATTGACTTGTTTTTCATGGTTTTCTCACATCCTTCTCATTTCTCTTCCCAATTTTTCCTCTACTTCTCTAACTTGTTTTTCCAAATGCTTTATGAGCTCTTCCATGGCCTGAGACCAGTTCATGTTTTTCTTGGAGGCTTTTGTTGTAGGCACTTGGACTTTGTTAACTTCTTCTGTCTGTACGTTTTGGTCTTCTTTGTCACCAAAGAAAGAATCCAAAATCTGAGACTGAATCTGGGTGTGTTTTTGCTGCCCGGCCATATTCCCAACCAACCAACCTGACCCTTGAGTTTTTCAGTGGGTTATGACTGCTTGTACAGTTTAGAGAACTATGTTCCACGCCTGGGGGAATGCGCCAGCTCTGCCACAACAGCACTCCTCCTTCCCCAAGAACCCCCAACTAGGACTGGACTTAGATCTTCAGCAGGCTCTTCACTCCTGCTCTGATCTGCCACTTAATTCCCCCCACCAGGTGGGCCTGGGGCAGGAAGCAACAGCAGCTGTAGTTGCCCCACCTCCACTGCCCCTGGGAGGTGGCCCAACCGAGAACTCCTTCTACTCCTGCAGCTTTTCCCACTAACCTTCTCTGCTGTCTTTGGTGTTTGTGGGTTGAGAAGTCTGGTAACTGCCGCAGCTCATTGATTCTGGGTGCTAGGGCACAATCCCCCCAGCTCCTGGTCTGGTTGGTCCTTGAAGCTCATGCTGGGCTTTGCTCTGCTCCGCTCTGCTCTGCTCCCGGCTCCGTGAGGGATAGACCTCACCCAGAGAGCATCCAGGCTGTCCTGGGCTGGAGCCCTGCTTCCCTCTGCTGTTTTGTGGGTTCTGCAGTTCTAGAATTGGTTCAGAGCCATTTTTTATAGGTTTTTGGAGGGACTCGGCAGTGAGCTCCCTGTTTTCCAGCCACCATCTTGGCTCCACCCCCGGAAGTCTCAAGGAAGATTACTTTGGCAGCTAAATGGAGGATGAAGTGGATGGAGTAGGGAAAGCCTTGTGGCAGGGAGACCAACCAGCAGGCCATTGCAATAGCCCACGCACAAGGTGATGAGGGCCTGCACCAGGGTGGGAGCAGTAACTGAAGAGAGAAGAGAAGGAAGGCTTGGCAGCAGATTGGCTAAGGAGGCTGAGAGAGTGAGGAGCTGAGGATGACTGGGATCTTGGGTCACCAGGTGACTGAAACAGTAATAGGGAAGTTAGGAAGAGGGATTGATATGGGGGAAAAGCTAGTCAGTTCAGTTTGAGACATGTAAGTTTAGGATGTCCATGGGACATCTAGTTTGAGATGTCCAGTAGATGGATGGAGATGTGAGACTGAAGAGAGGTGAGGGCTGGATAAGCAGATTTAGAACTAAAATGGACCTCATTTTAAAGAAGGAGAAACTGAGGCCCAAGAGAGGGTTAGTCACTTGCTCAGGATCACATAGGTTGTACATGGCAGGGACAGTATTTAAATCCGGGTCCGTGGACTCCAAGCCCAGAGCTCTTTGCTGCTGATGTGGGAGCAAGCTGAGCTAGAAAGACGGGGTATAAAGGAAAAGCTGAAGTTGCCTTTGGCCAAAGAAACCTGTACGCCGTTTTTCCTGCTGTTTATTTACACTGACCACACAGAAGCAGAAAGCAAAGGATTCTGTGTTCTTGGCATCGAGTCAAGCCAAATCAAATTAAGAGGCATTTTTTAAAGCATCTGCTATGTTCCAAGCACTGTGCTAAGCTGTAGGGATGAAAAGAAGTGAAAAACACAGTTCTTGCTCTTATGGAAAGACAGGTCAACAAGTCGATGGTTCCACATTGTGCTAGCCTGCTTTCTCATGTTCTCAGCCTTTCCTCTGTCCTCCAGCTAAAAGATCCAAAGGCCTTGTCAGAGCCTAACTCTCTAAAGAAACCTTTTCCAAATGTCCCGTAGTAATTCCCATATTGTATGATATTCCATTGTGAAATATAATTCTCTGTTATTGACTAGCCAACACAGAAGCAGGAAGGGAATGAAATGAGACTCGCTTTCCTTAAAAGGTCGCAGTTTGGAAGCAAGACAGAGGCAATCTTTATAGTTGAGGATTTACGCTCTCCAGACAAGCACCTGTTTGTACAAAGTAAAGCTTTGTATAAAAATAAGGTTTGTATAAAATTAAGAGCCATGTTGCTGATGGGACTACGGGCATCTAAACCATTTCCTTGAGGGATTTTTCACCTCTTCATATTCCCATCCTTATTTTCACTGTTGGTTTTGGGGATATTTAAAAGATGATGGCCAAGGTTGAAAACTCTTGCTTTTAGACAGGGTCCTATACCTAAAACAACAAATACAGACAGAGCACACACACACACACACACACACACACACACACACACACACTAACAAGGCCTTCTAAACTTTTTTCTTCTAAACCCAGAGCTGAAGTGTGAATCAAATATTTCTGCTGGACTGTTAAAATTGGTGCCCACAGCCAATTTGGTCTCTGCTGGTGGTGAATTCAGAACCATTATGGAAGAGGTGAAAGATCACAGAGGGCATGTACTTGAACCTTTGCTTTACTGCTCGTTGTCTGTGAGTAAGTCCCTTGGCTTCTTGGAGACTCCGTAAAATGAGGGGATCGGGCTCTTCCAATCCTGGACCAGCTTCCTCTGAACTGTCTGTTTCATTTGCATGATCTGTTCAATTACTTCCTTTCCAGAGGAGAACTGGGAAGGGAATTAGAGGTGATCTAATCCACCCCCATCATTGTACAGAGGAGAATGAGCATGGAGAAGTCACACGATCTGAGCTCACACAGGGGGTAAATCACAGCTCCTCCAATTCTACATCCCAAGCTCCGGACCTTCCATCACTTTGTGAACTTTTGCTAAATTTGGCAACCAGACAAAACACAAATCCATGGCTGAATATAGAATGGGAGTAAAACTGTATTCCAGGAATCCTTACTTCTGAAAGCTTGTGACTCGATATAGCCTGAGATCATATTAGGACAGCTAGGTGACATGGTGAATACAGTGCTGGGTCTGGAGCAGGAAGACCTGAGTTCAAATCTGCCCTCAGACACTTCCTAGCTGTGACTCTGGGCAAGTCATGTAACCCTGTTTGCCTCAGTATCCTCATCTGTAAAATGAGATGGAGAAGGAAATAGCAAACCACTCTGTTGTTTCTGCCAAGAAAACCCTAGATGGGGTCACAAAGAATCGTACATGACTGAAAAATGACTGAAGAACGACCAACACCCACAGAAGGATATATAGAGGACAGCTAGGTAGAAGAGGGGATGGGGTGTAAGGAGTCAGGAAGACTCATCTTTCTGAGTTCAAATCTGCCCTCTGACACGTACTAGCTGTGTGACCCTGGGCAAGTCACTTAACCCTGTTTGCCTCACTTTCCTAATCTGTAAAGTGAGCTGGAGAAGGAAATGGCAAACTGCTTTGGTATCTTTGCCAAGAAAACCCATAGAGGGTCACAAAGAGTCAGAAACCACTGAACCATAACAGAGATCATATTGGAATATGGCCTAATGACATTTTGTAGTCCTGGCCCTGACAATGAATCATTCTGTGACCCTGGGCAAGTCCCTCTGCCTCTTTAAGACTCAATTTTCATATCTGTTAAACAAATGAATGGGTTAGATCTGAAATTATTCATTCCAGCTTTTAAGACACACGACTGCTATCTCAAAGTCTGGTACTCACTGTCAACTAATGAATGAATGATAAATCACTAATTAAATGCTCATTATATACCAGTCAAAAGCACTGACCATGAAATTCACTAAAAATTATGCGGTTGTTCTTTTGCATTGTGTCTTTTTTTCAGATTTCTCCAAAACGTCTCAAACAAAATCCCTGGGCAGAGATGGAAATATGTTCTAAGTGGAAGTATCACTGGCAGCATTACCTATGCACTTATCAGTCCAGACTTTGATTCCATGGGCATAAAGAGCTCTCACAGTGGGATCTACTTCAAGGGATACAGACCAGCAACTCAGAGTCATGATTTCCTGTGATAGAGGAAGGTCAAACCACTTGACTAGGTCACAAAGCCAGTAATCAGTGGTGATGGGACTTGAACCCAGGACTTCCTTTCTTCAAGGCTGGTCCTTTAGTATTGCTCCATGTTGCATGTGAGTAATTTTGAAGTCCATTTTTGAAAAGAATCTTTAAGAATACTTCCCAACATTTCTGAAAGGTCTTTTCATAGACCTTCCATATCCTCCTAGTGTTTGTTTTGAGAAAAGTCCAGCGTTTTTGTGGCCCCTACTGATAATCATAAGCCATTTTCTTTCTTTATGCACCTCTCTTCTCCAGCCTAACAGCTCCGCATAAAACAATGCTGCTCAAACAGCTGACACTGAACCACCATCCTCAGGTCCTGTTTTTATGATGGACCCATAAATGAGCAGCCACAATTTATCTGGGATTAGATTTGGGGGAAAAACTGCACACATTTAGATTGACGAGAGAGGTGCAGAAAAAAAACAGATTTAAAAAGCAACAATAAACCACAGCTGAAGATTTTTACAAATAAAAGGAAAAACCCTAAAAGAGATGATATTTTACTAGAATGTTAGCCTGTATTACTATTTAATAATTATTCACAATAACACTAGCCAGCATTTACACAGCACCAGAGGTTTATAAAAGCTTTACGTATGCTATCTCAATCGATCCAATCAATTGATCCAATCACGCCATGTATCAGAGACAACATGGTAGAGTTCACCGGGAGCTGACTTTGGAGGCAGGAAAACTTGGGTTCCAGTTCTGTCTCTGACCCTTCCACGCTGTGCGATGCTAAGCAGCTTGTTAAGCCCCTCAGTGATTTAGGCGACTCTGTAAGACTCTGAGTTGTATTAAGAGGGAGAATTTCCTCATTTGTCAAATTTCACCACACCAATGCAATCTCTTATCTTTTCATTATTTAGTCTATTTTTGCCTGTCGTGTCCGATTCTCCATGACCCCATTTGGGGTTTTCTCAGCAAAGGTACTGGAGTGGTTTGCTATTCTTCTTCCAGCTCACTTTACAGATGAGGAAACTGAGGCAAATAGGGTTAAGTGACTTGCCCAGGGCCACACAGCTAGTAACTGTCTGAGGCCAGATTTGAGCTTGTGTCTTCTTAACTCTAGGCCTAGCATTCTATCCACTGTTCTACCCAGCTGTTCTTATCTTTCCCCGTTCTTATTGGATCAATGGAAATGTAGGAGAATGTTCTGACCTTAAACTGAAAATTTAGGACTTAACACCCACCACCTTTTTTCCTACCACCATCGGTTCACTCAATGTTATTGCTATTGTGTGTTGTTTCCTTTTGTTCAGACAAATTTTATAATTAGCAAACGAGAGAATGGACACCACTTTTCCCTGTAGAAGTCTGAGCATTCTTGTTTCATTCAAATAATTGTGGACCTGGAAATATAACTTTTCTCTTCCTGATATGGTACCTTCTGTATGTGATAGGTGACAAGGGATGCCCCAACGTATGACATGTGGCCCTTTTAGTGAAAGGAACTCAAATATAACTTGCCTCCATTGGCTTGCCAAGGTAGCATTTGGGCACAGGTCTTCCTGGTGAATCATGCCCAGATGGCAGACTTCCAGGGCGTGTCCCATTAACACAAACAGCATGTCTGGCACTGACAATATGCAGCCTAGAATATCTATCAGTGGGATGTATTCATAATTGATTCCCAGCTGTGAGCAGAAGGCAAATGATCCGCTTATGGAATCTCCACCTTGTCAAGACCCTTCAGTAATGGAGTCCAACCCCTGGCTCTGTGGGAAGCTTTGTTTCTGGTGCAAAGTTTGAGAAGTAAGAGGAAAATGAGGGAAAGAAACTTCCAGAGAAAAATCAGGAAATGCCTAGAGTTCAGAATAACAAGCACATCGCTCAGGCTATTTACAGACATGCGTGAGGTCCTCCAAGCTGGCAGATATGCCTTTAAGGTGCCACTTACAGCCCTGGGCACTTCCAATGTCACCTGTGTGCAAGAAACAAGCAGGCAAAGACTGCCCCCACCTCTTGGCATGGAGACAAGGACTTTGACATGACATGGAAATGGGAACAGATTAAGGGGAAGAGAGAGTCAAGAGTTACTCTAATATATCAAATTCCTTTATGACAGAAAGAGCAAAACAGAAGCAGCGATTCGGGTAAGTATTGAGAGGTGTCTTCCCCCAAGTGTAGCTGAGTCTTTCTGAAGCCAGTGAGGGTCTTCCAAAGGTATTCGACATTGAGCCACAAACACTGTTTTCTGATGTTGTGTATGTACACTTATATGTATGTGTACGCACACACACGCTCTTGGTACATCCAATTGCCTGCTTTTAATGATATTAACTGAATATATTTTTATAGTGCTAAACAAAGGCAATAGAGCCTTCTCCTATTCCCCTTCCCTGAAAAGAAAGGAGCAAAACAAAACAATTTTGCCTAAAGAGAAAAACAGCTTTGAAAGGGATTTTGCTGGCCACCTAATCCGAATCTCTTCTCTGCACACAATATAGAAACTGCAAGGCCTAGAACACAAGTGATTTGTACAAGGTCACAAAGATGATGGCAAGTAGAGATTCCGACCCAGGTCCTTTGACTCTCAATTCAGCCGCACAGCCAGTACATCAAGCCACTTCTTTTTGTTAGTATTTTCCTCTTTATATACCCAGTGTCTAGCAGAGTGTTGGCACACAGCAGGCACTAAATTACACTGCTTCTTATTGTTACCAATAAGCAGGTTTATGTGTTATAGTCAGTAAGAAGTTCTTGAATGTCCCACATTATCCAACCTTCTTTGTGTATATTAACTGTGTACGACAGAGCTCAATATTTAGTGAGTACCTCTTCTGCTCTTAGTTCTAGTTGGGTTACACCAGAAAGATAAGATACAGACTCTGCCCTCAAGGAATTTTCAATCTAATTGGGGGAACACATCCTATGATCATTAATATCAAGTGACATATAAGACAAGGAAATTTATAGTCACCAACAAGGCTTACAACATCATGGAAGAGATTGAGCTCTGAACCCAAGTTGGGAATGAGAGTTGGGAAGGTCCTTCAGATGCCTTTGCTTGTGGATTTACTGATATAAACCTTTATATATAAACCTCAGAGGATATTAGTCCATTCTCTTGGTTTTACAGATAATGAAACTGAGAGTCTGGAAAGTTAGGCTTGAATTAGCAAGTGTCAGAGGTGGCATTTGAACCCAGTTTTCTCAAATTGTACAGGATAGGTTTTCTCAAGTACCAAACCATGGCAGATTCTCCTAAAAGAAGTCTCTGAAGTGTTTGGCCAAACTACCCACATAGGAAAAACTAAGTGGATGAAGAATGCTTATTAGCCAGATTATAATAAGAATCTGAATGTATAACCGATAGAACTCTTCCACTGGGAAAGCAGAAAGAGTGAAATTCCTGTACTTAGAATTTGTATCCTCTATCTCATTCATTCATTAGTTCAATGAGACTTTAGCGAGGGCCTCTTCTGCCCAGATGAGTGACCAAAAGAGGCAGCTCTGAAATCAGTCTAACAGGATTGCAAGCAAAAGCTACACATGCCATGAATGTGGGAGGGCACAGCTTCTGCTTGGCTGGGCAGACTGGAAGGTGCTCCCCTTAAAAGAAAAGATGATAGACAATGTGATAGTGGGAAAGTCTCTAGATTTGGAGGAAGAGGGCCTGGATACTAATGATCTCTCTACAGTGCAGAGTCCTGAATTTGAGAGGAGACAATCAGGGTCCAAATCATGGCTCAACTACCCCTGACCTGTGTAAACTTGGACGTGTAATTTCAGCTCTGTGGCCCTCAGTTTCTCCTGTGTCCAATGAGTTTGGACTGGCTAATCTCTAAGGCTTATTCCACTTTTAAATCTTTGAACCTATGATCTGCTGCTCCTGCTTTCCAGGATTGTTTGGGGGATCATTATGGATGTGAAAATGCCGTGGAAATATTGGAAATTGTCATTTAGTTTTGGTCCTGGTGGTTGATTCTTTGATGGGGACCTCCCAGAGATGGAAGAATTTCCTCTATCTTTGCAAATGAACACCTGCTCTGTAATTTAGTCTCAGAGAACTGAGAGGGCACTGAAAGTTCAGTGATTCCCCCAAGGTCACTCAGCCAGGATGTGTGAGAAGCAGGGCTAAGTTTGTCTGGCCTGGCTCCATTCACTACAATAAGCAGCCTCACACTTTCCATCTCAACCTTTCAGAATGCTTCCAGTCTTAGCAGATAAAGCCATAAGAGGAGACTCTGAGTACAAGCTGCCTTGTTCTTCTGTATGAGAAAGCCAGAAGGAAAATGGCATATTTGAGACCTTGGGTCATTCGCTAGCATGCCATATACTGAGGAACATTGAATTTAGAGGCAACATTCCCTTCCCATCCAATTAAAAACCTCTTAACGGTTTTGCCTGGCAAACAAGGCACAGTGAAATGACACATTCTATATTTCTAGCAGTTATAAAATACCAGACATTTGAAGGGAGTAATAAAAGCATCCACACGCACAGAAAAGATGCGTTGTCCTACGGACATTTGGATTAGGGCACATGAGGAGCGGCTTGGCCTTTTTCCAACCAGAAGTCTCAGTTGCTCATCACAGAGCAGATAATGGCTTCCATATTGATCACCTCAGTGCTTGACTCAAAGCCAAAGAAAATCCCTCAGAATGTTAGAGGATCAAGAGGATACTAAGGGAACCACGTGACTTGGGATTCCTTTGTAGGGTATCTGGGGAAGACAAATCCAATTTAATGAAGCAAAGTCAAAATCAAAATGGGGAATGCTATAACAAGGCTGGGGGCTACTTCACACTCTGACTCCAGCCTCATTTTCCAGATTTATTCAATGTCTTTCCCTTTCAGATGCTTTGAGTTTCAGCCCAACCAGTCTTCTCAATCTTCCATAATCATGACCTTCCTTCTCCAGTCTCCAAGCTTTTGCACAGGCTGTCCCCCCTGCCTGGAATGTCTTCCTTCTTCCCTTCTACTTTAAAAGTTCACCTCAAAAGACACTTCCTCCAGGAAGCCTTTCCTGATCTAATAAGCTGCTAGTGCCTCCTGACCAAAATAGCCTTTATTTTCCCTACATTTCTGTAGACTTTTATGTGTACATGTTCACCCTGATAGAATATAAGCTCCTTGGGGGCAGGAACTGTTTAATTTTGATCTTTCTATCTTTGCAGAGAGCCTGGAATGTAACAAGCACTTAGTAAATGCTTACTGATTTATTTATTGATTACTAATAACCCCCTCTGTTATACCAGAAAATAAAAGAACAAAAATAGTATTCATTATAACTGCATAATTATAATACATGAAATATAGTGGCAAGTATAACCATTTATAATTATAATAATGTTTGTATAGCCCTTAAAGGTTTGCAAACAATTTTACTCCTCTGACATAGGTGAGCTGACAAGATTTCTGGGGAAGACTCTAAACTAGGTTTAATGAGGATGGTTCGTGCCTTGGCCTGGGGCCAAGCATCAAATCTGGATTTTGCTTCCACACTTGGAATGTAGGTGACAAAATAATGGGAAAGAAAAAGGGACCAAGCTTTAGTGACCGGGAGTGTACAGATAAAGTTGGGGAGTGTAGGCAGGGATGTGGAGGAGCCGGGACTTCTAGTGTAATGCCATGACCAGAATGAAGAGGTCTTCCACTTGGCAGCACAGGCTCCCTACAGGCCAGACTGGAAGGTTTCAGTGCTCACGCTCGGTAGACCTGCCTTGGATAAAGACAAAGGGGTATAACAAAGGGCAAGAAAAATGGTATTAATTACAAGAGCTGTGTTGGAATCTGAGCCTTGCTACAGCCTTCATAACAATGGGAGGATAACTTCACCTCTTTATAACCCAGGCTCCTTGCATATAGGATAAGAGAATTAGACTGGTCAGCCTCTAAGGTCCATTTAAAATGAACTGAAGAAGGGAAAGGGCAAACTGTCCCAGTATCTTTGCCAAGGTCATGGAGAGCTGGACACAACTGAAAAATGACCAAACAGAAACAAGAAGGCTCATTTTAGCTGTCAATCCTTTGACTAGAATATGTGCAAATACTGAAGGTCTATCAGATCTCCCTGGCCCATCCCCAGGACAGAATGATTTTTAAGATGTTATAAAAAACAATGTGATTCTGGGACCCTCTACCTCCTCCTCCTTCTCTGGCGTTCTGCCATTATCAAGGAAACTAAAGGGCCATTTCTCTTCTTCATCTGTCTCATGGTTCTCTGCAGTCAAAGAATTCATCATCTAATTGTCAAATTACTGGTAATGATTCTCTCAGTACTGAACTCCATATAGTACTGTGTTCCCTACAGTAGCAAGACCCTACCACTAAGACTACATACAAAACTCTTCCAGATTGGCACTTTTACTTGAGACAGCATGACACAGTGGAGACAGAGCTGGCTTTGGAGCCAGCAAAAATTGGGCTTGAGTCCTGCCTCAGACACACAGTGGCTGTGGGACCCTGGGCAAGTCACATAACCTCTCAGTGCTCTGGGTAATTCTATAAGACCCTAAGTTGCAGAGAAATGCCAGCTTCCATAAGTAGAGGGAGTTTCCACCACCAGGAGTCCCCTGTGGGGAAGGGGAAAGTTTTTGCATTTATATAGTACCTACTGTGTGCCAGACACTATCACTATGCTAAACACTTTAAAGATATTGTCTCATTTGATCCTCACAACAACCTGGTGACCTAGATACTGTTATCATCCTCATTTTACAGTTGAGGAAGGAAGAAAGGAAGGAAGGAAGGAAGGAAGGAAGGAAGGAAGGAAGGAAGGAAGGAAGGAAGGAAGGAAGGAGTGGCTGCCCCACCAGGGACCCAACTGGTTAGTTCCAATTGAGCAATGCTGCTACTTCCTTCCTTCCTCCCTTCCTTCCTTCCTTCCTTCCTTCCTCCCTCCCTCCCTTCCTTCCTTCCTTCCTTCCTTTACTCCTTCCTCCCTCCCTCCCTTCCTTCCTTCCTTCCTTTACTCCTTCCTCCCTTCCTTCCTTCCTTCCTTCCTCCCTTCCTTCATTCCTCCCTTCCTTCCTTCCTTCTTTCCTTTCTTCCTTCTTTCCCTCCTTCCTTCTTTCCTTCCTTCCTCTTTCCTTTGTTCTTTCCTCCCTCCCTCCTTCCTCTCCCTCTGTCCACATGGGCAATCAATTATACCCCTACATGTGGGTATTCTGTCCAAAGGAATATGAATTTTGATTACTGAAACCTCACAAAATATCTTGGGGCTTGGGGGCTAGATTTTTTTCTTCCCTACTTACTTATTCTATTATTATTATTATTATTATTATTATTATTTTGTTAAACCTGGGACAATTAACTCTTTTGTCTCATGTAGTTTCATTCCTGATTTCTTGAAATAGACCTCTGGAAAACCAGGCTTTGATAAAGCCTATGGGGATTAAAATAGAGCTACATGACTATGCCTTTAAACCTAAATCACTTTGGTTCTCACTGATTGGCCAAAAATAGGTCTCAGCCCAAGCCTCCCTTGCTTATTGTTTGCAGTTTGATTGCTTAGAGTGAGTGTAAATGCAATTGTTTCTGTTCTGGTCAGAAACTCTGACGATCTTCCCTTACCAGATTGATTTTTTTTTTAATTTTTGGGTAGGCAGACTAGGCCATCTTTTGATTCAGTTCTTACCTAGCCTTAGATCATTGAATGGGTGTTGCCTCAGACAAACTGAGCCCTGTGAAAGAACTTAGCTCAAAAAGGCCAAGGTGTCTCGCTGCCCCTGGGGCTATTGCCAGTAGTTCTACCTAAGTTTTGCCACTGGACTCAGAAAACTCTGGAGGGGAGAGTGAGACTGACAACTTTGCACAGCCCAGCCTCACAAAAAGCCAATTCACTTGCAAGTTAAAACATTCCCCTCCTGTTGTCATTAGTCCCCCTTGAGAATGAAGGACAAACAATGATAAATAGCAGTGGAGGAAACTGAGGCAAGCAGAGGTTAAGGGACTCACCCAGGGTCACGCAGCTAGTGAGTATCTGAAATTGAATTTGAACTGAGGTCTTCCTGACTCCAGACACAGTGCTTTATTCACCATGCCACCCAGCTTTCTCGTATCTATGCCTGTGCCAATGAAATCACATGTTCAGTCCCGAAACCTGGGTCACCTCCACAGCTTAATGGAGCAGTCAGAGCAGACTCACACAGTGAGGGTGGGAGTAATTACCTAGCTTTGGCATTTGTCATACTATTCCCGTTCCAAAGAAGCCCAGGATCAAACACTTCACAATGGGAAAAGATATCGGGTTCCTTCTTTCAGAGACAGAGATACAGGACTTTATTTTCAGTGATTTCCTTGGCTTCCATTTCCTGCCTTGTCCTTGCCCCCTAATAACCAAACCACCGAGTAGTGTGGAGAATGCTGAGAGCCGCGGGGGAGCCCAGGAAGCCGTAAGCATTGATGGGCTGGTGCAGAGCTGCCAGCTTGAAGCAGAGATGGCTCCAGGAGCTGACTGTGAGCCACTGGGAGTCAGAACAGACTAAGAGGGACTAAACAAGCATTTTTTTTTAAAGAAAAGACATATGGTTTCTTGTTATCAATCAAGCTATTTTCCCTAATCAAAAGTTAAGTTTTCTTGAGAGCACAATGCTTAGCACAATGTCTGGCCCAGATAAGTGCTTCAGGCATGTGTGGCGATTGACTGATTGCTTGGCTTTTTATTCCCAGCCCTTAGCACAGTGTCAGAAGGCAGCTGGTGGCTCAGCAAATAAAGCACTGGGCCTGGAATCAGGAAGACCTGAATTTGAATCTAGCCTCAGACAATGTCCTAGCTGTGTGACTCTGAGCAAGGCTCTTAACTTCTTATTGCCAGACAAAATGGATCCACTGGAAAGGAAATGGCAAACAACTCTTATATCTTTGCCAAGAAAACCCTAAATGGGGTCACAAAAGACTGGTTGTGACTGAATAACAAGAAAAAGCATGGTGTTTGGCACACAGTAGCCTCTAGTTTGAATGTTTGTCAAATTGAATTTTTGTTAAATTGTTAAGCTGAATCAATGACTTACTTTTCTTTCCCTGAGCCCTCAGATGTGGCTTCCTCGATCCCTATAGCAGATTTCCTTCTGCTTCCCAACAGGAAGGGCCTCCAAGTCTGGAGAAGAATGCCCCCACTGGGAGAGTGCTAGGCGTAATTTCAGCAATCCTGATTCATCCCACGAAGAGCATTAGACCCCCTTAATCCACCAATATAAAGAATAAATCCAACCTCCCGTTATCAGTGACTACAAGGTCCTTTCCCTCAAGTTCCTGAGTCAGCTGCACTTTTGAGAACCAAGCTGGCTTCTTGATGTCCAACTCTATTCCAGGGAGATCACCCTGCTCCTTTCATCGTCATGACGTACAGCTTCTCTTAGGCCTCCCTGGCATGCAGTTTATCACCAAAAATGATAAACCTGATTTAGGAAGGCTGCGTGTTATTTTTATCTTTTTAAGCAATAAAAGAGTTTAGGAAAGGGAGAAATAGGGAAGCGAGAGTACAGAAAAGTGAACTTGAAGCCTGAATTGGCATCCTTTGGTGAACGAGGCCAGGGCAGATGCATCCTAGCACACCGTACTTCTTTAGCTATCTCTGTGGTCATCGCTGCGGTAACTGCATCTGTCCGTCAAGTAGCATTGACTACGCACCTACCATGCGCGTAGGATACAAAGAAAGGCGAAAACCAGTCTCCTGGCCTCAAGAAGCTCACAGTCTACTGGTGGAGACAAGACACAAATAGCTATGCACAAATAAGATTTATACGGGATAAACAAGAAGCAAACAATACGTGTGAGAAGACTAAATAAAGAAGAAAAGGAATAAAGCCAGCTTTCAAAGGGCTTTAAATGCCAAACTGAAGGCTTCGTCTTCGATCCTAGTGGGAGTGCGGAGTCCACGGAGTTTATTGAGTTGGGCAAGGGTAGCATATTTACTATAACTATAGTTACAAAATTAAATAGTTACAAGATATAGCTAGAAATTCCCTTAATAGATGTAGCTGGTTAACGACTGATAGCATTGAGAGCGAGGAATAGAGAAACATCTGCAACTTGGAGTCAAGAGACAAGTGAGTTTAAATTTTCTCTCTGAAGTTTAGTAGCTATGGAGTCACTGACAGAAGACTCAGCTCTTTGACTATCTGATTCCTTGTCTGGAGAGTGGGGATAACCACACTTGTTCTCCGAACCTCAGAAAGCTGTTGTGAATAACAAGTGAGGCACTACTGATACCGCCCTACAGACCAGCTATTGTTAGGAAGTGAAAAGAGACAAGACAAAATGATTGAACCTGTACCAGGAGACATTGAGATTAAAGACCCTTGCTTTAGGCATGGGCGATATTACAAAAAAAAAAATCATGTAGAATTTGGATGGTATTTTCCCACGAGAACAGTATTCTAAGTGGTAATAGCCTTCCCAGGCTATCTTATCAATGCCTCTTTTTTTTTTGAGGGGGGAAGGCAGGGCAATTGGGGTTAAGTGAGTTGCCCAAGGTCACACAGCTAGTAAGTGTGTCAAGTGTCTGAGGTCGGATTGGAATTCAGGTCCTCCTGACTCTAGGGCCG
This sequence comes from Trichosurus vulpecula, assembly GCF_011100635.1. Lineage (NCBI taxonomy): Eukaryota > Metazoa > Chordata > Mammalia > Diprotodontia > Phalangeridae > Trichosurus > Trichosurus vulpecula. The sequence continues at coordinate 15,297,013 of NC_050580.1, read as the reverse complement.
GTGGTCTACTCACTGCGCCACCTAGCTGCCTCAATCAATGCCTTTTTAATGTATGCTATCACTGAACTCTTAATGCCAGGAGATTCGGAGGGGCCTGGAATTAGGGGGCTTAGCAGATCCAAGAAAGGAGAAGGATCAGAGATTTGGCCCTCAAAGGGAAGTTAGACAGCATTAAACCAGTGTCTCATTTTACAGAAAAGGAGACCGAGGCCAGGAGATAGTAGATGATTTGCACAGGTGTCTGAAGAGCTCCCAAGCATCTGAAGCATCACTTTCAGCCCCAAATAAAATGTATAAACCAGTCATGTCCCAGTCTCCGTTCTGAGGTGGGGCCTCGACCCTATGACCCTGAGGGTGCAGACTTCTAGCTTTGTCTTTCTCCACCCTGGCCCAGCCCAATGCCTGTGCTGCAGAGACTTTTGCTCAGCTACATACAGATCAGGCTAGATGTTCTTTTCAGCTTGGCGATTCTATGTCAACCTAGTCAGATAATACAGGCATCAAGTACGATGAATGATAGACACATCATTTTTACTGTGCTCCTTTTGAATTTGATGGAGATGACCCAGAAGGGGAAGAAAAGAGCAGGGAGGGCCTGAGGTGGATGTGCTATCCACAGAAAAGGGGCTGCTCCTCTGGGTACTCAGTACAAAGTGGATACTCATCAAATGTCCACTGGCAGAGACAGAGTTTGCAGTAAAGATTAAATTGGACCCATTTAGTCCTGGGCCCTCATGGGACATAGAGTTATAACCTTGCATTAGCGACATCTGTTATACTGCAGTTTGATGGAGGAGCAATCAGGTTTGTAGATGTTTGAGTATTTTAGCAGAATCCTGAAACACTGAATATGATGGGAAGTGGTTGGGCACTGAGCTCAGAAGGAAGAGAGTTGAGTTTGAATTCTACCTCTCCCACACGAGCACTGTGAATTTACCTAGCCTCAGTTTCTTAAGCCATAAAACGGGAATGACAAGAGATGTGGTACCTAGCTTATAGAGTTGTTGTGAGGCTCAAATGATAACATGCATGTAGAAAATATGCCAACTGTAACGCTTGCTTGACACGTGGTGTGGCCTGTTTGTGTGCTCTGCGTAATACCTAGGAAGGACAAAGGGAGATTTCAATCCTGCCTCCTTCCCTCCTTCCCTCCTTCCCTCCTTCCCTCCTTCCTTCCTTCCTTCCCTCCTTCCCTCCTTCCCTCCCTCCTTCCCTCCTTCCTTCCTTCCCTCCCTCCTTCCTTCCTTCCTTCCCTCCTTCCTTCCTTCCCTCCTTCCCTCCTTCCCTCCTTCCTTCCTTCCCTCCTTCCTTCCTTCCCTCCTTCCCTCCTTCCCTCCTTCCCTCCTTCCCTCCTTCCCTCCTTCCCTCCTTCTCTCCTTCCTTCCTTCCCTCCTTCCTTCCTTCCCTCCTTCCCTCCTTCCCTCCTTCCCTCCTTCCCTCCTTCCCTCCTTCCCTCCTTCCTTCCCTCCTTCCCTCCTTCCCTCCTTCCCTCCTTCCTTCCTTCCTTCCCTCCTTCCCTCCTTCCTTCCTTCCTTTCTTCCTTCCTTCCTTCCTTCCTTCCCTCCTTCCTTCCTTCCCTCCTTCCCTCCTTCCCTCCTTCCCTCCTTCCCTCCTTCCCTCCTTCCCTCCTTCCTTCCTTCCTTCCCTCCTTCCCTCCTTCCTTCCTTCCTTCCTTCCTTCCTTCCTTCCTTCCTTCACTGCTGCTCATGACAATAGTAATAATTCAATGCAACTCATGTTAGCACACCTCTAATAGAGTCCCAGAGCAAAACCAAAAGGCCCCACATGAGTAATATCCAAATAAATCAACGGATCACGTACAAGCAAAGAAGCACTGAATGGCTGCGTCAGGCAAATTTGTTTACAGGAACAGAGGAAATGATTGTAGTGACCTTGCTAGGCTAGGTAAATTCACAGAGCTAATGTGGGAGAGGTGGAATTCAAACTCAGCTCTCCCTTCTGAGCTCAGTGCCCAACCACTTCCCATCCTATTCAGTGTTTCACAGTTCTTAAGACGCTGACACTTGTTTGTGGATGCAGATTGTGCCAGGAAATGATGGAATTGTGCAATCTGTCTCTGAGATCGACAGGACACTGGCACGTACTGAATGCCCATGAAGACCTGGCGGAGTGGCCAGAATGGTACAGCAGGAGCTCACTGTCCTTCATAAACTCACGGGCTCTTAATAAGTCCTTGCTTCTTTGAATGATGATAACAAGAACAGGATAACAGTAACTAACATTTAGATAGTGTCAGGCTCTGGGCCAAGTGTTTTGCAATTATCTCATTTGCTCCCTGCAGCAAACATGAGAAGTCATTCAGTTGCCCATTTTACAGAGGAGTGTAAACAGAGGTTAAGTGACTAGCCCAGGGTCAAACAGCTGGTAAGTGTCTGAGGTCAAATTGGAATTCAGGTCTTTCTGACGCCAGGCCTGACATTCTATCCACTGCACCACCTAGACCGATGAACCCCCATGCTACAAAGACAAACCTCAAAATACCTTTCAAAATTCAATGGATAAACTCTATTGGAACCAAAGAAGCACCATAAACAGAACTATCGCCCACAACATCCCACTGCTCTATTCACAAATCAATGAGAACGTTTTTAGTAAATGTTCCCATCCCAGTGCCCCCAGGGAACTCTCTAAAATTACAAGTGTCAGAGAAGGTGCCAACTTTAATTGGCAGGAGCTCCCCCCACCCCAAGAAAACACAGGCCCAGGTTCCACCCTTTCTGCCACATTGGGTATTCATAGCCTCCACTCTGCCAAAAGCAAGGTTTTAGACACCTAGAAACCTAGCAGAAGAACTCAAAATCACATGGGAACAGAGTGAAGTACACACCCCATCCCCATTCTCTTTGCAACCGAAATTGGCCCTGGGATAATTTCAGTCAGCCTGCAGATAACATCCTAATCCTTTTATTCAACTCTGGAACATCCACCAGTTTATCCAACCATGTAATCATGTGCTGAACATTAAAGATAAAAATAAGGAGAGCTTCTACTTTTCCTAACTTAGACTGACACCTTTCCCATCTGGATTCTACTAAATACATAATGAGAACAGCAGTGATAATAACAAAATAACAATGGTAATTAACAAAATATAATCATTCAGCATGTAATAATGGCATGCTACCTACAACAACATAACAAAATAGAAAAAAACATAATTTGATGTATAACGTTTTTATTATTATTAGAATGATAAATAAGGGACAGGATTGTTTTATTTTTGTCTCCACATGCTCCTTGGTACCTCACTCTGTGCCTCCTACCCAGGAGGATCTTCGTGAGTGTTTGTTGCATTTAAGTGACTGACATATGGCGCTTTAAGGTCTACAAAGTGCCTTCTGGGCTTTATTATTTCATTGGAGGCACCAGCTCAATACAAGTGTGACTATTGGGTGTAACTCAATCCGCTTTCCAGATGGGCCTTCAAATATCCATGCTATCTCAGCAAAGTAGGCCTGCTGGAGATGGGAATCTGTTCTGAATTTCCCATTCTTGAAGGAATGACCACAATGCCAGCTGCCAAGAGAAAAGGCGTATTCTGATCATTCCTGCCCAGGGTGTGAGATGCGGGAATGGGAGAAGCTGAATTGCTCATCCCTGGGCAGGCCCTAAGGCACATGACTGAGACTGTTCCAGGGACTCAGATTTCACTGCTGATGCTGGACATCTGGTGTTCATGCTGCGTGCTAGTGAGGAAGACTCTGATAGCTTCAGCTAGGGAATCAGAGTTCACTTTCCTATATCTTCTGGGGGCAGTTAACATGTCTGAAGATGATTCAGCTGACTGTGACTCTGGCTTGGAGCAACTGGGGTCCATGGTGTCTGGATAAAGCTCAAATTCAAAATACACAAATAAGTATATAATATATATATATATGTATGCACACACACACACACATATATATATATATATATATATATATATATAAAATGTGTGTATTTGTATGATTTTGAAGCTCATAGTTTTGCTGAACTTTGCCCAAGTCCTAAAGAAAATACTCAGTTTTCTCTTCAAAATTAATTCATTAATCAATTTAATTTAATTGAAATAATTTAATAAATTGCTGTTCTTTTGTCCTTACTTTCTTTGGGCTCTGGAACATTGCATTTCCCCCCCTTAATAGTACTTTTTTCCCCCATTTACACATAAAGATAGTTTTCAACATTCATTTTTGTAAAATTTTGAGTGAATAGTTCACAGGCCCTGGTATCAGGAGGACTTGAGTTCAGATCTGGCCTTGGACACTTACCAGCTCTGTGACATTAGGTGGGTCATTTAACACCAATTGCCTTGCTTTCCCCCCTCAAAAAAATATGGATAGAGGTTAGTCTGCACGTGAGGGGGGAGGTTCAGGGAAGAGTAAGGGCTAACTCAGGAGTCTCAGTGAGTTGCTTTTTATACTTGGATCCTCCAATGAGTTGCTATTTTAAAAGGAGGCACTGAACCATTTAATTCACATTAACAACAAATTGCAAAAGGAGAAGAAAAGGGATGATGAGGCCATTACTTTAGGACTAAAATCATAGCTTTTGTAAGACTACAATCAAAAAGGAGGGAGTTGGTGTGTTCATTTGCACTCCCCAGCTGAAATTCCATCTGATGCGTTAAGTCATCTATATAAAGAACAAATGCTCACATTTTCTCCTTAGGCTTCCATTATGATCAGCCAGAGCATTCCAGTGATCACCAACATTTAAATGACAAAGACTAAAATTTCTCCAAACCAAAGCAACAACATCCCTAGAATATTTGGGATTTTGCTCATATTTTCTATTTCTTTCTTATTTATTTACTTTTCTAAGTAGAATGTTTTGGAATTGGGTGGGTTTAGTAAGAGTTAATGGGATTAGTTTACTAGGGTGAGGAGGGGGACTTGAGCCAATTTCTCTAAATGGCACACCACTTTCCTAGCTTATCACCCTTGTTTCTCGGGGCTCTATACAAAGTTGACTTTTTCTCGTTTAATAGAAGGAGAAAGGTGCCATTTTAATAAATGGGCAACTACTTTAGATAATAATCTGTTTTGTGTTTGAAGTTGGCAGTTGATTTCATGAAAGGTCAGGTGTTTGATACTACTCTCCCAGTCTGTCGCTTTAATATGCTTACTAGAGAAATAATTAGATGGTGGTAAGGGCTGCATATAAGCACAGTTGAAAGGGCATTCCTTCAATGCCTTTCTCAATTTTGGATGATTCTTGTTCTTCGATACTATATGGCTGGAATATTATATGATGATCAATTGTGAATGACTTAGCTATTCTCAGCAATGCAATGATCCAAGACAATTCCAAAAGATTTATGATGAAAAATGTTATCCACCTCCAGAGAAAGGACTGATATGTCTTGAATGCAGATCAAATCATACTTCTCCAGCTCATTTTACAAAGGAGGAAACTGAGGCAAACAGAAGTAAGTGACTTGCCCAGGGTCACATAGATAGTAAGTATATGAGGCTGGATTTGAGCTTAAGTCTTCCTGACTCCAGGCCTGGTACACTATCCACAGCACCACCCAGCTGCTAGGAGTTGAAATACTTCAAAAAAATTGAGATACTGTAGAAGACATTCACCTTATTGAGGCATCTGAGTGCTACCAGCTTGCCAGGAAATGCTGACATCAGCAATAAAAATGATCTTCACTTAAAAGGAGATCCATCATCTCCTTTAGCTTATTCATTTCACTGCCACAGATCCTGCCCCATGCTCTGGGGCTTGGTAGACAATATCTATTTCTTGTTGCTGTCACTAGCAAAGGTCCCTAAGGGAAGAATCCTGGGTCTAAGGAGAAGAGTTCCTAAGACTTTCCTTCTCTTGGCAATGCTGCTGAACCAGAGGATTTGTCAAAAACATCCAGGGGTCATCTGTCCATAGGCAAGGAGAGGAGCTGGGGACCAGAGGTGTGGATTTGCCTGAGAATTGATTTTTTTCTTGTCTCTACCACATATCTCTTAAGATAGAGACTCAGCACAGCTGTGCTTTAACTATTTCAATACTTCAATGACTTTCATTCAAATAGTAAACTGAGGTGGGCCTCCAATGCCCACTTGAGGCACAGAGGGGCTTCTGGGATTCAGAAACCTATGCCATCAGAACAGCATTTGTGGCAAGCTTTGAATGACACTCATTGTGTCTGTCAGTTGAGGCCCACCCTCAGGTTGATTGTCAGATGCTGAGCTTTGTGGCCAATATATCTCACAAAGATTGCCTATTAAGTCATGGAACACTTGGGATCTACCCAGTCCGGTTGACTCTGCCTCCCTAGGATACTTCTCATTCTGTCCTCCTTCTCCCTACTTGCATGGTCACTGTGGTAGCTCCAACCCTCATCATCTCTTACATGAATTATGTCAGTAGTCTCCTAATTATTTCTTTAGCCTCCATCACCTATTTACCTGCCCCTCTAAGCCCTTCCACAATCTGCTAAATTTATCTTCTGAAAGCACTGAACAGCCACATCTCTTATCTGCTCAAGAAGCCCTAGTGGCTTCCTATTACTTCTAAGGCAGTGATTCAAAACATGGAACCCCAAGGGATCCATCAATAGATTTCATGGGGGCTATAAACTTCAAATGGGTGGGGAATCAAATCTTTATTTTTATAACTGACTAACTGAAATTTAGCATTTCCTGTAATTTTTTAAAAAGAAAAGCTAACATTACTCTGAGAATAATCCATAGGTTTTTACAGACTGCCAAAGGCATCCCTGACACAATGAAGATTAAAAACGTCTTGCTTTAGAATAAAATACAAAGACCTCTGCTTGGCATTGAAAGCCCTTCACCATGCGGTTTTATGCTTTCTTTGTATGTGGAATGATTTCCCTAAGTCACTACATTTTAGCTAAACTTGATTACTGCTGTTCTCCACATGAGAAATTCAATCTTTCCCTTACACATTTTTGCATAGGCTGTCTCCTTGCCCTGGGATGCCCTCCCTCCTCACATCAGCCTCTTGGAATCCCTTCAGGATTCCCCACAGGTGCCTTTCCCAATCTCCTGAGTAGTAAGTGTTTTCACACCCCCACCTCTGCTGAAATTACTTTCTATTTCTATCAACTGGTCCTGATAAACTATGAGCTCCTTGAGGGCAGGGATCATTCCATTTATTTTTCTGCCTAGCATAGTGTCTGACATAGGGAGATGCTTTATAAATGCTGGTGCACTGATCTAATTGGTACATATATGTATTTACTCATTTGTGTATCTGATGTTTCACCTTACTAAAATGAATGATCCTAGAAGGCAGAGATTGCTTCATTTTTGAGTTTGTATCTCCAGGACCTAGCATAGATTCTGAAACATAGTCAGTGTTTGTTTCAACAATCTGGCCAGCAGCTGCTGTGAGGGTGTAAAGCCAACAACAACCAGCTCACAGAACACTGCAATCCCAGGTCCTTTTCATCTGCTTTATTAAGGAAAGCAACGTTAAGGGGTTAACAATCTTACTTTAATCCAGCATACAAATAACATCCACCTAGTTCAGGGGAAAAAGCCAGCACCCTGAATTACAGACCAAATACAATTCATAGTTATCACCATCTGGGTGTACAGCTGCAGAGCTCATTAGAATGGCTGGCCCAGAGTCACTCACCACTCCTGCGGTGGCTCAGAGCTCTGAGCAAGAACGGTAACCTCTGCACTTATATATCCTGTTCTGGGCCCAGAGAGCCATGACCTCACCCAGGCTGGGTGTGGAGAAGTTCCCCACCCCCAATAACACATCAGATACAAATCAATGGCTCCCAATTGTCTCAGTGCTGAGAAATACAAAAACATCCCACTTTATCTGCCCCATTCAAACAAAGGCCAGAATCATTAAAGGTCAACAGCAAAAAGTTCCACCTTAATTACTATTACAGGTGCTAAATCAATGCTTATTGAAATAAACTGAACTACTGAAGACCCACAGTAAAGAAACTGCAGCTTTTGGAATGACTGAAACATTGTCAGTTACATGCCATCTATAATTGGTTTTACACATTCACATTTGGAATGATGAAACAGTTATTAGGGTAATATTTGCGTTGGCATACAATACTTGGAATCATTTAAAAATTTTATGCATGGATTTCAGTTATTGATTTGGGCTTGACTGGGATCTGCAGTTGAATTTTTCTCTGGCTCAGTGGCCCCTGAAAGGCTCTAAAATTATCTTCACCACGCCTACCATATGGATGTGTAAGACCATGTGAAGAGTGATGCTTTCTGCACATAAACATCCATTGGCTCCCCTTCCTCTACCAGAGGGACAGGGACCAGACCTGGTATGTCACTGTTACAGGGACCTCTGAGGCAAGAAATCCCCTCTACAATGCATAGTGATGCATTCTATCACCATAGAGAGTTTTCTAGAGCCCTAAGTGTGAAGAGCAAGGCTAGATCTATTGTCTTCTTAGCTTCAAGGTTGGTTCTCTATCTACTCGACCAGGTGGCATCTCCTATTGGGATATCCCTACTATAGGATCAAGAATAAGGACTTCCCAGGGATTTTACTCATTAGGGACTTCCAGATGAGGACATTCCCTCTACCAATACAGATCAACAACTTGTCTGAAACTTATAGTCTTAGCAAGTTGCCTCAAACACTGAGAGATTTAGTGACTCAGCCAGTCAGTATGTGTCAAAAGGGAGACCTGAGGACTCTGCCTGACTCCAAGGCCAGCTGTCTATCCATTAGACCATACTGCCTCACCTCCAAATTCTCTCTGATTTTCACAAGGCTGTCCATAATTTGGCCCCACCCTCACTCTTCTCTCCCATTATTATAGATGGATAAATGGGTTAATAGATGTGTATATGTTTGTGTGTGTATACATGTGTGTGTGTGAGAGAGAGAGAGACAGAGAGAGAGAGAGAGAGAGAGAGAGAGAGAGAGAATGAGACAGAGGAAGGAAGAAAGGGAGGAAGGAAGGAATGAAGGAAGGAAGGAAAGAAGGGAGGAAGGAAGGGGAGGAGGGGAGGAAGGAAGGAAGGAAGGAAAAAGAGAAAGCAGAATGTATTAAGTATTTACTATGTACCAGCACTGTGCTAAGCACTGGGAATATAAATGCAAGCCCTGCCCTCAAGGATCTCACATTCTAATGAAGAAAGAAAACACAAAGATAATGTTAAATCTAGACTGGACCTCAAAAGGCATTGTATACAGTGATATGTTTAGATTCATATAATTACAGATCCTTCCAATGCCCTATTTTCTTAGATGAAGAATTGGGAGGTCCAGAGAACTGTGATGGGGGTGGGGCGTAGTTAGACAACTAGGAAAGGATAGAGTTGGAATCAGGAAATTGTGTCTGGTTTGTTTTCCACTTCTCTTCAACAAATACATTTGACAAATATACTTTAAGGGACTGAGATAATTGCTGCAAATGATATAGATATATGAATAGACCATATTCCTTGCCCTCAAGGAACTTACAATCAGTTAAGGAAGGTAGATACTCAAAGTTGGAAGCCATCCCAGCAGCCTCCTGTGCTCCCCATATTTATCCAAGGGGCCACTCACCAACGTGTCCAGTCATTGGTCGTTCAGTATCTGCTTCAAGACCTCCAAAGCAGGGACACCCACTGCCTCCCAAGGCTGCCCATCCTGCTTTTAGGCACTTTAATTAGTAAGCAGATTTTCATTACATCAAACCTCAACTAGATCCTTACAACTTTTACCTATTTTTTCTAGCTATTCCCTCTGTGGCCATATAGAATAAATCTAACTTCTCTTAAATGTTATAGTCTTTTGATATACTTGAAGATAGCTGTCTTGTCTCCCATAAATTGGCAAATGTTTTCTTTTCTCCTGTCAAATCTATGCTAAATCCTTTTGAATTTGCAGTCACTCTCTCCAGTTGATCCCATCTTCCATCCTCCTACTCATTCCATCCACATTCAGAGCCCTTCGCTACCAGTCCCAGTATCGCTACAACAGCCTCCTAACCTGGGTTCAAGCCCTGACTAGCCTGAGACAATAAATGACTTGTCAATGGCCTCAGGGCTCCAGACAGCTCTCTGAGATACTAAATTAAAGATGAGTTAGTGACCTACTGTGGAAAAAAAGTTTCCAAGCCAATGAAATCCCAGATCTGCCGATCCACGCAATGTAACCATGCAATCACTAACAACTTCCTAAGTGCCTACTATATGCCAGGCACTAGAAATACAAAGCCCCAAATGAGTAGGTCTTTGACCTCAAGGGACTGACATGCTATTAGGGGAGACAACACACAGGCACATGACAAATTTATATATAATAAAAACAAAGCGATTGCTTTGGGGGATGACATTAGCAACTCCGAGCAAGGAAGGGAGATGAGCAATGCCTCATATGGAATGCGCTACCTGAGCTGAGTTTTGTAGGGAATGAGAGATATTAAGAAGCAGAGATAAGGAGGGAGGGTCATATAGAAAAAGCAGGGTTAGATGAAGTAGAACATTTAATATTAGGGAGATTTTTTGTGACAAATATTAGAAATACACATGTATATATACCAGAGCATATAGGAATCAGGAAGACTTATCTTCATGGGTTCAAATGTGGCCTCGGACACTTACTAGCTGTGTCACCTTGGGCAAGTCACTTAACTCTGTTTGCCTCAGTCTGCTCAGCTGTGAAATGAGCTAGACAAAGAAATGGCAAACCATTCCAGTCTATTGGTGAAGAAAACCCAAATGGGTCATGAAGAGTCAGGCACCACTGAGAATGACTTAACAACAAGAAAATGTATGTGTACACGCACATACCCATACATACTTACATACACACATACAACATTTTATATTAATTGATGAATTTAGGTAGTTATTAAGAACCTACTATGAACCAGGTCATGGAGATACACAGACCAAAGTGAAATAGCTCTGACTCTGTTTAAGCTTCCTGATGTCTAGCATAGAATCAGAAAATAACAGTAAGTTGTAATTTTCCAGGGACCTACTTCTAAGACTGAATTTATTTTGTTCTGAACTCCTCCAAAATTTGGAGATGAGTCTAAGAGGGAAGAGTGATCTACCAGCTGTTCAATGACCCAGGGGCATTATTTTAAGATTTCCTCTTTTTACTGCCTCCCACTTGCACTCATTAATTTACAAAACATTAAGGCCAAATTATGTCCTAAATAAGACATAGAAATGAAGTAGGAAGCTTGCCCCCTGCCCAGGACAGAACCCTTCCCCTCTCAGGGAAAGGCAGCTACAATTTCTGAGAGGCAGTATATGAAATGCTTCCATCCTTCTGGGAATGATGGCTTTTTTCTCCCTCACATTAATCATGTTGTGAAAGAAAGCATAGACAAAAAAAAAAAAACTCTTAAGAAAAATAAAGTAAAAAAAAAGTATGCTTCAATCTGTATTCAGACACCATCTGCTCTTTCTCTGGGGATGGATAGTATTTTTCATCATAAGTTCTTCAGGGTTGTCTTGGATCTCTGTATTACTGAGAATAGTTAAGTCATTAACAACTAATCATCTTACAATATTACTGTTACTTTGTACAGAATACATTTCATTTTGCATCAGTTCATGTAATTCTTTTGAGGCTTTCCTGAGAGCATCCTGCTCATTGTTTCTTATAGCACAATAGTGTTCCATCACAGTGACATAGCACAATTTGTTCAGCCATGGGAATGATGACTGTTTAAAACTCAGAGACCATCCCACGAAGGTGAAAATATGTGTTGGAGCTTAATTGCCTCATTAAGGTAGTGGAGGCTCCCACCGTGAATTTCTGAAATGATTGGGCATAAGACACCTTGGTTTTAGGAGGAAAAGTCGCCCCTAAGCAGTGAGACAAGTGAGCTGTTTGTACCACATCAGCAGGAATGACCTAATTCTTAGACTATTTAACTAGTGAAACATTTTTTTTCCTCTTGCTTGATAAAAAGTTGGCTTTACTGGGAGGCTGCATGTTCTGGACCCCAGCTGCTCTCCTGGACTCCTCAAGGCAAAAGATAAGCTGGGAAGCCCAAGTCAATACAATTTAATTCAATACAGCACACATTTTTCAGACACCTACTAAATGTTAGAGAAAACCCAGTTTTTATGCTCACAGATGGGGAGAAGCAGGACATGCAACAAAAGCACTAGGCAGCACAGTGTGGGAGTGCAATTCAGGAAGACCTGGGTTTAGATCCTGCTTCAAACACTTATTAGCTTTGTGATCCTGTGATCCTGGGTAAGTCACTTAGTTTCCTCACCTTTTAAATGGAGAAAATAGTACTTGTTAAACCTGCTTCACAGAAGTCTAATGCAGCTCAAATGAGATAATGTATGTAATACAAACTTAAAAGCATTACATTCATACGCGCATATGTACACACATCTATAAGCATATGTACATACACATATGTGTGTAATGTTTTAGTTATTTATATGTGCATGTATATGTGTATTTGGATTGGGTCTATAATTTAACTGCTCTAGAGAATACACCTGATGGATAAATCAAGCTAGAGGGGTATCTGTTGTGTGACTTTTAACTTAGAGTTCCCTTAGGCATCGAGAACCCACATATTTCTGACTCTGTATCAGGCTCTCTCTACCCACTATCCCACACTCCCTCTGAAAGAACTATATAAATGTAGTTCCCACCTCCACCATCACCAGCACGACCACAACTGCCACCACCACCAGTACCATCATCATCATTATTTTCATATGTAGGCTATAATACAAGAAAGGTGAGAGCAAGCCAATATACTCTAGGAAAATTTGGGGAGGTGACAACTATTCCAGCTAGGGGTATGGGTAGTATTGTAACGAGGGATGACTTCTCAGAAAGGTCTACATGGAGAGTTTCTCTGTTTGTCAGCTCACAGCTGGCACCCTTCATCAGAGGATTGTCTGCAAGCCTGGAACATCAGGAAAACTGGAGGGCACGGAGGGAGCAGCATTTACCGGGCAAACCAGACAACCTGTCTTAACCATATCACACCAGGAGGTGTCGCTGTGGGCAATGCTATTGCAGACTAGCCCAGCTTGAGCCTATACTGCCCTGAGAACTTGTCAGAGTAAAACTTTGTCTTTAAAAGGATACTTTGCCCAAGTACTTCACGACCATGACTGGTATGCTGTGAATGTCTCTTATCTGTCAGGCACAAACCCGCATTAATAAAAATAGTTCTCTAAGGGTCCCAAAGCCCTTTCCTCCCAACACCCCATAAGGCGGGCTGTGTAAACATTGTTCTATTTTACAGACGAGGGAAGGGAGCGGCATAGGTAGACGATGTCGGAGCTGGATCTCAAGGCCAGGGAATTTGACTCTCAGAGGACCCCCGAAGGCGTGGCGCCTTCCCCTCGCCCCCGCAGGACAACTCATACTCACTAGGGCCTTATAAGTTGCAAAGACCTTTTTCTCATAAGAACGACCGGGCGGGTGCCTCGGCAGCACTGGCCCTCAGTGTGCAAAATGTGTCAAATGAGTGAAACTGAATTAAATGAAGGAAGGGCATGGGTGGGAGGAATTAGACCTTGAGTCATAGGCTCATAGTATCACAGATCTGGAGAATCTGACTCCAGCACATGACAGAGGAAGAAACTGGATCCTAAAAGGGGCAAGTTGGAGCATTGGGTAGAAGTTGAAAAAGAGGCAAATGTTGGCTTAATGTTGGGGTGAAAAATCATAAACACCCCAGCTGTCCAAAGATGGGATGTTGGGGTGGAGGATGCCCCCACTCTTGAGACCTTCAAGCAGAAGCTGGACACCTGCTCATCAGGCACGTTGTAGGAAGGATCCTTGATTGGGCATGGGCTGGGCCAGATGGCTTCGAGGTTCCCTCTAGCTCTGACCCTATGACCCTGCTATCTTTGACATCGTACAGGCAGATCTCCACCTCTCCACAGCTTCCCCTTTCGGAGGATCTCTATCTGGGTCTTTCACCACTGGCAAATAACACCAGAGGTGAATCACGATCCTTCAGTCAAAAACATAAAACAAAGCCTTCAACCCCTCAGGAAACAGAATGTGGTAGAAATGAGTGTTTGTGACAATCACGAGGTCTGGATTCGAGTCTCAGTCCTGAAGCTGGCTGCCTGTGTCGCCTTGGAGCACATCGTGTAACTTTCCAGGGTCCCCTCCATAAAATGAGTAGGAACAGTTTGGCGTTACTTTCAAAAAAAAAAAGAATGAAAAACCCAGTCAGGTCAAAGAATTACTTGCCTGTTCATAATGTACCATGAAAGCCCATTTTTTGTTTAAAATGAAGAGCGAAGAGAAGGATATGAGGGAGACATTCCTTCAGGGATGCCACTTTTCCCTGTAAACACGGCACCTGCCGATTCCCTTCCCCTCAAGTCCTCCTCTGATGACTTATCCTTGCCTGAAGGTGACTCTGATCTTCCAGTTTATAGATGATAGCAGAGTTTAAGTGGAAGGATCTGAACAGGCGAGGAAATCTTTCTTGTATCAAACTGGCAAACGAGAGCTTGTTTTAAATATGAAGACCGGCCTGGCTCCCACTGGAGATATTCATCATTAGAGTCACAGAGGCACTGAGGGGATGATTTTTTGGGGGGCCATAGCAATCCATGAAACCTGCCTTCTAAGACACATGGAAACCTTCATTGCTTTTGGTGGAGGAAGTGTTGGCCTCCTTGGATAAAACAATGGCAACCGAGAGAGTGGATAGAGTGCTGGACTGAGGACAAAGGACTGGAAGAGATGCTGGTGAGTTTCTCCATCTACTCTTTGCACAGGGCATCACTGGGACTGCATCCAGCCATTGACTACCCATGGGCCGAGGCTGTTATACTCACGCCCACAGGTAGATTTCAGGGAGCATGTGACCTTAGGAAAAGAATGACATCTTTTTTTTTTCAATATAATGGTTTTCTTCATAATCCTATGTGTTTTATTTTGCTCATCGAAAGACTCTTTTCTAAGAAAGGGGCTATGGGCTTTACCAGACTGACTGTCCAAGGAGTCTGGGACACACAAAAAAGTTTTAGTCCTTGTTATGGCGATCCACAGGGACTCTGAAAAGATTGGCCTGACGATCTATATTGGGATATTAAGTGGAGTAAGTCAAGTCAACAAGCATTTATTGAGCACCTACTGTCAGGCACTCTGCTAAGCACTGGGGATACAAATATACTTTGTCAGTTGTGCAATTTACCCATTAAGCTAGTCTATATGGCACTCAGAGAAAGTGAGGATAGGCAATGGATTGGGTCAGAATTTAACTGGAAATAAAGAGAGGGGTTGATTGTACTAGGGAAATTGTGTGGTATTTTCACTTATTTCAAGCTTCTTTTTCCACCAAAGCCTATCTTTTTCATATGAATATTCTTCTGTTGGCATGAGAGGTACTGTGGTACAGGGGATAGAAAACTGGCTTCAGAGGCAGCAGGGCCTGGTTTTAAGTGTTGCATCTGACATAAAACAGTGGCCTTGGGCAAATCACTGAACCCCTCAAGGCCCCAGGGCACTCCCTAAGACTATAAGCTGCCGTGAAGCTACCAATCTGAATTCCCTTGTTTCACCAATCTGGTTTGATGTAAAATTAAAAAAAAAATTCCTCATGGTGATATTCTATGGCTGTGAATCCTAAAACAACATGATTTCTGAAGAATCAAATTTTCAGGTGACCAAAAGGGCACCTGAAAGGTCTTAATTCTAATAACTGACACAAATGATGCTTTCTATAGGGTATAGTATTGTCATTTGGGTGGTCTTTAATGTACACACATATTCTTTTGCAGCCAGGGAAGAGGTCGACAGAATTGGTATGAGTAGGCTGCTATACAACACCAATGATGACTCCAACGATGACTCGAATGTCTACGTCTGGCACCAAAGCTGCCATTCATGACAGCTGTGGATAGAAAGGGAGATAGGCTGATCATGTGGTGACAATGAAAGGTGATCTATGAGCAGCATGACTACTCCCCTGGTATCCACCCAATGGTCAGGAGCCAAACAGAGATACTTCAAGATTTTGGCTAGGTCATCTATGGGCTTATCATCTATGTAGGCTTTCTGGGAGGACACAAGAATGCATAGAGAGGTGGTGATTTTCACCCCATATCTGCCAAAGTGATTTTCCTAAAACACATTTCTGACCACAGCACTTGCTCAAATAAGCTCTGGCTCCTGTTATTTCTGGGATCAATTATAGACTCTGCTTGGCATTGAAAGCCCTTCCAAAACGCCTCAACCTATCTTTCCCGCCTAATTGGACATGACTCACTTTCACATCTTGCAATTCTTACTGTTTCTCACCCATACCCTACCTCTCACTTCTGGGGCTTGGCACTAGTTGTCGCCCATGCTTGTGATACACTGCCTTCTCACTTTGGCCTTTTATAATTCCTCATCCACTTCAAAATTCAGCTCATATGGCATCTTCTCCATGAAACTTTGATTGCTCCACAACCCCTAGATGCCAGTGCATTGACTAAAAATTCTGCTTTCTATTTATTTATTTTTTCATATATTTGGTATGAGAAGCACTGTGGTTATAGTGGCTAGAAGGCTCATAAGACTTGGATTCAATCTTTCTTCAGATACACACAGGCTGAGTGAATCTGGGCAATTCACCCAGTCTATGTTCTAGAGAACTCCTTAATATTACACATTCTTAGACATGGCCAATGTGGGACTTTGCTTTGTTTGCCTGTTCAAGAGTTTTCTTTTTCGATGGAGAGGAAAAAAGGGAAGAAAGGAACAGAGAAGGGGAAGGGAGAAAATAATCATGTTGATTAAAAAAATAAATAAGTGTATAAGGTATAGACAAAGTGCCAGCCCACTGGTAGTGGAAATCTACTCAGCCAGATGTCCCTATGACTGGTGAAAACACATGTTCAGTCCATGTCCCTTATCTGTCCAGTTGGAAAATGCCCATTTGAGAGGTAGTTTAATGTAGCTGAATAGAGAGCCAGCCTTAGAACCCCAAAGAATCTGCTTTCAATTCCTGTCCTAATACAAACTGGCAAGTCACCTAAGCTTCCAATGCTCTAGCCAAATCTCTAAGACTAAACTTTGTTTTTCTTTTTTTTAAGTGAATGTATAAGTTCCAGGAAAGGTGTTGAGTTGTGTTGGCAGAGGTAGTTTTCTTAGGTGAGAATTCTCTATGCCACTCAAATCAGAGGTTCAGTCCTGGTCCTCACATACATTTTATCTCCCCTCACAATGTGCATTCTTTGAGGTTGAGAGATGTTTGATTTTTGTCTTTGCAACTTTAGTAACTAGCAGAGAACCTGGTACCTAGTAAACATTTAGTAAATGCTTCTTGACTGATCAAGTCATCAAACTGATAAGACGATGGACCCATTGACTGCCCAAGGACTTACTCTATGAGAAACATTGTATAAGGGCTGTTCTTTCTCTAATAGGCTCTTGGATCATGCACTGATTGTAGTGAGGTCATCAGAACACAGAAAGGTTACAGGATCCTGCAGCAAGAAGGGAACTCCAAGGCCATCTAGTCTAATCCCTTTATTTTATGGAGGATGAGGTTGAAGCTTCCAGAGAGGAAGTCACATTGTCCATTGAGTCTGAGAAACAGGGAGCTATAGTGGAGCAAGCTCTGGGTCTAGAGCCAGATTCTGGACTGGGAATCTGGCTAGGCCTTTTAGGACCTGTGTAACATTTCCTAAATCATTCACCTCTCTGGGCTCCAATTTTCTCATCCACTACCAGCTCTAGGTTAACTCAGTATGCATTTGTAATGCAGGATTAACCAGAGGTCGGCCAGGTAAAAGCTGTGGACTCTGATTAAACTACATGCAGCGGTTTGGCCCAAATTTATCCTAAGAAGTACACCAACCAAGAGATTTATGTTGCAAGCTTGGAAACGGTCCTGAACTCTATTAAGCCGATATGCCAGTTGGGCAAAGAACGATTTCTGCTCTTATTTTCCAACACACCAATGGTACTTATATCATTAAAAATATAATAAATAAGAGCAGAAATTCCCCCAGTAGAGTTAGCATATAGCTTTAAATCAGGTGGCTAACTTACAAAAGTTATTAATCCTAATAACTGGCAGAATCCACATTTTTGTGGGATAGGATCACAATTGAAGTGGTATTTAATATGCACAATTATTTCATATTGTAATAAAAAAGGCAAAGGAACTCTATGCCCAGATGCATATTAGATTAAAATGACTTTCAGAATGTAAAATAGCTTGGAAATGTAGTCATCTTTCAGAATGACAAAAAAATCAGGTAAAATATTCACACCACAGACAATTTCTAAAATGTCTGCATTGCTAACTGGACTTCAGTATGCCAGAGACCTCGGCAATGTTCTGAGCCACCATCTATAACTGACAAGCAAGTAAATTGTTTCATTTTTTCTTTGAGAGCCAAGAACCCTCCTAATGTCTGTCACTAAATTATCCTTCCCATCTAAATGACTAAATTATATCTAGTTCAGTGGCTGGCGACCTATTACTCTGGGCTGATTTTAATTGGCATACAGATAAATTATCACCAATATGTCCCTACCAGCCAAGAAAGTTCTCTTTTTTTTGGCTTTCATTCCTGTAGGTGCCTTCTGATCTCTCTGGGAACTCAGGGGTCTTAACATGATGCCACTGGAGTACCCTTATCTCTCCTCCAAATGACTTTTGTGGAATACATTGTGTATTTATTTACATGTGTACAAGTACTCCCCCTACCTTATCTTGATAGAATGTAAACTCCTTAAGGGCAGGAAATGTTTCATTTTTCTCTCTGTCTCCTCAGTGCCCAGCACAGTGGCTGGCACATAGTAGGAACATAATAAATGCTTGTGGAATGAGCAGATGTATCTGCTTTGCAAAAATTCATGGTCTATGCATGAGATTCTCCATTTTGACTATCACAGACACAAAGATGTCTTGACCAGTTTCAGAATAGACTCTAATTCATTGATTGAGTGAGGGAATGTAGGCTCTTGGCAGATTCCACTAAGCTGAAAGGGTTTCAATTAGGAGCCTGGTGATTGATGAGGGAATGAAAGAGAGAGAGAAGGAGAAAAAATGAAATTCAGGTGGTCTCTCCTCTCTTTGCTCTCCATCCCTCTCTCTGTTCTCTCCACTCTCTACCCCTCTCTCCACTCTCCGTCCCTCTCTCCATTCTCCATCTCTCCACTGTCCATTCCTCTCTCCATTTCTCTCTCCATCTCTCTCTCCATCCCTCTCTCTGCTCTCCATTCCTCTCTCCATTCTCCATCCCTCTCTCTGTTCTTCTCTCCATTTTCCATCCCTCTCACCATCTCTCTCTCTATCCCTTTCTCTGTTCTCCATTCCTTCCCAGCGGCAGGGGTCCAGAAGAGGTGGAAAGGGAGATTCTAGCAAAGGAACCTTCATACATAGAACTCAGGTGTTTTACATACATCTTTAGTACTAATCACTAGTCATTTCATTAGCTCTATGATATCCTCCTGACTTTTAACAAAATTTTCTTTTGGATTTCAATGCACTATGTGCTTGCAAATACGAATCATTATCTGTGACCTGGGGGATATCATGCATACTTTCCCCCTCCCTCTGCCCCCCAGTTTCTTGGGCAGAAGTATGAACCACAAGAGTGAGAAATATCTCCTCAAATGAACGTTGGCCCTTTGGGTCTTGAGGGTTCCTGACAAAGAGGTTATAAAAGGCCTTGTTAATAGAAACTATAGGACAAGTACTAATGATGCTGAGCAGGGGAGAAAAGAGATGCAGGGAGGGGGAAGGGGCAAAAACACAGCTGTATGATATAGTGTCAGAAGATACCTCAGGTGACATTTCATACAGCTGCCCCTCCCACCCAATTTACATAAAGGATCTAAATTTTACATCCTTGAGTATTTTCACTTTTTTTTTTAAAAGAATGGGCCCCTTTCCATTGAAAACATGTTAGTTCGTGATTCTGAATTTATTTTCTATGTTGTTGTTTAGTTATTTTTAAGTCATATCTATTCTTTGTGGCCCCTTTTTTGGATTTTCTTGGCAAAGATAGTGGAATAATTTATCATTTCCTTCTCCAACTCATTTTACAGATGAGGAACTGAGGCAAATAGGGTTAAATGACTTGGCCAAAGTCACATAGCTAGAAAGTGTCTGAGGCCAGATTTGAACTCATGAATATGGGTCTTACTGACTCCAGGCCCAGCACTCTGTACACTAGGGTGCCAGCTAGCTGGCCTACTTATTTTCTATGTGCCATTTCAGTTGAAAGGCTCTTTCTTCTGAACACAATCTAGTAGGTTTTCTTTTTTCATGAAGCCTTTAGCCTTTGTGAATTTTTTCCTTAGGAAAAAGAAAGAAAGGAAGAACAAGAAGTAAGTACCATAAAAGGAGATTTCTAATGACCCTATAATGAAACCGTTGAAGGGTTGGCCCCCAATATAGACCACTTTCCAGTGTCCCCCACTGCCTCTTGATTGTATCCCTAGCACTTAATTCAAGGCCTTGCATAGAATTGACTTGTAGTAGGTTTGCATCTTGCCTCTAACACTGCTTAGCTCTGTGAAACTCTGACGGAAGCCCAGAATACAAACAGGGTCACTAGGTGGGCACAGTAGATAGAGCACTGGGCCTGGAATCAGGAAGACCTTAGGTGAAATCTTACCTCTGACTTTTACTAGCTAAGTAACCCTGGGCCAGTCACTCAACTATATTTCCTCAGTTTCCTCAACCATAAAATGAGCTAGAGAACAACTTCATGATCTTTGCCAAAACACCCCCACTGGAGTCAAGAAGAGTCATACACAACTGAACTACAAAGAATATAAACTGGGAAATTTATTTATTTAATGTCAATTTTTATTCCCATCTTCTAATGTATTAATGGTTATGGAAGTTCCTCCCAAAATTACAGATGTCATGGACATTTTCTGTCCATCCTGTTTAAATCATTTAAATGCTTGACATCCCACATACCACTCACAAGGGGTTCACCCACTATGTTCATGAGCCTTCCATTAGCTTTCTTGACATTGTATAGATGCCAGGTCTTGACACTGCATGGATCCTTCAAGCATGGAACATCCCTCACTTCTTGTTACATGACCAGAAATCTTGTCCAGTATTTTAAATTATCTTGCCCTATCTTCTCTACCTTACACACTTTCTGTTTTTACCCATAAAAAAAGCTTTGCTGTGTCTGTATATTTTAGTTGCTTTTTTGGTTGTTCTTTTCTCTTGTTAAATGCCCTAAAATGTGTTATATTTGCATACACCATGTGAAGTTGAAATCTTGACCTTCGTTTGAAACATCCCGACCTATCCTGGGGCAGTCAGCTCTGATCTCACCACCAGGATTTCCACTGTAGTTGGCAAGTGAGCAACAAGGAACTGAACTCTTAATTGAAAACAAATTTTAGCTTTAGCAATGACAGGAAAAGGAAGAGAAATTAGAAGAATGTATGAATTCCAGTAAGATACATATCTCCCCCAAAGAAGGGAGGAAATGAAGATGTTAAGCTAAAATCCTTAATCCTACTAAGTATGTTTGAACTCTCTACCCCCAGACACACAAATACATACCCCCTTTTTTCTTAGAGTTGTAGACCAAGCACACATTACAAATTGAGCCTGAATGCAAACAACAGATTCAGAATCAGATTATAGTCAAGAATCAGGCAATTATATATTGATAGATTTAAAGCTAAAAGGAACATGAGACAATCTAATCAAACCCCACTCCCCTCATTTTATAGATATTGGTCCATAAATATTATTTATGAAGTGTCTTAATGTTTACAAAATACTTTACATACATTATGTCAAATGAGGAACCTGAGGTCCAGAAAGGTGCCCAAGATGACCTAGACAGTAAATAGCCAAGGTGGCATTCAAACTCAAGCCCTCTGACCCCAATCTAGTCCTCTTTCTACTGCCCCCCACTGCCTCTTGGTTTTATCTGTAGCACTTAACTCAAGGCTTTGCACATGGTGGGTACCTACTAAGTACTTATTGAATTGACTTGTACTGGATTTGGATTTTCCTTCTAACACTGCCTAGCTCTGTGACCATGAGAAAGTCACTCTACCTCTGATGTTTCTTGACTTGTGCAAAGAAGATAATAATACTGACCTCAAATGGAAGCTAGAAGGATCAAATGAAATACTATATAAATAATGTATGAACATTAAAGTGCTGGACAAAGGTCAGCTGTTAGTGTTTTTTTCTCCCCTTAATGTCTAATCCATTTGTTCCCATTTTCTTTAAAAAATGTGTATCATTATGATGGATAAAGTGTAATTCATTTTTCTTCAGTGCGGTTGACAATTATGCCTTGAGGAATTCCCCTTTGGAGGAACGAACAAACAAATAAATGCATACATAGATTCACTAGGCATCAGTAGCTCTAGAAAGCTCCTTGGGGAAATGCTGACCAACCTGTGTGAGCTCTGCCATTCTCATACGTCATTCACAGTAATCCAAAGAAGACTAGATGAGAATCGCCCAGTCCTCATTATGATGTGTCTGTGATCTTCAGATTTGTTTTTGTCTCTCACAAATCAGAAAACCTTAGAAGTTATTGCATTGCCTCATATTCTCCCCAAATTCTTTCTCTAATAAATCTTTCCCAAATATCTCCTTTCCTTTCTTTTTCTTTCATTGAAAATAAACAGGTTTAAATTTTTGGCTAGGTTAATTCTTAATTCACTCTATCAATAGTTCCTTGGTCTTCTGGCTCATTTCCAATATTGAAATCCAATTCTACAATTTGTTGTGTGACTTTGACAAGCAGGCTCCCCTCTCTGATTCTCAGTTTCTCACTCTGTAAAATAAGGGAAAGCAATGATCTCTAATTTCTCTTCTAGCTTTAAATACAGCGATGCTAAGAGGGCATGAGTTAACACAGGGAGAAAAGACAGGCCAGCTTCAAAAGGGCATAGTATTTCTCAGAGGATAATTCTATAGGTCTGTGGTAAAGTGAGGCCTAATTCTCCATCTGGAGATAGTTTCCCTTACAAAACCCAAGGCATGCTTAATTATGGATTATTCATTATACCTTAATATTTTTAGAATTAACCAGTAGAGCTTAAATGCTGTTCTAAATGCTTAGAACAGCCTCAAAACAACCTGTGAAATGAGTATGACAGGGATCATTGTCTCCATTTTACAGATGGGCAAGCCAAGTTTCAGAGAAGCTGAATGACTTGGCTATTGTCAAACATTTCAGTACAAAAAAAACCAATAACAGCTGGCATTTGTCTAGCACTTTAATGTTCATAAATTATTTCAGTACATTTCAGAAGTGGGCTTCAGAAGTGGACCCATATCTTCCTTGCCATGAATCATCATGCATTACACTATCACCTAATTCACATTTTTGAGGGAATCATAGCAATAGCTCACATTCAGGTAGCAGTTTAAGAGTTTGCACAGAACTTTATAAATCACCTCGTTTTTGCCCCTATTGTTGTTTGTCCTTTGCTGTTGAAGAGGACTGATGTCATCACAGGCAAAGTCTTGACTGACGTGTGAATTGGATTTAAGTGAGGCAGAGTTGCACAAAGTCATCAGCCTCACTCTCTCCTTCAGAGTCATTAAAGTCTGGTGGCAGTACTAAAGTCAGGATGACTGGCCATGGCCTGGGATGCAGTGGATGACTTTAGAGTCCGATATCTGACCAAGCTCTAAGGGCTCCACAGAGCCTGCCTCAGCCACCTTCACGGCTGAGAACAAATTGTTCTCATCTACCCATTCAATTGGGGGAAGTCATCACATGCTTGGTGTAGATACTCCTCTAATTCACCAATGGGTTTGAGACCTGTTGGTTACCCTCACCTTGGTTTAGTATGTCTGCTGAGATGGTTTACCAGAGTGTGGTCACTGCCAATTCTATAGCTTCTTGGAGGGTGATGGGTAGAAACTAAAGGTGGATAAACAGCCTCGGAAAGGGCTTGGCAAGCCCTCACACCAGAGGTGCTTGTCCTCCCTGCCCATCTTACACACCCCAATTTTTGCCCCACAACCTTGTAAAACCAATATTATGGGTACAATGACTCTTACTTTACAAATGAGGAAACTGAGGTACATAGGGTTGCCTTGCCCAGAATTGCAAAACTAGGAAGTGTCAGAGGCAGAATTGCCTTTCAGTCCTGTGCCCTCTCTAGGCCGCCATTTTCCCCCAAATCTCAGTGTCCCAACTCTACCTACAAATCGCTTTTCAGTCAAATGTTTCCCAATCAATATTATTGGGGCATAGCACATAGACTAATAAGAGATTAGAGCTGTAAGATCACTTAGAGATCATCTGACAGATAAAATGAGCAAGGAGGCTGGGTGAGATCATCCTAAAGTCTCTTCTAGCTGCCCCGTCCCCAAAGGACGTATTGGAGATTTCAGATATAAACGTAGAATAGCATGGAAATCCAGGTTTCTTAGAAAGTTCTCAGAGTCGAAACATGCTCAGCCAGGACAACACTGTGACCATGGCAGACTAACATGGCCATCTTTCTCAAACTAAGATGCCAGCTTACTCCACTGGACTTCTCTAGCTTCACTGCACAGATCTGTGTTTCCCCAAAACCAAGCTAAGTTTAGATTTGTTTGCTAGGCGTAAGTGCCATTTTCTCTAATATTTAATTGTCTGAGTTCCTCCAGGAAGCCATATCCCACCTCTGAACCCATCAACAGCGAACATATATAATACCAAGTATTCCAGGGAAAAAAGAACAACACAGTTTTTGACATCTTTGTGGTTCCTTCAAAATGATCTCTTTTCATGTTTATTCCTGGAAATAATAAACTAACAGACATATCAATAAAATACAAGCCCTTTAATGATTAAAACAAATACCAGCCTTATACCTCAAAGATAAAAGAGGGTTTTGGCCCTATTTAGATCTGACAAGCTCTGAATCTAGAAACTGTTAGGCTGCCTCAAAAGAATATAACTCAAGTCATATAAATTGCCATTTGTAAATGCTTCTTGGTTATCTTAATTAAGATGTTAACATGGAACTTTCAAATAGGACAGAAAGCAGCAGTTTGCCAGCCTTGTATACAACACCAAGTTGCAACTTATGAAAACACTCAATTCCTATTCAAAAACAACCCCAGGGAATGTTCACAATGATTTTCTTTAAAAAGTAACAACTTCTATTTCATTTGGAGGTAAAAACTTTTATTTCATCTCAGATTCCTGTTTGCTCATTTGTAAAATGAGAACTGCAGGCTAGGTAATCTTTAAGCTTCCTTGTAACTTTAAACATTGATCAATTAATCAGAGAAGCACATTTTAATTGTTACCTAAGCAAACTCAAGATATCAGATGTATGTAAGCTCTTCCAGTAAAATTTAACCTCTTTGGCATGCTACAAAGAGGTTAAATATAGGAACATAAATTTAGAACTGGAAAAGGCCCCAAAGACCATCTGGTCCAATCCTCACATTTTACAGGTAGGGAAACTGAGGCCCAGAAAAGATAAATGACTTGCTTAAGTCAGGCCTTCTGACTCCCGAGCCAGTGTTCTTTCTTTCCACTATACTATGATGTTGATCTTTGCCTTTCTATCCCCAACACCTAGAACAGTGCAATGTACACAGAAGGCAGCTTGTTGCCCCAGGAGATGAAAACTGGATCTAGAGTAAGGCAGTAAGGTGGCACGGTCACTAGAATGTTGGTCCAGGAGTCAAAAAGACTTGAGTTCAAATCCAGTCTCAGAAATGCAATAGCTGCATGACCATGGGTGAGCCTCTTCAACTCTTCCAGCCTCAGTTTCTCCATCTACAACATGAGGATAATAAAAGCACCCACATCCCAGGGTTGGTGTAAGGCTAAAACGAGATCATTAATATTTGTAAAGCACTTTGCTCACTGCTATCTGTTTAAGATGGCATCCAATGAATGCTTATTGAATGGATCCCCAAAACAAAGCTACAAAACAACCAATACATGTATCAGAGACCCCTCTGCTCTCTAGATCAGTCTGAAACTTGTCCTCCCTGAAGAGACTGGGTACCTTATTATGCTATTTTTTTGTTGAGCTTAGAACATTGATTTGGTCTCAGGTGCATCTGATTGCATGTGATATTAAACTGAATGATAAAAGAACTTGTTTTTTTTGTAAAGTTGTGACTCTGAAGAAAAGAAATGAAATTTCTTCTTTGCCAACTCTATTGAAGACTTTGTGGCTACTCTAAGGAATAACCACAATGAATATTTAGCTCTAGAGTATGTTTTTGAATCAAGGTAGGCAATGTAGGGGGAACAAAGTCCTTCCTCCTCTTTTTAATTAATTCCTGCCCTGTATATTCGATTTTTCTTATTGAAAAGCATCATGGGTAGCTAGACTGTGGGACTCAGGGTTAGGAAGACCTAGGTTCAAATCTTACGCTTGGTGCCTATTAACTGTGGAATCTTGGAAAGGTTGCTTCACCCCTCTGAGATGAAATTGTTTGATGTCTAAAACGGGAATGCTAATACCTGGACCACTCACCTCAAAGGATTATTACAAGATTCAAATAATTTAACATATGGAACGCACATAGCAACTTATTGTATGGGTGGCTAGGTGGCGCCATAGTGTGCAGAGCACCAAGCCTGGAATCAGGAAGATTCAT